>NW_025333583.1:19972500-20572500 GCF_019186645.2 Phyllostomus hastatus | reverse complement strand
TTTGTAGGTTACTGTCTCCTTATCTCTTGCTGCTTAGGATTCTCTCCTTCATTTTTACCTTGGCTAATGTAACTATGATGTGCCTTGGTGTGTTTCTTCTTGGGTCCAATTTCTTTGGGACTCTCTGAGCTTCCTGGACTTTCTGGAAGTCTATTTCCTTTGCCAGAATGGGGAAGTTCTCCTCCATTATTTGTTCAAATAACTTTTCCACTTGTTGCTCTTCCTCTTCTCCTTCTGGGACCCCTATAATTAGGATGTTGGAACGTTTAAAGATGTCCTGGAGATTCCTAAGCTTCTGCTCATTTTTTTTAATTCTCATTTCTCCATTTTTTTTCTGTTTGCTTGTTTCTTCCTTCTGGTCCACACTGTTGTTTTGAGACCCAGTTTCCTTACCATCACTATTGGTTCCCTGTGCATTTTCCTTCATTTCTCTTATTGTAGCCTGCATTTGTTCATCTAATTTGCGACCAAAATTAACCAATTCTATGAGCATCTTGATCACCAGTGCTTTGAACTGTGCATCTGATAGGTTGGTTATCTCTTGGTCACTTAAAAGTACTGGCTGCAGAACTTCCATACTTTCATTCTGTTTGAGCCATCTTCCCCCCGCCCCCCTTTGGTCTAGTTGCGCCTGTTACATATGAGGGGCGGAGTCTCAGGTGTTCACCAAGGCGGGGCACCCCAGTCACTGGGTTGTGACGTTGAATGTGGGGCGAGATCCGAGAGGGAACAATGGCACTTGCTCCACTCTGTCGGACCTCAGTCCCTTCCGCCATTTCCCCTGAGCAAACTGGGCCCCTCTGGTGCCAATTCCCATGTGGGTGGGCTTGTGCACCCTGTGAGACTTTCCAAGGACCTCTCCTGTGAGCCTGGGAGTCTCTCCCTGTGCCTCAACCCCCCACAGGTGTTTTCAATCAATGTCCCCAGGCTCTATTTCCCAGCGCTGGGATCCTGGGTTGCACGCAGTGCCTTGCTTCACAATTCCCGCCTCGCTGGGTCTGCTGGTTGCCACCCCTTGGCTGGGATCTGCCAGCTGCCGCTTGCATGCTCAGGGTACACCCGCTGCAGTCTTGCGTACCCCGGATGCCTTACACGCCCAGTCCCAACACTCTCTGCTCTCCCTGCCCAGCTGCCTGACTCTGCCACTCCTACCGGTCTTGGTGAACGGGTCTATTTTAACTTCTTTGTTGTCTAACTTCCATACAGTTCAATTTTCTGTCAGTCCTAGTTGTTATTCTGTTTCTAAATTGTTGTTGTTCCTGTCTTGGTTGTGTGAGGAGGCACAGTGTGTCTACCTATGCCTCTATCTTGGCCGGAAGTCCACCCTTTTTTTTTTTTAATACTCACCTAAGGACATGTTTCCATTGATTTGATTTGAGACAGAGGTGGGAGAGAGAGAAACATCAATGTGAGAAAGAAACATCAATTGGTTGCCTCTGGTATGCACCCCAAATGGGATCGAATCCGCAATCTAGGTATGTGCCCTGACCGGAATCAAACTGGTGACCTTTCTGTGCATGGAATAACGCTCCAACCAACTGAGCCACGTGGCCAGGGCTCTTTTCCCACTTTTTAATTAGATTGTTTTGGGTTATTATTTTGTGGTTGAATGGTAGGAGTTCTTTATATTTTAGACCCTTTTCAGGTATTTGATTTGCAAATACCTTCTCCCATCTGTGGCTTGTCATGGTGTCCGTTGCACAAATGTTTTTCTTCTTCTGATAATGTCCAATATGTCTACTTTTTCTTTTGGTACTTTCCCTTTTGGTGTCATATTTAAGGAATCATTGTCAAATCCAAAATCATAAAGACTTACTCTTATGTTTTCTTCTGAGAACCTTTTGGTTTTAGCTCCTACATTTAAGTCTTTGATCAATTTTTGGTTATTTTTCTGTATATAGTGTAAGGTAAGGGTCCGTCTTCATTCTTTTGTATGTGAATATTCAGTTGTCCCGGCACCACTTATTGCAAGACTGTTCATTCCTGATTGAATGATTTTGGCACCCCTGTTGAAAATTATTTCACCATAGATGTATGCGTTTATTTTTGGACTCTCAGTTCTATTCCGTTGATCTACATGTCTTGTCTTATTATCAATATTACATTGTTTTGAGTACTGTAGTTTTATAGTAAGTTTTGAAATTGGGAAGAGTCTACCAACATTATTCTTTTTGAGATTGTTTTGGCCATTTAGGTCCCTTACAATTCCATCTGAATCTTAGGGTTGGCTTTTCTATAACTGAAAGAAAATGCAATGGATTGCTTCGGGTAGTATTGCTATTTTAATAATTTTCATGTCTTCCAGTTCTGTGAGCACAGTATGTCTTTATATTCATTTAGGTCCTCTTTAATTTTTTTACTGCAATATTTTGTAATTTCAGCGTATAACTCTTATATCTCCTTGGTTAAAGTCACCAGTATTTTATTGTTGATGCTATTTTAAGTGGATTATTAAATTTATTATTGGATTGTTCATTGCTGTTTCAGAGAAATAAACTCACTTGCCTGTTTATCTTGTATCCTGCAAGTTTGTAGAATTTGTTTAATCATTCTATTTTGTGGACTCTTTAGGATTTTCTGTAAGACTATGTCATCTGTGAATAGAGAGAGTTGTGCAATTGTTCTTAGGATTCTCTCATTATCCTTTTAATTTCTGTAAGGTTGGTGGTGATATCCTCCCTTTTTTTTTCTGAGTTATTTGCATCTTTTTCTTTTTTATTGTCACTCTAGCTAAAGGTTTGTCAATTTCGTCAATCTTTAAAGAACCAACTTTTAGATTTGTTGGTACTCTCTATTGTTTTTCTATTCTTGAATTTGCTTATTTCCCCTCTGATTTTTTCTTCCCTTCCTTTTGCTACATTTCAGTTAGTTTGCCCTTCTTTCTCCATTTTTTAAGATATAAAGATGGAGATTTTTTAAAAATTATTGCTTTAAACTTCCCTCTGAGCAATGTTTTCCCTGAATCCTGCAAGTTTTAATATGTTGTGTTTCTTATCACCCCTCCTGAGTTATGTGTATTTTATTTAGTTCTCCAGTGTTTTATTCTATGTTTATACTGCACATATACAAAATTATAATAGTTATTATTTATAAAGGCAGTGTTTATTTAGATTTTTCATAGAATTATTAATTTGCTTATTTTTTTAGAATCAGGACTTACATCTGGTATCATTTTTGTTTTCAGTATTTCTAGAAATTTCATGTAGGATCTGTAGATTATTTTCAGTTTTTAAAAATCTTAAAGTGTCTTTCATCCTGTTTTGTGAAGAAAATAGCTTTGAATATATGCAATTATATATCAGCGCTTTCTTTTTTATTATTCCTGTGACTTCTACCGTCATGGTTTCTTTTGAGTAGTCTGCTGTATGTCTGATACCAATACTCTGTAGCTGATCTAAGCTCTCTGCTGCATTTTATTTTTTAAGTATATTTTATAGATTATGATATTACAGTTGCTTGGTGTTTTTCCCCTTTGCCCTCCTGTGCCCGGTACCCCACTTCCCTCCAGCATTCACCCCCTCCTTAGTTCATGTCCATGGGTTGAACATAGCAGTTCTTGGGCTTCTCCATTTCCTATACTATTCTTAACATCCCCCTGTCTATTTTGTACCTACCAATTATGCTTCTTAAATCCTCCCCCTTGCCCCTCGCCGCTGATAATCCTCCATGTGATTTCCATTTCTGTGATTCTGTTCCCGTTCTAGTTGTTTGCTTACTTTGTTTTTATTTTTTTAGTTGTTCATAGTTGAGTTTGTTATCATCTTAATGTGCATAGATTTGATCTTCTTCTGTTTCTTAAATAAGTCCATTTAACATTTCATATAATAAGGGTTTGGTGATGATGAACTCTCTTAACTTTATCTGGGAAGCACTTTATTTGCCCTTCCATTCTAAATGAAAGCTTTGCTGGATAGAATAATCTTGGCTGTAGATCCTTGCTTTTCATCACATTGAATACTTCCTGCCAGTCCCTTCTTGCCTGTAATGTTTCTTTTGAGAGGTCAGCTGACAGTCTTATGGGAACTGCTCTGTATGTAACTAACTTCTTAGATTTTGTTTTAGATCAACTTCCTATTATTTGTTTTCTAGCAAGTGAGAATTTTATTGTATCAAATCTGCAATATTGTCTTTAGTGGAACTATCTTTTTATTTTTTTAAACCCCTTCTAAAAATATTGTTCTTAAGTAATGCATATAGTGTAAAAACTTCAAGACAAAACAGGAAGTTATAAAATTGCTCTCTTATAGCTCGAGAAGTAACTACAGGTTTTTGGAATTTTTGTAATAAATTAGATTAGAATAACAAGTGATAATTTAAATTCTTAAAGGAGAAGCAGTTTTAAGATATTTCATAGTTGCATATTAAAAATAAGAGTGATTTATAGCCAATTATATTTGAAGTAGAAATAGTTACAATATTTTGGAAATACACAGTGGCAAACCTTATAGATTTGATGAAATAGTTAATTTTACAAGTTTATATGTGTGCATACTATCACAGAAAAATTAGTTTTTCATGTATTCGAATACATATAATACTAAATAAGTCTAAAGTACAAGGTATAACTTTAAATTAGGGTTAAGGTTGATTGGAATTATTATATATCCTGATTGTGATGGTGGTTACATAGAAACGTGTGTTAAAATCCAAAGAACTGTTCATACACAAAAAAGTGTAATTTAATGCATGTTAATTTAAAGAATAAAAACTAAAAAGTTAAAAAATATGTATGCTTTTCTTTGAAAAATAAAATTAAATGTATAGGTTTTTCAAAGGTTCTATGAAGTTTATTACATATATGTTCAGTCATAGTCTTCTCCAGTTTCATTTTGACCTCACTACAGTTTTAAGACATAAAACTTTTTTTAAAGATAATGCAAAATCTTATACTTACTACAGTATAGCAAGCCAGGATTAGTAAACCTCAGTAACATTGACATCTTTGTTACGGCATCTGTCCTAGCATTTGAAGATTTTTAGCAATACTCCATTAGATGCCAGTAGCAACCCTCCCATGCCTCCCTACATTGTGACAACCAAAAATGTTTTCAGACATTGCTGAATGTACTTCAGGGTGGAGGAATGTGTGAGGAGACAAAATCGCCACAATTGCAAATCACTGTACTACACCTTAGTGTCTCACACTTAGTGGCTCACACATGTTTCTTTATTTTCAAAGTTTGTCAAGCAGTTATTGAGTGTAATGACTGTATGTTATGGTAACAGATCTCTATATATAATCTACCTTTTGCTACAACATGGATGGAACTAGAGACTATTATGCTAAGTGAAATAAGCAAGTCATTGAAAGAAAAATACCATATGATCTCACTTATAAGAGGAATCTAATGAGTAAAATAAACTTAAGAGCAAAACAGAACATGGAAACATGACAGACTGACACCTGCCAGTGGGGAGGAGAGTGGTGGACAATAGTGAAAAGGAGGGGGAGGGATCAAAGAACGTGCATGAGTGACATGGACAGCAGTGTGGGAATTGACTGGGTGAGCAGTGGGTGGGCTGGTGAGAGGAGGGAAAAGGGGGGAAATTGGGACAGCTGTAATAGAATAAGTAAGAATTTAAAAAATGTTAGGGGCTTTAGCTGATCAGCTATTTGAACTCTTTCAGCTATTAAGTAATAGAAGAAAATGGAATTGAATATGATATCAGCATGGAACAGCCTAATGATTCATTAACAGTCAATCATAATGATTCCGAAGATTCAAAAACAGATTCTCAGGTAATTTGAGGTAGGGAGTCAACTGGGAACTTTTTCCCATTCTGAAGAACAACATGCCATTTAATAACTTTTTATGCTTAAGGAATATGTTATACTTAATGCATTCAAGAATTTTAACATTCTATTATCCATAGTTCTATCATATTTAATTATGTATACTTGTAAATTTTACACACAAGAAAGTTTCTTATGTTGAATTACATTTTATAATTTCAGGTTGCATTTCTGTGGACAGTTTTCTTTTAATAAGGTTGAAATAAAATATAATAAAAATCAACAATTTCACTTAAGAACTGGTTTCTGTCTGTATCAGTCTGTGAACTGACAACTCTTGCAAAGAGTAAAGTAGATAATTAACTGAAAAATGAATGACATTTCATTTTTATTATAAATATTCCATTTTTTAAAAAGTTATGATGTTTATATTTTACAAACACCCAAATGATTATTTACTTATTATTGTTATTATTTTGCAAAGCAGCCAACCTGTATGGACTCCGGGGATCCTTCCATTGGACAAAATAATTCTGGTAGAGTTTTACCCATCACTACTAATGAAGCAGATAATTCACTCACATCACAAAATATACCAGGGCCCCTGACTCAAGCACAGACTCTTTCTACAGAGAAATTTCACCTAGTGGACCAAAATGGGCAACCTATTCAATATGAGCTTCAGTCATTGGGGGATTCTAATGCACAAATGGTGAGTATATTTTATAAATAACCAGTTTTATGCTATTTATTAAATTGTGTTAGTATATGGCCTTAATGCCTTTATTGTTTAATTTGCCAATTACAATTTACTTTTATTATTATTTTGTGTCAGTTTCAGGAGTACAGCATAGTGATTAGACAATCATTTACAAAGTGTTTCCCTGATATTTCCAGTACCCATCTAGTACCGTACATAGTTATTGCAGGATTATTGACTATAGTCTCTATGCTTTACATCCCTGTGACTCTCCTGTAACTACCAATTTGTAGTTCTTAGTCCCTTCACCTTCTTCACCTAGTCAGTTTCTTTACACTACTGACTTACATTGGGATCAGCCCCTTCTGCATCTGTGCCCCTCCTACCAGTCTGGATGGATGTCGTTTCTTTAATTCTGTAGTTGTCAGACTTCCATTTATCTCAATTTCTGACAGTTCTAAGTGATGGTGGTTCTATATTTTAGTTGTAATTTTGATGTGGTTGTGCAAAGAGATGTCTGCCTGCGCTGTCATCTTGACCAGAAGCTCTCAAAAATTATTTTTTAAATCAGAACTTTGATTATAAATTATACAAGTAATCAATCATTTTATGTAAAATTAATCTTTGTTCCTATTGTTTCTAGTCTAGGACATTACAGAGTTAATTTCTGTCCTTTTGTTCCCATATAACCCAGCTAAATTCTGGGGTTGAGAGTCATTGGTTGAGAGGTGGCTAAGTGTAGACAAGTGCTTTTTGTGTATGCTCAGACTCAACAAATTTCTGGGTCTACTTTAGGACTGAAATGCAAAGTAAGGGTAAGCTTCTGAAACCATACCAAATCACCAGCAGAGGTTAATATGCAATAAATAATTTAGATGTGAACCAACTACATTTTAATATTTCATGTCCAACATGAAATACTTCTGTAATTTCTCCTGTTATTTAACATTTACTGTATTTGGTCTTAGAACATTTAGAAAGTCTCCATGTTCTGAGAGAAAGATCAAACAGTCTAAATGTATGAAGTGTTATAATACCTTTCCTAAAAAAGATGTTAAAGTTGTTTATTTGTTTGACTCTAAAAGAGTTCTCTTCTCTTTGTAATTGTGTTAAACTTTTTATACAGAGGCATTATACAGGTGATTTTACATTGTTTGGGGTAAGAAAGAGATGATACAGAGTGTCATTTAAAGCTGTGAAATAGGAAGCACGTGGCAATAAACATCGACATGTGAGAAAGTATTTTTTTTTTCAAAGAACCCAAGATCAGAAAGTGGTGATATTCTGGAAAACCTAGTGCAACTTTTTGGAGTTTTTGTTTGTTTTAATAGACTTTATTTTTTGAGAGCAGTTTCAAGTTCATAGTAGAATTGAGGGTAAGATACAGAGATTTCCCATATATCCCTCCCCCCGCCGTGCATAACTTTCCCTATTATCAACATTCCCCACCAAGTGGAGCTTATTGAAAAAGTTGTGTTTTCTTTCCTTCTTTTTTTTTTCTCTTTTTCCCCTTACCATGTAGTCCCCTTAGACTCCTCTCCCCACTGCAATCACCACACTGTTGTCCATGTCCATGAGTCCTTTTTCCTTTTGCCTCAATCCCTTCACCTCCTAACCTCCCCTACCCTTAGCAGTCATCCTGCACTCTTTGAACCTGTTTCTTTTGCTTGTTAGTTCAGTTTGTTCATTAGATTTCACATACTAGTGAAATCACATGGTATTTGTCTTTTTCTGACTGGCTTATTTCACTTTGCATAATGTTTTCCAGGTCCATTCATACTGTTGCAAAGGGTAAGGGTAAAATTTTCTTCTTTATTACAGCTGAGTAGTATTCCATTGTGTAAATGTCTCATAGTTGTTTTATCCACTCATCTACTGACGGACAATTAGGTTGCTTCCATATTTTTAATATAGAAGCTATCAAGGAGCTAGTAAAATTTCTGTAGTTCACTATGAAATAAATGCAGAGGTTTTGTAGTGAAGTAGGGATGGTATTTTTTTTTAAAGATTTTATTTATTTATTTTTTAGAGAGGGAAGGGAGGGAGAAAGAGGGGGGGGGGAGAGGGAGAGAGAGGGAGAGAGAGAGAGACACATCAATGTGCGGTTGCTGGGGGCCGTGGCCTGCAACCCAGGCATGTGCCCTGACTGGGAATTGAACCTGCGATGCTTTGATTCGCAGCCTGTGCTCAATCCACTGAGCTACGCCAGCCAGGGCAGGGATGGTATTTTGAATTAATAGGTAGTTGTATGCAAAGAAACCACTAATTATGAAACTGTTCATGATCAGCTTTTCTGATAATTTTCATGTCTCAAATAGAATGTATTGCAACAGATAACTCTTCAAAACTATGTGTGTTTTCATAGCAAAGATTAAAGATAATTAGCTTTTTTGTTACAGGAAAAGTAACATTATCAAATTATATGAATTGAAAATAGTTTTTTAGGTACTGGGTAGAGTAAGCTAAGGAGAGAAAATAGAGATTTTTTTACTGTGCTTGGGACACAGTATCAGACCAGTCTTAATGATGATATTTTCATGATTGAGTAACTTATAAATATACCATTTTTATTGGGATTTAAAATACCCACAGTACTTTTATTTTCTAAGAATTAATAAAGTATTTTCATAGATATTTAATCTCTTTATAAGGAGTAAATATTTTATTTTTATTTTTTAAAAACATTATTGCTCCTGGATGGCGTAGCTCAGTGGATTGAGCTCGGACTGTGAACCAAAGTGTTGCAGGTTCGATTCCCAGTCAGGGCACATGCCTGGGTTGCAGGCCACAACCCCCAGCAACTGCACATTGATGTCTCTCTCTCTCTCTCTCCCTCTCTCTCTTTCTCCCTCCCTCCCCTCTCTAAAAAAAATAAATAAAATCTTAAAAAAAAAAACTTTATTGCTGACACTATTACAGATGTCCCCATTCCCCCGTCCTTTGCCTGCCTCTACCCAGTCTCTGCCCCCCCTTTCCTCTGGCCTTCACAACACTGTTGTCTATGTTTATTGGTTATGCATATATGTCTTGTGGCTAATCCCTCCACCTTCTTTCAATCCAGTTCCCCCTCCCCCCTCCCTTCTGACAGCTGTCAGTCTGTTCCCTGTATCCATGCCTCTGTTTCTATTTTGTTCCTCAGTTTATTTTGTTGACTAGATTCCACATATAAGTGAGGTCATATGGTATTTGTGTTTCTCAGACTGGCTTATTTCACTTAGCATAATAATCTCCAGTTCCATCCATGCTGTTGCAAAAGGTAAGATTTCCCTCTTTTCACGGCCGTATACTATTCCTTTGTGTAAATGTACCACAACTTTTGTATCCACTCATCTAGTGATGGGTACTTTGTCTATTTGCAGATCTTGACTATTGTAAATAATGCTGCTATGAACATTGGGGTGCATATATTCTTTTGAATAGGTGTTTTGGGACTCTTAGGATATATTTCCAGAAGTGGGATTGTTGGGTCAAAAAGCAGTTCCATTTTTAATTTTTTAAGGAAATTCCATACTGTTTCCTATAGTGGCTGTACCAGTCTGCATTCCCACCAGCAGTACACTGTGTTTTCTCCACATCCTTGCCAGCGCTTGTTGCTTGTTGATTTACTGATGATAGCCATTCTGGCAGGTGCGAGGTGATACCTCATTGTGGCTTTAATTTGCATTTCTCTGATAACTAGTGACGTTGAAGATTTTTTTATATGACTGTTGGTCGTCTGTATGTCTTATTTGGAGAAGTGTCTTTTTAGGTCCTTTGCCCATTTTTTCATTGGATTGTTTGTCTTCCTGGTGTTGAGTTGTATAAGTTCTTTATATATTTTGGAAATTGTCCCCTTATCAGATGTATCATTGGCAAATGCTCTCCAATACAGTGGGTTCTTTTTTCATTTTGTGGATGGTTTCTTTTGTTGTTCAGAGCCTTTTAGTTTTATGTTGTCCTGTTTGCTTATTTTTTTCTTTGTTTCCCTTACCACCAACTTACACCATACACAACAATAAACTCAAAATAGATAAAAGACTTAAATGAATGCCAGGAAACCTTAAAAATCCTAGGAGAAAACATAGGTAGTAAAATCTCAGACATCTCTCATAGCAATATTTTGCCAATATGTGTCCTAGAGCAAAGAGTAAAGAATTTAAAACAATATTATAACTGTTGCTTTTTAAAGTCCAGGAGAACGTTTTGTATTGCTTTGTTTTTGTCTTCTTTTAGCTTTAACAGCATCATCAGGTATCAGGAGGCAGTACAGAGTAGTGATTAAAAGGAGACAAACTACTTGGGTTTGAATTTCCAGCTCTGTGTTACCTTGTATAAAATTTGTAACCTTTGTTTAAAAGTTTTCTCATATATAAAATGTACATACTTCATATACATGTAATGAGCATTAATTAAGGTAATATTAAGTCCTGCCACTTATTAGTATTCACTCAACAAATGTAAAGCAGTTATCTCATCTTCAGAGATAAACTCATCTTCAGAGTTTCCACTGCTTTTTAATGTTGAAGTGATGAGGTATGGCAATACATTTTTATCTCAAGAAACTTGATAAACATTTGGGGTAGGGAAACCACTCCTACTCTTAGTTTCCGGAAAATGTTTATGATTATATTTATTGAGGTGGTTTTTTATTAATTTAATTTTTTTTTCAAATGATCTCCTTAAAAGGAGGAATGCAGTCTCTATCAGGCATGCATCAGTAATGCTTTCACGTTTTTGCATAGCAAGAAGGAAGTCTGGGAAAGTAGAATGCAATGAATAAGGAGAGTTAATTGCACTAGGTAGAGGTAAAATAATAAAATTGTGTCAGCAGAAAGCAGTATGTTAGGTAATAAAGTTTATAGGCTGTCTAAAAAATCTAGAACTATGGGATAAACTTATTTCAAATATTAATTTATTATATCTTCAAATGTTTTTCTTAAACTTCAGATTTTTTTTTAGTTGACATTCTTCTAAATTTCTGGCAATGGCTTTAGGTATTAAACTGAAAAGAGAGTATAATAAATATACTGTTTTCTCTATATTTTTAGACTTTTGAGGACTCTGCAGTATTCCCTATGAACCAAGATAGGATATATATAAATGCAGAGATATAAAAACAAATGCTGTTTTAAGTAGATATCTAACAAGTTACTGTTTTTAAACTAATGAAATAACTTAAAATGTAGATGATTACCACACAAATAGGTCAAGAATGTATGGGTAATACAATAAATATAAAAAAGTTAATATATTCAGTTCAGTCAGAGCCTTGTTCCGATTACTGAATCATTAGATCTCACCCTGTGTAATGAAGAAGACCATAGGTGGTTCAGATCCTAGGATACATGGTCAAACTGCCTGTCTTAATCCTAGTTCTACCACCTATCGGTTGTGAGACTGGAAAAAGTTATGTATCTCAGTGTTTTCATCTATATAATTAATGATGATTTCATCTATAATAGTATTAACCGAAGAGGTAGGCATGTCTTTAATGATTTAATTAATAACTCTGTTAAATTACTGTAGGCTTATGCATTTGATTTCGTTTTTAATGCTTCCAAGATGATTGTTGCCAGCTCATTAGAAAATGGACAGGTGCTTCGTGTAATTCCATCTACCCAGACAGGAATGGCACAAGTGATTATACCTCAAGGGCAGCTTGTGGATATGAATAGTCCTCGGGGTGAGTAATAATTGGACATAGGGGATTTTAGAATGTTTTAAAGAAAGAAATGTATATTTGGGAAAATCATCTTATGAAAGTCAGTGCTAAAATTGATTTCTTGGAGCAAAATTGTGAACTGAATAAGAAAAAAAGTTTTATAGCCCAAATAAATTTCAAGTTCATTTTCAACTCCTGTCTAGGTTAGCTGTCTATTCCATTTTGGAATTCTATGAAGCTGGTTGATTCTTGCTTCCTCTCAAATGACCAGTGAGCATAAAATAAATTCTTCTTAATTATAATAACAGTAATAATAACAACAACAATAACAAGAATATGGTGCTAATAGCTACTGGAGAAGATTTTACATTTGTATTTATATCAATGCTGTTGTTAGCCATGTGACTTGGTACTTTTTTTTAAGGGTACTTTCATCCTCTGCTCTTTTTCTTTCTCTTGTTCTTTCAAGTTCAGAAATGAGACTCATATCCCCAGTCTGTTTTGTCACTTGTTCACAGTTAATGATTTAAGGTAGATATTTTTACCTTGGTGTTATGATTCTTTGTCTTTGTTAGTAGTCACTAAAATGTAAGAAAAAAAGCATAGTTTGAAGAAAACATTATAAACATGGTATAGAAACAAGAGTCAGATTTACATTTTCCTATTATATTGTGAAACTCTTAATACATATAACAATTACTTCTACCACTCTTATATCTTAGTTGTTCAATATAAGTTTCAAAAACTTAATTATATTATTTTAGTAATCAGTATTATAATTGGAAAGTAAACAAGTTTATCAGAGAGATTCTCAACAAAGCATTGTAAATTTTGTTATCTTTGGTTTCAGAGCATATCTTCCTGTCCTATTTCAAATATGTAAATTATAGTTACATTCTCAGGGTCTTATCCAAGATATTGATGTTGCTTTGTTCTTGTTATTGTGGTTAAGATGCCTCTGAAGAGAAACCCAGCAACAGAAACTTACCAACTGTGAGAGTGGATGCTTTAGCAGACAATAACAATGCTTATATTCTTCATCCACAAGCATCCCTCACATTGCCCACAACAACAGTGACCAGGTGAGTCCGCAGGAGAGAGGAATTTATCTTTTGTTATCACCATGGAAATGTTTTAAGTTATTCCGTCTAAAGCTGGCTTACTATAGAAAAGATCAGAAATTCAGGAAATAGAATAAACTATCATCAAATATATATTTTAATGTGATTTTGGTAATAAGAGGATACTATAGAAAGTATGACTGTCCAAAGTGCTGCTTTTCCTTAGTGACCCGTTCCTGTGATATTTTGAAGCAACCTGAAAACATCTGACACTAACAGTTTTTGGAATAAAGAAATACTCATTCTAGATCCTAAAATTTTTAATGGTTTCAGCACATTTTTATGCATTTAATTCCTCTGTGGTAAAGTGTTTAAAATGTGTTTTGTGCCCTGGCTGGTGTGGCTCAATGGATTGAGTGCTGACCTGTGAACCAAAGGGTCACCGGTTTGATTCCCAGCCAGAGCACATGCCTGGGTTTCGGGCCAGGTCCCCAGCAGGGGGTGTGCAAAAGGCAACCACACAATGATGTTTGTCTCCCTCTCTCCCTTCCCCTCTTTCTAAAAATAAATAAATAAAATCTTTTAACAAATAAAATAAAATGTCTTTTGTTAACATTTATTTCAGCTTTTACTTTTGCTTTAAAATAACACTTTATGCTAATTTAGGGAAATAAAGATAATGGTTTTTGTATTATTACTATTCTTTTTTTTTTTTTAAGATTTTATTTATTTTTAGAGAGGGGAGGGAGAAAGAGAGAGAGAGAAACATCAATGTGCGGTTGCTGGGGGCCGTGGCCTGCAACCCAGGCATGTGCCCTGACTGGGAATCAAACCTGCGACACTTTCATTTACAGCCCACGCTCAATCCACTTAGCTACGCCAGCCAGGGCTACTATTCTTTTTTTTTAAGAGATTTCATTTATTTTATTTTTAGAGAGAGGGGAAAGGAGGGAGGGAAACATTGATGTGTGAGAGATACATCAATCATTTGCCTCCCACACACCCCCAACTGGGGACTTGGCCCATAACCCAGACGTGTGCCCTGACCAGGAATAGAACTGGCAACCTTTCGGTTCTCAGACTGGCACTCAATCCACTGAGCCATACCAGCCAGGGCTGTATTATTAATATTCTTTCAATTGTTCTATGAAAATATTTTAAAATTAATACAATACTTATGACCTTTAGTCTTAGAACTTGACATAATGTCATGCAATTCTTAACAAGTCATCTGAAGATGTTTTATTAGCTCATTTTTTGATAAATGAAAATAATTATATAATGATAAGAATGTAAAATAAGTTTATAGAGCAAGAGATAAAATACTTGAATTTGTTGGAACTACAGGTAGATGGAAGAGCTAACCTGGGCCTTTTCATTCGCAGTTAATAAAATAGTCATGATTAAAGAAAATTATAATGAATATGCTTATCAGATCAATCTGTCATTATTATTACAATTTCTTATCGATGATCTCAATCTTTTGTCGTTGATACAAGCAAAGAAAATAAAGCAGTTGAATGTCATGTGTATGTCTGTGTGTGTAACTTCTAATATGTCTTTATATCTATTTCCCCTTGTCCCAGAATGCTTGAAGAACCCTTTCTGGCCCCTCTCCAGCCACTTTCTTCTAACACACCTATGTGGGCCTGCCGTCTTAGGAGCTGTGAGGTGAGTTAAAAATAATCCTTACCTAGATACACTTAATGAACTACAGTTCACCCCAAAATGTCCACTTTTGAATATGACTAACAGAAGCTGTATCTGTACTGTTTTGTTCATGTTTATTCTAAATCTGATCTCATCTAGTCTTTTATTTGTTAGAGATTATGAACTCTGTTAAAGCAGAGATGATATAAATCTTCTCACTTCATTATCATTTTTTCCCTTGTCTTCCATGAAACTTTGCTATTGTGTTTCTCTACCTTTTATCTTTTGACCATTCTCTCGTTCTTTGCTTATACTTATTTATTTTCATATTCTACAGTGGAAATTCTTCAGATTTCACTGTTTAACCTTTTTCTATTTCTCCACATTTTATCTTTTGTAGAGCTTATTAACTTTGTTGGCTTTCCACTATCACTTTTATAAAAATGATTCCCAAATCTATATCACCAGTTCTTTCTTTTGTTTGTAAAAAAAATTTGAATTTATTGGGGTAACACTGGTCAATAAAATTATATAATTTTTTGGATGTACAATTCTATAACACATTATCTGTATATTGTATTTTGTGTTCACCACCCCAAGTCAAGTCTCCTTCCATCACCATGTCCCCCCTTTACCTTCTACCTTCTTCTCCCCCTACCCTTTTCTGATAGTCACCATTCTATTCTCTATGTCTGTGAATTATTAGCTTAATTCCTTCACCTTTTTCATCCAGCTTCTTAATCCCCCTTACTCTGACAGTTGTCAGTTGTTCTCTGTATCTATGAATCTGTTTTTATTTTGTTTGTTAGTTTATTTTGTTCATTAGATTCCACATGTAAATAAAATTATTTGGTACTTGTCTTTCTCTGATTGGCTTATTTCACTTAGTGTAATACTGTCCAGGTTTGTCCATGCTGTCTCAAAAAGTAAGATTTCCTCCTTTTTTTTTTTTAAGATTTTATTTATTTATTTTTAGAGAAGGAAGGGAGGTAGGGAGGGAGAGAGAGAGAAACATCAATGTGCGGTTGCTGGGGGCCGTGGCCTGCAACCTAGGCATGTACCCTGACTGGGAATCGAACCTGCGATGCTTTGGTTTGCAGCCCCGTGCTCAATCCACTGAGCCAACCAGAAGCAAGATTTCCTTCTTTTTAAAGGTGCAATTGTATTGCATTGTGTAAATGTACCACAGCTTTTTTATCCACTCTTTGACTGATGGGCACTTGAGCTGCTTCCAAATCTTGGCTATTGTAAATAATGCTGCAATGAAGATAGGTATGCATATATTCCTCAAATTAGTGTTTTGTGTTTCTTCAGACATATTCTGAGAAGTGGAATTGTTAGGTCATTAGGCATATCCATTTTTAATTTTTGGCGGTAACTCCTTACTGCTTTCTGCAGTGGCTACACCAATCTGCAATTCCACCAACGATGCTGGAAGGTTCCCTTTTCTCCCCATCTTCACCAACACATGTTGTTTGTTGATTTATTGATGATAGCCATTCTGGCTGGTGTGATAATGATATTTCATTGTGGTTTTTAAAAACATTATTTATTTCTACCACCATTTATCCCCCTGTACCCTTTTCAACCTACACCCCACCCTGTCTCCATAATTACCACACTGTTTTAATTTAGATTTTTCTGATGATTAGTGACATTGAGCACCTTTTCATATGTTTGTTGGCCATTTGTATGTCCTCTTTGGAGATCGGTACAGCCACTGTGGAAAGCCTTGTGGAGATTCCTCAAAAAATTAGAAATGGAACTGCTTTATGACCCAGTGATTCCACTTCTGGGCGTATATTTGAAGAAACACAAACACTCATTGTAAAGAATATATTACGCCTAGAGACTTCCGGCAAGATGGAGGCATAGGTGGAGGCACTGTACCTCCACGCACAACCAAGATTAGAACAACAACAATTTAGAGCCAGAATAACACCCAGAACTGACAGACAATTTATCTGAGTGGAAGTCGGACAGCCAAGAAGTTGAAGTAGACCCGTTCATCTAGACCAGTAAGAGGGGCGGAGAGGAGGAGCGGGCACGGGTCGCGGTGCGCGGCGATCAGGGAGAACTGGGCACAAAAGGCAACCGGGAGCGCATAAGCCTTCTGGGACATGCAAGGTTGCAGCAGTGGACCCTGAGTATGCAAACGGAGGCTGGCGGACCCAGTGAGGTGGCATTGTGGACCAGGGCAGAGCGCACAACCCAGGATCCCAGAGAAGGGACTGAGATCCCAGGAGAAGGGAGCTACTGCCACTGTTCCCTCCCACCCCCGCCCCACCCCCACCCCCACCCCTACCCCGACCCCCACATCCACATAAACGTCACAATCTAGCAACTGGGGTGCCCAGCCCCGGTGAACACCTAAGGCTCCGCCCCTCACCATAACAAGAGCGACCAGACCAGGGGAAAAAAAAAAGGGGGAGAGAGAGAGACATGTCTCCAACAGAAGAACAGATCAGTCCCCCAGGACTCATCCTTTTGAGTGACCAAGAAATAGCCAATCTATCAGATGCACAGTTTAAAACACTGGTGATCAGGAAGCTCACAGAATTGGTTGATTTTGGGTGCAAATTACATGAAAAAAATGCAGGTTACCATAAACGAGATGAAGGAAGATGCACGGAGAACAAATAGTGATGGAAAGGAAACTGGGACTCAAAACAATAGAGTGGACCAGAAAGAAGAAAAAAACAACCAAGCAGGAAAGAATGAAGAAATAAGAATTCAAAAAAAGGAGGAGAAGCTTAGGAACCTCCAGGACATCTTTAAACGTTCCAACATCCGAATTATAGGGGTCCCAGAAGGGGAAGAGGAAAAGCAACAGATTTAGCACATATTTGAACAAATAATAAAGGAGAACTTCCCCATTCTGGCAAAGGAAATAGACTTCCAAGAAATCCAGGAAGCTCAGAGAGCCCCAGAGAAGTTGGACCCAAGAAGAAACACACCAAGGCACATCATAGTTACATTAGCCAAGGTAAAAATGAAGGAGAGAATCCTAAGCAGCAAGAGATAAGGAGACAGTAACCTACAAAGGAGTTCCCATCAGACTGTCAGCTGATTTCTCAAAAGAGACCATACAGGCAAGAAGGGGCTGGAAAGAAATATTCCAAGTCATGAAAGACAAGGACCTACACCCCAGATTGCTCTATCCAGCAAAGCTCTCATTTAGAATGGAAGGGCAGATAAAGTGCTTCTCAGATAAGGTCAAGTTAAAGGAGTTCATCATCACCAAGCCCTTATTATATGAAATGTTAAAGGGACTTATCTAAGAAAGGAAGATAAAGAAAAGACATGTATGGTAAAAGGACAGCAAACTCACAGTTATTAACAACCACACCTAAAACAAAAACAAAAGCAAACTAAGCAAACAACTAGAACAGGAACAGAACCACAGAAATGGAGATCACATGGAGGGTTAGCAACAGGGGAGTGGGAGGAGGAGAGAGGGGGAAAAGGTACAGAGAATAAGTAGCATAGAAGGTAGGTTGAAAATAGATAGGGGGAGGGTAAGAATAGTATGAGAAATGTAGAAGCTAAAGAACTTATAAGTATGACACATGGACATGACTAAAGGGGGGATATGGGTGGGAAAGGGTATACAGGGTGGAGGGGAGTGAAGGGGGGGAAATGGGACAACTGTAATAGCATAATTAATAAAATATATTTAAAAAAGAATATATTACACCTCCATGTTCAGTGCAGCATTATTTACAATAGCTAGCTATAGAGATAACTCAAGTGCCCATCAATGGACAAGTGGATAAAAAAGTGGTGGTACACACACACACACACACACACACACACACACACACACTATGGAATACTACTCAGCCATGAAAAGGAAGGAAATTTTACCATTTGCAATAGCATGGATGGACCTAGAGGGTATTATGCTAAGTGAAATAAGCCAGTCCGAGAAAGACAAATATTATGTGATTTCACTTATATATGTAAAATAAAAGACAATGTAAATGAACAAACAAAACAGAAACACACAAAGATGTAGAGAAGAGACTGGTGGTTGCCATAGGGGAATGGTTGGGGGTCTGGGGAAGAAAATGGTGGAAGAGATTGAGAAGTGCAAGTTGATAGTACAAAATAGTCATGTGGGTACAAAGTACAGTGTGGGAAATATAGTCAATATCATTGTAGTAACTATGTATGGGGCCAGGTGAGCACTGGAACTGTCAGGGGAAACACTTAGTAAAGTATATGATTGTCTCACCATTATGCTGTATACATGAAACTAACACAAAATAATATTGAATATAAACTGTAATTGGGAAAAAAATTTTAAATACTTTAAAAGAAAAATATTTAAAGTGTATTAGCAAGATAGAAATTAAAAATGGAGCTAAAGAATAAAGAAAAATAAGAATGGAGCCATAAAATGGAAGAAAGAAGCGTGTATCTTAATGAACTACGTGCATGTCTATGTGTGTGTGTATGCACACACAGACATGAGCTGAACGTCTACAATCTAAGCATCTACGTTCAGGAGAAAGGTGGCTTCTGCAGTACAAGGAATGACTGAGCACAGGGATATGGCAGCTGACTCTTCAGCTGTCTCCACCCAGTCACCAACCCCAGACTCTCCTTATGCAGCTCTAGTCTGCTTTGCCCTCCCTCCACTGGAGCTCGGATAAAATTGTAAACCATTTGAAGATTCTGAAGGAAGAAGACAGGGATAGGATTCACAATTTTCAGTCCATGGGAGGAGGTGAGATTCAGACTGCTGGGAAAGAGGGAGAGAGAGAATTAACATTCAAAAGGCAAAACCTAGTTAATTTGTGAAGTTTGTGTGTATTAGGTAAAAGTTCTGTATTTTGCTTTGTAGAATGTGCATCCATATTTTTGTGCACATTTTGCATGAGATTAGTATACCCATTGTATATAATCATTATGCCCATGTATAATGCGCATCCTTATTTTTTCCTCAAACATTTGGGCAAAAAAGTGTGTATTATACATAGTAAATATGGTAATTATGCTAATTTTCCTAAACTACCAAAAAAATCCCATTACCTATTTTTGATACTAAGGTCAGACAGGAATTTCTCTCAGAGAAGGATCTTCATGAAAACAAGGTTGATATAATGAACAAATTCTTTTATATAATTTTTATATGAGATACATTACAATGTTCACAGGTTTTCAAAATAGATGGATGGTATCCTATCAAAATCAGTTTCAGTAAAGAATCCCCACAGAGAACTAGTACATTGTGACTAGTTTTATGCTTATTTGGTTAGATGCGGGGTAGAATTTTAAGTATCTGGAAGAATGGATATACGATATGTTCCTCAAGCTATCTTCCCTAAGTATTATTAGTCTCAAATAAGATTTTGATGAAGTCATTGTGACAGTGAATTTGGCATTCTCAAACAAATACCTAGACAATGTCTATTTGATGAAGCTGGTTGAATTCAGAAAAGATCCACTGGTTGTAATAGACCATTGATCTGAGGGGAGAAATGGCATCTCTTTTGAGAGCTGAGGAGTCTTTCACCTTGGACAATCACTTCATTAAATTTTTTGTACTATGAAACATATTTGCTAATAATTTTATTATTTAATTTTTACTACATGCAGAAAATTGGAGATTCATACCGGGGCTACTGTGTAAGTGAGACTGAATTAGAAAGTGTTTTAACATTTCACAAACAGCAAACACAGAGCGTCTGGGGGACCCGCCAGTCTCCAAGCCCAGCCAAGCCAGCTACACGTTTGATGTGGAAATCCCAGTATGTCCCGTATGATGGAATTCCATTTGTCAATGCAGGTACATTTTAAGAAATATTTTAAAAGGTTTAGCAGTAGCCATGATCCATTGTGAAACTGTGGTTTTCCTAAGGTGATTCATTTTCATTTTGGTAGATGATAACTGAATGTTAATTGATAAAATGTATATTAAACTAAAAAAAAATAATAAGACAGTTTTTATGTTGCAAAATTGCATTTATTGTATTAAATAAATCATGCTTCCTCTAGATATTATGCTGAAAATAGAAAATAAAAATATTGAAATTCCAGGTAGAACTACTTAATACAAATTAAATAATTAAATAATAAGCAATTTTATTATTTTAAATATGTATATCTCTTGGGTTTTGTCTTTGTCTTTTCATCCATTCTAGACAGATTCTCCTTCTTTCTTGATTTGTCTTGTGGTACAAATTTGTGTCCATTTCATATAGCTTATAATTCTTAAGTTACTTTATAAAAGTTGCATACAATCAGGAATTATTTAGAATTTTAATATTAGGGTTCTCAAGCATCAGGTATATTATATACAGTATTCTCAAACACTGGTGTTTACTAAAGCAATATAGTTTCAAAGAATTCCCAGAGATTCACCCTAGGGCTAGTCAGATCCCACAGAACCTAAAATAAGTGATTTACTTCAGGATTATTCAGGTACTATTCAACTGGAAGAGTTGCAGCCTCATCCTGGACCTCTGAGGGTAAAGAGAATAGAGGAAGACAAATGTAACTTCTTCTACTCAGGTTTATCAATATTCTATAAAAGAAATGGAACATTTTTCACCTCCCTAGTTCTAATCCCTTTCTTACCTCTTCACAAGCAGATACTACATGAATTTGGTGTGTGTCTTTTTAGTTTGTTTTTATGTTACCATACATGTTTGTATTTTTAATAATACATTTTGTTTATTGCATATTTAAAAATATACATAAATAGTAAGCTGCAGACATTATTATATAAAATTTCACTGACCCCCAGTTAACTCAATTTAATTATGTAACAGTCCAGCATATGACCAAACCACAATTATTTTTTTATAAATAATCACTTAGGTTGTCTCCAACTTTTCAGTATCACAAAGAATGCTATAGTCAGAGGCCTACAATATATATTTTCTGTTGAAAATATGTAATTACTTTTTTTAATGTATATGTGTTAAGATGGAATTACCATGTTGTGAATCATGCCTATTTCATCTTTATACAATTCTTTCAAATAGTTCACGGAAATGGTTGTGCAGGTTCAAAAATTCCTTCTCTAAAATTTTTTGTCCAGGTGTGTGTTAGAATTCCAAATTTTTGGACTATAATAAAATAATGTTATAAAATACTTCTAGCATGTATTCTGTAGACAGTAACATATGATCGAACAAGTAATATTTTATGGATATTCAACACTAAGGAATAAATCAAGACTATAAATGACCTCCTAAAGTTCAGGTCAGGTTTTACAGGTACATGAGTTCAAAAAGTTTTTGTTTTTTGAGCTTTTTAGATTCAGAAATATACACAAAGAATTGATGACCTGTACCAGTTTTACTTTTTTCAGTGATGTTTGAAATTTTCCCTTTCTGCCCTGGCTGGCATAGCTCAGTGGATTGGGCGCGGGCTGCAAACCAAAGCATTGCAGGTTAATCAAACCTGCAAGGCACATGCCTGGGTTGCAGGCCATGGCCCCCAGCAACCGCACATTAATGTTTCTCTCTCTCTCTCTCTCTCTCTCTCTCTCTCTCTCTCTCTCCCTCTCTCTCTCTCTCCCCCTCCCTCCCTCCCTTCCCTCTCTAGAAATAAATAAATAAAATCTAAAAAAAACAAAGCAAAGAGAGAACTTCATTAAAATCTCTCTCAAAAAAAGTAGAACTTTAAAAAAAATTTTCCCTTTCTCACATTCACTGTATGACTTAGCATTGTCATTCTTTTAAAAATCTTTATATTCTGAACATTTTCATATGTATATCAAAGTAGTAGTAATAATATTTGAAATCCTATGACTCCATGTATCTATCATCCAGTTTCAACAACTATCAGCATGTGGTCAATATTGTCTCATCTATATCCCACTTCCTCATTCTCCACTCCCAAGATGATTTTATAGTAAATTCCAGATCTGTCACTTCATCTACAACTAAAGAGATAAGGACTCTGTCTGTCTCTTTCTATATATGTATATGTATATGTATATATATGCACAATATAACGAGAATCCCATTATCACACTTTAAAAGAATTAACAATAATTTCTTAATGTCAAAATGTCCAATATTCATATTCTTCCACTTATCTCATAATTCTTTTTCTATAGGTTTGTTCAAATTCACATCCAAACAAAGTTCACAAATTATATTTGGTTAATATATCTCTTAACTCTATTTTCATCTAAAACTTTCTATTCTATTTTCTTCAGATAGTTTGTCATGTAGAGTTTGCCACATTCTGCATTTTGCTGATTCCAGCTCTGTCATGTAGGTTAACATGCTCTTTTATCTCCTGTACTTCCTGTAAACTGCTAAATCTAAGAGGCTTGACTAAATGAAGATATAATCTTCATAAAAGTATTTTGCAAGAATACCTCATAGGTTCTGTGTACTTATTGCTAGGTTCTTATTGCTATCTATGTGTAACACCTTTTAATAATGTTAAAATTGATCAGGAGAGTCAGTTGTTGTAGAATATGTCAATTATTTTTATTATTGTCAATCTGAAGAATGTGAGATAATATTTTACTATTGTTTCAATTTGTATTTCCCTCTTTACTAGTGAGGTTGAACAACTTTTTATTTTTTCATTTACCATCCATTTTTTCTTTCTGAATTGCTTGTTTATAGCCTTTGCCCATTTTTCTGTTTGATCATTTCTTTATTTTTAAAAAAAAATTATTTGTGTTTTTTTTATCTTTTGTTACGTGTATCATAAAATACTGTTTCAAATTGCTATTGTCATTTTTATTTATGGTATCTTTTAAGTACACGATTTATACTTTTTTAAATTAAAGGTTTTATTTATTTTTAGAGAAAGGGGAAGGGAGGAGAAAGAGAGGGAGAGAAGTATTGATGTTCAAGAGATACTTTGATCAGTTGCCTCTCATATGCTCCCAGCTGGGGATCTGGCTGGCAACCCTAGCATGCGCCCAGACTGGGAATCGAACTGGTGACCTTTCAGTTCACAGGCTAGCACTCAATCCATTGAGCCAGGGCACAAATTTTACATTTTAATATCAGTTTTATCAACATTTTAAGTTATGATTTGTACTTTCAGTTTTATATTTTAGAAGTTTTCTGTACCCTAGTATAAAATATTCAACTTAAAATCTAAACTGCATAGTTTTCACTTCTACTTATTTGTATTATCTATTGCTGCGTAACAAATTACCCCAAACTTGGTGACGGAAAACAACAAACATTTATTACCTCATAGTTTTTGTGCATCAGGAATCCAAGAGTGGATTATCTGCCTCAGGTTCTCTCACAAGACTGCAGCTAACGTGTGAGCTGGACAGGGGTGTATCTGCTTCCAAGCTCACTTGTGGGGCTGTTGGCAGACTTGACTCTTTGCCATGTGGCCCTCTGCACCTGGCTGACTTATTACTTGACAGGTGGTTTTTCCTGGAGAGAGCAGTCCAAACAAGGGCAAGAGGTTACCTAAGACAGAAGTCACACTTTTTTTTATAATCTATTATCAAAATAACATCCTATCAATTCAGCTATATTCATTAGAAGTAAGTTAATAAGTCTAGCCATGTTCAAGGGAAGGGAATTACACAAGGACATGAGTACTGGGAGGCAGGGATCATTGGGGGCCATTTTAGTGACCAGTTATCATATTGTCCTAACAGCCCAAATAGGAAAAAGGAAATAATTATAAAAGGAAATAAAATTTTAAATGATACTAATATTTATTAACAAATGTAGCATATATTAATTTCTATTTATAAAATGGTAAATTTTGTTAATAAAACCATGTATGTAAATACCAGTTGACATTCAGTAAATGTAGTATTTACTCATTTCTTTAACATGTGGTATATTTGGTAAATATTACAATGAACTTTATTTTTAAAAGATTTTAATTATTTAGTTTTAGAGAGAGGGGAAGGGAGGGAGAAAGAGAGGTAGAGAAACATCAGTGTATGAGAGAAACACTGATGGGTTGTCTATCACATGTGCCACACCCAGAGACCAGGCCATAACCCATCATGTGCCCTGACTGGGAATCAAAGTGGCAACCTTTCGGTTTGTAAGACAATGCCCAACCCACTGAGCCACACCAATCGGGGCTTGTTTGTACATTTTATTTTAGTAAGATTTATTGCTGTTTTCTTTCTCTAAAGTTCTTTAATGAAAATACAGATTTTAACATTGCTACCACCAAGTTATTTCTAATTTAGTATCCAAAACAGATGGATTCTTGATTTAATACCAATAGTTGGTTTTGGCCCACAGGGAGTAGAGCCGTGGTAATGGAGTGTCAGTATGGGCCAAGGAGAAAAGGTTTCCAGTTAAAAAAAATCAATGAGCAAGAAAGCAGGTCTTGTCAACTCTACAAAGCCACTTGTCCAGCCCGGTAAGGTTTCTTTTTTTTTCTTATTAAGTATTTATTTTTGAATAGCTAATATACACGTTTTAAAGTTTAAGCAGCTCCAGAAAAATACACAGTGAAATCTGAGTTTCCTCTTACCCCTACTTTCCCTTTAAGGCAACAACTCTCGCCAGTTTCTTGAGTTACCCTCCATAGATATTCTGTGTATATGCGTATACACACACATACCCACACACATTCTCCTTTACCCTCATAATTGTAAAAGATCTCAGTAAAGCTTATTCATATTTCCTTTTCTTAAAATTTAGGTAGTAGTGTACCTTTTTTTGTGCTATGAATCCACATTGATTTATTTTCATTCTGAATGCCTATTTTGATTACTTAATGCACAGCTATTAAGTTTCATAGTAGCTTCATAGCTACTGTGATAATGAATGTAATAACATATACTACACTTTGCCTTTATTCATTCCACATCTATCTCAAAGTTGCCATATCTGTAGATAAAATCACTCATTTCTTTTTTAAATATTTTTTAAATTTTATTTTTAAAATTGAAATATAGTTGACATACAAGATAGTCTATAGACAAATTACCATTTACTTAATTAGGCCCATAATGATGGACATGTAGGCTTTACTTCTTTATTATTGCTGCAGTTAATATTGGGTTGGCCAAAAAATCCATTTAGTTTTTTCTGTAAAATAAAAGATACATTTTTCATTTTCACCAATAACTTTATTGATTTGGATATTTCGAGTATGTCGACTATTTCCCACTATCAGTTTCTAGTGGGTAGAGGCCAGGGGTTCTGCTAAACACCTTCTGGTGCCTAAGACAGCCCTGGAGCAAAAAATTATTTGGCTAAAATGTCAATGGTACCAAGAAATTTCACAAACCACTTTTGACACGTTCATTCAGTCACAGTGCCTTCTCCATACATGACACAAATATTTTTTTTTGAGTTTCAGTTGTGTTTTTACCTTTCTTGAAAAATAAAGCATGATATGCTGAAAATTTGTGTATTTTCTTTTATCTTCAGTATTAAAGTGGCTGCACACAAATTCACGAATTTTGACAAGTTTTTTAGAAAATTCAGGCTGAAATGACAGCTGTCACAATACAATTTAACAAAATTGTATCAAATGAGTTAAAGACAACTAAGCACTACTGGAGCTATTGTATGGAAAAAATGTACTACTAGAGCCATCGTATAGAAGAAACAATCAACTTTTTAGCCAGCCCAATAACTTTGTACCTATTTATATGCTTGTGCAAGTGTATCAATAGTATAAATTCCTTGAAATGTTATTGCTAGGGAAAAGGTTATTTTTTTTAACATTTTAAAAATTTTTTTAAGACTTTATTTATTTACTTTTAGAAAGGGAAGGAAGAGAGAGAGACAGAGAGATAGAGAAACATCAGTGTGCGGTTGCTGGGGGCCATGGCCTGCAACCTAGGCATGTGCCCTGACTAGGAATTGAACTTGTGATGCCTGGTTCCCAGCCCGTGCTCAATCCACTGAGCTACACCAGCCAGCCTGGGAAAGGTTATTTTTTTTAAAGGTTGACAAGTATTAGAAAGTTGCTTTTTAGAGAAATTTTGACCAATCGTGGTCATAGCAGCAATGTATGAGACCAACATAGTATAAGTTTTAGATAGTGTAGGACTATGGAGTTATTATTGCTGTGGGTGAAAATGAAAAATGTGAACCAATAAAATGTTTTTATAACGTCCTATATAATATTCTTTTTTCAGACATTGCAAATGTTTTATATTATCATGTTCAATAAAATTTAAAAAATATGTAAAGGTTGGATTTAGTTGATTTTTGAAACACTTTAACATCATATCTTAAATCACAGACCTCAGCATTCTCATTTTTAAATCCAGTTCAGAAGGCTTTTCATATTTAATCCGATCAAGTTAACTTTAGGTCATGTTTAAACTTGACCATGAAACAGAGTTTTCAACTGATTTTTACATATGATAATAAATCTAAAGCTTTACATGTGACTCGGGAGAAAATCTCTATATGTGAAGAAAATTTTATTCTTCATTATTCTGTAAGTACTTTATGAGTATCTGCTCTGTACCCTGCAACTACATTGGGTGCCATGGGAAAGAGGGCGACTAAAAAAGGGTAAGGTTTTATTTAAACATGAGAAACTTAAAATGTTGGGGTTGATCAGTAAACAAAAACTTTCTGAGAACATAATAGTATAGTATGGATTACCTAACTGTCTTCAGAGGGAATATATCCATGCAAACTCATTAACAGCAAAGAAAATACTTAGCTAAGAAAGTCTGGATGCTGAAGTTTAGATTGAATTTGGATAGATAGAGAATTAAAGGAAAGATATTGTAGGCGAGGAAAACTATATAAATGAAGATATGGCATGATTGTATATTTAGTATCAGAAGAGGAAGGATGATTCTTTCATTAAGATGACAAACTTCATAGGGAAAGCAATTTTATATTTGAAGTAATTGAAAGTAAGACTAGGTAGATAAGCTAGGTAAAGAATCACATGGAATGCCTTGAATGCTGCCAAGAAATTTTACATGATTAAAGGGCAGATAGATTCTTTAGCAGAGTAGTACATATGTGAAGAATTACTGTGGCATTGATGTATTAAGTGGATTTTAGTATTGAGATTGGATGTCTAGAGGCCCAGAAGGAGGCTGTTAAAGTAACCCAGGTGTGAGGTGTTTATGGTTTTCAAGAGAATGGAGAAGCAGCAAATCCAGAAAAAAAATGTGAATATCCAGAAATGTTTAGATATTTTTACTAAAGTCATGATTATTGTTAATTTGTTAAGTATTATGATGCACTCAGAAATGGCATGTCTTTTACATAATCCTCTGAAAGCTTTCTAGATTAATGGAATTCTTTTCTAAACTTTAATGCTTCCAATAAAGTCCTGGTTGATAAATTAGGTTTTCTTAAGATTACAATATAATGAAAAAATCTTTTTTTTTCTTATAAAAAGAATTTACATTAAAAAGGTACAAAAGTTTCCTGAATATAGAGTTCCCACAGACCCCAAAATTGATAAGAAGATAATCCGAATGGAGCAAGAGAAAGCCTTTAACATGCTAAAGAAGAACTTGGTAGATGCTGGTGGTGTTCTTAGGTAGGACATTTGTATAGCTCTTTTATTTTATAAATTAATTAGTTCCATTTGCAAGAATTTCTTCTGTAAGAAAAATTACAATTATGGTTTCTAATTATTTTAAGAAATTGTTTTTATAGGGGAAGGGTGGTATAAGGGGGTTAAATGGTAATGAAAAAATACAGTGAAAAAATTTTTTAAAAAGAAATGTTTTTTATAAGGTGGATCTCTCACTAGTAGTTCCCTAGGTATTAAATAATTTGCCACTGTATAGGCCATTGAGTTTATCAGCCAGATGTCTTGGCCCAGTCTGACCAAAGAATTCTGTGTGCCATATTGAAGTTTTTTTTCTGAAATGACAAATACATTTTTAGCAACACATTTCACTATATATTTAGTACTTTGTTTCACACATTTACTAGGAGCCATACTTGCAGTCACCTGAATATTTTTTAACCCATCTTTGATTAGTTGTGGCAGCCAGAAATGAATTTGAATCCCTACATAAAATTTCATTTTATATCTTTTATACTACAGTCATTTAAAATATTTTATTTTTCAGTAAATTTATTGGGATGACATTGGTTAATAAGATTATATAGGTTTCAAGTATAGATTTCTGTGATATGCGGTCTGTATTTTGCATTGTGGGCCCACCACCCAAAGTCAAATTGCCTTCTATCACCATATATTTGTCTCCCTAAAGTCTTAAATAAGAAAAAATATTAGCTTTCTTTCTTACTTTCTTTTATGTGCCAGTCCAGGTGAAGAATTTGCAATTGTATAATGGGGTTAAGAGTATGGACTTTTAGTTTGTGTGTGATCTTAAAAAAAAGCTTTCATATAAATGAAAAATGAGTAGAGTCAATAATTAGATCATTTAGTTTGGAGAACATTGCATATAATTTTTATGTAGGCTCCATTTCATGCAACATCTGTCATTGAAGCATCTTGCATAAATATATTAAAACAGTATTCTAGTAGATCAATTTATTTTCTTAGCATTAGTTTTTTTGCAGTGCCCTACTGTACGAGAGACCTGTATTTGTCTTTTAGTTCATTGTCTTGCTCATTGGCATAACAGGAGCTGCAGCGCTCTAGAGACAGTTTGCTGGGCTCCTGTCAGAGAAGATGCTCCCACATAGCTCAGTCTTGATATGCTGAATTATATCCCCTCTTCGGTTGGAAGGATAATAGGTGCAACACAGAAGCTGGAATCTGGGAACAAAGTGGTAGAAGAATGGGCAAATATACATTTCAAAAGATGATGTAAAAAGTCATTATTCTGAGATGAAATTTACTTAGTATGAGATTTAAAATACCATTTCCATATATACTTAAATCCTCTACTCTCCTTAATGTTTGGGCCATAGTAAAAAATCTGTTTAAAAAAAAAGATTTGTATTTAATTGGGTTTAAAGCCAATCTTAGAAGAGTTAAGCAGAGAACATTTTGAATTTGTATTCAATATGATATGATATACAATTTTTTCTTAAAAGATTATACCTTCTCTTAATGAGTATTAACATAGGTAATTATGATTCTTACCTTTGTCTAGTAATATAATTTTAAATATTTTCTCTTGTCAGGTGGTATGTGCAGTTACCTACACAGCAAGCTCATCAGTATCATGAATTAGAGCCTCCTTCCCTCCCTTTGTCACCCTCCCCTTTTCCTGTGCCCTCTCTTGAAGAAGAGGAAACTACAGTTAGAGATGAGAATTGTACATTACCCTCACGTCTACATCCTCAAGTAGCACATAAGATTCAAGAATTAGTATCACAGGGAATAGAACAAGTGTACGCAGTAAGGAAACAGCTAAGGTACAGTAGAAACAAATTGTTTTTCATTTTTGTTACTTTAAATATTAACATTATAAACATTTTCTGGGATATAGGCAATTCAAGTAGATAAGGAATATATATTAATTTATTAAAATCTTATTTATTGCCCTGACTGGTGTGACTCAGTGGGTTGGGCATCATCCCACAAACCGAAAGGTAGTAAGTTGATTCCCACTCAGGGCACATGCCTGGGTTTGGGACAGGTGCCCCTTTGGGGACATGCAAAACCCTGTTGGGAGTGTGTGAGAAGCAGCTGACTGATGTTTCTCTCGCACATGGATGTTTCTCTTCCTCTCTTTCCCCCTCCCTTCCCTTCTCTCTAAAAATACATAAATAAAATATTTTTTTAAATCTTAATATTAGCTGATTATTTTCCAGCAGATGCTTGACAAGCCATGTAATGATTTGACTTACTCAGTTAAGATATTCCATATTCAGGTTTGCCAAATTGAACTATATCTAAGTGGCATATGAATTGAATTATATAATAGATACCTTTGCAGAAAAACATCTATGCAGAACCAAAGATTTTAAAATCTCTAGGCCGAGGTACTTATTAGAAGCTATTTGAAATACAATTACATTTTGTTACAACAAAAGAATGTAGATAGTTCTTTGGCTAATGAAATCTCTTATGTAGCAGTCTGGACTAATTTTATTGATACTCAGGATATAATAATTAAATTAACTATTATTGTCATGTAGTCAGTGTGTACCAGGTATTGTACTAGGCACCTTATATGCATGACCTCATTTATTCTTATGACTATAAAGTTCATATATTTGTCCCTGACCTGCAGCTGAGAAAATGGAGACTCAGAGGTTAAATAACTAGCTTAAGAAGTAGAGGCAGAACTGAAATTTAGGTCTGACTCTACAGCCTATGCTTGTTGCTGTTATTTCTGGGACCTAACTGACATTGTTTGTACTGGTTATTGCATAGTCTGATCTGAATAACACAATGAGTATTTCCATGAATTCTTTTTCCTTTTTTTTTTAATCTCACTCAAGGACATGCTTACTGATTTTATAGAGAGGGGAAAGGAGGGAGAGAAAGAGAAGGAGAGAAACGTGGATGCAAGAGAGAAACATCAATCAGTTGCCTGTCATATGTGCCCTGACTGGGGACTGAATCTGCAACCTAGACATGAGCCTGACCAGAAATTGAACCTGAGACTTTTCAGTTTATAGGATGTTGCTCCAAACAACTGAGCCACACTAGCTAGGGCTTCATGAATTATTTCTTAATTAATATATTACTTTTTTATTTATGCGATTTCTTAAACATTTTATATTTCCATTGAGATATTGTTAGACTAGAACCAGAATTTGCTAAAGCCATCCACTATTTACTAAACCTGAATCTTAAGAACAGGGATATAATACAGCTCTGTTCTACAGTCTACTGAATGTAATGCTATATATATAGTATATATATTCTATTTATATATATAACTTCATAATTTCTTTTATGTATCCATTTTTATACAGTTGTGTGGCAACACTGCCTTCTATTTCTGTCTTTTGTATACTTGTAAAGTGCAAGCAGATCATATTTTTCAAAAAAATGTTTAAGGTAAAATAAAATCTTTAATTTTTAAATTCTTTTTTTGTTCTTTTAAAAATTATTGTTTTATTATAGTGGTCCTAATTTTCCCCCATTGCTCTCCCCTGCCTCAAAAGTTTTTTTAATCCTCACCTGAGAGTATGCTTTTATTGATTTTAGAGAGAGAAGAAGGCAGAGAGAGAGAGAGACTAAGAGAGGGAGATGGGGGGGAGAGAGAGAGAGAGAAACATTGATGTGAGGGAGTGATGTCAATCAGTTGCCTCCCAAACATGCTCCACCAGGGCTCAAATACGCAACCATTTGGTATAGGGGACAACACTCCAGGCAACCGAACCACCTGGCCAGGGTAAGCTGATTATACTTTATATGATATTAATTGATGCCTTTTGGAAGGAATATAACAATATTTATGCAGATAACCTGAGTATAGGCCCAAGCTCTCTTACTTTCCAGGTTATAATTTTGGGCAGATTACATAACTTTGGCAGCACTCAGTTCTCTTACCTGTAAAGTGGGAATGCTAATTGTACCTCAGAGGATTATAGTAAGGCTTAAGGGAGATACTTGATGTATAGTGCCTAACCTAGTAAACATTCAAAAATATACTTAAATGGAAAATAATGATTCCTTTGCCCTGGCTGGTATAGCTCAGTTGGTTGGAGCATCATTGGGTAACCAAAGGGTTACAGGTTCAACCCCTGGTCCAGACAAGTACCATCCTCTGTCCAGGCTTGTGCGATCTCTAGTCCAGAGCATTCTGAAGGCAACTAATTGATGCTTCTCTCTCATATTGATGCTTCTCTCTCTCCCTTCCTCTCTAAAAGCAATAAAAAGTGCTGGGTGAGAATAAAAAAAGGGAAAATAGTGGTTCCTTTAAATTCATAAAACTCTAAAGCTCACTCTAAGATACACAGTTGTTTAACCAATGTAAATACTACATTTCTTTAATTTGCATGAATTCTATGATTTAATGTATGGAAAAAATTTAAAAGATGAAATATGTGAACTACTTGCAAAGGTGTAAACCATGTTTACACAAGTTTATGCTAAAAGAGAACCATCTCTCATGTGATCTAAAGTGAATTGCTAGATTTACTTATTTTTTTTCCATTTCATATTCTCCACAGAAAATTTGTGGAAAGGGAGCTGTTTAAACCTGATGAGGTACCTGAAAGACATAATTTATCCTTTTTTCCAACTGTAAATGATATAAAAAATCACATCCATGAAGTACAAAAATCCTTGAGAAATGGAGATAATGTTTACAACTCAGAGATTATTCCAGCAACGGTATGTTTTAGTACAGAATCTTTCTTAGCTTCTATTACTATTTGGACTAATAGGGATGGTTGCTGCTAGGTCATGTAAATAACTATGATATAAGAAAAATAGGGGTATTTTTTTCTTAAAATGTAAACACTATGAATTCTTAAATGATGATTTGACTAATTTTTTTAATTACCCTCACATGAAAAACCAGTGAATTTCCAACTCTGACTTATAATAACAATGGTTATCTTTATTTAAAAATCAACATAGTTTATATTTGTAAAAAGTATATCTTAGTCACTTAATAGGTATTTATTGATTGCATGCTGTGTATATCTTATCCTCTTTAGATGTGTACATTTAGAGAAGAAAAGTTTAGACTCGAATAAACAAAGTAATAATGTTAGTTCTATATGCCATCTATGGCTATTAGTGTTATCTCATACTGTGGTATTTTCCCCCTGAATATTCATCATTTCTGTGAGACGTTTTCCTGTTCTGAAGAGATGAGTATAATTACCCAGAAACTACTAATTGTAATGCAGGTACTGTTATGGCATTAAAATCTCAGCAGCAATATATTTTGCTTTCCACATTTTTACTATCTAAATGCAGAAACTGAATAGATTTAGATACATATTATGCTACAGCAACTATTCTTTGCTCTCCAGAATACTTTTTTTTTAAGGTTTTGTTTATTCATACTTAGAGAGAATGGAAGGGAGAGAGAAAGAAAGGAAGAGAAATGTCAATGTGTGGTTGCCTCTCACATGCCCCCTACTAGGGCCCTGGCCCACAACTCAAGTATGTGCCCTGACTGAGAATCAAACTGGCAACCCTTTGATTCACAGGCCCACACTCAGTCCACTGAGCCACACCAGCCAGGGCTATCCAGAACTCTTAATTATTTACTATCCAAAATTCAGAAATGAAAATTGGTTTAGTAAGCAATGGTCCTTGCCACCTTCACTTGCTATCCAAAGTCTTGCTGTCTGAACTTGGGAAGCTAATGCATTTGAATAGTGAAGTATACTTGTGCATTGAGAATATGAACAAGTGAAGAGAGTAATTATAGAAAAAAATACAATTATACTATGAAAATAAAATATGACAGTTGTATTGATGGTTTAAAATATTTTACTGAAGTGAATGTTTCCTTTTTAGCTCCAGTGGACTTCAGACAGCGGGAATATTCTCAGAGAGACTGTGACAGTTACATTTGCAGAAGGTAGGTTATCTTAAATATCTTTAAAATATAAAATCAAACAATGTTAAAATTGGAACACATTTAAAATATTATCTAATCAAATTTTATGGATAAGAAAACCATGGTCCAAAGAGATAAGAACAACTATGTTAAGATTTATCAAAATAATTCCAGCTATTTAAATTTCCTCTTACAATTAGCCATTATGCTTCTTTATGATTGAAATTTTAGTCTGATTACTAGCACAGTTTACTATAAAGTTAGGCTAATTCCAATAGTAATAACCCTAAGATACTGTGATCAGGAACTATTGTTCCTTTTCTATTGTTCGCTTTTTCTCAAATGTGCTTGTTCCTATGTTCTTACTCCTATGTTCTCTCAGTAGCCCATCTTATTTCTCTCTTCTTTTGTTCTCTCTTCTGGAAATGTCTTTTCTCCTCTTCTACATGGCAAATTTCACTCACTACTCAGATAATAATCTCTTTGGCTTTACATGCACTCTTAACTTCACCCCTTGTATAAAGTTAGATATTCACTCTTTTGTGTTTACTCCTTCATTTTACATAGTATCCTTTTGTTTACACATCTGTATCTTTCATTATGACTTGAGCTCCTCAGGGGCAAGGATTATATTTTATTCAAATTAATATACCTAGTCCATGCCATAATGCTTGCTAAAAAGTTGATACCTAAATAAATGCTTTAGAATAAATTTATCAATAACTACGTACAATACAATAATTTCTTTATTCTTTGGCTTATTAACCTTTGAGTCACTGCCTATAGAATAACTTTCAAATTCTTTAGCATTATTCATTTGTTCTGAACATATTTCACTCACTGTGATAAATGCTGGGCATAAAAAAGAAAACGTAAGTTTCTTCATTTAATTTTCAAGTTTAGCAAGAGGAAAATACAGTAAACAAATATATTCTAATTAATTACTATTAGGAAAAGTGCCATGACATAGTTTTGCAAAATTGTGTGGGAATAACAAAATTGTGAAAACTTAGTTCAGGGACTAGGAAAGGGACACTTGAAAAAGTGACTTTTAAACTAAGAACTGAAGAATAGGAATTTGTCCATCAAAGAAGTAGCATGTTCTAAGGCTAAGCAAGAAAGAGCTGGTCATATTCAAGGAACTTAGAGATAAGACTGGATAAGCAAAACAGGCTCAAGAGGCTCTTTCAGCTGTCCATTTGAAAGGTGACAGTCATTTAACAATAGTGGTACCATTTATATTAGAATTGGAAAGATTTAATTAAGAGTTACTGTAAAAAGAACTCAAGGGCCTTGGTTATTGAGTGAATAGATACAAGAGGTAAAAGAGTGGGAATGATCTAGAATGACTCCTGAATTTCTTCCATGAGCAACTGACAGATAGTAGCATTTACTGAGCTCAGCAGCACTGACATCAGAATAGGTATTGGTGGCCACAGGGCAGAGTAAAAAAGATCATGAGGTCAGGTTTGGAAAGCTTGCATATGAAAGCCCTTTCTATAGAGTGGATTGGGAGGAAGCCATATGGGGTGGTTGAGGAGTGAATGGGAAGTGAGTGAAGAAATAGAGACAATGTGGACCACTTTTTAAAAAATATGTTCTTAAAAAATCCTCACCAGAGGTTATATTTATTGATTTTAGGGAGAAAAGGAGGGAAGGAGGGAGGGAGGGGGCAGGGGAAGAGAGAGAGAGAGAGAGAGAGGGAAACATTGATCAGTTACCTCCCACACCCCAACTGAGGATTGAACCTGCAACCTAGGTATGTACTCCGACTGGGAATTGAATTTGCAACCTTTTGGTACAAGGTGATGCTCCAGCCAACTGAACCACACAGCCAGGGCAATGTGGACCACTTTTGCAAGAAGTTCACTATGAAGGGAGTATGAGGTTGAGGGCAGACAAGACAGGAGCAATCTGAGAAATAGATGAAGATGAGGGTACTTGATAGCTTTGGTGATGGGAAACTGAGGAGATTTCTATCTGACAGCTTCTCTTTTTAAGTAAGAGTGCTAAGAATGAGAGATCTCAGGAAAGGTGACCAAGAGTTTAGGAAAATGGAGATTAGATATTATTCCTTATATAAAGTAAGAGAAACAATGTAAGGTTGTCAGATATAGGTGACAGGTTAATGTTGATGTTCGTGGGTTGGTGTTAGTAGCAATGAGTTTCTTCTTCAGTGGCATTTGGCTTCACGTGTATAGGCAAGTGGAAGCCATTTTCATCCAGAGCCAGGATTTTACCAGGTAGCTATGACCAAGGACAGAGAGGCAACAGAGGTTAGGATATTTCCAAGAATGTGACTAAAATTACAAACCCAGGATGCTAAGCTAGATGGGGACAGAATTTTATCCTAAGAAAAATAACTGGAGGTTTACATGAGGTTGAAGAACAATTGTAGTGGAGTACCTGAGCGAAATGCCTAGGAGAATAAGAGGTGGTGAGCAGAGAATGGGGTGTTTGAATTAGAGATTTTAGATGTAGAGTAGTCCATGGTATGACCATAGTAATAGTAGCAGAGTGAAGTGGAAGGACAATTAGGAATGAAGAAGCAAAGAAATGTGAGAGTGATGTTTAATTCTCTCAGTAGTCTTTTGAGGAAGTCTCTTATTGTCCTCATTTTACAGATGAGGAAACTGAACTTTAACAACTGGGTTAAATAGCATGTTGAAAGTTACAGAGAAAAGCCATTGCTTAAATCCATCCTAGAGAAATTTAAGTATAATCCAGAATCATGGCATGGAAAATGAACTTGATTACAGTTATAGATGTAGAGTCTTTTAATGAAAAAAATAATAATTTCATACTCCAATGTAGATATACTGAATTAAATTTAGTGGAGGTTGAACCTAGGGTTTTATATTTTTTTAGAGTTTCCCTAGGGATTCTGATTATATACCAAGTTCTGGAAATAATGGATAGGTAACTTCTTAAAGTCTTTTCAAACATTTGACCTTATTTTTTATTCTGATTCTTAGTTAGGGTTTTAATAAAGTGTAGTATCCTTGAAATCATAATTTTTTTGTTTTAATAGTTTATTTTTTATATAATTTAGGAAATTCACCAGGAGAATCAACTACCACTAAAGAGGAAACAAATCGGAAAAGGAGTTCTTTGTCTCCAGAACCAGCCCACTTGCTCTCCTCACTTTCTTCATTTCAGCCAAAAATATTCACACAACTACAGGTAGAAATCCAGTATAATAGCCAAATTTGAGGCCCTTTTCTTTCTTCTTCCATCACCCCTCTTCTTCTCTTAGGGATCTTATAGTAATGATCAAAGTATTTTCATTATTAATATCCTAGCTTTTTATATCTTGATTTAACATAATAATTTAAACATGTTTTGAAAATGTTTGAGTTGACTATGCATGCAATAAAATTTAGTTGTACTACTTTTCCTTTAGTTCTTGTTTCTGTCCTCACTAAATACTTGTTACTAACTATACTCCTATATTTTATTCTGATTTTTTATCAAAAGAATAATGTATTCTATGAGAATTTACATAGTAAATTCAAACATTTTGATGTAACTCTTTTTGGTTTAAAAGGGTTTACAGTTGCAACCAAGATTCGCTTCTCCCGATGGATCACCGGCTCTGATATCAGTAAATAACCACCCCTCCTCCAGTCCTTCAAGACTTCTGGATTCAATAGGAAGTGCTATAATGAATAACAATTCTCTACAGCTTGGTCAGAGTCAGAACCTTCAAACAGATACATGCCTAACCCAAAACAATATTGCCTCTACTGGGGGTAACCTTTCAGGACCAGATCAAAATCTGATTGCAATGGATCAGCTGGTGGACGTTGGAGATGTTGAGGATGCAGAGAATCTGGAAGGAAGTGTTCATCGGATTCTGTTGGGAAATGGGCAGACCATTCCAATACAGATTATAGACAGCCACCCAGCTCTTAGTAAGTTAAAATCAAGTTATGATTTTTTAAAAAATTTATGGACCATCATCACTATTACACTATAGAAAAGAACTATCATTTCTACTCAGTGGATTTCTAATTTTTTAATAAGTCAAGTAAAACTACGAGAAAAAGGGAAAATTTTTCATGAGTGTAAATTTTAGTAACTTATAAACTTAATTTTTCCTCTATTGTAATTATTCATTCTATACCTAATATTACATGGAAAATCTGTGGTGATATCAGATCAGAAAGATCATTTTAGAATGCATGAGAAAATGAAAGAAAAGAGAAACTATTTAGTGTAAAGATTATTATGAAAAAATTAATATACATACAATGAAAATAGAATGAAGTGGGCAGATATAAAAATTAAAAGAAAAATTTTAAGTTACTGACTTAAGTGTTGAGTTCCATGGAAATTAAAAGGGGACTAGTAAGAATTGGGGACTTGAGTTTAATACATGACTTTGTTACTTAACCTTCACTTTGTAGTGAACCCAGTCAACATAGTAACACATTGTTAACTACTATTTGACCTATGTCACTTCTTTCCCTACCAGTTGCTCTGGATGGGGCACTTTTGTGGGAAAAGACTTGCAGTTTGCTTTAAAGAGCAAAATCTTCATAGAAATTATCCTTAGAACATACATCTTTCCTCTTTCTTCTGGGTAAGGAAAAGTGTGAGATAGTTCATTCCAGAAAAGTTTCATTGTCTTTTAAACTTACTGGAAGTATTCCTTTTAGGAAAATTTGTCCAGAGGGCTGTGGCAGTTGTCACTACTGAGGAACTTTAGTAGAAGAGACAGAAAAGGAATATACTCAAATTAATCCTCACAATGCCATAAAATAGTCGATGGTGTCCCCATTCTACAGATGGGGAAACCAAGGCTCAAAGAGTTCAAGTAATTGCCTAAAGATCACATATATTAAGTTACAGGCAACTAAGGAATTTAAACTCAGATCTATCTGCCTCTGAAAGTTTTTCCATTCTAACATGCTTCTTCCCTCTGAATTGTGCCAAAGTACTTTTGGGATCTCTAATTCAGATTGCTTTAAAGGAAACCCTCTATGAATCTAAACTTGCATGATTTGTCAAGTTAGCTCATGATCTGAGAGACAGTTTCACCAGAATATTTATTCTCAAGGTCATTTAAATTCACCCTCTGCTGGTTTTCTTTTTGGCTTGGGCTAAACTCCAACACACATATATGTGACAAGCTTTACAGTGTTTAACACACTACTCTGAGCAAATATAGCCCCTTTAACTTCAATTCCCTATAGCAGCTGCAAACCTGATGTTCCTGAGGAGAGAGAAAGATTTTATCTTAGCTATTTCACCTGCATGCTACACTAAGATTAATTTGGTCATAAATTCTTTGGAATGGTAAGTGCATTCAGAAATATTTTAGATAAGCAAACATGTAGCTTGTACAGAGCTATCATGTAAGATATAGTATATTTTTCTAATTACTTAAGTAGTGAAGTTTTTTTAGGGAGGGGACATTTTTCTTAATATTCGACCACACGTGGAAACCACATAGGAATTTGTGATACATCTGTGAATTTGTGATACCCGTGTCTGCTGCTTGCAAAACAAATCATTTTTAAATAATGGGAGGCTTCCTGACTTTTATTCACACATGCTTTTAAAGACAAGTGTGTTTAAATATTAGTTACTCCTCTAATTTTATCAAATTATGGACTGCTTTTTTGCCAGAGTTTCTTTAGAAGAGAATAGCTTTATAGTTTTCTTGTCTCTTCTTTCTTTTTGTTGCTAGCAGCATACTGAAAGAATTTAATGTGAATGACTATTAAGATGTTAGAGGCACTAAATTCTCAAATACATCAACTACTTTTCTAAATTACTCAGTTCTTTTTTCCAAATGACTGTTTTATGCTTTGCTTTTAAATTCATATAATTCTGAAGATCCCAGTTTACATTAACCTTCATGGTTTTTCTTTTATGTTTGGTTTTAAAGTTGAAGAAAATCCAGAAGGTACCATTTCTGTGAACCAAGTTAAGCAAGAACCCAAAGAACCACCAGCATTGTCTATGGAAGCAAAAAAACATTTGGACTGTAAGAAATTATCTGCTACCTAAATTATTGAAGCTTTTCATAATTGTACAACTCTGGTGACTTCTGATGTCATAGAAAAGAAGGTGAATATTGTTAAACTCAGCAGTGTGATAAGAGGACAGAAGACTGGTTCAATGAGCAACTTTGATTAAAAACTGATATATTTGTTGCCAATCCTATATTTTTATCTTAAGAGATATTTTACACCTCTTATTTTGTATAATTCTTATGCTTTTTGAGTGCCTGGCAAAGCCAGTATTTCAAAAGATCATCTGAACTTATCCATGGTAATATGTAATATAGCCTGAACACAAGTAGTCATCAAATATATCCCCTGGAACTACCCATTTTGGCTCTTAAAAAATGAAAACAACAACAACAAAAAAAACCCCAACCCCCCCAAAACTGTGTATGTATGTGTGAGATGACTTTTTTTTTCATTTCTAAAAGAACTTGTTCTGTATTTGAAGTGAAAAAATTTTTTACATTGGCAGACAGGTGAGAGAAGATTTATAATTTGTCTCATTTGGAAAGATAAAACAGTAGATTTTACTTCATAACACAAAGCTCAGCATTGACATCTGTGGAAACTGTGTAGTTGCATTTTAGTTTCTTCCATTCTGATTTTTATACTTGCGACTACAAACCATTAGTGTACTAATGGTCATCTAGTAGAAATGTAAAGGATCTTGGTAAGTACTGAGAATTTTAACTCGAATTAATCAAATAAGCAACAGAAATAAATGTATATCGCATGGATTATGCAGTATTATAGTACAATTCTACTTACGGGTAGAAAAATACAGAAATTGAGAGAATTCTGAAAGAATAACATTTCAGGGTGTTTACAGATAATTTGGGGAATTTTTTGATATCAGCAGAGGACTTTTTTCCTATTTTATATTGAAGATTCAGCCCTGGTTAGAAAAGAATTTGAGTTGTATTTATTTTTTTATGCCAGAGTTCTTACTGAAATGATGGTGTTAGAATTTATAGTACTTCAAGGTAAGTACTTACAGTTTAAAATTTAGTTTATATTAAAACTTTAAAACAACTGATGTGTTATATATATTTGCTTGTTGAGTAAGTATATTTACTTCAAATACTGAATATAAGCTTCTGTTTTCTAGAAGGTTGGTACACTAGAAACATCAATTATAACTATCAAGAAATCAACCTAAAGACCTCCTCCCCACACCTATCCCCCGGAGATCATCTATGGATATATTCAAAAAGTAATAAGGATTTCAAATGGATTTTAATGTTTAATATTCAAAGCATGTGGAATATAATACGAAATTTAACAATAATACTTTGCACAAATATGAATTTTTTGGTTTTTCTGAGTCTAATCTCCCATTCTAAATTCACTTTAATAGTTTCCAGTATACAATATGTATCATTATAAAACACTGTTATATTAGAAGTGGGTGGAATTTAAAAATTCTTTGCCCTTTAGATTTATATCCTATTTAATATAAAATTTATTATTTAAACATATAATGCAAAGTTAATATTCAGTTACATATATGATTTTTAACAAGACTTGCTTATCATTTTCCTAAGAAATGAAAATATTTGCTGCTGGCATTTATCGAGTTAGCTGCCAAATCTGTTATGTTATGTTGAGTTAAACACAACTATTAATTACCTCAAATGCAGATTCCTCTTAGTCTGTGTATACTTAAAGGGAATAAGTCCAAATTAATTTATAGTTTAGTGTTGCATTGTAGGTAATGTTTTTTCATTTGTTATTTCTAGTTTTTGTGGAAACTTTTCAAAGATTTTATATAATAGATCTTCACCTTTCATTAATGACAATAATTGATTATTAAATATTTTACCAATTGAACTATATTTATTTGGAAACATTCCTTTATTTTTTGATGTTGAGTTGCTAAGGAGAAATGCTTGTTAAGATACAAACTTCAGTCATTTTCAGATGAGGATCAGTTTCAGAGATGCCCATGGATTCAGACTTTGGCACTTGATCAAGGACGAAACATAGTTTAAAAATATTTCTCTCACATCATTCTCCATGAATGTCTCTTCTGATACTGGTCTTTTTTATTAACATGAGCACAAAAAGTTACCATGCATCCTCCCCACAGATAAAAACAAAAACAAAAAAAAGCATGAAGAAAGTTTAAATCCCTAATTCTATACTCTTTTGGTTTGTAGGTAGAAACTGGAACTATCAATATTTTCATGTAAGTATTTCCATGAGTAGCTCTTTAAAAATTGTTTGTAAATTAGTTTTTAAAAGTTCATTTGTCCTCTAAATGCATGTTCAGTCACAATGTATCAGTATTGCATTTTAAAGGTGCTTAGCATCACTTTTTAAAAAGTATGTTTACATATTTTAAATATTTAGTTATTTTTAAAATGCATAGGGTACTGAATGCAAGTACGTAAAGTTTTCACTATCTTTATTCAGCATTCTCCTAACAGCTCTACAGCAAAGTCTGAGAAGTGCTCTTTTGTATCATGTATTACAAGGTGTAGTATCTGTAGTAGTCAGTTGGACATTCAGAATAAGCTCTTAGAAATTCATAATTACAGATGAGCTTGTTTCTTCATTGTAGTTTTTATGTTCCAAGTCTCCAAGTGAACTTTATGTATACTACAATTAATTATAGATAAACATGGCCATGTTGGGCATTTTCCTCAGTACTAATACTCTGTGTAAGCAGTTGACATACTTAAAAGAAAAAGCTTGTAAGTCTTATACTATGTAAATATTTTCTAAAAGTCATGAAAGTGATAGAAATCAGATTTTGGGATCTGTCCTGACATTGAAGTTTCTAATTTGGAGGCCTGCCAACTTGTATTTCATCTTTATATTCTGTCAAAATACCTACTTAATCATGTGAGTATGAAAAAGATGTTATTTAATTTGTACCAAGATTTTTAAAAAAGTTTTCAAAAGTGTGTTTGTGTGTATTTATAGTAATTTAATGTATAGTGTCCTTGTTATAATGTAATTTTTTTCAATAAAATACAGTGTTTTCCCCCTCTTTAAACTTTTTAGTTTTCTTTTTATACTTTCCTGGGAATAGTTGTGGTTTTGTTCATCTTGAAGATGCTGAATAAATACTCTAATATCTGAAAATTTTGACTATACCTTTATGTTCAACTTGGAGCCTGAAAGTTTATAAGCACAACTACCAGTAACTCCTGTTATCATTACATTTGGGGGTATATATGCATTTAGCACTCTCAACTCAGCCCACCATCAATATTTTAAAACAATGAGTGAAGAAAGGTATAAGTAAGTCTTTCCCCCCCATATTTTGGTACTATGACATTTTCAAGTACAGCTTTATATTTTTGGAGTACTGACAGAAGTTTGTTAAAAGGAGGGATCATAAATTGTTTTCCTCTTTGCTTTTTTTTTTTTTTTTTTTTTCCAAATTGCATTCTGCCTGTTTTTTGGGACCATAGAAAATCTTTCTCCCTCCAGAAGGGGCACTTGCATTTACTCTACTCCATCAGCTGATTTAGGCTTTAGGCATTTTAAATAGTATATTGTTTGAGTATCTAAATGTCTGCAATTCAGCTTAGTTAATGTAGTGACAATGGCAGAGCCTTAGTATTCTTTTGCCACATACATATTAGCTATGAATTCTATTGTTAAATAATAGAAATACTTGTTGCTGAGTTAATTCTTAAAACTTCAGGAATAAAATCAGAATTTAAACAAAATCTTAGTTATTAATGGGTCCTATACTGATTAATGGGAAAACTAAATACGTTCTATGGTTAATATGGAAAACCTTTGAGAATGTGATATAGGTATAAGTGTGGAGAGATACTGTCTAGGGGTAAAAACTTACAACCAAATTCCTGGTGATCTAATGTACAGCATAGTGACTATAATCAACAGTTCTGTGTTATAACTTTCAAAAGTTGTCAAACACTAGGTCTTAATTGTCCTCACCATGAAAAAAATAATTATGTGATGAGATAGAGGTGTTAGTGAATACTGTGATAGTAATCATACTGTAATACATAAATTATAAAATCAATATATTGTCTACCGTAGCCTTGGCCGGGTAGCTCAGTTGGTTAGAGTGTCGTCCTGATACACTAAGGTTGTGGATTTGCTCGCTAGTTTGAGCATATTCAAGAAACAATCAATGAATGCATTAATTAAATGGAACAACAAATTAATCTCTCCCTCCTCTCTTTCTAAAATAAATTAATATATATAGTATACCTTAACCCTAAACAATGTTGTATGTTAATTATATCTAAAAAAATGAATTCTAAAACCAGAGGGAAGAGTGGGAGGCAGATAGCAGCAATCTTTATTTTAAATATCTTTACTGAGGTATAATTGGCATAAAATAAAATGTACATATTTAAATGTACAATTTGATGAGTTTTGATATATGTGTACATATATGCAACCATTACCACAATTAAGATAATGAACATATCTATCGCCCCCAAAAGATCCCTGATGTTCCTTTGTAATCATCCCCACTTCTCCCTTCTTCCAAAGCCCACCCTACCATCCCCAAACACATGGATCTGCTTTTTGTCACTAGAGATCAATTTGTTTATAATTTTATAAAAATTAAATCATATAGTATGAATCTTTTTTGAGGGAACCACTTCTTGAGGCGTGGAAATGTAGCTCAGCACCCACATGGAAAACCAGTGGGGAGCCAGTCAGCACACAGGACCACGCCCTCGAAGTTCTCCCGTGGGAGATCAGGCCTGCATTGTACCTGGGCTGCTTTGTGACTTGCCCTTGCTAAAACTCTCTCACCTTGAGTTCAGGCAGCAAACGCTTGCTGCATATCTTTAAACTAACTTCCTGAAGTCTGTGCTAATTTTCCCAAGGATTGAAGTGTAACCAGACCTGTTACTCTTATCGTTCCCTTGCATTTGCAACATTTTTTCCTTGTTAATCTGTAAGAAGTAATCAGTAACATCCCTTCCATTGCTACCTGTAAAAAGTAATTATCTAAAGCAAATGTAAAGTGGGGGGGGTGGGGTGGGTACTGGGATGGGAGTAAAAGACAGAAAACTGTACTTGAACAGCAATTAAAATTTAAAAGAAATTTTAAAACAGCAAAAAAATAAAAGCAGAAAAAAATTAAAAATAAAGCAAACCTAAGTATAATGAATGAAAACCTTTGATGTATGCTATTAGAAAGCCAATAAAAGCCAGTTAAGGCAAGGGTCAGGGCACTCTCCTCTTGAGAGAGTGGCCAGGCTGCTCCAAGGCACTCTCCATTTGAGAGGGTAGCCCTGCCATCCCTTTTCCTCCACAGGACTCAGTAGTTCGTGTGAATTTATGTTATCTCATCCATAACACCGAGGACACTGCAGGCCAGTGTCCGTGCCATTTTTGTCTGACTTCCGTCACTCAGCATAATTATTTTGAGATTTTTTCATGTCACAGGATAAACAATTCATTCCATTTTACTTCTCAGTAGTATCCTATTGTATGACAATACCATAATTTGTTTATTCATTCAACTGTTGATAGGCATCTGGGTGGTTCACAATTCTTGGCTATTACAAATAAAGCTGCTGTGAATATTTGTGTAAAAGCCCTTGTATGGACATGTGCTTTCATTTCATTTAAATATCTAGAAGTGGAACAGCTTGGTCATACAAGTTCTGTTCAGAAAGTATCCAGCCACATTAAAATGAAAATTTGACACAATTATTGAAGAAGATAAAAATATGAAAAACAGAGGACAATGACACCTCAGTCCCCTTCAAAGTAGGTACCTTGGGACCTCACACATTTCTCTTAATCGCCATCAGCTGTCTTGTTATATTTTCCTGAATTTCATCAACAGTCTGAAATCTCTCCCTTTCAAAGTTGATTTTAGTTTTGGGAAAAGCTACAAGTTGTGGGCACCAAATCTGAGTTGTAGGGGGGCTGAGTCACCCGGATGATTGATGTTTTGCCAAAAACCTCTGCATGAGACGTGATATATGAGCTGGCGCATTGTTGTGAAGAATCTGCCAGTCACCAGTTGCCTATAGCTGCAGCATTCTGAATCATCCGAATAGTTTCTATGGAGGGATGTTCAAGCTTAATGCAACATTTGATACAGATTTGTTGCTCTATTTGCTCAGTCATTTTGAAGATTTTTTAAAAGATTTTATTTATTTTTAGAGAGAGGGGAAGGGAGAAAGAGAGGGAGAGAAACATCAATGTGTGGTTGCCTCTCAAGCTCCTGGCCTGCAACCCAGGCATGTGCCCTGACTGGGAATTGAACCAGCGACCAGAGGTTCACAGGCCAGCACCCAATCCACTGAGCCATACCAGCCAGGGCTGTTTGTTTGTTTTTTAAAAGATATTTATTTACTTTTAGAGAGAGGGGGAGGGAGAAAGAAAGGGAGAAACATCAATGTGCTAGAGAAAAATCGATAGGTTGTCTCTCACATGCTGCCTGATCCAGCACTTGCCACAACCCAGGCACGTGCCCTGACAGGGAATCAAACAGGCAACCTTTTGGTTTGCAGGGGGACACTCAGTCCACTGAGCAGCACTAGTCAGGGCTGTTTGTTTTTGATCAACAAGATATGGTTGCTGTCCATGCACTTTGAAGCCCTTTTATTCACACACCAGCAAGTAAGAAGCAGCATCAGCATTCATGCAGGAGTGGATGACACTTTCAGCAGGAGAAAGTAGGACTACGTGTGGAACCCAGATGATCCATTTATGCACCTTTTTAGTACTCCCAACCCGTACTGTGATTGAATGGACACATGCAGTGATGTCAGCATAAGAACAATATGATGACTGAGACCCTTTCTTCAGGAGTTGACATTTGAGTCATAGCTCCAGTAAGCCACCAGGACCTGATGAGGTGATAGCTGAGGGTGAGAGAAATTAGAATAGCTACTGGAAGAGGTATAGGACATGAGTACCAGTTGTCACTCCACAAAGACCAACTGCAGTGGTGGAGGTCTCCTGAGTTACCCCTCAGGAAGACAGGCTCACAAAAACCATGGAAGACCTGCATCCTGAACCTTAGGAAGACAAATTTGTTCAGTGAATGGGTGGGCTATGACAGGTGTGAAAATGAGCTACTCAGAGCTCTTGCTACAGGTGGAGTAATTGACAAATGGCCCAGCCTTTGTCCTCTGGATCTACCATGGTGCTTATGCAGAAACTATGCTTCTCACAGGCTGCTCCCAGCCAATGGCTGAGCATGGCAAAAGTACTAAGACAGGGCCATTTCTGTGAAAAGGACTCTGATGGGTGACTGGAGATTTCCCCATCAGTTTTGCAGACTTTATCCAACACCAATCAGGTCTTCACATTAAAAATTCAACTTAAATTAGACCTCCCAAATTGCATAAGCCGCTCATCATTGCCCTTCCCCCTTAGTGATACTGTTAAAATCTATCAAGGCAGTATTCTTCCTTACTGCAGTAAGCAGAAAACTTAGTTTTGCTTTATCAACAGCTTATGTTGGTGATATTTTCAGGAAGATAGCACTCAACAGGTGAAAAGGACCCATCATTCAAAAAGCAGGGAGAAGAATTTCAAAGGAGCCTTGAGGTGGAAAAAAGTTAAACGGCAGAAAGAAGGCAGTGTGGCGTAAGTTTACAGAGCAAGAGAAAAGATGATATGAGATGAGGTCAGAGGAGTACAGAAGGCTTAGAGCCCATAGTAATCATAGGGTCAGTTTCATTCTATGAAGATTTTATTTGTTTTTAGAGAGGGTAAAGGAGGGAGAAAAAGAGGGAGAGAAACATCAGTGTGTGGTTGCCTCTCGTGCACCCGCCACTGGGAACCTGGCTCATAACCCAGGCATGTACCCTGACAGGGAATCGAACTGGTGACCCTTTCGGTTCGAAGGCTGACACTCAATCCACTGAGCCACACTAGCTAGGGCCATTTTCACTCTAAATACAACGGAAACCATTAGAGGATTTTTGAAGGAGCAGTGGTTTTTATGTTGTAGGAGAATGTATTGTAGAGGGACAAATGGAAATGGAGAGCAAACTTAGGCAGTTATTGCATTTGCAGAGGTAAGAACTTAACGTAATTTGGAGCCGGAGTGATAGTGATGCAGGAGATAAAGAAATGGACAAATTCAGGATATATTTTGGATGCAGAAACAGCAGAACTTGCCGATTGGTTGGCTATTGGGGAGTGGGTGCAGGGATGGTGTTATGAAGGAAGGGGAGGAATGAAGAATTGACCCTAGAGTTTTAGCTTGAGAGCAACTGTATGAATGGCGGAGAGTTTTACTGAGTTGAGGAAAACCGATGGAGGGAATAGGTTTGGAAGGGAAAAGCAAAAGCTATCTTTTGGACCTGGCTAATTTTACTTCTAAATGGAAATATTAAGTAGACACATAGTGATACAAGTCTAGAGATCTGAATTGGAGAGAAACATTTCTGTAGTTTGTCAACATATGGATGGTGTTTAAAACTAGAAAATAGGCATATTACCTGAGAATAAAACATAGATAAGAGAAGAATGTTCAGAATCTTGCCCTGGGGCCCTCCAAACATTTATTTAGCTAGAACAGGGAAAAATGGCCAAATATTTAAAAGGAACACCAAGATTGCTTCAGACTGATCAATTAAGTCCACTTTGGAACCTGTGAGGAACTGTTCGGGTAGTGAGTTTCTAAGATTAGGTGCTGTTTGAAGCAATCTTTTCAGTCTCTCAGTCAAAAAATAATACATATTCAGTGTTATAAACAGAGCTCTCCAAGAGATATTATAATATAAGGCAACTCCAGTCTAAATGTCCCTTAATATACCATATTTACATATAACACCCCTCTCCAAGTAAGGGGCATCAGATTTCTAAACTTGATTACAAAATATTTTGGGAAACTCTTTATGCTTTCTAGTCTTTATTTTTTTAACTAACTACCTTAAGCTGTCAATTTTTTATCTTTTTTATACATTACTTAATTTTTTATTTAATAAACTATGTAACTTTTCACTTATTTTTCTTTTACCTAAAATATGGTTAAATGGCAGTATAAATTCTTGCTTTAAAAAGAGGGCCAGAGCATCCTTGTAGTTGGCAGAAGGGGTGCTGCCCCATTCATGAATCACTTAATAAAGCCAATTAGATCTTGACATTACAAAACTAGAAATAAAAAAGATGGCTAGACTTATGTAAATATATCAACTCTCTTAAGAAGGTCCTCTCTTTTTAGATCTGATTAACATTTGAAAATAGATTGTAATATTTATCAGTCTTATATTAATAAAAACTATGGGTATATTTAGACCTTCAGGAAGAATTTAACCAAGGTATATAGGCAAGCCCAAAACAAAACAAAAACATTAGCTTGTAGTAACTGTAAAACAATGTGTGGCTTTCAAAGTTACGGACTTCTATATCAATTGCATAATAGTAATTGTTTATTCATGAGGTCTTTATTTCCATGGAAACACTGAAGTCATTTTAATTTTTAATTACACTAGAGTTTACAGTTCCATAGATTTTAACTCTGTAGTAGTAAGCACAGAAGCTAGTGTTTTACTCATTTCTAGTTTAAAAAATATAAAGGAGGAAATGTAGTTTAAAATTATAAAGAATTTCATGTAGCTGTAATTGATTATTTCTAATGTCACCTAAACCTGCTCTGCAATTTTATCTCCAATTAATTCTTCTATTTTTGTCTATACCCTTTTGTTGAAAGTATTTCACAGGAAGTAAACTAGAATAGAAACTCAGCAATGGGTGCTGGTCAGATAAGTAGTTTGTAAGATAAGTGAAATTGCTGTGAAGTAGTAGGAGCAGAGAACTAGTTCTGCCACTTACTTAGCTGAGTGATACTGGGTGAGTCACTTTATTTCGCTGGTCCTCAGTTTCTTCATCTGCAACCTGAGAGAATGAGGATGAGTGACAGAATGCAGTGGTTCTTTGAAATACCTTGCCTCTATAGAGCCCATGACTTGTGGAAACTACCCACTTGGGCCACGGTGTTGATAATACTTCTAATTATGTGGAAAATCTGTCAACAGAGACTGGATGCAGACTAGTAATAAAAAGCTTTTTAATGGAACAATTTGTTCACTAAATGGGTGTGATGAAGATTTTGTAGTTTGGAAGAATTTTATTTCTTTTCTCATTCTGTATTATCACATTTCCTGACACATAAGCTTTGCAGGTTCTGTTCCTATTTGACCATGGTAATTTTCAGAATGCATAGGGCATAGAGAAGGAACTGATATTATTTGAAAATCTACTATATAGTATACATTGTATTGTTACATAATTATCTTTCAATCTTTATAGCAGTCCTATAAGCTGCAATTATTGTTCTTATTTTATAAAAGAGAAATTGAAACTTGAAGGAGAAAATTCTGTCAAGTTCCAGTCAACATTTGAAGGTACGATTTGAAATATTACTTTGAACTTTTAGTGTAAATTGAGATTTAGCTTCTTTCTGTGTATATTTGTTAGTTGTCTTTATCAGTAGTTCCCTACCAGTTGTCTTAGACTGTGGAGGGGTTGTACATTAATCAGAGGGATCTGAGAATCTAGCATTGTCTTTTTTCTTTTTTTTTTTTTAGAGAGAGAGGGGGGAAGGGTAGGAGAAAGAGAGGGAGAGAAACATCAGTGTGTGGTTGCCTTTCATGTGCCCCCTACTGGGGTCCTGGCCCCAAATGCAGGCATGTTCCCTGACTAGGAATTGAACTGCGGTACTCAGTCCACTGAGCCACACCAGCCAGGGCTATTATTGTCTTTAACCAAATAATATGACTTGCATATATATAATTATGTGCCCAACTGCATTAATAAAAATATGTAGTAATTTTAAAGTATTACTATTTCATGGCATTTACTTTATTTTATTCAAAGAGTTTCTAAATCAAAAAAATGTTTTGGTATATAGAAGGAACAGTTTTGAAAATCATTGATGTTAACAATTAGGATGAGGGAGATTTCTGTACTTTAGGTGCTTGGTTTTCAGTTTTTCTGTTTTGCGATGATGAGTTAGCTTCTGTCCCTGGCCTCAAGTCGCACAATTGTCCATTAGCTGATGGCCAATAAAGGTAATTCTAACCCTCAAATTCTAATTCAGCCCTCCTCAAGTTTACTAACATTCTGGAACTAATCCATCATATTTGCATAAGCCATCAAACTAGAGTAGATGGAAGAGACTTATACTTTATCAGAGGTATCAATAAATAATAGTGGATTATAACTGTTTTTACTTTAACTTTTATTTTGTATTGGTTTCAGGTGTACAGCTTAGTAGTTAGACAATCATATACTTTACCTAGTGTTCCCCTCGATATTTCTTGTACCCCAACTGGCACTATACATAGTTATCACAGTATTACTGACTATATTCCCCATGCTTTACTTACATACCCATAACTATTTTGTAACTACCAATTTATACTTTGTAATCTCTTCACCTCTTTCACCCAGTCTCCCAACCCCCTCCCCTCTGCTGACCACCAGTCTGCTGCTCATTTGATATGCTCTGTGTCTAGAGCATAACATTTTTAGACCTAAAACACACCGTGGAAATCAGATCCTGTGCTTTAAAAAAAGAAACGTATCAGTGAATTTGGCTCAGAGGGGATAAAAATTTTTCCCAGTCATGTAGTTAATGTCAAATTTAAAGCTATAACCCAGGTGTACTTGAAAATGTTCAGTGCATTATCCACTAAATTAAAATCTTTTTTGAAGATTATTTTTTAGATTTATTTATTTTTAGAGAGGAAAGGGAGGGAGAAAGAGAGAGAGAAACATCAGTGTGCAGTTGCTGGGGGCCGTGGTCTGCAACCCAGGCATGTGCCCTGGCTGGGAATCAAACCTGCGATGCTTTGGTTCACAGCCCGCATTCAATCCACTGAGCTACACCAGCCAGGGCTAAATTAAAACCTTTTTATTGCATTGAGTTAGGCTGATGACAGCTAGTAGGATAGGAGGAATGTTAGGGGATGGAGTGATGGAGCAAAAAGGAAAAAGGACTCATGGACACAGACAACAGTGTGGTGATTGCTGGGGGAAGGGGATGTAAGGGGACTAAATGGTAATGGGAAAAAATACAATAAAGATAAAAATAAAATAAAATAAATAAAATAGTCACTCAGGTTAGCAGTTTTATGGGATATTAAAAATATCTATATAATATATGTGTAAATATAAGTATGTGTAAAATAAACTAGGAATCCAAAATTGAAGTCCAGAATTGAACAGAAAACTTGAAGGTCACAGAGAAGTTGATTTGTGATGAAGTGGCATCACATGGGTTAGCAGCACAGAGTCGTTTGTTTAATAGTAGTAATCATGGGTCATGAACTTTAAGAGGAAGTCAGCTGCTTGTTAAAAAGATTTTGTGTAGAAGTATCTTTTCTTCTTTTTTTTCCCTCTTCTCAACTCTCAATGTTAGGGCCCTTTGAGAAACATTTATATTTGAAACACTAGAGTATTTTACTGAAAAGAAGGAGCAAAATTATTTAGATAACTGAATGTGACTCAAGTAGTTAAAATTTCATAGGTATAAAACAAATGAATAAGATAGCATTTTGTGAAATATATCAGCACTTACTATATTTACATAATAGTACAGTTATTAAATGTATTACTGAATTTATTATAAAAATGTACGCTAGACTGTGATTTTCCACATTAATTTTCCCCTTGGATACTATTGTATTTGATTAGCGCCTTACAGTAATAATGGTCACAGCCATAAAAATACCTTATGAGTGGTGTATAGTTAGTAGGGAAAAACTCACTATATGTACAACATTTCATTTCATCTTCCTATTTCCCTCATGAAATAGGTAGGATTTGTTAGTCACTTTATTTCTAAGTACTTTTACATGTTGTTTAACTTTTCTTCATAAAATTTCTGTGATAAAACTCAAATAAGTATTATTTTCCTATTTTATAGCTGAGAACACTAAATTGCAGGGAATAAATGGCATGTTTATGACAGGTCAAATCATTTGGAACTGAAGTTGTATAGACATGATCATTTAAAGTAAACTTCTGATACTTAGCTGAGTAATCTTAAAATTTGATGTTAGATAAGTCACAACCATTGAATCTTAGAATTCTCAAATTTCTTTACTTTCCCTAGCTTTGCAGTATTTCTGCTCATAATACAAGACTGAAAGGACTTATTTTAAAGAAAAAATTAGCAGAAAAACGGAATCATTTGTTATAAAAGAGGAATTATATTCACTTGTGAAGAACTGTATGTACTTTGTACATAGGCACAAAGTTAAACACACAGTGAATGACATGTTTAGTCACTTGTTTTTTTAATAATTGTACATGGAACGTACAATACAAGCCTTAGTGTTTCAAAAAGTCATTTTAGCCCTGGCTGGGCAGCTTGGTTGGAATGTTGCCCTGTACACCAAAAGACTAGTTTCGATTCCCAGTCAGGGCCCATGCCTAGGTTGTGATTTGATCCCTGGTTGGGGTGTGTGTGGGAGGCAACAGATCGATGTTTCTCTCTCACATCCGTGTTTCTCTCTTTCTCCCTTCCTTTATCTCTAAAATCAACAGAATATGTCCTTGGGTGAATATTTTTTTAAAGAATTACATAATGACTTGCTACCTAGCAACATGTACTTTTCTTTTTAATTTGCCTGCCCTGCCCTTCCTCAAGCTATGCATCATTTGGACTATCAGCAATGATGGAAAGTAAAGGTTTTATTCATATAACATATATTTACTTAACTTAGCTCCCAAATATAATACTGCATAATATTTATTGAGTGCCAGATGCTTTTTATTTATCAGTTAATCCTCACAACTGACCTGGGTATTATTATCTCAATTTTATGGAAGAAAAACAAACTCAGAGAGATTATATATCTTACCCACAATCATATAACTAGGAAACCAAGAATTAAAGACCTAAAACCAAGACTTTTTTTACTCCAAAGTTTGTGTTATAACCAGATTTAAAAAATTTTTATTTATTGGTGGGAGAGGGAGAGAGAAATGGAGAGGGAGAGAGAGAGAGAGAAGGAGAGAAACATTAACATTGATTTGTTTTTCCACTTATTTATGCATTCATTGGTTGATTCTTATGTGTGCCCCCACTGGGAATTGAACCCACAACCTTGGCATATCTGAATGATGCTCTAAACAATTGAGCTACCTGGCCAGGGCTTGTGTTATAACCAGATTTGACTCTAAATTAAACAATCCATGAACTATCAAAATTACCATAAGGAAAGTATGCTACCTGCCAACGTACAGAATTCTCATGTATAAATTAAAAGGTGATCCTTCATATAAGGTACTTTAGAATATGTATTAATATATTAATGTGGTAACCATATTTTTTCCCAAGTAGCAGTAACACTTTAATTTTATTTTCAACCGCCTTGACCTTTGAAGCCTTTGTAAAAATATTTAATGTTATATAGTTGTAATAAATAGAAACAAAATCTTTAAGGAACATTGGCTCTGAGATATTATCTTTGTATACCAAATAAATCAGAGGAAAGTTAAATTAAAAAGCAAGCATTACATTCTGTTGTTCATATACACTTAGAGCCCTTTATATTTCAGATCTTCTCTAGTTTGCCAATACTTTATATTTTGAATAGATGTTGAATTTTGTCACATACTGCATCTACTGAAATGATTATGTGGTCTTTCTCCCTCAATCTGTTAAATTGGTGAAATACATAGATTGATGTCCAAGTATGTACAGATATGTACATGTGGTACATATATTCTGGTACACATATGCATGGTTTCTCCAGCCCGCATACAGAGTAATGGTTGGTTGGGTTATTGGATATTCACATCTTTAGCTTTACCAAATAGTGCCAAACTGATTTCCAAACTGATTATACCAATGTATACTCTCACTAACAATGTCTGATAATTCCAGTTGTTTCGTATCTTCAACAATACCTTTTATTGCCAGACTTCCTAATTTTTGCAAAGATGATAAGTATATAGTGGTTTTTAATAATTTGCATTTCCTTAATTACAACTGAGTTTGAATATTTTTTAATATTTGTTCATCATTTGTATTTCCCTTCCTGTGAATGGCCATTTTAAATATTTTGCCCATTTAAAAATTTTTAGATAGTTTACATTATTTATTTATTGGAATTCTTCATATATTCCAAATAAGAGTCTTTTATCAATATATGTGTTGCAAATATTTTTTCCCATTCCAGGGAAAATATTATTTCACTCTCTTTCTACTGTGCCTTTGAGAAACAGGTTTTAAGCCTAATGAAGTTACATCAGTTTTCCCCCTCAGGACTAGTGCTTTTTGTTTCTTGTTTAAGAAATGACTGTGAGAAAGCCTAAAGTAGCCCATGCAGATAGACTAAATGTAAAGGCTATAGGTGGGTGTTATGTTGACATCCCAGCCAACAGCCAGCACCAACTCTCAGACATGTAAATGAAGATGTCTCCAGATTATCTCCGTCCTCAGCCAAGGATTCACTCCTAGCCTTTGAGCCTCCCAGCTGAGACTCCAGACCCTGTGAGGTAGAGATAAACCATCCCCCTTCTTTGGTCTGCCCAAATTCCTGGTGCATGGAAGGTTTGAGCACAATAAAATGTTTGTTTTATACCACTAAGTTTTTTTTTTTAAATAAACTTCCTTACCTGTTAATATTCTTTTTCTTTTTTTTTTTAAAGATTTTATTTTTATTTATTTATTTATTTTTTAGAGAGGGAAAGAAGGGAGAAAGAGAGAGAGAGAGAAACATCAATGTGCAGTTGCTGGGGGTCATGGCCCGCAACCCTGGCATGTACCCTGACTGGGAATCAAACCTGCGACACTTTGGTTCTCAGCCCGCGCTCAATCCACTGAGCTACGCCATATATCACTAAGTTTTGAGGTGGTATGTTATACAAGAATTGTGGAATAAGAAGACTTATAGGAACCTTTTAGAAGAATGTTATGTAGATACAAGTGAATAGTTTTTAGGCTCTGGAAATATTGGTAATCAAACAGACCAAGCCCAATCATCCCAATGTTAGTGGGAGTAAGGTAATGCATCAGACTGCGACTTTTCCCTTTCCTCCCCCCTCCCCCGATTTGTTTTTCCATAGTAGTAACTCGGCATATGAATTTCTCCATATGAGAAATAGTGTTTTCCAGTATCCTTTCCAGCTGGATTTAGCCATTGACTGAAGTCCAGCCCATGGAATATGAGAAGTAATGTGCAACTTCCACATCACTTACTTAAAAGGACATGGCACTTCATTTCCCCTCTCCCTACTTTCCTGTGAGTTGGTTGCACTGGTCAGCATCCTAGGGGATGGAAGAACAACTAGAAAGGGAGAATGGAGATCCTTAAATCTCACTGTGGAACTGAGCTGCCCTACCACCTGTATAGCTTACCTACCTTAAGGTTGTTATAAGAGAAAGATTTAAAATCTTATCTTATTTAATTCACTGTATTTCACCGTATCTCTGTTACATTAGCTTAATTCACTCCTTTATTTGTACAAGTAGTTAAGAACAGAAATGGAGAGAGAGAAAGCTAACAGGATTCCCAGGGATGTGAGAATTCTACCACTGAACACCAATGTTCCAACAAGACTCAAAGGGGCACAGCCAGGAAGTGGGCAAGGTTGGAGATGACCAAAACATCACTTTAAAGAAAAAACTGTAAAAAGGGGAGGATAAGGAACCTAAAAAGAAAAGGATGTTGCTGTTTATGTAATCTACCAGTGCATGCTGACTGAGCTGATCAGTTTACTGGTACTCAGGTATCTGCAATTTATAATTGCTTCCATAATTTCTATTATTTTAATAACTATCACAACTGACTAATGAGAAATAAAATTTATAATACATAAAATATTATACAAAATGCCTAATTTGGTTTTTAGAATTTCTTGCCTTTTTACCATAATCTAGTCAAGTGGAATAATTGCTTAAAGTTTTTAATGGAACTGAGTGGGTAATTACAAACAATAAGAAAATATAATTAAGAAAATTAGAAAATATGGCTTTTGTGATACCATTTCTATCTGTAAAATTATCACCTGAGGGTATATCCCTTACAGGGACTGCTGAGTTCTCATTTGGAAACTTAAAAACCACAAACCAAAGCAAAACAAAACAAAAAACTAAATTGAAAAAAATTGTCTTTAATCATCTATTTTCCCTCTTAATTTGTACTGAAACAAGCTTTTGTTTTATTCATGCTTATTTCTTTAGGGCACCATTTTCCACAGCTGGGAACCATAATCTTCTTGATCTACTAATGTGTTTCATCATAATGAGTCATGTGATAAACAAAAGCTAATGATCTTTTTGGCAGGAAGTAAATGTGAGAATGGAATACTCAGTAAACAAAGATCTACCCCCTTTTATTAAATCCATTATAATAAAAAAGGGAAAGTGAAATGATTTTTTAAAGAAATGTCTTTGAAAGACTGTGAAGCACTTTTTGTTTTAATCATTGTTTAGTTCACTGCCTTTATTGTGTGTCATAGTGTCCACACAACTAGGAACTCTGACCTGAGATCTGTTTTTCTAAGTGTTTCCTGCTTGATTACTGTTACAATTTTGGTGTTATATGAAAAAGTAAGGCCCTGTGAGTCACAGTTACAGTGGTTTCCACTGGAGGTCTAGAACTCATAAACATATTTCCAAATAAGCTGATAATTTTTAACCCACCTTATCATACAAACATGAAAAACTAAAACAAACCAATAAATCAAATGAAAATACAAGTTAAAAAGTATCATTCAAAAAAACTGAAAACAATGCCAAATATAGTTACTAGGAATGCTAACTTAGATTAATGCCAGAAATATGAGGGGGCACCCCCTAAAAACCAGAATTGTTTTCCGGAGGGCGGGCCCCTTTAGTATAGGCCTCCCCCTCTAGGTGAGTGATCTAGGAACCCATCTGTATCAGTGTGCTAGCTGGTGTTTTTGTGAGAGGCTGCACTGGGTTTCAGTGATTTTTGTTTTTGAAGACTCAACACATTTACCCATTTTTTGGGTGATTCACTAGCACACCTTCCCACACTGTGCTGAGTCTTCAGCATTTTCGACCAAAAACAGCATGACTCCCATGCTCCACCCTCTCTATTCAACAATCTCGCTCCGAGAGATATTTTTTTTTGTTTCCCTGGATGAAAAAATTCCTCAAAGGGAAACATTTTGCCAGTGTGAAAGAGGAGAAGCAAAAAACAGGAAAAGTACTAAAAGGCATCAAAAACAGTTCAAAAACAGTTTTGAGCAGTGGAAAAAACATGGTGTATTGCATCAAATTGAGAGTACTTTGAAGGTGACTAAAGTTTAAACATGTAAGAATACATATACCAATTTTTTTATAAATAAATTCTGTTTTTTGGGGTCCCCAAATGTGTAAAATGTGAGGAAGAGATGTGTGGTGGTACAGTAGACACAGGGGTAGAGATTACACAAAGGTTTATTTTTTTCTTTTTAATTCTTATAGTATTATATTGCTCTAAGAAAGAAATATTCCTGTTATATAACAAAAAAAAATCTCCTGTTAATATTGATTAACATGAATTTAAATTAGAGCAATTGAAGTTCATGACAACTGCTCTCTTAGAATAAAATCTCTCCTAGTCTCAAAATTTTCTTCACAGGAAATAAGAATTTAAAAAGAAAAATGCGAATTTTAAAATTTCAAATGTCTGTAATTTCCTTTTTCTTTTTGATTAAAGAATTTTTCCCTATTGTAGACTGCAGAAGTCTTAACTTTCAATTAACTTCCCAGCCACTGTAGAAAGTTCATTATATATGAAAGCAAAGTGGTTTTCTTTCATCTTTCAACTGAATTTTAATTACTATATTTTATACGCTGCAGGGAGTATATGATTACATGTTGCCTTGGGAAAGATATCAAAGGTCTAGAACAACAAATATAGTTTTAATCTCATCGTATCCCCACTTAAAAACTTCTAATTTTATACAGAGTGAAATCTAAATCACTGAGTCAGCAATCAGGACTAGTTGCAACCTGTATCTTCTCAACCTCGTCTCCTTCCTTCTTCCACCCCAGCTAGATTGCTTATATTCTCCTCAAAATTTGGAGGCAAATTTCCTGAGGAGTTAAGCCTTTACCTAATTGGCCTCTTCTTCCCGGACACCCAGATTTCAACATCTCTTCAAGATCTTGTTCAGGTAGCACTCTGTACTGGAAGCCTGCCTTAACCGTAGTAATTATTTGGTGGTTGTCTCCTACAACTCTCCCCACTGAATGTACCTTTAGCTCTTTACAAATTCTGTGTATTGTTTCCATTCTTTTTTCAATCTAATACCTCAGATCTGGCTTTTCAGTCCTGAGTGCTAAAGAGGTTTTTAGAGAGATAGGTATCCAAGTAGAAAGTACATGGACATCACATTCAGATATGCCTAGTTTGTATGAATCTTACCTCTCCTTTTGTTAGCCAGCCTTGTGACCTTGTGCCAGTTTCTCAAACTTTCTGAACCATATTATCTAATCTGTAAAATGAGAAGAATTCAATCTGCCTTGCAATGTTAGTTAGAGACTTAGAGATAAAAGATGTAAACAGGCCCTGGCTGGTGTGGTTTAGTGGACTGACTGCCGGCCTGTGAACTGAAAGGTCGCTGGTTCAATTCTCAGTCAGGGCACATGCCTGGGTTGAGGGCAAGGTCTCTAGTTGGGGCGTGTGAGAAGCAACCAATTGCTGTTTCTCTCACACATCAGTTTCTCTCCCTCTTTTTCTCCCTTCCCTTCTCTCTAAAAATAAATAAAATATATTTTTAAAGTGTATAGTACTATGTACATAGTAGGTGCTCAAGAAATGATGTGCATGCTTGATTTTTAGTCTTCATTCTAGTGACGGCCACTAATAGGCAGCCCTGTCTTGAGTTAATTCACACTTTTAAAACAAGATCATGTTCTCGAAGTTCTCATTGCAGTAAGTAAGTTGGATTTACCTTGCCTGTCATGGGAGTCCTGAAGAATATTTTATGAGATTAGAAAATTCTGAACCAGAGGTTCTCAACTGGGGACAGTTTTGCTCCCAGTTTTGCCACCAGCAAAACTGCCATATTCTGCCTTGCCTGAAGACATTTTTGGTTGCCGAGGCTGGAAGATACTATTGACTTTTACTGGGTAGATACCAGGGATGCTGCTAAACATTCCACGATACACAGGACAACTCCTCCAAACAAAAAATTATGCAGTCCAAAATGTTAATAATGCTGAGGTTGAGAAATGCTGCTCTGAATTCATCCTGTAGACTTAAAAAAGGCAGCACAATATAGTTGTTGTTGTTGTTGTTTTAAAAAGCCTAGGCTTAAGGAGTCTTGGGTTCAAGTTCCAGTTCTGTTAACAACAAGCAATGCAGTATAGGGCAAGTCAACTCCTCTATACCTTGAAGTAATTTTTAATAAATTATCATTTAACTTGTTTCCTAAAATTCAAATTAACTCTAGAGCTGCATTGTCTAGTACAGTAACCTCATGTGCCTATTTAAGTTAAAGAAAACTAAAATTCATTTCTCAGTTGCAGAAGTCACATTTAAATTGTTCAATAACACATATGGCTAGTGGTTACTATACCAAACTCATAAAACCAAAGCTTATTCCCTCTCCTGGGAGCTGTCAGAAGCGTCAGCAGAGGAAGACTGTTGGCATCTAGCTGAAATGCAGATGCCTTCAACAGAATTTGACAGACTCAAGAAGGCGCTGAGGCCCACACTCTCTTATACTCTGCGAGGATAATGAAGACATTGGAAGAGAACACTTGAAAGGTAGGACTTCGAGGAGGGTCACATGGAAAACCGATGAGAATTGGGAGAGCTAAGGGAATGGGCAGTGTCCAGTAATCTTTGGGAGACATGAATTCTTCAGCATAAGAACTGCTTAGTCCTTTGCTGTAATCCAGTGTGTAATTCATCTGAGTGAAAATGGAAAGGAGACATTAGAACAGGATAATCCTTGCTCACAGAAGTTTAATGGTTACCAGCCTATCCCACTATTAGGATCATTAGATGGGAAAGAGAATTAACTAGCAGGTTCCTCAGAGACAATGTAAATAAGTTCCCTGACCTTCTCCTCTTTAGTGCATAGCTAGAGACCTCCTTTAGAAAGAATGGACCTGCCACACAGGTTACATGCATTCATTCACCTTTTGTGAGCTAACTAGGGTAAGTCAGAGCCCTAGAGTTTTCTTACTGGTGACAAACCTGATCGATACTATGATGTGGACATGAAAAACAAAATACTGCCATTCTCTGTGTCCCAACAGGAACATCTATTTGTCACAACAGATGATGTATTTATCCCTTTCTAGATGTAACTGCAATGATGCCATGTTTGAAGAGTCAATGCCTACATGTAGCCATTGATTTGGTTTTGTTTCACAAACTACGTCTCTGTAATATCTTTGTCACTAGACACGAAGGGGAAGGAAGGGGAAGAAAATGGGAGTAGATGGATGCAAATCTATCAGTAGCACTGAAAAACCAAAATCATCTTGTATTAACAGTGGGAATGTTAATACTCAAAGTGTGGACTGTGGATCAGCAGCGTTGGCATTAGCTGGGAGCTGAGCAGAACTCTGACCCATGCATGAATCCCAGAACTGCTGAATCAACATCAGCACGTTACCAAGATTCCTGGATGATTGACATGCACCTGAAAGTTTCTGAGGGAAACACTGAGAAACAATGTGTACAACAATAGTATCGTCTTTATGAACAACACATTTTTGCTATCATGTACAAATTGATTACATTTATATTTTATAGTGCTATTCTTATGATGAGCCCAACATGCTGTAAACTAATAGTTTGTAATGGGAGCATAATCAGAGGTTGAATAGTACAGATAAATAGTGGAAGAGGTAATTTATTTCTTTCATTGTACAGTCTTTAAATATTTATTGAGCTCCTATTGTGCTTAAGACATTATTCAAGGACCTGAAGATATAGTAGTGAATAAAGGCCCTGTTTTCAGGGTTCTTAGATTTTATTAGTGGGGAAACTCATAATAAACAAAGAAGTCATGTCAGCTGGCAAGTGCTACAGAGAAAAATAAAGGGAGAAAAAGGCATGCCATTTTTTAACAAAGGGTCAAGGAATGAATGTTTCATGGATGTCTTAGTCTATTTAGGCTGCTACAAAAAATACCACACCAGATTGTTTCTAAACAGAAATTAATTTTCACAGTTCTGGAGACAAGTCCAAGATTAGAGTGCTAACATGGTTAGATGGATGCCCTCTTCTAACTCCCAGACTTCTCCTTGTGTACTCACAGGCAGAGAGGGCTAGCATGTTCTCTGTGAGATCTATTTCATAAAAGCAATAATCCCATTCATGACAGCTCCTCCCTCAAGACCTAAATATCTTGCAAAGGTCCCCACCCCCTAATACCATCATCTCAGGGGTTAGGATGTCAACAGATGAAATTTGGAGTAAAAAATCTTCCAGGCTTCACAAATGGACAAGGGGATGCTTGAGCAGAGACTTCAAGATTGTGTGTGGACATCAGGGGAAAGGGCATTTCAGGTTGAGGGACAGTTTATTTAAAATCCCTGAGAGTGGAGTGTGCTTTGTGTATTTGAGGAGCAGCAAGGAAGCCATGTGTCTGGAATGAAATAAGGGAAGGCCAGGATACTAGAGAATTTAGAGAGGGAAGTGTGCAAGCAAAGCACAGGTCCTTGCTGGCCCTTTCAAGTAGGATGGGAAGCCATTGGAAAGGTTTCTATGTTGAAAGATCACTTTTGTTGCAATGTTGAAAACCATCCATGGATCGGGAGTGTGCATGGGTGGAAGCGGAAAGAAAAAGTGGAAGGCTTTACAATAAACCAGAAAAGATTTAGAAGTTACAGCTGAAAGGATTAGATTGAATGTTATGTATATGCAATAGGTGGCAAGGATACTCTCTAGGTTCTTGGACTGGCCAGCTGGAAGAATGGTACTGCTGAGTATCATAAACGGGATTGCTAACCCTCCTCCCGACGTTTTCACATGCCTGCTAGACAAGGAGAGATGGCGAAAAGGCATGACTTGCAAACTGCTCTAAATGATTCTCACTCTTGGGGTGAAGTAGCCATTAATAGTAAAGGTATGGGCTTGGCTGTGTCCCAACAATCTTTACAACACTGAAACTTGAATTTCACCTAATTTTCACATATCATGAATTATTCTTATTCTGATTTTTGTTAATTGTCTGAAAAACCTAAATATCTACTCTCTGGCTTTACAGTTTGCTGATTGCTGGTGTATATGAAGCAAGATGGGTTGATAATTTGAGAGACTGGCGACGGTATGTATGTGAGGTTTCATTACACTAGTTTCCTTTTGTACGGTTGACATTTTTCACAACAAAAAGTTTTAAAAATGCGTAGCTGTACCAAAGGCGATTAACCTTATGGCTCTTCCTCTCCCCCTTTAACCCCCCCGAAAGTTGTCTATATGTCGCAAATGCAGCCATTTCCCTTTTGTTTCTTTTCCTGAAAGAGCAAAACCGTTTTTGAAATCGTGAATTGTGGTAAAAAAAACCTTTTGAACTTAACACTCAGCGAGGCATAAACACGCTTAAGGAAAAGGACTTTTTTGCAGGGGATTGTGGCGAAGTTGTCTGTTTTCACATTCCTATATACTATCAGGACCAAGCCCACTTTTATAACAAGAACTCATAACAAAACATACACTAGCTCTCAGTGTATTATTCCCCGCCCTCCGATGATTCCCGGAAATGACGCCATCGGCCGAACGCTACGTCTGACGGACCCCAGCAGTGCCCGGGCGTGGACGTCAGCACGCCGGCTCCCCGATACACGTCCCGGATTGGGGAAGACCGGAGAGCCCTGGCAGGGGGCAGGGGCCAGCCGCCAGCCGCCAGCCGCCGGGTTTTGAGGAGTGGGAGAAACTGAGACTGCGCAAGTATGCTGGGGCAAGCCCCGCCCCTTTCCAGCAAGAGCGACCAATGAACAGTGAGTGCCCTGGGGCCGGATAAATTTTCAGAGGCCGGAATGATTAGCCCAGGGGACAGCCCCGCCCCTACTCCTCCCGGCCATCGGGCCCCGCCTCCTTCTCCCGCCCGCCCCCTAGCTGCGGGGTGACACGGGGCGACTTAGGGCTTTGGGTTGGCTGGGGGCGAGGGAAGCAAGTTAGACTGAATGCGGCGACGGCGCGACCCCTTAACGTGAGCGCAGTGAGGGAGCCGGGGTAGGGAAGAGGGGTTTGCGTGGCAGAAATGGGAGGGTCCCGGTTGCTGGGTGGTGAGCGCGGTGTAGATTGAGGGGCGGCAGTGAGGGGGCGAGGTTTACTCGGGTGTGTCCCGATGCGGTGGGACGGGCGTGGATAGCGGGTGGGAGACGGAGAGCAGTCATTGCCCCATTTCCAAAGCTTTTCTTGGCAGCTTGGCACACCTTAAGTTTGTCTCTGTTTTGGTTGTCCGGGATGCGAGGGGGAAATTTAAAGATCTCCGAAAAATGCTTGGAGGCTTTCCCAGGGTATTTTTCTTGCGGGCGCGAGCACTCTCTTTTCTTCCTGGATGGGAAGAGGCAGAGAGGCCAGGTGGGCAGGTTGATTTTCACTCTCAGAGAGTGTTAAACAAACAAACCAGGAATTCCTCACCCTCCACCCCCCGCCCTGCCCTGCAACGCAACGGCAAACACTCCCAAGTTGAAGAAGCAGACTAGAAAATTCTAAGGGATTCTGTATGTCGGAAATAAGTGTGCTTTTTCTTTTTTTTTATTTTTATCATCGTGTTGTTGTTTATTATCAGTGGGTGCATTTTTGATTATGAGCACGCCCTATTCTGACTTTTTTCTGACTTTTTACTTGATGTTAAAATACTTTTGGGTATAATATTTTCCTGAGCTACAAGTTTTAGTGAAATCTTATCTAACAAGTGTAAATAAAAGCTTATTACCCTGTTTCTGGGAAGTGAAGTAGATAAATCTCTAGTTCTGATAAAATCTAAAATTTTTAATATGACCTCTTTTTCTGGCAAATATTTGCATATTTTACTCTTTCACAGGTTTATTTAATTGCCCAGCTACCACCGATGAAGATAAGTTGGAGTAACTGCTGGAACTGAATTTTATTGACCAGAAGTCCATTTATTTCACATCTTTTTGTTTTCCCTACTGCTTTGAGTTTTGCTGTAACAGCTGAAAAACTTGGAAAATAAAATGAGCATGCTGTGGTCTTGAACATAATTTTTTTTTTTTGAGGAAAAATTAAACTGCAAGTGAAAGCCAGAATGGCATCCAGAGAGAGGCTCTTTGAACTTTGGATGCTTTATTGTACAAAGGTAACTGCTTTCTTTTTTATTTCTAAGTTTTAAAATACTTTGTTATAAAATTTTGTGACTGGCCTGATAGTCACTTTATTTAATGAGTAATAGTGTATTTATTGATAGCAATGACCCAGAATTTAAAAACACAGGATTTGTTGTTTTCCATTTTTGTGGTGTGAATGCATGCACAATATTGGCATATTATTAAAAACTGTAGGGTGTGTTTTTTATTTGATATTTATTCTCAGTAATCCCAAAATTATGTAAGTAAAATTATTACCTTAAGTGAAAAATAAAATATTTTAATTTTTCTTTGTGCTTTTCTTTTTCTCCCACAAGTGGGAGGATAGAAATATTTTCACAAGAAGGGCATTAAGCATTTTTTTAATGGTTAACCTTTTAAATTGTATAAAAAAGGTTAGTGATTATATTAAAAGGTTATTGAGGTGGTTACTGTAAGCTTGGCATGATGTTAGCACTTTGTGAGTGTTGTCTCATGTGATCTTCAGAACGGTTCTGTGGGATGGGTATTGTAATTATCCCTTTTCACTGTTGCAGAGGCAAAGGGGGCTAGTGAGTAGCAGAACTGAGCCGGAAACTCTGATTCAAGTGCATGGTCTTATCCATTATGACTTCTTAATATTTTTGATTTTGTCATTAAAAATTTTTTTATCTTTCTGTGAATTTTTACATGTTAGCTTTAATTTTTGGTTGTTGGAGGAGAAGGGTACTAGTAAAAACATCTTTTTCAAGTGAGGAGAGCAATGTTACTATTTTGAAGATATTAGCAAGGGTCAGAGAAACATCTCTAATCTACTTAAGTTACTTGAGGTGTGTGGTGAAGTTTTCAAGTCTCAGATTCCATTTCTGCATTGTCCTTTCCAGCTCCTTTTTTATACTTTCAGCTCTTTAAAGAAATTATTCTTTAACAAATAACCTCAGTTATTTGTCATATTAAATTTTAGCAGTCACACTGGAATGTTCTTTAATTTTCTGGTTTGGTATTTCCTACAATTAAGGAAGGATATATACTTTGAAATGCTTAGTATGGATTTTTAAAATAGCTTTTAGTCTTCTGTAATTTAATGCCAGAAATGTCTTTTTAGAAATAGACCACTCTTCCAATAAAAAAGAATCCAAATCACCAGACACTTTTGAAAATAGTCACTAACACATGTTAGTCAAAAATTAAAACACATTTTAGTATGAATGCCTAATAGTTTTAAAATTATTTAAGAAAACATCAAACTTACTAGGTTTTACTGTTTTTTGGGTGACAAAAGGTAAATGGGGTTACATTGTCTAATAAGTTACGTTGTTTCTAGGTTGAGTTCATGTTTTATTTAAATGACACTGTTATATTGAAAAGATAATATGGTTCACTGCCATACACAAGGTTCTGTTCTTAATGACACTTAATGTAAATGTGAATCCTTCTGTGCATTAAAATCTAAGTAAATAGTGAAGGCCCTTCATATTTTTTGAAGGCTATTCTTGGACAGGAGATAAGTCCCATTTTATGTGTAAGATTTAAGTCATTTGTACACTTAAGATTTAAACTTTTTCAACTGTTTCAAAAAATTGTTATTTAACATAATGATTTTATGTTTCACCTGTTCATGAGTATGCTGCTTGTAAGCGAGACGACAGCTTTGTCCCACAAACACCTTGAATTCAAGTAGCTTTCATAGATAGGTCATAGATTTAACACATCTCCCTAGTGAGGAGGGTTACCAGACACTCAGTTCTCTATGCTTTCTCTCTAGCTTTATTGTCCTCACTCTAGCATACAGCCCTTCAAGCTACCTGACTTTTTTCCTTTTCACCTGACTTTTAAGACCTTTTTTACACCTGGGGCTTTCAGTCTTCAGGACTACTTAGATCTTCTTTTAATTTAGCTCCAATTTGGGCTTGCAATTGTAGAGTTTAGTTTTGGCTCTGCTGCTGTTTTGTTTTGTGACCTTCAGCAAGACTTACCTGTTTGGGTCTCAGTTTTCTCACCAGTCAAGTAAGTAATAGTGCGTATGTACAGGGAGAGTATTTGTCTAATTCACGGTTAAGATTTTAGTTCATTTGTTTTGACCTCTGAAGGACATGGAGTTCTTTTGTCCTTATTTCATGGATAGTCATGTAGAACCCTTTAGTTCATCTGTCTTTTTTAAACTTTATTATGGAAAATTTCAGGGAGGCACAAATAGAGAAGATGCTACAATGAATTCTTTTGTGTCCATCACCCTACTTCAGTCATTATCAGTTTATTTTCAGTGATGTTTCATCTATAACCCTACACTACACCATCTCTACCCCTGAATTATTTTGAAGCAAGTTCAGACAACATATGGTCTTAGCCATACAGATTTAAAAATATATGTATAAGTAATAACCTCTTAAAAATAATTGCAATATGGTAATTCTTTAAATCATCAAATATCTGGTCACTGTTCAGACTTTCCTGGTAGTACCATAAATGTTTTTATTTTTTTGCTGTTTGACTCTGTATTTAAACAAAGCACCTATTTTGTTGAAAATATGTTAATTTTTTTTTAAAGATTTTATTTATTTATTTATTTTAGAGAGGGAAGGGTGGGAGAGAGAGAGAGATATAGATAGATAGATAGATAGATAGATAGAGAGAGAGAGAGAGAGAAACATCAGTGTGCGGTTGCTGGGGGTTATGGCCTGCAACCCAGGAATGTACCCTGGCTGGGAATCGAACCTGGGACACTTTGGTTCCCAGCCCGTGCTCAATCCACTGAGCTACGCCAGCCAGGGAAAAATATGTTAAATTTTTAATCTGTGTTACCTTTCACCACACTTTTTAATTTCTTTTATATGTTGAAGAAACCAGGTTTTAACATTAGAGTTTTTCTCAGCCTGGGTTTTGCTGGTTGAATTCCCTTGATATAAATTATTTGTTCCTCTCCACTGGTGTCTGCAAACTTGGAGTATGTAGAGGCTTGATTGATTCATATTTTATTCAGCATGGTGAGGCTAGAATATCTTGGGAGTGTCTCGGCTATCAGTGGGTTTTGCATTTATGCATTAATTGTTTCATTAGGAGTTTGCAAAACTTGATACCCAATTCTATCATTTCTTTATATATTTCTCTATATATTAGTAGAACACATATAGAGAAATGTCCTCTCATCAGTTATTTGATGACAGTTCTTTTTTTTTTTTAATTTCTTTTTATTTTTGGAGAGAGGAAAAGAGAGGGAGAAAGAGAGGAAGAGAAACATCAATGTGAGAGAGAGATATCGATTTGTTGCCTCTCACATGCCCTCAGCTGGGTACCCAACCTGCAACCCAGGCATGTTCCCTGGCTGGGAATTGAACTGTGACCCTGTGGTCCACAAACTGGCACTCAATCCACCGAGCCACCCAGCCAGGGCTTGATGACAGCTCTTAAAGGGAAGGCAGGCTGAATAAATGTTTGGTTTTTCTCTGTTTGTTTTTACAATGACTTGATTTACTAGCATCTTTCCCAGGGTGACCATTTTTCTCGATTATCGAGTTTATCTTTAATGATGAAAATTTAAACATTGTTTACTATTTTGCTGCCCAAGTTGGTATGCTATTCATACCAAACATTGTATACACACCTGATTAAAGAAGATTTTTGAAGGTCGTCTTCAGGGCATTAAGGTTAAGACATACTCCTTATTTGTCACAGTGCTAACCTTAACACAGGTATTCTGCCCTGTATTAACAATGGATCAATATTAAGGTACCATCATCCTGTTTGTATGTAATGGGATGTTTTAAAAGTTTCCATTGAGCATTATAAAACTTTCATAGGGCCCTGGCAGGTGTGGCTCAGTGGATTGAGTGCTGGCCTGTGAATCGAACGGTTGCTGGTTTAATTCCTGTTTGGGGCACATGCCTGGGTTGTGGGCCACGTCCCCATTTGAAGGTGTGCAAGAGGCAATGTATTGATGTATCTCTGGAACATCAATGTTTCTCTCCCTCTCTCCCTCCCTTCCCCTCTCTCTAAAAATAAATAAATAAAATCTTAAAAAATTTAAAATAAAAGGTTAGTGGGTATGTAGCATAGATAGGACTATGTTAGAAATAACACTTGGGTAATATTGTTCAATCAAAGGAATACAAAGAGAGTATACAAATATGTCTTCTATCCATTTGGGTACATTGTGCAAGCCTATATATTATGATTAAAATCATTTAAATAGAACTAAAATAAATTACTGGTTTCATGGTTTTTGCAGATGGGTATCCACATATTAAACTCAGTAATTTAGGTGAAAAAAATTGCAGTTTTTTTTTTTAAAGCAAAGGCTAATTTCATAATGGAAGCAGCTTTGAGTTATTGTTGGCTGGTATCTATGTTATTTTCATGTTGGTGCATTTAGGTTGAAGACATTTCTAAACAACTTTTCTTTTAATCTTGAGGATAAATTTTTTTAAAACTGATTTTAGAGAGGACTGATGAGAGGGAGAGAAAGAGAAAGAGCGAGAAGAAAGAGAGAGGAAGAAAAGAAAGATCCATTAACTGGTTGTGTCCTCTAGGGTCCCTGACCAGGAATCGAACCCACAACTTTTTGGCATTCAGGAGAAAGCTCCATCCCACTGACCCACCTGGCCAGGGCTGCAGTTTGTTTTTTTTAACCAAACTAGGTCTAACTTTTCATTTTCTCCTCCTAGGTGTAAGATTTAGTTGCATTGTTAGAAACATTCATCTTCTGGTAGGTTATTTGTTAAATGCATATAATTATCATTACATAATATAGGCAGGACAATTTCTTATCACCCAACATTCATGCTCTCTACAGATTCTTTCACCAGTGTATGAGAGTAATTCACATTATGTAGTCTGAACTTTCCTTGCCTCTGAATGGGCATCCCCACCCAGGGTCAAGGATTTTATTAACAGTGCATTTCATATAGTTCTTTTAAGTTAAACATTAATTTGAACACATTTAATATATCTGGATTTTGGTTAAGTAGTTAACTACTTCTTGTCTGAGCATATTTTTCTTAAGTGTAGAAGGCAAATTGATTTACTTGTTAATACCTAAAGATTTTAGTTTGTATTCTCTGTATTAGGCACATTATTATTCCTTGTATCTTTTGCCATTGATTCACTTAATGTGCTTGTGGTAAGAGAGAAAGTGCTGAGAACAATTTTGGTCTCATACCACTTTTTAGAATTCATCTGTTGCACAGAATAAGACATATATGTATCATAAAGTCCCTATTCCACCTGCTCTCTTTGACTAGGAGTAAGAGTATATTTCAGTTTGACATTTAGCCTTTTGGTAGTGCTGCAGTTGGTCACCATAAGATGCAGAAGAGAAACTGAGCCTTGAGAGACTTATCAAATTCTTTGATAAGATTAAGTTATTTTTGTTCTCGTGGAAAGTATCAAATGCATTAATTCAGTAAAAAGATACAAAGTAACTAAAAAACATGACATTTTAAAATGGCAATGTGGGTTGAAATTCATAGTTAATTTTTGTCATTAGCTGGTTTATTTTTTGGTAATTCAGTTTACACAGAAAAATATTTGTGATGCTACGGAATTAGAGCCAAGATTAGTCCACATCTGTTTCTGATCTTAAGGACCTAAAAACAGGTCACCAAATTTATATTTTCAGTTTTCTCCTCTGTCAAATGGAAAAAAAAACTATTATGCATATTTTTCAAAGTTGTTGAAAAATAAATGGATTGATTGTATTTAAATACACCATAAGTGTAAGAATATAAATATGTAGTCTTTTTAGATGTAATCTTTATTACTATTTTAGAAATACATATATGAGCATGAAAGTATATCAGTTACTTCCGTTTTGCCTTTACATTCTGTAATTATATAGAGGGCAATATTTTATTGTCTTTTTATCAGTGGTGGTGAGGCTACGCTCATGAAAGTCTTCATTTTTAATCTGTATTTTTACTTACAAGCATAGTGCTTAATTATCCTAATGATTTGAGGGTATTTTTTTCCCTCTGAACCAAGTTTGTTTTGGACCTTGATGATGCTCCATTTCCTGCTGTTGCCCTTTGTCCTGCTAAATCTGGAATATGACTGAAATAGATAGTTTTGCAGTGAGCTCAGAGTGAACTTCCTTTTCAGAATAAAAGTTTTATTTCATAAAGAAAATAGATTATAGAGGTGTTTCATTCAGTTAAAAAGGCAAGTACTTCTTTCTATACATAGACTTGGAAAAAATGGAATGGACGGATAGTCTTTTGAGAAAATTATAATTTATTTGTCAATTTTGGTTATAATCCTAATGTAACTTTTTGTTAAATATACTAATATATATCAAACCTTATAATTTAATTCATATTTAGTAAGTGTTGGTGTATGCAGAGTATAGAAATGGCTCTTAATTTTTTGTGGCTTAATCATGACTTTGTACATAAGGAAAGTAATGTTTGACTTTAAGTAAAACAAACCAAAATCATTAGCAATTTAGTAGTAGTGTTTACCAATTACATCTTCATTTTAGGAAGTTAGATGTAAAAGCAAGAAATGAAAAAGCAAGAAATATTTTATATCTACAGACATGGGAGTAGCTCTTAAGAAAGAAATATCTTTGTGGTTTGACTTGAGCTTATGCACTATGAAAAGTTGTTAAGATGCATGAAAATTTCTTATTCTTTCCTTTTGAATATCAATTTTAAATTTTCTTGGTAGAAGGTAGAATTGATAGTACTTAAATGTGTGGATGTGGAGCACGAGAGAAAAGGAACAGTCTTGAAATAATTTTCAGGGTTTTTTTTGAAACTAGTCCTTGGTCATTCTATTCACCAAATTAGCTAACACAGGTTCACTAGGTTTTCAGGTAAACACATGAGTTCACAATGCCTGTGGGACACCTAGGGAGAGATACAGTGTGGAGTCCAGAAGGGTGGTCTATGCTGGAAATAAAGATTTGAGAATTAATCATATTGTCAATTATTGACATATTATATCAGAGTAAGAAAGAGAAGAGGGTCAAAGTCAGGGAGTCCTAGAGAACATTATTTAAGAAGAGAAATAGAAGATGAGTTTGTAAGGAGTTTGAAAGAGAAGAGCCAGGAGTGAGTGGTTGCTTCAGCAATCAGGGATGTTATAAAGAAGGGAGCAGTCAGTAGTGTAAAATTAAAGCAGTGAAGAAAAGCATTATGGTGTATGTATTAAGTTTGTCAGTTAGGAGATTATTGGAGGCTTTAGCAAAGTAGTTCTAAGAGTGGGGAAAAAGATGTTATACAAGTTCCCATTTTATTAATTTTTAAATTAAATTCTACAGACTTTATTGCCAGATTGCTATTAAACTGTTTAAATCTTTACTCTTGATTTTTGTACTTTACTGACCAAGTACCTTTATTGGTCTGTGTACCATACCTTGCATGGCATGACTCGACAACATCTGAAAATTTTCAGATTGCTCAGAATCCATCTGTAATTTGACAAATACCTCTACAAATTGAAGTCACTGATGATTGCTTGGTACCAAAGCATATGTGATCACTGATATTGAGCAGTAGTACTAATTACAAGGTAGTCGGCTCTAATATGCGTAAATTAATTTAAAAGTGAATGCAAATATTAATGCAAACTTTTAAAATTCTTATATGGAATTTATGCACTTGGAAAATATTTCTAATTACTCTCCGTGTTGTTGCTCCCCAGTTTCAGAAACAAAAGCCTGAATTAATACCTAACTGCTGCAGCTTTCGCTTTCTGCAGCTTGCTTTTCCCATTGCAAAATTACATGGCAAATTTACTGCAAAGGAATGAAAAATAGGGACCAAGAATCCAATCTACTACAGTCATATTTCTTGGTTAAAGTTATTCATATTTCTCCCATATGCAATGTCTACTTCATGACTATCTTAAGAACTCCAAAGTCTCCTCCAATTATGACATCTGTCTTAATCCCAAGATCTGGTGAAACACATCAGGTCCAAGTGTGATTCTAGTTGTACTGAGACCTGTGACCTCAGAAGACACTTGATAATCTGGTCCCCACGAACCCAACATACAGTGGTGAAATGGATATGAATGCCATAATAAAGACTCTTGGAAAAGAGACGAATGGAGGTGCTTAGTGGGCATTGATCCATAGTGATTCTGAAAAATGGGCAAAGTGTTGCCTGCTCCCCACTACCCTCAGAGAAGGAATGTTCCATTATTTATTTGAGGCTGGTTCTGTTTCTTGGGAGTAGCTGCACAGGCCACTGTTGGTTCCATGCTCTTGGAGAATCTAACTTTTTTTTTTTTTTTTTTAACTACACCTGAAATGGGTATTGGAGACTATGTATGTTCTTGTGACTCAACAACTCCGTTATCTGTTTTCTTGCATGTAAGAAAGTTCCCTACAGAAAGTGGAGACTCCTCTTCTTCCACCAGTTATTATCTCTTGTCTACCTTTATTGTTTAAAAACTCCAGCATGAGATTCTATAGTACTTGAAATAAGAGACATACTTGTCTTGCTCCTCACTTTAGCGGGAAAAAGACGGGAGTTTCCTATTAGGTTATCTTTAGACTTTTAGACTTTGGGGCTGAGAAATGTATCTCTCTATAAAAAACCCTTTTAACTCATAGATCAGCATATGTTAGATAAGTGGTAGGTATTTTATTTCCTTATTCATTTTTTCTTAAGTCTACTGATGACATTGCTAATATTTCATGTTTGCCACTTAGAGTATATTGACAACTATCAATTATGGTTTTGTGTGTGTATATGTTAAGATGTGTATAATTAGACTATTCTTATGCTTCAGAAAAATATTGACAGTGTAATTGAAAAGAATCATTACTTGCTTTAATTATTGGTATTTAGTAGTTGCAATTTTAAATCTCCATTATAAAAAAATCATCATTATGGATTTTAAGTAGGTCCAGTTGGAAGTCAGGTACTGCACTTAATTATGAATAGTCCTTCATTTTTAAAAATCTAAAGTGCTTATAGTTTAGTGTTTTCTAGTGTCTGAGTATAAGTAGTAGGGCTGCCTAGCTTGCCCTTTCTCTGTGTATACTTAGAGGCTTTGACAAAAAATTTCATTTTGTGCAAATAGAATTCATTTTATGCTCTGGCCATTGTGGCTCATTTGGAGTGTCATCCAGTGGCCGAAGGGTTTTGGGTTCAATTCCCAGTCAGGACACATCCCTAAACTGTTTGTGGGTTTAATGCCTGGTCTGGGCGTGGAAGGGAGGCAGACAATTGACATTTCTCTCTTGTATTGCTATTTTTCTTTCTCTCCCTATCTCTGAAAAGTGGTGAGATGTCCTCAGGTGAGAATTAAAAATTTTTTTTAAAAGTTCATTTTTTGTGACAATTTTATTTTGGTTATTCAGACTCTATTAAGATGTAAGGTACTATGTGAAATGACTAAAGTCTGCCATAACTCTAAATGAACTTCATTGAAGATGTCAGAATTTAGTCAAGAGTTAGCAGTATTGGTTTCCTCATCTCCCTCTGAACTTTTATTAAAACAAATGGAATTCATCTTACAGTGTGTCACTAAGGGAAATGGGGGATTCTGTTCTTAAATATACTTCATATAAACCAGTGCTATCTTATAAAATAGTGAAAGTAACTTACTCTTATTTATGTCTAAGGAATATAAACATTTTCTTTTAATTTCTGTCTGTGAGTTAGATTTAGACTGGTAGAGTTATCTACCCTCAGGTTGAATCAGAGCATTAACTGATCCATGCATCTCACACAAAAGCCATTAAAGCATTTCAAAACAGGTTGCCTCTGTAAAAAATGTAGTTTTGTTTGATGTATTTAATTTAACTACTATATAATCTTCTTTGACATTTGAATAGTAAGAAAGATGCGCACTACTTTTTCTCAACTTTTTAAAAAATATATTTTATTGATTATACTATTACAGTTGTCCCAATTTTTCTCCCTTTGCCCCCCTCCACCTGATATCCTCAGTCCCTCCAGAAATCCACCCCCTTTGTTTATGTCCATGAGTTATGCATATACGTTCTATGGCCTCTCCATTTCCTATACTGTTCTTAATATCAACCTGTCTATTTTGTACCCTACCGTTTTTTAGTTCTTAATCCTTGCACCTTTTCCCCCATTCTCACCCTCCCCTTCACAACTCATAACTCTCGAAATGATCTATGATTCTGTTCCTGTTCTGCTTGTTTGTTTAGCATGCTTTTTAGATTCAGTTGTTCATAGTTGTGAATTTATTGCCATTTTCATGTTTATAGTTTTGATTACCTTTTTCTTATATGATTCCCTTTAACATTTCTGTACTAACGACTTGGTGGTGATGAACTTCTTTAGTTATACCTAGTCTGGAAAGTACTTTATCTGTCATTCAATTCTAAATGGTAGCTTTGCTGGATAGAGTAATTTAGCTTGCAGGTCCTTGCTTTTCATCACTTTGAATATGTCTTGCCAGTCCCTTCTAGCCTGTAAAGTTTCTTTTGAGAAATCAGCTGACAGTCTTTGTTTGTTTGTTTGTTTGTTTGTGTTTTAAGACTTTATTTATTTATTTTTAGAGAGAGAGAGAGGGAGAAAGAGAAGGAAACATCAATGTTGGGTGTCTCTTGCACGCCCCCTGCTGGGGGGCCTGGCCCTCAACCCAGGAATGTGCCTGGACTGGGAATCAAACTGGTGACCCTTTGGTTTTCAGTGTGGCACTCAATCCACTGAACAACAACAGCCAGAGCTGAATGTGGTTTCTTTAATTCCTTAGTTGTCTGACTTCCATGCAGCTCGATTTTCTGACGGTCCTGAGTGATATTTGTTCTGTAGTTTAGCTATAATTTTGCAGTGGTTGTGTGAGGAGGCAAGCTATTTGTACCTACGCCTCCATCTTGAACGGGAGTCCTCTCTTCTCAAATATTTTTTCAAATTGCACCTTAATGCCTTAATTCATGATGTATGAATTGACCATACCATACTCTCATTGTTCTGAATTTTCTTTTACCTTTGCAAGGAATTTGGCAGATTCTCTTGTCTTCATATGCATTGATTGGCGTGTGGTAGATAATTTCTTTCTGTCTGAATTTGAGATTAATCTATTTGAGGGTATCTCATTCTCAAATTTATAAAGCACTTAGCTGTTCCTTTGCAAGAAGTTGTATCATTTCTGCAATAATGAATATTTGCATCATTAATGTCATTATACACTGCTGCTCTGTTTTCATGCCTTTATATATATATACAGTAACTTCATTATATTGCCTAATCATAGTGTAATTTAAGACATTTTGAAGAGCAATTGAACTCAATATGTTGTAGAACCAACTCTGCATGTAAATCCAGCAAAAGAACATAGTAACACCTATTACCAAATTTGCACAGGCAGTGACAAGTATGTCATAACAGCAGCCTCTCTGAGAGCAGTTGAAAGCTGCATTTTAATTTCTAAGATGCCTAAATGTAAAAACACATATCTTAGAATCAGGTAAATATTATATAAAAGTGACCTGGCAGTTTTTAAAAGAAATAAAATGTCTAGAAATAGAAAATAATCCAATAGTGATAATTGAAAATCATATCAGACAATGAGAATTGGATGAGAGATCACAAGAATTCTTAAAAGATATCCTAGAAAGTCAAAGAGATGGAAAACATTGAAGGCAGGTTAAGAGATATGGAGAATAGTGTGAAAAGGTTTAACAAATGTTTTATTGGACTGGAGTGGAGAGGAAAAAAGGAAACAAAGGTTAATGTTTGAAGAGAGAATAGAGGGAGCATTCCAGGGTGATAAAAGTCCAGTGAATCTCAAGAACAATAAATAAAATTCCATAATAAGACACATTGTAAAACAGTAGTGTTTTTTGCTGAAAACCAAAGAGAGAGTGAAAAATCTTAAAAGCTGCCAGAGGAGAAAAAAGTGTCTTCCAATGGATGTCAGATTAATAGCCAACCTTTCAGTAATAATGATGAAAGGGAAAAGATAATGGATTGACATCTTTTTTTTTTTTTTTAATTTAACATACACTTTGTGTTTTTTTTTTAAGATTTTATTTATTTATTTTTAGAGAGAGAGAGAAAGAGAAACATCAATGTGCGGTTGCTGGGGGTTATGGCCTGCAACCCAGGCATGTACCCTGACTGGGAATCGAACCTGGGACGCTTTGGTTCCCAGCCCGCGCTCCATCCACTGAGCTACGCCAGCCAGGGCTGGATTGACATCTTTAAAGAAGAAATTCACCAGTCTGTAATTTCTGACCAAGTGAAATTCTTTTAAAAGAGAAAAATGAAATTAAGCCATTTTCAGCAAAACAAAAATAGTTTAATTCACCAGGAAAATATAACAGTTTTAAATTTGTGTGTACATAGTAACAATCAGAAAATAAAGCAAGCATTGACAAAACTACAGAGAAATGAACATAATCTTAGTCGGTTTATAAAAAATTTAACATGTTTTAGTAGTTTTTAAGAAATGCACTTTTCTCAAGAATTGATAGAGTGAATAGACAAACTCAGTAAATATATAGAATATTTAAACAACAGGATTGACAAATTTAATGTAAGGCATTTATGTAGACCACCATACCCAACATACATTCAAGTACACATAAAGTTACAAAAATGATGATGTAACAGACCTTTAAGGCAAGGTTTAACAAACTTCAAATGATTGAAATAATAGAGTATGTTTTCTGATAAGTATGTAGTTAAAGAAGAAATTTGCAGTAAAAGATGTTTTAAAATGTTTGGAAACCATGAAATACACTTTTAAATAAACCTTTTATTTAAGTGTAAGTAATAAAAGAAAATTAGAAATTTTTTGGAACTGAATGATAAAAGTATGCATTTTTAGAACTTGAGGGGTCAGCTATAGAATTACTTGTGAAAATGGCTTTAAGTGAGAAAAAAGACTAAAAATTATTAATGAACTAGTCATTTGTAGTAGCCAGCCTTCAAGATCCCTACCTCCTGGTATTCACATTGTACCAGGGCTTGTCTGTGACCAATAGAATTTGGCAAAAGTGATGGTATGTCATTTCCAAAATAAGAAGAGACACTTATTTTCATCTCAGTTACTCCTCTTTTAACCTTGGATCATTTGCTCTGGGGGAAGCCAGCTGCTACGTTGTGAGCAGCACTGTGGAGCCCATGTTGTGAAGAAGTGAAACCTTGCCAACTACCATGTGAATGAAGTTGAAAGTCGTTCCTCCAGGCAAATCAGGCTTTGCTATGACTGCAGCCTTAGTTGACATCTTCATTATTAGCTCATGAGAAATTGTGAGCCAGGACCACGCATCTAAGCTGCTTTTGAATTCCTGACCCTAAAAAACTGTAAGATAATTGTTGTTTAAGCTCTTTAATTTTAGTTAGTTTAATTTGTTTGCAGGAATAGGTTATTAATATATCCATTTCAAGAAGACTAAAAGAACAAACCCAAAGAAAGTAAAGGAAATGTATGAGTTTTTTTTTTTCCGCTAATGTGAAAATCCTTAAATTTATCATGTTTATTTTTCAGTTGTTGCGGGAAATATATAAGAAAGTTGACATAATGAGGAATATGTTTAATATTGATAAATCATCCATTATATAACATTTTGGGGTAAATGGCATAAACACAATCTGTATCTAGATATAATTTTGAGAATCTGGGAGTAGGATTGAGAGTAAATTAATATTCCTTTTCTCTGCAGATCTTTCTAGTAGTCATGGTGGTATCATTAGGACATTATAAGGTTTATTAGAGAAAATCAAAATCATGGATCTAGGAAATAGTGATCAATAGCTTCTAATATCACAAAAGAGGTAACCAGATATATACCTTTTGAAGGACCTATATAACAATACCTATGTACTATTTTTTGCGAAAAGAACCTAAATCTTACAGCCTCTAGATCTACTAATTCATAGGAAATACAGAAGGTTGAGGGACATATTAAGTGATGTAAGGATATGCAGTCAGCAAAGTCCCCGATATGAGAAATACCACACCGCAAATGACATAGTGTCTTCAACACATAGTTTAGGGCGAAAAAAGAAATGTAATAGCTTTAAAAAGACTTAAAGGATATATCAACCAATTGTCATTTATGGACTTTAGTTGGGACCTGATCTTACTAAAGGCATTTACAAGTGAATCAGGAAAGTGTGAACACTGATAATTAAGAAACTGCTCATTTTTTTTTAGATGTGATAATATTGTCATATTTTAAAAGATACCTATAGGGATATATATTGAAATATCTGTGGATGAAATGATATGATATCCCAGTTGAGAATGGGGATATATGTGAAAGAATATTGATTATGTGTGATTTGATTATTGTTGGAGCTGAGTCATTATACCATTCTCTGTACTTTTATGTATGTTTTAAATTTTGTTTAATAAAATGCTTTCAGAAAGAGTAGAACTCAATGGAATAATGAACATCTGGAAAGCATCAACAAATAAAAAGTTGGTTCTTTGATAAAACTAATGAAATTGAGTCAGGAAGATAAGGTTTGTGGTTATACTTTGGAAAATTCATGTATGCCCATCCCTTCTAATGCCACCCACAAGGCATATTTCATCTTAAATATAATATATTATTAAAAATCTCATTTAACTTTGTTTAATAAGGGTGATTCAAACTTGATTAATCACAGCCATCTTTTCATTTTTAAAACTTTCAAATCAGCCCTGACTGGTGTGGCTCACAGGATGGGCATTCCCAGTCAGGTCACATGCCTGGGTTGAGGGCCAGGTCCCCAAGGAGTTGCTTGAGAGGCAACCATACATGATGTTTCTCTCCCTCTCTTTTTCCCTCCCTTCCCCTCTCTAAAAATAAATAAATAGGCTGGGTGGGTGGGTTGGTATGGGAGTAAAAGATAGAAAATTGTACTGCAACAATTAAAATTAAAAAAAAATAAATAAAATCTTTATTTTTTAATATATTTTATTGATTATGATATTACAGTTGTCCCATTCCCCCCCCCTTTATTCCCCTGTGCTCTGCACCCCACCTCCCCACCTGCATTTCCTCCTTAGTTTCATGTCCATGAGTTGTATGTATAAGTTCTTTGACTTCTAAATTTCCTATACTGTTCTTAACCTCCCTTTGTCTATTTTGTACCCACCATTTATGCTTCTTATTCCCTGTACTTTTCCCCCAGTTCTCTCCCTTCCACCTCCCCACTGATAACTCTCAATGTGATCTGCATTTCTGTGATTGTGTTCTGTTCTAGTTATTTGCTTAGTTTTTCTTTTCTTTTTTTTTTTAGGTTTGATTGTTGATAGTTGTTTGTTGTCATTTTAGTGTTCATATTTTTTTATCATATTCTGTTTCTTAGAAAAGTTGCTTTAACATTTTATATAATACAGGCTTGGTGATGATGGACTCCTTGAACTTGACATTATCGGAGAAGCACTTTATCTGCCCTTCCATTCTAAATGATAGCATTGCTGGATAGAGTAATCTTGGATGTTGGCCCTTGCCTTTCATGACTTTGAATACTTCTTTCCAGCTCCTTCTTGCCTGTAAGGTCTCTTTGGAGAAATCAGCTGATAGTTTAATGGGAACTCCTTTGAAGTAACTGTCTCCTTTCCTCTTGCTACTTTTAAGATTCTCTCCTTATCTTTAATCTTGGGTAATGTAATTATGATGTGCCTTGGTGTGTGCTTCCTTGGGTCTAACTTACTTGGGCCTTTCTGAGCTTCCTAAACTTCTTGGAAGTCTATCTCCTTTGCCAGATTAGGGAAGTTCTCCTGCATTATTTTAATAAGTTTTTAATTTCTTGCTCTTCCTTTCTCCTCTGGCATTTCTATGATTTGGATGTTGGAACGTTTAAAGATGCCCTGGAGGTTCCTAAGCCTCTCCTCATTTTTTTGAATTCTTGTTTCTTCATTCTGTTCTGGTTGAGCGTTTATTTCTTTCTTCTGTTCCAAATCTTGATTTGAGTCCCGGTTTCCTTCCCATCACTGTTGGTTCCCTGTGCCTATTCCTTTATTTTGCTTTTCATAGCCTTCACATCTTCTATTTTGTGACCATACTCAACCTTTTCTATGAGTATCCTGATTTCCAGTGTTTTGAACTATGCATCTGATAGGTTCGCTCTCTCTTCATTGCTTAGTTGTATTTTTTCTAGAGCTTTCATCTGTTTTTTCATTTAGGCCATATTTTTTTGTCTTGGTGTACCTGTTACATTGTAAGGAGCAGAGCCTTAGGTGTTCACCAGGGCAGGGCAACCCACATGCCTGCTTTGTGGCGCTGTATGTGGAGGAGAGGTCTGAGAGGGAACAATGCCACTTGCTCACAAGCTTAAGGGCTCACAAACAAACTGAACTCTTCTGGTGCTGAATCCTGGGTGGGTGGGTTTGTGTATAGTCTAGGACCCTGTGGGTCTGTCCAGTGAACTTTCCTGTGAGGCTGGGAATTACTCCCACACCGCAACACTCACAGGTTTTTTCAGTCATGTTTTGAGGCTTTATTTTCCTGCACTGGAACCCTGGGTTGCATGGTCTGTCTCTCTTCCCAGTTGTTCCTTCTGGTATATCTGCACGCAGATGTGGAACCACCCAGTCCTCCAGCTGCTACCTTGGTCTGAGTCCTCTCTGCCCTGGCTGCCCATCTCTGCCCCTCCTGCTGGTCTGGATGGATGTGTCTTCTTTAACTCCTTGATTGTTGGACTTCCATACAGTTCAATTTTCTGTCAGTTGTGGTTGTTTTTTGTTTTTAAATTTGTTGTTGTCCTTCCTTTGGTTGTGTGAGGAGGCAGGGTATCTACCTACGCCTCCGTCTTGGCCAGAAGTCCCAAGAGTCTAAATAAATAAAATCTTTTAAAAAAATATCTGTTCCGCTGCTTTCTGTCGTTTCCACAGTGGAACAATACCAGATGTTGTATATCTTTGAACATACCTTGCTGTTGTCTCTCTGTCTGGAATTCCTTTCTTCTCTCCTCCCTCCTTGAAAATATCCACTTATAATCTATGAAAACTTTTGAGTGCTTCTGCTACTCAGCTACCTCCTACCTTGACTGATTAACTCCCTTCTTTGTATTGTTTTAAAACTAGTCACACTGTTTTACTTCTCGTGCTGTTTTGCATTTATTTGTTTATGCCTCTTAAAAATGTATTGTTCAATTGTGGTTATGGACCTCCAATATTATATTAATTTAGGTATATAGCATAGTGACTAGACATTTATATAAATGACCAATCTGATAAGCCTAATACCCATATGTCACCATTCATAGTAATTGCAATGTTATTAACTGTACTCCTGATGCTATACTTTACACTCCCATGAGGGTTTTAATAACTGGCTCTTGTAAGTAATGCTGAAGTGAACATGGGGGGAACACAGGGGTGTGTATATCCTTTTGAATTAGTGTTTTGGATTTCTTCAGATAATTGCTAAGAAGTGGAATCACTCAGTCATGTGGTAGTTTTATTTTTAAATTTTGAGGAACTTCCATACTGTCTTCTATAGTAGCTACACCAAGTTACAATCTTATGCCTATCTTTTCTATGGAAGAAAAGGACGCTTTGAAGCAAGGTTATGTGTGTGTGTGGTTTTTTTTTAATTAAGGTATAACTACGTAAGATTGTTTTATTTTTCCTCATATCCAGAGAGTCTGGCACTGTCCTTGGCATATACTTATTAAATGTTTTTTTTTTAAGTAACTAGGTTCTATCAGAAAAGCTTGAGGGCTAGCCTTAGAGACTAATCGCCACTAATAATAATTTCTATGGGGGACATTTATCTTCTTTTGGTAGAATGTTAGAAAATACATTATGAATACAGGGTGGGGCAAAAGTTGGTTTACAATTGTATGTGAAAGTTTATTTTTGTATTATTATTTATTCACTGTTAAATTATTTTCCATATGAACAACTACAAAGCTACTTTGCCCTACTCTGTATAACTCACTTAAATGACCTTTTAAAATCCAACTCATGTAAGTTGGGAGCTGCCCAACTTATGGTTGAAATATGTATGTTTTGTAAAAGCTCATAGTTCTAAAACTTTAAGAAATACTAGAGCCCAAATATTGTAGAGGAAGTAAGGTGTTTCCCCTATTTTTACCTGTAACTACTGTTAAGAACTAGTGAAATTGTGTGGATTCTTTAATTCCATTACCCGCTAAGGCCTCCCTGCAGGGGAATGGATGTTCTGAGAAGATAAAAGCCTCTTGTGCTTTAATGTAATTTAAATAACCACATTTGACCAGTGGTCACCATATTGGACAGCACATCTCTAAGTGTTGGATTTCATTTTATGGTAATGGGGAGTCATTGCAGGTATTTGAACAGGAGAGATGAGATAATTACATTTTAATTTAACAAATCCCATTAGTAGCTATGTATAGGTGGAAGAAATTGAAGCTACTGAGACCAGTAGGAAGCTACGTAACAGCTCAAATGAAAGAGTGTATTTATCTTATACAATGGCAGATGATTGGATGAAAATTTGAGTGCAAAATCAGTAAAGTTGATTTTGTAATTCCATAATTGCTTATTTTATTATACTGGACCATGACCAATTTAATAACAGAGTCTTTATCTTAATAATGGTAGCCAACATCTTTTGAGCATTTGCTAAATGTCAGGCCTTAAATTTATTATTTATATCATGTAGTGCTCTTAGCCCTATGAGATAGGAAATACTGTCTTCATTTTACAGATGAAAAACAGAGTGGCAGAGATAGTAAATGCAAAGAGATTTAAAAGGAAAAGGGTACAATTAAAGTCATGTGGCAAATGGGATCATGAAATATTTAAATGTGCTTATGCGTAGCATGGAACATTTTTGTTTTGTGGGAGCTTCCTAATTTTGGCACATAGTAGGTTATACAAATAATACTAATTAATACTTACTGAGCATATACTGTGTGCTAGGCATTATGTTCTACGTCTTTGATGCATTTCAGGTGACTTAATTTTCACACTAGTCCTGTAAAGAAAGGTACTATTGTTATCCTCATTCTTGCAGAGGAAGAAACTGATGTGCAATCGATTATAGGGCTACTTGTTCAAGAAAGTGACAGAGCAGTGTTTTAGGGCCCACATAATTTGGCCCCAGTGCTCCTGCAGTATGTATTAAATTTATGTGTTGTGTTAATTAATATTGTACACTTGCGGAGATAGATCCTGTGGTGTTTTCAATATACCAGACTCCTCTTAACCATGAAAGTGAACAAGCTTGAGATTCACTTAATGTTTCTGGGTGTGTGGAGATCTTTCTTTTTATGCCTTTGGCAGTAAAGTATAGATCCTCAAAGGCTTTACTCAGGCTGTGTGGAATGTGGATGATTTTTGTGTTAAATTGTTTTTGGCTTCGAGTTTATTGATTCTGATTAAATTCTTCTCTTTTTACCCACTGAACTCCATTTTGTTCCTGTTCATGGTTCAAAGACAGGGTAGTGCAGTATAGTTGGATTCACATGGCCTTTCATGTTAAAATTAGTACTGTTGATTATTAACTGTGTGACTGTGGACAAGTTGCATATCCTTAGAACTTCCCTATTCTGACTTTTAAAATGGGGGAAATGAAACCTGGATGGTTGTAAGAAATAAATTGGATGATATATATACATATATGTATATATACTTTAATGTTGCTCTAGTACTTAGCAGACGCTCAAAAAACTAAAAAAAGTAACTGCTTTACTTATCACTAAATGAAACATTTACAAATTTAAGTACCATTTCTTTCCTTATAGTTGGTCAACTTCGTAGAACTCTGTACTTGTTAAACACTTGGTAGTTCTGACCTTTAGACTTTGAACCAGATACTGTAGAGTTCCTAAATAAACTATGAGGGAGAAATGCATTAATTCTTTATGGCATTATGGGACTATTTTGTTTCTAACTTTTACTAAGAGAGACTCCTCTGCTTTATTGAAAAGGAACAGTGATAAGGAAAACTCCAGCTACTTGCATTTCTGGAGCCCTATCTTGAATGGATAAATGAATGAACGAATGAATGAAGGACATGCTAGTTGGAAATGAAAAACAAGTAATGAAATCCTTGAGAAAATTTCTCATGAGTTCTTTTTCTGAAACGTTTCCATCTTATTTCTCAGTGATGATGTAGATAGTGGCAATTTATGATCTGATTTTGGAACAGAATATTAATAGAAAAACAAATACACAAAAGGTCAGCAGTCTGCATATTCTGAGAACATTCTTTTGGGAATTCAGATTTGTAATGTAATGCTTTTATTTTGGGGAAATAACTAATGACTAAGTAACTAATGGCTCCTGACTATCATTTTGAAATCGAATAAAGAAATGTTCAGGAGGTGAAGGAAACAAATTTGAACATCATTTTTAATGATGTAGTTATATTTAAATAGACATTTTTCTGATGAATTATTTTTTTCAAATCAGTTTTGAGATATAACTTACCACAAATACACAGATTATAAGTGTCAGATTTGATGAGTTTTGATACAAGCACACATTAATATAGCTACTATCCTAATAAAAAAAATAGAAAATTTCAGTCATTGAGGAAAGTACCCTTTTGTGTCTCTTTTTAGTGTTCTGAAAGACAGCCAGTGGTCTAATTTCTGTAAACCCTGCTTTAGAACTTTTTAAAAAATATTTTATTTATTTTTTTAGAGAGAGGGGAAGGGAGGGAGAAAGAGAGGGAGAGAAGCATCAATGTGTGGTTGCCTCTCATGTAGCTCCCAGTAGGGACCTGGCCCTGCAACCCAGGCATGTGCCCTGACTGATAATGAAACTGGCAACCCTTAGGTTCACAGGCCAGTGCTAAACCCACTGAGCCACACCAGCCAGGCTAAAACTTTGTATAAATGAAATTATACAGTGTACATACTTGAATGCCTGCCATCTTTTGCTGAACATGTTTTTAAAATTTCTTTTTGTTGTATCAGTACTTCATTCATTATTAGGGAATAGCATTGCACTGTGTGAATATAGCACAATTTTTATCATTTAACCTGTTGATGGATTTGTGGGGGTTTTTATAGCTTTGGGCTATTAAAAATAATTCTATGAACATTTTTTAAAATACTGTATTTTTTTTTCTTACTGAATTTATTGGGGTAGTGTTGGTTAATAAAATTATATAGGTTTCAGGTGTATAGTTCTATAATAAAACATCTGTATACTGTATTTTGTGTTCAGTACTTCAGATCTCTTCCCCTCACCACTTATCCCCCACATACCTTCTTCTACCTCCTCCCAGCCCCATTTCTCTCTGATAATCATCATACTGTCGTCTGTGTCTTCATTTTTTTTCCCTTCACTTGTTCACCTATCCCATAACCCTCTGTTGAGGCGCTCCGCCTGCAGGGCCCCCCCTGGCTGCCATGGATGAGAATAAGTCTACCAAGACATGATTTGCTTAGGGGGGAAAGGTGGCCGATCTCTCAAAGGAGAAGGGCCAAGAGCCTTTTCTTCAATGGGCTTTTATTGGGTTCATTTTGCCCAGGAATACAGGTAAAGCTCATTAATCATTGTTAGGCAGTAAGGATCAAACAACTAATAACATGCAAAGAACTCTGAGGGCCTATTCTGAGTTAGGGTCTGTTAGCTAAAGGGCTACAAAACTTTGGGAAACAAACCCATTTCCTGTTTGGACCCTTATCATTTAATTGAGAGCATTCTTAGCAAAGCAGGTTTTACAGGAGTTTATGTATTCTTTCTTAGGCCTGATCACCCCAGGGATCCCGCCCTTATCAGCACATGGCTGCACCGCCCTCTGTCATTGTTTCAGGCTTAAGTCAGGCGGGGGAAGTAAGGCAGCTAAGAGATTAGGAGGCTTCTTGCAGACAGAATGAGGACTCAGGCTATGTCAAAGCTGAGGGGCGAGGATCCATCACCCCCATTCTCCATAGCTCCCCATGGCCTTCCCTGAGGGCCTTCATGTGATTGTGCCTGTCTTAGGTCATTGCCCCCGTGGGGAATCTTACCCGTCATTGGCTAACCAATCAAGCATTGGGAGCCAGGCAGGGTGAAGTAAAAGGAACAGAAGCGGCGCCCCTACCAGGGAGACAAGCTTTGTCTCCTTAGTGGCTTATGGTCCGAAGGTTGCCCACTCAGCCTTAACCATGGGGGGGTTACAGCTTCTGAAACCAGGCAGGGCAGTTCCCAATAACCATCCTTGCCTCTGATGGCTGTCAGTCTTTTCTTTTATGAGTCTGTTTGTTTTGTTTGTTTATTTTATTTTTTTCATCATATTCCACATATGAGTGAAATCATATGGTACTTGTCTTTCTCTGACTGGCTTATTTCACTTAGATAAGGTTCATCCATGCTATCGCAAAGGGTAAGATTTCCTTCTTTTTTACTGTTGAATGGTATTCCATTGTGTAAATGTATCACAGCTTTTTAATCCTCTCATCTACTGATGGATACTTGGGCTGCTTCCAAATCTTGGCTATTGTAAATAATGCTGCAGTGAACATAGGTGTGCACATAACCTTTCAAATCAGAATTCCATATTTGGATATATTCCCAGATGTGGAATCATTGTATTTTAGCAATTCCATTTTTAATTTTTTGAGTTAACTGCATACTGCTTTCTACAGTGGCTGCACCAATCTGCATTCCTATCAACAGTGTGAAAGGGCTCCCTTTCTCCACATCCTCCTTTGTGCTTGCTGTGTGTTGATTGTTGATGATAGCCATTCTGACAGGTGTGAGGTGATATCTCACTGTGGTTTTAATTTGCATTTCTTTAATGATTAAGGACATCTTTTCATATGTCTGTTGGCCATCTCTGTGTCCTCTTCAGAGCAGTGTCTTTTTGGGTCCTTTGCCCATTTTTTAATTGGATTCTTTTTTTTGGTGTTGAGTTGTATGTTTTTTATAAATTTTGGATATTACCCGCTTATCAGATGTTATCAGTGAACATGTTCTCCCATTCAGTGGGTTGTCTTTCTATTTTGTTGATGGTCTTCTTTGCTGTGCAAAACCTTTTTAGTTTGATGTAGTCCCATTTATTTTTTCTTTTGTTTCCCTTGCTCAAGGTGATAATGTGGAAAAAATGTTGTTATGAGAAATGTCTGAGATTTTAATGCCTATGTTTTCTTCTAGGATTTTTATGGTTTCAAGTTTAACATTCTATGAACATTTTTTACAAGTGTTTTTGTGGATATGTTTTCACTTCTCCCAGGAGAAAATGGATAGGCCATGTGGTAATTGTAAATGCCAAGTTATTTTCCAAGTGATTATACTATTTTATACTCCCACCAGAAGTGTGAGTTCCAGTATCTCTACGTCTTTACTTATACTTGATATGGTTAGTCTAATTTTAGCCATTCTAGTAGTTAATAAATGATGCTTTATTTGATTTCAGTTTGCATTTCCCTGAATAACTAATGATGTTGAACATGCTTTTGTGAACTATTTAGCTGTTTCTGTATCCCCTTTTGTAAAGTGTTTTAAGTTTTTTGCCCATTTTAAATTGAATTACTGGTTTGTAAATTCTTGATGTAAGTTCTTTGTCAGATATATGTACTGAGAATATTTTCAGCTGATATATGGCCTTTTAATTTTCTTTTTTTTTTAAGATTTATTTATTTTTAGTGGGGGGGAAGGGAAGGAGGAAGAGAGGGAGAGAAACATCAGTGTGTGGTTGCCTCTTGCATGCCCCCTGCTGGGGACCTGGCCTGCAACCCAGGCATATGCCCTGACTGGGAACTGGAACAGTGACCCTTTGGTTTGCAGGCCCACACTCAGTCCACTGAGCCACACACGCCAGGGTGGTCTTTCATTTTTCTTAATGATGTCTTTTGATGAGTGAAAGTTTTTTAAGTATGATTAAAACCATTATAATTTTTTTTTTTATGGTTTGTGATTTTGGGTCCCAGATAAAAATTTTTTGTCTACCCCAAGGTTACAAAAATATTCTCTTATTTTCTTTTAGATGATTTTAGTTTTCATTTTTATGTTTAGGTTAATGATACATTTTCTATTTGATTTTACTTGTGCATTTTATATTTCTCAATTCATTTAACAAAGTATTTATTGAGTACCTGGTCAGTGCTAGGCGCTATTTAGGTACTTGGTATCTGTTAATAAACAAAAGAGGTCAGTCATGGTGAGCTCTAGATAGGCCCTACACTGTGAAACCTCCATTTTATGGGAAATGACAGACAAATTAACAAATAAGTAAATTACAGAGTATGTTAGAAGGTGAGAAAGAAACATGAAGTGGGGGCAACAGATGGGGCAAGGTAAAGGTGAGTAAGAAGGTTTGCAATTTGCCCTGGCTGGTGTGGCTCAGTGCATCGAGGGCTGACCTGAGAACCAAAGGGTTGCTGGTTTGATTCCCAGTCAGGGCACATGCCTGGGTTGTAGGCCAGGTCCCCCAGTTGGGGGTATGTGAGAGGCAACCACACATTGACGTTTCTCTCCCTCTTTTTTCCCTCCCTTCCACTCTCTAAAAATAGATAAAGTCTTTAAAAATTTTTAAAAGGTTTGCAATTTTAAGAAAGGGTGGTAGAATTAGGTTTCATTGAAAGTGTCATTTATGAGCGCGGGCTGCGAACCAAAGTGTCGCAGGTTCGATTCCCAGTAAGGGCATATGCCTGGGTTGCAGGCCACGGCCCCCAGCAACTGCACATTGATGTTTCTCTCTCTCTCTCTTTCTCCCTTCCCTCTCTAAAAATAAATAAATAAATAAAATATTTTTAAAAAGCCACATACGAAAACCAAAAAAAAATAAAACCACTTCAAAAAAAAAAAAAAGAAAATGTCATTTAAAGAGTGACTTGAAGAAAATGAGGGAGTTAGCCATTCAGCTACCTGAGGGAAGAGTGTTCTCGGGAGAGAAAACAGCCATTACAAAGGCCTTAAGGTTGGGGCATGGCTGGCATGTCCCTGTAACAGCCAGCAAGCCAATGTAGTATGGGTAATAATGGATAAGGTAACAGAGAGCGAGGAGGGCAAATTTTTAAGTCTTATGGAATATTAAGACTGGAACTCTTCATGTGAGGGATGCGCAAAGCCATTTGTGGGTTCACTATACAGTGGAACCTTCATTCTCTAACTTAATTTGTTCCAGAAAACTGTTGGAGAACCAATTTGTTCAAAAACAGAATCTCCTTTGTTTGTTACATGAAAGATGCATGACTGACCATACAGGTATAAGCATGAGAGGGTTGTCAGGTAGAGAAATGAGACCTGAAGTTTGTTAGACAACTGAGACTTTTTTTTTAAGTTATTGATTTATTTTAGAGAGAGGGGAAGGGAGGGAGAAACAGAGAAAAACATCCATCAGTTGCCTCTTGTGTGCACCCCAACCAGGACTCAACCAGCAACCCAGGGATGTGCCCGGACTCAGAATCCAACCGGTGACCTTTAGCCTTACAGGATGACACCCAACCAGCTGAGCCACAACAGTCAGGGCAACTGAACCTTTTTTTTTGTTTGTTTTTAAATGAACAACCTGGTCAAGGACCAAATTGTTCCAGAACGGAGGTTTGACTGTGCTTAGAACATATGTCTTCCTGAGTATCACTTAGAAATTTCATTTTATTTCTTCTTTTTTAAACATTTTATTTATTTATTTAGAGAGAGAGAACAGAGCGAGAAAGGGAGAGATTGATGTGTGAGAGATACATTGATTAGTTGCCTCTCACACCCCCCCTACTGGGGACCTGGCCCACAACCCAGACATGTGCCCTGACTGGGAATCAAACCAGCACCCGTTCAGTTCCCAGGCTGGCACTCAGTCCACTGAGCCACACCGACCAGGGCTTTATTTCTTCTTTAGATTTATCCACTTACATTTGCTTAATAGGAGTAAAAACTTTTTTTTCCCTCACAGATAGCCTTAATACACAAATGTTTTTATTTCAGAAAGATCCAGATTACCTGAAACTATGGTTGGACAATTTTGTTTCCAGCTATGAACAATTCTTAGATGTTGACTTTGAAAAGCTGCCTACCAGGTATGTAGAAACACTTAATAATCTTACTGTTGGGTGAGTTTGTTAATTTTTGGCACAAAGACTTCATTGGTGACATATACAAGGAGAGCAGTTATGTGACACACAACGATACTCTATATTATATAACCATGCTCTCAGGGTAGATATTACTAATTGAACACAGCAGTCTTTTTTTGCTGATACTAGACTTCGCTTCTGGAAGGCCCTTTTCCATTTTCGTCAGCCCCTGGCAGCTAGATGGCCTGCAATTCACTTCAGTTCTGACACTACGTGGAGTTAGTGACAGAATCTGCAACTTAAGGGCAAAGTACTGCATTAGACAACCTTTACTTCAAACACTGTTTGCAAGTCTTAGGAGCTTTGCACACTTCTTACCAACTAGCTATAAATTTGGGAGGTCTCACAACTTCCTCAGGTGCAGCGATTTACTAGAACAACTCACAGAACTCACTGAAAGCACTGTTCTTGTGGTTATGGTTTTGTCATAAAGGATTCATTGAGGACAGGGCCTGGAAAGGTTTTGATGCAGGGCTTCTATACTCTGTCCCTATGGAGTCAGGGCATGTTGCCCTCCCTGTAAACAGTGTGTTCCAATAAGGAAACTCTCTGAGCTTTGGGTGTCCAGAGTTTTATTCAGTCTTTATTAATTACCTCATTGACCGTATGGTTGAACTCAATCACCAAGTTCTCTTTCCTGGAAAATAGAGGGGAAGAGAGGTCTTTCAGATGCGGCTAGCTCCTCTCAGAACTGTCTAAGGGCCCACCGTGAGCCACTTCATTTGCATAAAATTTCTTTATTATACCACAGGCATTTGAGTTGAAACTTACATTTATTTCTGGCTGTAGAGTAGGGCCTTATAAGAGCAACTGAGAGGAGGTTAAGTATTTATATTTTTAAAAGCTAGATTCGAACATCAATAAATGGGGGACAATTCAAATCTTATGGCAAAGTGCAAATACAAGTCTTTTCTCCCCTTCTTCTTCCTACCACCATTTCCCAACTCTCACACTTCCCAGATCCACTTCTCAGATAAAGTTGTATCTCAAGCCATCTTCAAGATCTGCTACTTGTAGGTCAGGTAATAGAGGTTAGGTTGGCTGGGTTAAAAAGCTGGAGAAATGAGTAGACACTTTAGCTACAAAAGAAACCCCATTTAGAAAGATGTGTTGAGGGGGAAGGGAGAAATGGGTGGTGTTTGATGAAGAATGAGAAAGACTATCTGGAGAATTAGAAATCTTTGAGGAGGAAAGCATTTGCACTTTGGGGATGGAGGCAGGCAGTAAGAGGGTAGGCACAGATGAGTTGAATCTTGAGAATCAAGTGGGAGGCCAGATGGTGAAGTGCCAGGTGTACACTGTTAATGAACTTTGATTTTCTTTGGAAGTCTCTAGTAAAGACTTTTCTGTCCATGACTATCATAATCAAGCTGTTTTTAAAGTTGCTTTGGTGACATTTGGAGGTTGGATTGAAAAGGGTTGAGAATGCAGGCAAGAAGCCCAGTTCAGAGGTGATTGTAATAATTTAGAGAAAGAACTTAGTAGAACTTTTAACCAATGCATCAAACTAAAGAAAGGATGTGCTTATGCTCCAAAAGCAGCAGTATTTATTTATAAATACAGTTTCAGAGTTCTTCATTAGATTGTGAGTATTTGTAACAGGTTTATACAGTATTAAGTCTCTAACTCAAAATAAGATTATATGTTATTGCTTTTCTACTCATAAAGTATTATTACAGTTTGTTTTTAGAAATATGTCTTAAATAATTTACAGCTCATTTCAAATGATGAGCCTAAGAGATTTTTATGGAGTTAAGATTTGGGCCTTCAAATAGTTGGGGTTTACTAAGTGGCACTTGTTACCATCTTTTCATTATTAATGTTTCTTTGGGGGGGCATCATTTCTAAAAACATTATGTAAACATATATTGCTACTACTGTATTAAAAGTAAGTGAAAGCATGCCAGGAGCATTGCTTTATTTGTGATTTTGTTGGCTTATTTAAAATTGTATTTTGTGTCTTTGTCAGAAAACTGAATGATAAATTTAGATTTTACTAGTAGTAAACTTTAAATTTTTCAAGTAAATGCTATGTCCAAGATGTATGAAATTAATTTAGTCAACCTTAAAAATAAGAAAATCTCATGTGATCATTTAAAGTAAACTGACTTTATAGAATTTACAAGTTAGAGAATTTATAACACAAGGCAAGGATTGTTTTTACTAGAATTTAAAGCCTTGAAATTTAAGCTGGACTTCTTTCTGTGATAGATTGAGACAATTATCAGCTCTTTAGTACAGACATTCAGTAGCCAAACAGAGGAGTGAAACAGATTTCTGGAACAGATGTGGGAAATTTCAGCAAAAAGGAATGTAGAATTTTGGGCAATAAAGTCCTAGAGGTGGGAAAATGTTTCTGTATTCTTAAATCCTCATCGTATTAGGAACATGGCTAAAAATTTTAACTTTGTCTAAACATCATGTTCTAACCAAGCCCCAGTTTTATAATGAGATTAGAAAACAATTCAAGCATAAGTTTCTCTTTTAGAAGCTATTTCTTTTTCTGTCTAGTAAGGTAAAAAGCATGTACAGATAGAGAATGAGACACCTAAAGATAAAAGGGACTAATCCTTTAAGTAACTAGGATTGAATATTAAGAAACATGATTTTGTCTTTCTTGTTTGTTTTTGAAAAATCGAGAAGGAAAAGTTCAGCTTAATCTTGAAAATAAGTTATGTTTAAATCTTTGTATATTACTTTGAAGTTACTCTGGTTATTCTGATCACCTCTATTTTAGCTTTCAGGCAAGAAAAAAGTATATGTAAAAATGAGACTTTTCTGGCACCATCTATAAATAAGAGAGAATGAAAGATTCCACAGCTACAAGTGAAGCTATGCTCAGACATACTATTATTATTTTTTTAACTTTAGTTTCAAACTTTATTCCCGGGCTTCTTTAGCTTAATTAGCTGCCAAAAAAAAAATGATTTGTGTAGAAGCAAAAATTGAAAAGAGCTGCAGTGTCTAAGGGGCTAGGGCTTAAAAATATTAGAGATCTATATTTTATCAGATCCATAAACAAAATTTGTAAAAGCAGTCATAATATAAAACAGCAGCTCCCAGTAACTTCTGCAAGTTTATCTTCAGAAGTTGACTCAATTTAGTTTGCTTCATTCTTGGAAGCCTTATCAAAATTCTCCACAAGGTCTGGAACTTCATCATCATCCTCTCCTGTAGCAAGTGGTGCTTTTCCATGCACAGATTGTTTGGGCAGAGCCTCAGCGAGTCTCTTTAAACTAGTCAGACTGTCTGCATGAAGCTGATTTAAGATGCTGGGTAGCATTGCTGTCAGCAGCTTTGTCTCAGCGTGGCCTGTAATGGTGAAAGGGTTTGCTGCCAGAGATGCCTGAACTTTAGGGTTGTTAAAGTGGATCACTGTTCCTTGGTTTGTGAACATATTTACCTCTTCAATACCAGAGATATTGTTTACCCTAACTTCACTAAAATGGAACATGTATTTTCGTACCATGGTTATAGAATTTGACAATCTTGGTAATGTACCCTGTGATTTATTTTCTGTGTAATTTAATTAAAGTCATGTGTTTATTTTATAAAACACTTTACATTGCAGTGTAATTCAGAGAAGCTAATAATATCATATATTTTTATGTGATTACTAGTAATGTGCTTTAAATTTTTCTGTCCACAGTGAACAGAGTAGCCTTTTATTCAGTGTAAGAATAGTAATACTTTATACTAAGCATTGTTGGTAGATAATTGCAAGGTATAATTGTTATTTAACAGTAGAAGATTTTTAGGGTGCTCCTTTGGGATTTGGACATTTTTCTGAATAGAGATAGGGAAAAAAGTGACTTACGAAAGATTCTTAGGCTTTAGTGATTATACAAAATACGGAAAATATGTTACTTGTTTTGGAGTTTTTTACATATTTCAAAGCTGAAAATGCACATTGACTTTTTGGTTTCAGAGCCCTGTGAAATAAGGCAGATGACACTGTAGTTTTATAGACTAGGGAACTTTAGAGATTAAATGAAGTGCTTCATGTTACAGAGGTGGAATTTAGTATGCAGGTCTTATGACTTAGAATCTAGGGACTTTTTATTTTAAGAGACACACAGAGGAGCCAGTCACATCTCATGTTGGTTTTTGCCCTTGAAGAACATATAGTCTTTTGAAAATGTTTTTGAAAAATTTATTAATTTTTTAGAGAGAGGAAGGGAGAAAGAGAGAAACCTTGATTTGCTGTTCTACCCATTCATGCATTCATTGGTTGGTCCCTGCCCAGGGATGGAACCCACAACCTTTTCGTATCAGGACAAATCTCTAATCAGCTGAACTGCCTGGCCAGGGCTAATAATATTGTCTTCTTAAACAGAAACCAGTTGTGAAAAATATTGAAATATTACTTAAAAAATCTGTTGATTCTTATACTTGAGATTTTACATTTACCTCTTTATCTTTTTGCTTTTCTTTTGCTGATTATCTTCTCTCCTCTTCTGATCACATGGCTTGGGTAACCTACAGGTAGGTGAATATTGTTTAGTATAGGTACTAAATAATACCTATTTCTATTTGCTAGTTTTTGGGGGTTTTTTTTAGAAATGGTATGCAGACATACATGGATATGTTACATTTTTAAATAGAAAATGAACTAATTTATGTTCTAAAAATTTTCTTTAAAAATAGCAAAATTTAAAATATAAAAAGCCTCTCTGTCTTTTTCTCTTTTCAGTAAGCCTCCTCTGAAGTAAGACTAACCTCTTCTCTCTAAAAATCTTCTAAAGTGTCACTTGTCATCTGGTGGTGTCTTGCAGAGAAGAAGGCACAGAATATCTGGAATAAAAGAGCTTCTTTAGGATTTGAGCTGAATATACAATTCCTCTAATATGTGAATTACAAGGAAGATATTTTCTTCCTTGTATTTAAACACTCTTCTTATTTTGTTCCCCTTATATTGTAGGGTAGATGACGTGCCTCCAGGAATATCTCTGCTTCCTGACAATATCCTGCAGGTTCTGAGGATCCAGCTACTACACTGTGTTCAGAAAATGGCAGATGGGTTAGAGGAACAACAGCAAGCCTTATCAGTTTTGCTTGTCAAATTCTTCATTATTCTTTGCAGGTATCTGGTACAAATAAACTAGTTATTTGTTTTAAGTAAGTATTACCAAAATGGTAATGCATTTATTGATTATTACTGGTATTTTTTCCATACAGAGTGTTAAAGAATGAGTGCACCTTTTGCAGTAGGTTTGTTTTTTGTTGTTATATTGGGAAGCCTTTTAGTTTCTATGCCTAGTTATAGAGAAATTCAGCCAAGATTTTTAAAAAATTGCTTTAGAGTAAAGATAGCAACAGGAGTTTTCCTAACCAAGAGTTTATTGCACTGCTATTTTCTGTGTGGTACTAACCTGTAGACATATTATTTTTTAGTACTGTGCGTTGTCATTTTTGAAATGCATTGTTCTAATATTTTATTTTACAATTGTACCAAGAAAGTATAATTATTCTACAGCTTGTATTTTCCAGATTTATAAATAATTAGGTCTGTGGTACTTAAATTTTGATATGCCTAAGTGACAACTGGGAAACTATAGAAGTACAGAGCTTGATCCTTACTTACAGAATTTCTGATACAAAAGCACTTGGGCATTTTGATTTTTCACAAACTCCAAATTAATATGCATATTAGAATTTAAGAACTGTTGAGTTGGGCCATCACATATCTCTTAAAAATCTGTTTTTTTATTTTTATTTTTAAATATTTTATTGTTTATACTATTATAGTCCCAATTTCTCCCTTTTGTCCCCCTCCACTCAGCTTGTCCCCCCACTTCCATAGTCAATCACCACATTGTTGTCCATGTCCATGGGTTCTTCATATATGTTCTCTGACTACTCCCTTCACCTTTCAGTCAGTCTCTGCCTCCCCACTCCCCTCCGAGAACTGTCAGTCTGTTCCATGGTTGTATATCTTTGGTTCGTTTTGCTCATTAGTTTATTTTGTTCATTAGATTTCTCTTATAAATGAGATCATATGGTGTTTGTCTTTCACCAACTGGCTTATTTCACTCTGCATAATAGTTTCCAGTTCCATCCATGCTGTCACAAAAGGTAGGAATTCTTTCTTTCTGCTGCGTAGTCATTGTGTAAATGTACCACAGTTCTACTACAGTTGTCCCAGTTTTTCCCTATTTGTCTTCCTCCGCCCAGCCCACCCACCACTCTCACAGTCAGTTCCCACGTCTTGTCCATATCCATGGGTCATTCATACATGTTCTTTGATCCCTTCCCCTTCTTTCCACCATTATCCCCTTCCTCCTGCCTCTCTGGCCAGTGTCAGTCTGTTCTATGTTTCCATGTCTCTGGTTCTGTTTTGCTTATTAGTTTATTTTGTTCATTAGATTCCTCTTATAAGTGAGATCATATGGTGTTTGTCTTTCACTGCCTGGCTTATTTCACTTAGCATAATAGTTTCCATTTCTATCCATGCTGTCACAAATGGTGGGAATTCTTTCTTTTTGCTGCATAGTACTCCATCGTATAGATGTACCGCAGTTTTTTTTTATACTCATCTACTGATGGGCACTTAGGTTGTTCCAAATCTTGGCTATTTTAAATAGCGTTGCTATGGACATAAAGGTGCATAAATTCTTTTGAATTGGTGTTTCGGGATTCTTAGGATATATTCCCAGGAGTGGAATCACTGGGTCAAAAGGCAGTTCCATTTTCAGTTTTTTCAGGAAATTCCATACTGTTTTCCACAATGGCTGCATTATTCTGCATTCACACCAACAGTGCACTAGAATTCTCTCTTCTCCACGTCCTTGCCAGCACTTATTGTTTGTTGTTCCATTAATGATAGCCATTTTGGCAGATGTGAGGTCATATCTCATTGTGGTTTTAATTTGCATCTCTCTGATAACTAGTGATGTTGAGCATCCTTTCATATGTCTTTGGGCCCTCTGTATGTCTCCTTTGGAGAAGTGTCTGTTGATATTCTTTGCTCATTTTTTAATTGGATTGTTTGTTTTCCTGGTGTTGAGTCATAGAAACTATATATATTTTGGAGATTAAACCCTTGTCCAATGTGTCATCCGCAAATATGTTGTCTCATGCAGTCAGTTCCCTTTTATTTTGATGATGGTTTCTTTAGCCATGCAGAAGCTTTTTAATTTGATGTAGTCCCATTTGTTTATTTTTTATTTTATTCCCCTTGCAGTAGAGGATGTATTTGCAAAAATATTGCTATGCAAGATATCTGAAATTTTACCACCTATATTTTTCTCTAGGATTTTTATGGTATCACAACTTACATTTAAGTCTTTTATCCATTTTGAGTTTATTCTGGTATATGGTGTAAGATGGTGGTCTGGTTTCATTTTTTTTGCATGTACCAGTCCAGTTCTCCCAACAGCATTTATTGAAGAGACTGTCTTTATTCCATTGTATGCTCTTGCCTTCTTTGTCAAATATCAGTTGACCACAAAGACATTTATTTCTGTGCTCTCTATTTTGTTGCATTGATCTGTGTGTCTGTTCTTAAAAATTTGTTTGTTTGAAGGCATTTCCTGTTGTATGTACTATTTATTTCATAAATATTTTATAGTAATTAATAGATTTATAGAAACTTAATTTACTTATTATTTACATTTTACTTAATTGTTCCTTGCCTTTGATTACCGAGATCATAGAAAGGTTAAGCAAAAATTGTTAAAACATTTCTCCCCTAATTTAGGTTCTCTAAGAACCTTAGGCATGTTTCTGATTTTGTGCTTTTTTTTTTGTCTTTAACATTGAGAAGAACACTACAAAAATGATAAGGATTGAGGGAAAAGAATTTACTCAGGTGGTAATACACATGTTGGCCACTGTGATAGTAGATTTGCTATCTTTTCTCCTGTTAACTACCTAGTACAATTATTATTTTTTTAATTTTACTTTAATAGTTATTCAAGTACAGTTTTCTGTCCTTTACTCCCTTCCCAGTCCACCCACCCATCCCTCCGCACCTCCCTCCCATTTTCACCCCTCCTAGTTCCTAGTACAATTATTGAATTAAAAAATCCTGTAGATAAGTAACTGTTTTAAATCTAATATATTTAGCTCTTGTAATAGAGGGGAAGCACTAGAATTTTCAACACATTTTTTTTTTGGTAGGAGATAATCTCTGATGATAAATTTAATGTTCAATAGCTGGTATTCACTGACACTTGGTGATACTAAAGAAAATAGACTGTTTTTCATCAGTTTTATTATTGTCTTTAAATTCATTACAGAAATTCACTTATTGCCTGAAGTCAGGGCAAACTGCTTTAAGCTTCTTACCCTTGATATGGAACTATTTCTTATTGACATATAACATGCATACAGTGGTCAGATCACAAAGGTACAGCTAAATAAATTATAAATTGAATACACTCATCACCACTCAAGGTCACAAAATAGGACATCACTGGTACCCCAGAAGCCCATTCTATGCCCTCTCTTAATGCTACCCCTCACCACTCTCCAAAGTTAACTATTATTCTGACATTTAATATTATGGATTAATTTTGTCTGATTTTTAACTTTATATAAATGGAATTGATTAAATAAATTTTATTCTTTTATGCCTGGCCTTTTTGTTTGGGTTTTTTTTTTTTACTTTTTTGAGTTTTGCTTAACTTTTTCTGTATTGTTTATTTTGATCTTCAGACTTGTGTTGCCTTCTGAGCTGAATAGTTATTTTTGACTAAGTGCTTTGCATTACTTTAGAAAAACTGTAGAGATAATTTCAGGCCTAAGATGATACTACCTCTCTTCAGAGATGACTTGTGTTAGCTTTTGGAACACTCAGATCACCCAGTACAGTCAGTGATTGAGATTTGGACTTCAGTCTCTATGAATGCTGGTCCATTTTCTTATTCACCCTTCTTGAGTGTTGTTTTGGGATCTCAAACCAAAGTCTTAGAAAGTATCCTTTTTGGGTTCTGGATTCCAGTATTAATCTTCTTTCAGCACTGTGGGACTCTGAAAATCACTCATCAGCTTTTCATTATGTCATCTACTTCTGTCTGAAAAGGCGGAAATCATGGGGGCAAAAATAAACCTAAATACCGTGTCTTATCTTTATGGGTTAACTTTTTCAGCATCTTGGCATTGTAATTTTTCACTGCCTTGTTAGTTTTTTGATACCTTTAAATCTATGTATTTTTTAAAAAATGTTTTGTCCATCTTGTTTTTAGAAGGAAGATTGGTCCTACTCTCCCATTGTTGAAGTCTTGCAGAGGCTTTTCTCCCTCACCAGATAACTATATTTTATTGATTATGCTTTTACAGTTGTCCTGATTACACTTACTAGTTCTAATAGTTTTTGGGGGGCGTGTGTGTGTGTGTGTGTGTGTGTGTGTTTAGAGTTTTCTACCTATAATATGATTATGTAATTTGCAAACAGATAATTTTACTTCTTCCTTTCCAATTTGGATGCTTTTTACTTCCTCCCTCCCTTTCTTCCTTCTTTTTTTTGCCTAATTGTTTTGGCTAGAACTTCCCTACTGGGGAAGCTCTAGGTTGAATAGAACTATGTTGAATAGAAGGGGTAAAAGTGACCATCTTTGCCTTATTCCTGTTCTTAGAGGAAAAACTTTCAGTCTTCACCGTTGAGTATGATGTTTGCTGTGAATTTTTCATATATGGCTTTTATTATGTTGAGATCGTTTCCATGGTGACCCTTTAATTTCCCTGGAATTTACTTCAGCAGAGGGAGAGGGACTTGCAACAGTAGGCAAAGGTGCAACAACAATGGCTGCCCCGCCCCTTTGTCTGCACCTCTGCGATAAAAAGCAGCAATCAATGAAAGAGTACAAACCCCTGATATTTGGAGGATAAGGTCCTTTTTGCCCATGCTGGTTCTTTTAAGCTGTTAGCAAGTTGTTCCAGGAATGTTTGCATAGTTGCCTCTCTCATGGCGGGGTTGGGGCTGGGTAATTACTACCTCTGCTGTTAGCTAAAGTTGACCAAAATTAACCAACATTAACTGCAATTTACTGTCCAAGTCTTCCTCTGAATGTTATGAACCTTGAGTAGACTCTAGAGTTCCAAATAGTTATAGCAGACCAATTCTGCAAGTGCAGTTTTCTAGATGTGGAGACAGATTCCTGGTGCTTTCTACTTCACCATGTTCCTGGGATCCTGTGCACTGTCTTTGAATTTTACCTGTCCTTTACTCTGCTCTCTCAAAGATGTCGTACTCGTCCGACTTCTTATATTAAGAAATCTGTTAATTCAGTTTTTTCTGATTGTTTAGCATATGCTGGATTTTAAGATACAAGATATTTTTCAATGTCACAGTGTCTCAGAACAGAAAATTAAGAGTTTGTTTTCTTATACCAAGAAAAAGAGTGGTAATGTTAGATACAGGAAATGTTAGCATTTTCTGTGTCTTACCTCAGTCATTAAAAATAGAATAAAAATGAGGGCCATATATTAATTAATTACCAAGCATTATCAACCTACTGCCTTATTTTTTATTTTTTAAACTATATTTTATTGATTGTGCTGTTAACAGTTGTCCCAATTTTTCCCCCTTTGTCTCTCTCCATATGGTGCCCCTATTCCCTCCAGCAATCCCCTCCTTAGTCCATGTCCATGGCTCATGCATGTAAGTTCTTTGGCCTCTCCATTTCCTATACTGTTCTTATCATCCATCTCCATCTAGTTTGTACCTACCAATTTGTGCTTCTTAATCCCTAAACCTTTTTCCCCATTCTTCCCCTTTCCTCCCAGCCGATAACCCTCCAAATGATCTCCATGTCTATGATTCTGTTCCTGTTGGTGTTTGCTTAGTTTGTTTTTTAGATTTGGTTTTTGATAGTTGTGAATTTATTGCCATTTTCATGTTCATAGTTTTGATCTTTTTCTTAGATAAGTCCCTGTACATTTCCTATAATAATGGCTTGGCGATGATAAACTCCTTTACTTCTGCCTTGTCTGGGAATCATTTTATTTACCCTTCCATTCTAAATGGTAGCTTTGCAGGATAGAGTAATCTAGTTTGTATGTCCTTGCTTTTCATCACTTTGAATACTTCTTGCCAATCCCTTCTTGCCTGCAAAATTTGCTTTGAGAAATCAGCTGTCATTATTTTGGGAACTCCTTTGTAGATAACACTCTGCTTTTCTCTTGCTGCTGTTAAGGTTCTCTCTTTAATTAACTTTTGGCATCTTCATTATGATGTGTTTTGGTGTGGTCCTCTTTGGGTCAATCTTTTTTGGGACTCTCCATGCTTCCTGGACTTATTTGTCTATTTCCTTCACCAAATTAGAGAAGTTTTCTTTCATTATTTTTTCAAATAAATTTTCAATTTCTTGCTCTTCCTCCTCTCTGGCACCCCTATGATTTGAATGTTGATACATTTGAAGATGTACCAGAGGCTCCTTAAGCCTATCCTCATTTTTTTTAATTCTTTTTTTTCTTCTTGCTGTTCTGATGAATATTTTTTTTCCTTCCTTATGTTCCAGGTTGTTGATTTGATTCTTGGTTTCATCCCTTCCACTGTTGGTTCCCTGTAGATTTTTCATTATTTCACTTAATATAAGCTTCATTTTTAACTGGATCTTTTTTATGCTGTTGAAGTACCCAATGAGTTCCTTGAGCATGCTGATAACCAGTGTTTTGAACTCTGTAGCTGCTAGGTTGCTTATCTCCATTTTATTTAGATCTTTTTCTGGAGTTTTGTTCTTTCTTTCATTTGGACCATATTTCTTGTCTCCTCATTTTGTCAGCCTCCCTGTGTTTGTTTCTGTGTATTAGGTAGAGCTGCTTTGACTCCCTGACTTAGTAGCATGGCCTATTATAGAAAAGTGCACCTATAAGTTGTATGGGGGGAGCCTTAGGTAATTGCCAGGGTGGGGCAACTTGTGTCACCACTCTGTGGATCTGTGTGGAAGAGGGCTCAGAGTGGGGACAGTGCTTCTGCCCGGTCTCTGGAGTTTTGCCTGAGAGGAAGCTGTCTTCCAGCACTCACCCTGTCACCAATCACTTCATTTTCTCCCTGAATTCCACTGGTGCCCTTCCAGCTATTGCCCTGGTGCTGAATCCCTGAGGGGTGAGTCTGTGTAAATCCTAAATCCATTGCTTGCTCTTTTTGAGGAGTCTTCTGAGAATCCCACCATTTCTTCTGCCACCCCAACCCCTACTGGTTTTTACTGCCGAAAGTAATGGGGACTTATCTTCCTGGTGCTGGAACCCTGGGCTGGGTGGTCTGGTCTGGGGCTGGGATCCCTCATGCTTGAGGTGTCCCTCAGTTTTTATTTACCACCCGTGGATGTGGTATCACTTGTTCTGCATCTCTGAGCCTTTCTGTGCCACTTGTGTCTCTGTGACTCTCCACCTCTCTTGTGCCTGTCCATGGCTCTACATCTCTCTGCACCTCTTTGCCCACCTCTTCCCCTCCTGCTTCTTCAGATGAATGTGGTTTTCTTTAACTTCTCGGTTGTTGGACTTCCATACAGCTCGATTTTCTGATGTTTCTGGATGATATTTGTTTTGTAGTCTAGTTGTAATTTTTGCTGTAGTTGTGCCAGGAGGCAAGGCTTGTTTACCTCCATCTTGATCAGAAGTCTTGACCCACTGCTTTAAACAAGAAATGTACTATTCCCTCAAGTCTAAAAAGGTAATTATAATTTCAAAAAGCAAAGTGAAAACTATAAAACTGCACATGTTAAAATGACTATAATATGTACAAAACCCAAACTAAGAATCTGCAGTGGGAAAAAAAAACACTGAAAAATAATTCAGAATCTATGTAGTTGCTAATGTTTGGCTTGTAAGAATATTTGTGATATTTTTCTTCTTTTGTTTCTATTTCATAATCTTTTTCTGATTTTTCTATAATAAATGTTAATCAGCATGTACTTCTTAAATATTTCTTTGTTTATAGTAGTTAAATGCTGCTTGAAGTGTGAATCAGTCTCAATGAGAAAGTACTTATGTAACTATTGATTTTAAGCTTTAATAAATGCGTTTATATTGCATATGCCAACATGCAATGTTTTCAAAATTCAACCTGAATTACATGAGCATACATTTTTCTCACTATTCACATGTAACAAATATACATGTATTTCTTTCCTCACAGAAATCTATCTAATGTGGAAGAAATTGGCACTTGTTCTTACATTAATCATGTCATCACTATGACAACACTTTATATCCAGCAAGTAGGTGTGAATTAATATATTCTTTTTTGCTGCTTTACTGAAAGTAACTAGGTTTTACTTTTTTCAGTAGTATAGTTAGTAAAGTTAAATATTTTCAGAGGACATAATAATAGAGAATAGAATTAAAATTATCACTGGTACAATATATTTAGGGCATCTTATACATATTATCTAAAAGTAGGAAACATTAATATATTTTATTTTAATTAAAAAATTAAAATGTTTTATAAATGACTTTTTAAAATCACACAATTTGTCATTTTATGTATTTATTCATCAGACATCTCTTGTTGAACACATAGTTTTTTTTGGAACTGTCTTTGGTTATTTATTGGAAACCCTTTCTAGGAAATTAATAAAATTTGAGAGGTTATATTCAGTCCATCTGATTAATTGACTATCTTTAGATTCAAATGGAACTTAGGCTTTTACTTGAATAAAGACAACTTATTATTAGATGATGAATGAAACATAATTCTTTAATGATGTAGGTAAGGCTGTTGTACAATTTAATATTTTTAACTAGACATAATTTTATGATTAATTTTATTCTCAGTTAAAAAGCAAAAAAAAAGAGAAGGAATTGGCAGATCAAACATCTATCGAAGAATTTGTGATCCATGCATTGGCATTTTGTGAAAGTTTATATGATCCATATCGGAATTGGAGACACAGAATATCAGGGTATGTCTTGTAAATCACAATTTTCATTTTAACCTTAATGTCATAATATATACCATTCTTCAAAGCAAGCCTCTTTGAAAGCCATCAGTAAGATGTGTTTAGGACAACCCCCATCTCTGTCTCTGAGGTGGAGGTAATGAATTCGTGATAAAAGCCACTTCCAGAGAATCAATTTACCCTGAACTTTTATTTGTAATGCAATTAAATGCTAACAATCAGATAGGAAAATTTCAGAGCACAGTCAATTTTTTCAAGGAAAGGTCTCTTTTTAATCCATATTTCATAATTTGAAAATGAATTGTAACAATATTTTATCCATTTATTTTTATTTGTGGAGCTTGTGTCAGTCAAGGTGTAGTCAGGAAAACAGAAACCATACTATAATTTTATTTAAAAAGAGAGAATACAGGATGAAAAGTATGAGAATACGGGATGAAAGTAAGTTTACAGTTGTAAATATGGGAAACAGAGTTTATTTTTATTTCTTAATTATTTCTTATTTTTTTACTTAATAATATATTTTTTGTATTTTTTATAACTAGTCATGAACAACTGTAAACCTGCTTTTGCTCAACCCTGTATAATATAAGGAAATTGTTTAATAAGTATTGAAGAGCTTAAAAAGCATAGGGGACACTGATGTAATACAAACACAGTGATTTGTGAAAGCAGCTACTTCTCTGGGGCTGTGGGAACAAAGAAAGAAACAGGCGTTACCAAAAGTGGAATGTTCAGCCCTGCAGTGCTGGGGCTTGGACCTCTGAGGAAGGAGTGTGGATATTGCTGCGTAGCTATAAAGAGTCTAATTCTGAGATTGCCAGAAATAACCTGAAGATAGGAACCAACTGCGAATGCTACAGTTCAGAACTATTGGCTGGTAAAAAATAAGGACCAAGGAAACAATTCATTTTTTGCTCTGTCAGTCTTCTGGGCCCCATTTAGTACTCACTATTTTCGAAACCAACAGTACAGTGGCTGGGAAAAGAGAAATAGAGTTTGCAGAGTGCCTGTTCCAGAATCACAAAGCAGATAGAATATAGGATGATGGATTTGGAGGTTAGTGATGATGGCGTAATTACCAGTACAGAGCTCAAAGAAAAGATTTTTAAACTCATATGTCTTTCTTAACCTGTGGGCACAGAATAAGATTTGTATCATCATGCACAGTGAGACCTCTTTTTTAGATGTCCCAAATCTGCTGTATTTTCAATCTCAAGATCTTTTCATTTTCATATTCACTTTAACCTGACCCACCTATAAACAATTCTCACTTCCTTCCTATAACATTTCATTACTGAAATGTTTGGTTTATATAGACTCTCAGGGTTTTAGAATAGTATACCCTCACTTTGAATAGCTAGCATTAGATAATGGTGAAAAATTTGTAACAGAGAGAACATTTACATAGATTATATGGTAATAATTGTATGATCTGTATAGTGATATTTTATTTAAATAACACATCCTTTAGTTAAAGCAAGAAGAAGTAGAATACTATGAACACATACTCCAGCTCATAATTGTGGTAATCCTATCTGCTTATTTATACATTTACTTTTCTTTATGCCTTGAGAGAAATTGTCTTTATTAGTTAGCGTTCTCCATAGCAATAAATCCATTAGGGGTGTGTGTTTAGAAAGAGTTTATCATAAGCCACTGCCTTATGTGATAATAGAGGATTGCAGTCCAAATCTTTCATGTGGGTTGGGCTTGTGCCCCAGGAAAGTCAGTGGTGCGGTTATAGTCTCAAGGCTGGTGGATAGAGAGCTGATGTTCCAGTGGCAGCCCAAAGGCAGTCAGGCTGAACACTCAGACTTGTTGATGCAGATGAAGTCAGAAGGCAGCTTACTGGTGGAGAGGCCAGTCTTTTTCTTTACTCAGGCTTTTAACTGATTGGATGAGGCACTTTCTGGAGGGCAATCTCCTTTACCCAGAGTTCACCAGTTTAAGGGTTAATCTCATCCAAAACTCCCTCCAGGATGACACGAGTTTTGATAAGGACTTATTTTTGCATGGTTTTAAAATGTTTCCCCACAGATTACAAATTTGTTGCAAAGGAAAAATTAATAATTATTTTGTATAGTACTGATAGTGTGTTAACTAGATGATCAAAATTAACATCAATAAGAAGCAGATGGACATTTTGTGTCTCTAGCTGTGACAGGTAAAAGGAGGACACATCATTGCTCATATAGTATTCCAGCCAGTTCTACACAATCTGCATCTAATTGTATGGAAACATCAAGCAAACCCAAAATGAAGAACATTTTAATGAATAAAAAGGGTGGGGACAGTGTTCTTTAAAAGTGTCATAAAGAAAGGTGCTGGAAATGTTTCAGATTAAAGGAAGCTAAAGAGACATGACAGGTTAATGCAATACCTGACCCTGGACAGGAAGCTGTAATGGGGTGGGGGTTAGGGGCATGCTATGGAGGACGTTATTGGGTTAGTTGACAAAACTGGATTATGAATGGTAGATACAATAACTGTATTAATGTTAAATGTACTGAAATTTGTCACTACACTGTGCTTTTACTTAAGGAAATATTCCTGTTCTTAGGAAGTGTTTACTAAGGGCCAGAGTATTTATAATTTCCCCTTAAATGTTCTGAAAAAATATTATATGTTTGAACATGTATATTTCTAAATATATGTGCAGTATTTGTGGGGAGGGAGTGAGCAAATGGTAAAGCATTTGGGATACCATTTTAACAATGAACTTCGGTAAACTATATTTGAAGTTCTTTGTATTATTTTTATCTTGAAATGTTTGCAAGAGTTTGAGCTTATCTCCAGATAGAAAATTTAAAATTAAGAAAATAGTTATATCCTAAGCACGATGTAAGCACTAAAAAGAAATCAGAAAAATTGACCGGGGACATGAACTTAGAAAACAGATGCAGACAAACGTTTTGCAGTGCTCTCAGAAACCTGTTGATATGGATTAGCATCTGTTAAATATGAGATACTTGGCCCTAATATTATATATGATAGTGGAGCAACCAAGTATGTTGTGTTCCAAAATGGTACAATACTAAGCTAATTTTTAGCTGCTCTATCTTGACCCATTGAAAGCATGCAATGCAAACTACTTACGCTTTATTTTATTTTATTTTATTTTATTTTATTTTATTTTATTTTATCTTAATTTTATTTTTATCCTCACCTGAGGACATACTTCTTGATTTTAGAGAGAGGAGAAGGGAGGGAGAGAGAGAGGGAGAGATACATACATCCATGTGGGAGAGAAACATCGATTGGTTGACTCTTGTATGCTCCCCAACTGGGGACCAAACCCACAACCTAGATATGTGCCCTGACCAGGAATTGAACCTGTGACCTTTCAGTTTATAGGCTGGTGCTCCAAACAGCTGAGCCACACTGGCCAGGGCTACTTATGCTTTATTGTTTGTGTTATGTATAATTTCTCCTCTTTATTTATGTTAAGTATATTAAATGTTCCCACATTAATAATGGAAGTTATGCTTATATGTTACATCTGTGTTACAATTATTATTATTAATTGAAATTATTGGGGTGACATTGGTTTGCAAAACCATATAGGTTTCTAGTGAACAACACAATAAAACATCATCTGCACCCTGTATTGTGCTCTCATTGCCCCAAGGAAAGTCTTTTGTTGTCCCCCTTCCCCACTACCTTTGCCCACCTCCACCTAGCCCCTACCCCCCTTTCCCTCTGGCTGTCACTATGCTGTTGTCTGTGTCTATGTGTTACATATAAATGTTTTTTGGCTAATCCTTTCATCTTCAACCCCCGCCCCCCAGACAGCTCTCAACCTGTTCCATTAATACAGGGCCTTTAGAATGAGTCATTAATCACAAATCGCAGTACATTTTCATTATGTTAAGTGAGTATGTTTATTGTTGTTTGTAGCACAGGATGTTTGGGTAGGGTATATCTAATCTATTAATACTATAATTCATGTAAGTGTAAAAGGTAAATAATCTCATGGAAAATTTTAACTAAAATATAAATTTTTATTTTTTAAAAATTAATTTTTCTACCACATGACTAAATTTTTTAAAGGCATGACTATTTTTTACTTGAAATTCCAGTAATATTGTATTGTAAAGACATAAAATCTTTGATAATGGTCTTAATAAATAGGAAGATCTAATAGTATTCTAGGATGCTATGTTTGACATTATAATAAATACAGACAGAATGGTAATTCTTGTGCCTCCTTGCAGTAGAAATGGTCAGAGATTTGGAAAGCGTTCAGTAGCTAATTGTGTCTGATGTGATTTCTAGTGAATGTGGATCATAGAACTCTTTATTCTGTCATTACTGAGTCCAGCTGTGCCTATCCTGTTTGGCTTCTTCTATGGTCAATTGGCTTTTCTTTCTAGCTTTGAATAATTATAAGGAAATTGATTTCAATATCTCAATTATGGTTATTAAGAAGGCATCTTAATTCGATACTTTATCAGTAGATCACATTTAGGTATATGGAATTTCTATGTGGTACTTCTTCAAGTATTTTTCATTTTTGTTGGTTATATCTAACAACATTAAGAGCTTTTCAGGGCATGAACCAGTGTCTGTAATTTTTCAAAAAATTTCAGCAGTCTACCTGTTGGATGTATCGTTATAACTAACCTTTCTTTCCCAGTTCATCACCATATCCGTCTAAGAGACTCATTTTGCATTGAATTGAAATGAAATATAGTTGGTAAAAGTATATGCTATTTGTGTTGGCCTTACGAAAGTCTGTGGAAATAATTCAGCCACCAAAACTATTGGAATTGTCATTAAAAACAATATTTATCTCAGCCCATATTGGAGCTATATCCTTAAGATGGAAGAGGCAAGTACTTTGGACTCTATGTTCAGATGAAATTTCAGACAGTGGCACAGAATAGCCTGATTTCTGATGAATGTCAGTGATACTGTAGTAATAAACTATTACGTTAGGTATCAAATTAGCTGTACTGCTGAACAAGTTCTTCTACAGAGTGGAAATTTTAAATAGCTACTTTCTTTTTCTTTTTCTAGTTTGGAGATTTTACCTGGCTGCTATTTTTCACCATTAAGCATTTTAATGGTGAAAAATTTTTTGCTTGCTTCTAAAGAAGAAATCCTTTCATCGGTGAACATTTAAGTTGTTGGCTAGACTTCCTCTTTAAGATTATATCAGTCCTGGAGATGTATTATTCAGCACACAAATCAAAAATAAAAAAATTATTTTATAATTATTTTTATAATTGTACCATGTCTACTTGCCCATGATATAATTTGGTATTAACTTCTTTTTGATGATAGACGAATCCTTAGTACGGTGGAAAAGAGCAGACAGAAATACAAACCAGCGTCTCTGACTGTGGAATTTGTCCCTTTCTTTTATCGTAAGTAACAGCTCTAATTTCTCTTACTGTGATTTTGATGTTACTTAGTAGCCCTGGGACCTTCCATTTGTTTAGTCGTAAATGGGGACAAAACATCATCCTCATCTGGAATATTATGAGAATTAAATGAGATGGCATAAAGTATTTAAAATACTACCTGATAGGTGATATCTGTTTTCCTTTCCTGTGAAAAAATACATATGAACCTTGCCTTTTAACAGATTTTAGCCTGTTCACAAATAGTTCTTAATGTTTTAGTGTCAGACATTCCTTAGACATAAATAATACCGTGAAAGAGAAATCTTATTTATTTGTTTATTTGTGTATTATATTCACAGAGTGTTTTCAGGAAAGTGAACATCTCAAGGAAAGCCTTAAGTGTTGCTTATTGCATCTCTTTGGAGCCATTATAGCTGGTGGGCAGGTAAGGAACATATTGAATGTTAATATACAAAACAATAGTTAACAGTGCAAAAAGCTTTCTGTGGATTATTTAATGTATTCATTTATTTTTATAATTTAATGAAACATACAGATATTTTTCTAAGTTTATATCTTGTTTAAAACTAATCTGCTTACTTCTTTATTTTGTTAACTTCCTAGAAACCTAAATAATAATCTTAGCACTAAAAATGAAATTAATGCATAACTAGATTTAACAGTTTTTGGTCTCACAAGTCCTTACTTGAGTTGGCTTTTCACCTGCTGCTTCTTCCTTTAGAATATAGAGGATTGTCAGCTGTATTAGTCCACTTGATGAAATTGAGCTCTAGCAGTTTGATTTTCTAAGATATATGAATTTAGTCACTCTTCTGTTGACTTATAATTACTCAGTGCATATAAACAAGGTTTTTAACAAACCCTTAAGAAAAGTATTCTTTATTTTGTAATGTATATTTCTTTTTTTAAAGAGGATTATAGTTCAAAAAGGACATTCTGCCTATTTATGCATATAGTTTAGAGGTTTCTAACACTTTTTGTATCACCCCTTTGGCAGCTCAATAGAGCCCCTTATTAGCATGTTTCCGAATGCCTATAATTAAATACATATGATTACAAAGGAAACTAATTTTACTCAAATACGTTACTAAAATATTAATGAAAATTTGTAACTCAGTAATATGTGCTTTATAACACATTAAATAAAAAGATATACTTGCAAGTCTAGTAACTAATGAAAACTTAAAAGAAGAGGTAAGGATAAATGAGTTTTAAGACACTGCAACAACAATAATATAAGAAACTTTATATGATTCTGTTCGTTACAAAAATCACAGGTATAGCTAATAATATTACTTAGGTTTCCTCGTGGGCTACCTTGCCTTCGCCTCTTCACTCTAGTAAAAGGGGAGTCTCTTTGTAGTAGGAGGACTGGTGACCAACATTGTATTTTTTAATTTGTTGCTTTATCACCTACCTTTATTAGCTGATATCTTTTCATCATTTCTCCACTACTGTACTAAAAATAAGAATTAATAAGTGTTATGTGAATAAAATTGGAAACGACATTGCTTTTGACTAATGTAGAAGCTGGTTTGATCCCATTCCCTTTTTGAACACACAGAGACTTTTCGTTAGTGCCCAAGGGTAATCAGGCCCTGAGAGATTCCCAGTAATTAAAACTAACAGAAATCAAGCAGATACTAAAGGGCCAACTTATCATTTTATGTACTTAAAATACTCAATCCTTATAATCAAATTATAGCTAAGGTAATGGCTGTGTTAAAGTCAGAAGGTTGTTTGTTGATGATAGCATCAGTGAAAGGGTATTTAGATGAATTGAATATCTACAGATGTATGAATGGCCTTGTCATAAAGAGCAGAAAAATTGAAGTCTGATGACTGCTGTCCCTTCCCAAAGCATCGTGCCTGGGCTTACCATTGGCATATTTGTTCTGTTTTGTGTTATGTTAAGAGCAAGGGTTTTGGAGCCAAATTGACATAGGTTTAGATCCCATGCCCATGTATAAGTAGTTGTATGATCTTGGATAAACTACATGTGTTTTAGTTTCTTTATTTATAATAAATGGAAATACTGACATATATAGGGTAGTCATAAGGACCAAATAGTATATAATATATGTAAAACACTTAACACAAAGTACATGTGCTTATAAGTACTAAATAAATCACAGGTATATTAGTTCAATTTACGTGATTTCCTGTAGATACCAGTAAATACTAAAATTATAACAGCTTGAATTAGATGTTCACTTTTTTCTGTCATTAAAAAAAAAAACAATGGTAAGCAGTCCAGTATTAATCTGGTAGCTCTCAGATCCTCAGGTATTCAGGTTCCTTCTGAATGTCAGTCTGTTTTTACTTACTATTTCTTGTGCTTCAAGATAGCTTCTAGAGTTCTGGCTCTTTTGTGTGCACTTTAGGCACAAAGATGGAGAGGGAGGTGAAAACAAATGGCAAATGCCAGTTGTTTTTAAATGAGATACTGAAAAGCTGACATTTGATGTCTTTTTGTCTCATCTGCTAAACTTCATTGGATAATTGCAGATATATCCAGGTAAAAAATTTGGTGAAACTTGCTTCCTCGGACTCCTTAGCAGCAAGGGAGGCTAGGAAATGTAATCTTTATTCCTAGTAGTTATGTATACAGGCAAAATATCAGGGATTCTATTCATAAGGAAGCAGAGGAAAATGGAACTTGGGTGGGCCATCAGCAATTTCTTCCATACTGGTACTTGTTATTATTGATATTATGTATTAGGTTGATAATAACAAGTCCTAATAGCTTCATTGCTGTTCCTTTCAGATGATTTTGCATAACTTTGTTCATATGTATTATATATCAATTTAATAATTTAGGGCAACATATATTGTTTATTTCTAAATTTAATGAATCACCTCTAATAAAGTTACCAGTAACTTAGACTTTCAGAAATGCTTATTTGACTCAGCTACTCCAGTCTCCAGTCCACTTATTTATCTATATCATTTAAGATGGATTTGCTATAAACAACAGAACCTGAGAGAGGCTTAATCAAATCAAGTTTCCTTTTTTTTTATTCTTATATAAGAAGTCCAGATGTAGGCAGTTTTGAGGTGGTATAGTAGCTCAATAATACCAATAGGGACTGTGGTCCTTCAATATTTCTGTTCTGCTTTCTACTTTATTTTTATTTATTTCTAATCCTCACCTGAGGACATTTTTTTCATTGCTTTTGGAGAGAGAGAGTAACATCAATGTGAGAGAGAATCATTGATTGGTTGCCTCCTGGAGGCACCTGGACCAGGGATTGAACCTGTAACCTAGGCATGTGACATGACCAGAATCAAACTCACAACCTTTTGGTTACTGCATGATGTTCCAGCTAACTGAGCCACACTGGCCAGGGCTAGCCTCCTTACTTTAATTCCTTGTGATAGAAAGTTGTGTCCAGGCCTCATGCCTGCATTTCAGGCAGGGAATAGGTGAAACGGCCGAGAGCAGAGGGTTCTTTCTTTTTATTTGTGAAGTGATAACTTCTTCATAGTCTGTTGGCATATACCCTCGACCAAAACATGGCTATTCCTAGATGCAAGGGGGTGTGGTGAGTTTTCTATGTGAGGAGATTGCTATCTGAATAAAATTAGAATTCTGTTAGTGAGGAAATGAAGACAGGTAAAATACTAGCAGTGTCAAAGTATCTGATTAAAATTTTTTTATATGTTGATTTACTAAAATGAAAAGTGTGAAGATTTGTTAAATTGCTTTTTTTAAAGCTATTTTTTAAAAAATTCTCACCTGAAATATGTATATTGATTTTAGAGAGAGAAGAAGGGCAGAGGCAGAGGGGGAGTGGGGAGAAAGACATTGATGTGAGAGGGAAACATTGGTCTGATGCTTCTTCCTGCACGTGCCCCGACCTGGGATTCAACCTGCATCCTTTAATTGTATGGGACCACCGTCCAACCAACTGAACCACCTGGCCACGGCTTTTTTTTTTTTCTCCAAACATGCAAAACTTCAGATTTTGGGGTTTTATTTTTGTTGTTTGTCATGTTTCAGAAGAATGCTTTGCAAGCAATTTCTCCAGCCACCATGGAAGTTCTTATGAGAGTTTTGGCAGATTGTGATTCCTGGGAGGACAGAAATCCTGACGAAGTGGGTAGGAAGGTAGAACTGACTCTGAAGTGCCTTACAGAAGTGGTGCATATTCTTCTCACTAGCAGCTCTGACCAGCGTCAAGTGGAAACCAGCACTATTCTGGAGAACTATTTTAAATTGTTAAATTCAGATCACTCAGCTTTACCAAAACAAAGGAGGTCCAGAGAGTGGGAAAGCTGGTTCATAGCTCTACAGATAAAAATGCTGAGTAAGTATTGCATAAAGTTTATTATACTCAGTTTTCTCCGAGTCCTTTTGTTACTTTTATATTTTCCTCTTCATTTCAAATACAAAGCCATTGCATAGAAAGTATTGATTGTTTAATTCAGATATTATGTGACTTTAAATTTCAATTTCAAGATTATTAATAGGGAAATTTATATATACATCTGTGTTTAATAGTGAAAAATGGAACCTCAGTATTCTGTTTTGAAAGTATTATTTACTGAAAGCATCAATGTTAAAAAGAAAGTCAGCTACGATTTCAAAATTCTAGGATAAGCAAATTTTTAGAAAGTGCTGTTTGTAGTTTTTAACCTATAGCAAGAGTCGCATACAATTAGTTTTCTATATACTTCTATAGCATCTCTGTAGACTACCTCAACAGCTGTCCTTCCTCCAGAGGACCTCTGTTTTTTGTTTTGTTTTCCTCAGAACCTTTGCCTTTGTGTGTGTATGTGTGTGTCTGTCTGTCTGGTTTCTCTTTGTGTTGGTTATTATATGTCATTCTGTGCTTATTTCTCTCTCTCTGTAAGCTCCTTCACCAATATGTGATTTCTTACTGTATTCCTTTGTTAGATTGATAGATAAAAATATTACTAATTGAAAGTACCTTTTTATAGAAGTAAAATATTTTTTATTACAGTTAAACTAGGAAATTCAGATAAGTAAAAAGACAAAGGTTTTTTATATCCTATCATCCAGACATAACCAACATTAATGGTTTGTTCTGTAGCTCTACAGACTTAAAAAAATGCTTATGTGAGCGGGTATGTGGTGTCCAATTTAAAAATACTGGATATCAAAATTTTGGCGAAACTTAATGAGCCACTACAGTAGTGATTCTGTAGGGAAATAAGATCCATATTATATGTGTTTTATTCTTTTAATTTTTTTATTTAAAAAAAAAATCATTGATTTGAGGGAGAGAGAAAAAAAATGATTGATTTGTTGTTCTACTTATTTATGCAGTCATTGGTGGTTTCATGTATATGTCCTGACACCAGGGATTGAGGCCACAACTTTGGTGTACTGGGACTGTGCTCTAACCAACCGAACTGCCTGGCCAGGGCCGCGTCTATTCTTTTACATGCTGTAACATGTTGTGTTTTATAATTATTAAATATTGTAAGTTTATAAGAAAGCTTGAGGCGATACTGAATGAACTTTTTGTTGGAAACTATATATATTATCTATACCAAATGTTCTTTCACTTCTGAATGGGGGTATTCCTTCAGTAGGAAAAAAGAGCAAAGCATCATCACAAATGGATTGACTGAGTCTCTTTTTCATAATGGCCGTATGTTAGTTAATATACGTAAATGAGACTATGTTGCCAAATACAACCACATGTTGCTTAATAACAGGAAGTTGGAACCTCAGTTGTTTAACACTTGAACATTATTATGGAAGAAGAATTAAGTAAACTCTGGGAAATATATATCACTTATATAAAAAATTAAATATTTTTAATAATAAAGTATAGAAATGTTCACTTTTCTTATCAGGAAAGAAGTACAAATTTTTTTTCTACTACCCACCCCTATCATCTCCTAATTAATTTATATCTGTTATCTGAAAAGCCTAAATTTAAAATATGGCTTGAGTAAATGTTTCTATGATCCAAAATTTTCTACCTTATAAATGGGTGATTTTATTTTTATTTTCCTAGATACCATCACAGCCATGTTCGACTGCACGGATAGGCCTGTTCTTCAGGCCATTTTTCTTAACAGTAATTGCTTTGAACATCTCATACGACTGCTACAGAACTGCAAGGTATTTTTCTATTACTATTCTTTGTTTTTAAGAAGTTGTTGTTTTATGTTTTGATTCAAGTTTGAGCATATTATTAGCACCATTTTTTGTTGTGGTAAAATGCACATGTAAAATGTACTGTATTAATCATTTTTAACTGCATAGTACACATTAAGTACATTCACATTCACATAGTTGTGCAACTGTCGCTACCATTCATTCCCCATATTTCTTTTCATCTGATAAAAGTGAAAGTTTATACCCATTAATTCCAGCAACCACCATTCTACTTTCTGTATGATTTTGACTATTTTATGTATGTCATATAAGTGGAATGATACAGTGATTTTGTATGTGTGTGTGACTTATTTCATTTAGCATAATGTCCTCAAGAGTCGTCCATGTCGTATCATATAGCAGAATTTTCTTCCTTTTTAAGGCCAAATAATATGTGTGTGTGTGCATACCACATTTAATTTATTCATTCATCTGCCTACGGACCCCTATATTGATTTTACCTTTTGACTATCACAGATAATTTTGCCATGAGTATGCATATACAAATTTCTCTTCGAGACCTTGCTTTTAATTCTTTTGGGTGTATATACAGAAGTGGGATTTTGGGATCATATAGTCATTCAATTTTTAATTTTTTGAGGAACCACAATAATGTTTTCCATAGTGGCTGCACCATTTTACATTCATACCAATAGTACACAATGGTTCAAAGGCTCCAGTTTCTCCACATCCTCATCAAGAGTTGTTATTTTCTTCTTTTTAAAATAAAAATATTTTTTGATAATTGTTATATTAATGGTTGTGAGGTAGTATCTCATGTTTTGATTTGCCTTTTTCTAATGATTAGTGATAGCATCTTTTCATGCACTTTTTGGTCATTTATCTTCTTTGGAGAAATGTCTGTTTAAGACTTTTTCTCATTTTAAAATTGGATTGTTCATTTATTTTGTTGAGTTTTAAAGTACTTTTTCTAGTGCATTGTTAAAATTTGGTGGCAGCATCTGATGCATATAATTTTATGCTTTTGTTTCATTTAAGATTATTTCACTAGTATTTTTGTTATGTCTATAATAACTGCATGATATTAAGTGGATGTACAATAATGTATTTAACTGTTTCCTATTGATAGATAATTAATTTGTCTCCAGTTTTTTTTTTTTGCTGTTACATAACTTTCAAGTTTCATCAAATAGAATTTTATTTCTATTAGAATTAGTATGTCAAAGAGCATAAACTTTTTTTAAGGTTAGGGAACTTTGTATTAATATTAAAACAACAAATATTTTGAAGTGTAGAAAAATAGAAATGTTGATGTTCTTGATATGTAGTGCTCATTTACAAATTATTTTTCACTAACTTGTACTTTTAGCAGATTTGTATGTGAGTGTATAACTAATATTTCTGTTCATTATATATTTCCATAAATTTAAGATGGTGTCAGAAATATTTTAGAGAGCTTCTGGAGAAGCCTTTGAAAATGAAACTGCTTCAAAGAGCTTTTACCTTTCTATTTGAGGTATTCCTTTCATGGAGTCCCTGCTGAAAAATACCAGGAGTTTATTCCGATTATGTGAAAATACTTCAGAATAAAGATTTTAATACCAGTTCCTTGAATTTTTACATACTGTTAGGAGGAGTATCCCTGAAAGCATTTATGTAACTATGGTGCTTAACTAGCAGTAAAACAGTAAAGAATATATTAAGTAATAGTAGTGAATATCTGTGAAGTCAATGTCAGTACCACATTACCTCTGGAGCTTTAATATGCCTTCACTCACCTTTTAAAAATCGTTTATTCTTGGGAAACAAGTTTTGGACAGTGGGAGCAGCATAAGAGAAATGTTTATAAAACCTTTTGTTGTAAAAAAGTTGTTTGGCTTTTTCATCTATAAAGGCAGCTTCAGTGATAAAGACAGAATCTCACGTGTGTAGAGAGCCTGCTAATTACACATTATAGAAGGGTAAATCATAAAATGTAGTAAAAACTAAAATTTAATAGTATGAACTTACTACATTAAAATACACTAAGAACTACATTTGATTAGTATGTGACTTTCATCAATATATGAGACTCGTATAATTTTAAAAATCTATCATGTCATGGTCAGCATCTTTTTAAAAATTAAAATTTGAGATAGCTGTTATGATGGGTAGATAATTGCTCTTTCTGTCATGGGATAATTCAAAGTTTCTTATAATTTAGGTCTGGAAATTTGCTGACAGTTATAGCACTTTAAAATTTAATTATTTGATACCAGTTACCACATTTTATTTTGAAACGGGAAATGCTAGAGAAGAAAGAAACCCATTTTAGAAGGGAAAGCCAGGCTTTCGGACCTGGCCTTCCTAGTGGCCTTCCCACCTGGCAGTGGTCTTTTTTATTTCCAGAATATTCTAGTCAGAATCACTGTAGATTCATCATCAAACATTAGTCATTAAGTCTTATAAAAAAGGGGGAATCTTTGAAATAAATTGCCCAGCTCTTTTATTATACAAATGAGGAAATATGTCCTAAGAGATTTATTTAGCTGAAGATTAACACCACACATGATGGAGGAAGGGTTTCTTATCTAGGTATGTCTTTTGACCTTAAGTTTATTGATACATATAGTTTTGTAAGTGTATTAGTGGTCACTGTTTAGTCTGTAGGAGAAAATGTTTTTTTGTGATTTAAATATAGGAGAATTATAAATTACAGGTTTTATTGATAAACACATATTTGATGGAGATAGGTGATAAGATTCCTGAATATATAAAAATATGGAATCTTGTGAAAACTTCAAGTTTCTATGTGTATTACAAGATGCTTAAACTTTTTTGTTAGTAAGGAAGGGATCATTTATTCTAGTTTATAATAATAGTGAATAAAAACATTTGTTATTTAAATATTCTGACCTATTGGAAACATTGTCAACTAAAACTTATAAGTGTCATAAATAATTTATTAATTACCTGGAAGACTATAGGTTGGCTGCTGCAGTTTCTATGCTTTTTGTGTGTGTGAGATTCACCAGCCAGTTTAAGTATGCATTAATGTCCTTAAGTATTTGTATAACGACTTCAGGGCTTGTCAAAATAAGTGTCATCATAGTATAAAGTACTTACAATAGGATTCCATGGAATCATTTGTTTAAATTTTGTGATAGGTATAATGCATTTCAAAACACCTAATCAACAAAACAAACAAGCAAGCAAAATAGTGACAGTTTCCAGAGGATAGGCGGGTAGGGGATAAGGGGGGAAAGAAGGGAAAGGGTCAAGTCAGGGAACTTGTATAAAGGACCCATGGGCAAAGACTGGCGTGGGGGTAGGATTGGATTTTTTTTCTCCACAACTACCCCTTAAAATCAACTGCAACAAAAATGTATCATCAAGACAGTCTTAGGAATGAGAATGTATGAAAGGATCAACTAAAGGATGTTCTTGGAAAAGAGTGTTGGGAGTAGATAGAATGGTATACTTACTTTGGGAGTCACACCTACCTGGATGTGACCTTGAGCCTTAGTGACCTTGAGCAAATGTTTTTTAAATAGAACTTTGTTTAAATTTTAACTAATATAATGGAGAAAAAAAGAATTATGAAAGATTTTTCTTAATCTTTTTACACAGTATATTTGTAATCTTTAAAATTTAAAATTGTGGCAAAATATACAGAACAGTATTTGTATATATATTTTTATTGTGAATATATTTTGTTACTACTGAATATTTTTGTATCCTCCTTTTAAATGCTGTGATATCAAGAGTATGCCCATACCAAAACGAGTCTTCCCTTCTTCAAAATATATATCATCATATATTTTTCTTTAAAAAAATTTTTTAAAAATTATTTTGTTGTTGTTCAATTACAATTATCTGCTTTTACCCCTCACCACTCCCCCCACCTCCATCCCCTGCTTCCACCTTCCCCCACTTGGTTTTGTCCATGTGTCCTTTGTAGTTCCTGAAAACCCTTCCCCCTTTTCCCCGAATTATCCCCTCCCACCTCCCCTCAGGTTACTGTCAGTTTGTTCTTAATTGTAATGTCTCTGGTTATATTTTGCTTGCTTGCTTGTTTGTTGATTAGGTTCCAGTTGAAGGTGAGATCATACGGTATTTATCCCTCACTGCCTGGCTTATTTCACTTAGCATAATGCTCTCCAGTTCCATCCATGCTATCACAAAGGGTAGGAGTTCCTTCTTTCTGCTGTGTAGGATTCCACTGTGTAAATATACCATAGTTTTTTGATCCATTCATTTACTGATGGGCACTTAGGTTGCTTCTAGCACTTGACTATTGTAAGTTGTGTTGCCATGAACATTGGGGTGCATAGGTTCTTTTGGATTGGTGATTCAGGGTTCTTAGGATATAATCACAGCAGTGGAATTGCCTTGTCATCATATATTTTTCAAAACAATGTTTTTAATGACTGATGGAGGAGCAGAGGGACCAGTTTCCCTTCCTGAATAAAAGTTACTTAATCACCATGATGCCACTGGCTCCATTGCCACAGCCACCCCAGATGGTGGGATCCTGCTCATCTCTGGGACAGGCTCCAACTGCCATCCCAAATAAATAAATATTTCAATCCAGTAGTTCTCAAAGTGTGAGGTTTCCAAGATCATTTTAGGGAGCCTGCAAAGTCAAATTTTAATATTTTTCTTTGAGGCTAAATTTTCTTCATAAAAACATTAACCAAACAGCATTATTATAATGATCTGAATGAAATAGCAGGTATGAGAGTTCATCTGTTTTCTATTAAGTCAGACATTTTAAAAATTATAAAAATATAGAAGCAGTGCCATTCTCACAAATGTGAGTATAAGATATATTTTGGAAAATAACACTTTTCATAAAAATGTTATGTCAACGTATAAAGGGTTTATTGTTATTTTTGAATGAGTAAACATTTTTAATGTCTCGATTTTAATTTCTAATATGGTAAATATTGATAGATGTAACCCACATTACTGTTCTTTGGGGCTCTCACAATAATTTTTAAGTGGTTTAAGGGGTCCTGAGACCAGAAAGTTTGAGGATTTCTCTTTCAATTTATGGATGAACTGTAATTTATTTAACTATTCTATTATTGTTGGGTGTTTGGGTGGTTTCTTACTTTTTACTATTATACAATAAATAAGGCTAAAGTAAACATCTGTATTCTAAAATTGCAGCGTAAAGTTTCTGTTTCTTAGGGTAAATTTATAGAAATAAAGATACTAATTTAAAGAATAAAACTTTTAAAAAGATTCTTGTTATAGATTGCTTTCTGGAAAGACTTTACTCATTTTTGCTTTCATCAGTTTTGAGCAGTCAATATCCCTTATAGTAGATAGTATGGAATATTACTATTATTTAAAAATTTTCTGATAATTATAATACCAACTTTCATACCATATTAAGCCCTTATTTTGCGCCAGATACTGTTCTAATAATCCAGCATGGATTATCTCATTTCATCTGCATTCCTATTTCACGAGATAATAATCTTTTGCTTTTTGAGAAAACAACCTTGGAGAAGTGGTGTGTTTTTTTTGGTTTTTGTTTTGTTTTTTCTTAGCTAATAAATAGTGGAACCAAAATTCACTTCCAGGTTTCTATTTCCAAAGTCTATATTGTGAACACTGATTTATTTTTAGATTAAGCTTTACTTACCACATCAGACTACATACCTTAATCCACTTTATATTGCATTATTTCAGCACATTACTCGACTTTTCTCATTTCTGAAGTGATAAAACTTCCTAAGAACTTGATTCTTAGGGTGCTCTTGATAAATCCCTTATAAGTCTAACTTTCTCTCTTCACTCTCATTTGAACTCTTTCTTTTTACCCAGACTGTGACTGAGATGTTTGGGGATGCTGAGTTCATATACTTAAAATACTTGATTCCTTTTTAGTACACAAACTTACTTATGCTCAACTCTTGATACTGTTGATGTGTGTTTGCAAAAAAACTTTTAACAAAATGTGTGGTCAGATAAATTTGGAAAATGCTGCACATTTGTCAAACTACATATTAGCATATTTGAGACTTTAAAGAGTATTTCTGGAAAGAACCCAAGACCGTTTTTAAAGTTAGTTGAATAGCATTTCACAAACATACATGGCTACAGAACCCGCACTGTGCATCATTACTACAGGTTAGTCTATCTCAGTAGCACATTTTCTTTTCTGTGAAACATTCTCTCTGCTGGTTCTTTAAGAATTTAGGCATATTAACTAAATTAATTATTGCTGTTTCTTATTTTAGTTCTTTGAGTTCCAAGAGAGAATAAATAATAGAGTATATGAACTTAATATTTGTTACAAAAAATGAATAGTTGATTGTCAATTTAAATGTGTGGTATATTTCATAAGTGGATTCTTGGATTTATTTTCAAGAGACATGGAAACCCATTTAAGCTTCATTTCCGCTTATAGGTAACAGTTTAATGTTTTTTTTCTCCATTATTCTTGTCTCTGTTTTTAACAGCTATTTTTAAATGCTAACAATAAGGTGGCAGACAAGAACGAGAAAGACCTTGCCAACAAATTACTGACAGAAATAAATGAGGACCAGGTATCTACAAAGCCTGCATCTTGTTTCAGCTGAAGTCCAAAATCAGTCAGTGGGACCATCTATTCCTGTACTTTTCTTCTTTTGTCTTAAAATATACAAACATCATCTAATTCTAATCTTCATAAAATATTTTTTAAAAATGCTAAAAGCAGTTTTAATTATTTTATCTAAAAGATCAACAGATTAAAAATTTGGTGGTTGATATAAATGATCAACAGTATTCCGTTTGTTTATGTGTGCATTCTTTTCAGTGTGAGGAGATATAAAGTACAGGAATGGGATCCCAGTATCAGTGTTGTCCACCTGGTGGTGATTTCATAATTTTGGGGCTTCTTTTCCTAAGCATTGTGGTGTATTGGGACTTTAGGGCTTTGTGAATATGTATGGTCAGTTTTAATATCTTGATTCTTTGCTCTTGATTTCAAATAATGATTATAATTCAGTGGACAACCTGAATCTTGGAGGAAGGGAAGAAGATGCTGAACTCTTTGAGTCTTAATTTAGAATAAAACTTAACTTTTTTTTTCTAAATATTCAGGTATATATGGGGATAGGTAAAAATATATAATTTATGTTGCTTTTTGTAATACATAGGTAATTTAGTTTGGATAGACCACCTACAAAGTTGCTTTGTTTTTTTCTTTTCCAAAAATGTTTGTTTTCACATTTTGATGAGCTTACATGATGTCATAATTAACATCTTGATGTTCAGGTTTATAAATAGAGCTATGGTATAGAAAGAGACATGATAATCTATTTTCTATTTTGGATGTGCAACATCAAATTTCAGAGTACTGTTTTAGATATCTCTAAGTATTAGTCCCTTTTAAGGCCTTCCTATAGATACATAAAATAGTTATAATAGTTTTCTTCTTAGAGGTTTATGTCAGGATTTCTAATTTTAGGTTCTGTGATGCCTAGTCCTCTTAAAGTCTAGGAAAGATCTTATTTGTATGAAATTCTGTACGCAGAATGTTTAATGCATATTGTTTGTTACTTATGTTTATTTTATGTAATGTTTAATAAACAAAGAACATGAACAGAAACCAAGATATGAATTTAAATAACTTGCCTGAAAGTGGTAGCGCTTGGCTTAAAACAACAAAGATCAAATCAGTCCCCTTTTATTCAAATCTTTTTTAGTGGGAGGGAGAAGAAAATTCTATTTGTGGAGTGACTACCTTCAAGTCATAGTAATATATTCCCAAAAGCCAATTTTCGGGACTATTAGTTTTTACAACTTTCTAGTCCTTATGCTACAGTTTCATGGTTGACTAAGCTTAATGATATGAGTTATGTTCAGTTTTTTCAGTATTGTTGAGGTTATATTTTTTTGTTGTTATTTTTGCTATAAATACAGTGACCTGATATTTAACCTCTTTTTTATGTTGAAGACTAAACAGAAATAGACAAAATAAAACTGTTTATTTTTTTACTACTTTTAGCATTAAAGGTTACTTTAAAAAACATGACATTGCTCAAAGATGCATCTTTCATTTTCTGCTTTAAATTTTGCATATTATGTAAAAATAGATGCACTTTATTATTTGCAAGTGTATTTTTGATTAATTGATTGGTATATGCACATATACCATTTCAGGATTTGGAAACTAAGTAGACAAGACTATTTTAGCCATTTTATTATACATGCTAATAAAATATAAAGCTAGGTCATTCATGTGTATTTTTAAGAAAAATTAAAACATAATAGAATTTCCAATGATAGACCTCCCTCCCTTCCTCTTGAGATTGTCCATTAAAAAAAAAAGCATGGATTATGCTTGGTGTTTTGTGGTTTTCTTTTCCCCCAAATTTTAATGTAATGAGTGAATGTAACCATATCCTTCTTGACATGTGGCTTATTTCTGTCTGGTAGGTGACTTTTCTTGCAGGCTATAGTATTTCAGAAATCCATTTCATTGGAAGAGGAATGTATTGCATGTTAAGTAATTATTTTTTCAGGTTTTCAGAAACAAAGGTTTCCTAACTAACAAATCTTGACTACTTTTGTTAATTTCTTGTTTTTTTTTCCCCCCCTCTGGTAGGCATTTCAGGGACAGTTGGATTGTTTGGCTGTATCAACCATTCAGGCTTTGACAGCAGTAATGAACAAGTCTCCAGCTGCTAAGGTGAAACATGTATCCTCAAGCTCCAAAATGTTATTTTAGATATACAGTCATATCTCGGTACCCATCAACTTCAGAACTTGTCAAACCCTGTGCTCATCGCATTTTGACGAGAAAAAAATGTTTCAGCATTCGGTGCTTGCTCAGGACTCATCACACTTGTTAGAACTTGTATGAGCCATGACAGTGCCCTGCAAGAGAAAATGCTTCATCATTAGGTACTCGTCAGTTTCGGCACTTGTCATGAGTTCTGGAACGAATTAATGACGAGTACTGAGGTACCACTGTACCAGTTTTTATTATATAATTCCCAAAGTCATATATGAAAATGTATAATACATATGGTTTCACACCTGAAATGAAATACAGTATTTTGCCGTGTATAATGTGTACCTTTTTGCCCAAATTTTTGTGGGAAAAATAAGGATGCGTTTTATACATAGGAAGTACCTGAAATACCTTGTATCTGTTCTTGTGTTTTGTAATTATTTGTTACATAAAATTTCTTGTACCATAATGTGTTCAAAAATAAATACTAAAATTCCTTTATAATACAAAAAACAAGGATCTAAATATAAATAAATAAATAAATAAATAAGTAAATTAAGAAATTAGAATGAAAGATTTTTTCCTGAAAATTTGGGCCAAAAACATGGATGCTTATTATACACAGCAAAATATGATAGTTCACAAAATATCTTATCTTAGTATAGGAACCATTTTTCTGGTAATTTTAAAGACCGATATCTGTGGGCACTGCTTTGGGATTAAGACATTGATGACTAAACTGCAGGCCAGTAAGGATTTACAGTTGGCGTCTCTGGGCCACACTGAAAGAAGAGCTGTCTTGGGTCACACATTAAATACACAAACACTAATGAAAACTGATGAGCAAAAAAAAAGGCCAGTGTATAATTTTCATGATATTCGCTACCACAGACAAGCAAAAAAAGGCCTCCTCACATAATAACCCTAAATATGCAGCGGCCCTTTCAATAATGTTTTAAAATCGTCAAGCAGGGCCCAAAGTTTGTGATCACTAGTATAGAGAATGTTCATATCTCAGTAGTAAAACTTAGTATGAAACTTACTAATAAATCTAAGTAATGTTCTAAGTAAATGTATGACTTTGGTTTGGGCCTCATTCATAGCCATCCTGGGCTGCATACAGCCCGCAGGCCTCAGGTTGGACACCCTGACAGTAAACACATGAGAAGAGAGCACTGGTGTTGATTATTTTAAGTGATTCTATGATAGTGTATTTAAAGAATTAAATTTTATATCCTAGTTTTTTTTCATTAGTCGAATAATCACTCTTTCACTATTTGGTCAGTTTATGACTGCTGAGAACATGAACATTTTTCACGTGTCAACAGCTCTACCAATTGTGGACTTGTTTTTTCATATGGCCATGGAAATTCTTCTTCTTCGGTTGTAGTCACCAACCCTCAGGATTTTCTTTCCCTTCTCATTTCTTCCACAACCACTGGCTCTGTCCTGCTGTCCACTTACACTGATTTTGTGCTAGTGGTTTCCTCATAGAGTAGTTTTGGGGATTAGTGAGAACATCTGTATAAGGTGGTAAGCATAGTGCCAGGCACATGGTAAATGCTTAAAATATTACTACTATTGTTAACATCTACCTTTTAATCCATCATCTCTAATATGTTTCATGCCTTAATTACCTTTCTAGTACCAGAGATGAATGAATTCCTCCTTGCTTCCTAAGCTGAGCCATTAGTTGTATTCCACTCTTTGTTGATTTTTGTTAGGAAATGAACTTTTGCCCTATATTGTTGCTGCATATAACTCTTGGTTAGATTTCTGCTAACTAGGCTTTTACAACTGTTAACAGGCTGGCTTGAGAATATATCTAATCTCCATTTAAAACAGTTTCTATAAGGATAAAGATCATTTTAAGTTCTCTTAGTAATTTGGCTTCTGAGTATAAAGGATTGCTTATACTGTATTATGAAATTCAAACCTAAAATAGTGTTCAAAGCTTTTTGCAGCATCAGTGTTTTATAGTGTATAATGCCTTGCATGGTTAAAATTTTAAAATACTATTTAAATAAAAAGATCATTTAAGACATACCTTTTGAAAAGATTTTCTTTCTACTCTTGGTTGACAGTCAACTAGTTCCCTTTGTCAGAGACAACCAGTCTTACTCATCTTGTTTAAATCTTCTGATTTTATAATGAGTGTGTATAGTTCTGACTCCTTTACTGGACCAGTTTACTGTTGCTCGGTTTTTTGGTTGTCTTCATATTTTACCTAATGGTTTTGTGTCTCTCAATTTCAAAAATATGTGATTAGACCTTACTAAAGTAATCTTTGTGCTCTAGCTAATTCAGACCATTTAGATACAAAGAGTCAAAAGAAAATGACCCAGGGTTTTGTTTTGTTTTGTTTTTTGCCACTACTCAAAATTGCCAGGATTCATTAGTCCTTTGAGGCTGCTCTCTGACTCCCGTTTTTCCCAGATTCTCCTTATTTTTTCTCCATTTTTGTTTTAACTTAATGTAATACTGCTCTAATTATAAATCAAGTGAAGAAAATAAAGTGTCATGTGGCCTGACCTGTAAAATAATTTTATAATATGTAGCTGTTGTTAATTTTAGTTATTATATTATATATTATTATATTATATATAATATATAGTAATTATTAGTAATTAATTAGTAATTAATAGTAATTATTATATATTTTAGTACATTATTATAAATTATATTTCAGAAGGTATATGGAGTTCATTTTAAGATGAAGATACACGTGGTTTGAGAAAACAGAAATGTTGAACTTATAATCCTTCATATTAATTAGCTTAAATGGATGTTGCACAACATTTAAAAATATTTTCCAGAAAATCTGGTCTTTGAAAATGTGCTTTGATATGTTGATTTTTCTCTCCCCTAGGAAGTATTTAAAGAAAGAATTGGTTATACACATATGTTTGAAGTATTAAAATCCCTGGGTCAGCCGTCACTGGAACTACTTAAAGAACTTATGAATATGGTGAGTTTTTTTTAGCTTTGTTAGAAGTTGTGTTATTTCCCTATAAAAAATGGTAACTAACTTTTGATCCCTTATGTTGCTTTACAGGCTGTAGAGGGCGACCACACTTCAGTTGGGATTTTGGGCATTAGTAATGTCCAGCCTCTCTTACTTCTTATCCAGTGGCTTCCTGAGCTAGAATCCCAAGATCTACAGATCTTCATCTCTGATTGGCTGAAAAGAATTTGTTGTATTAATAGGCAGAGTCGAACTACTTGTGTCAATGCAAACATGGGAATTAGAATCATTGAAACCCTTGATTCCCATCCTGCCCTCCATCGAACTTGTGCTGAGAACCTGATTGCTCTCCATGGTTCCTTGGGGAGTCAGTCAGTAAGCTCAGAAGAAATCCGTCGACTACTAAGATTGCTGAGAGTGGATGAATCTGAGTGTTTTCACCCTTATACTACTCCCGTGACTCAAGCAATCCTGACAATGGCCCGAAAACAAAGTCTAGAGAGTGCACTGCAGTATTTCAATTTGTCACATAGTATGGCAGGAATTTCTGTGCCTTCCATACAGAAATGGCCAGGATCTGCCTTTTCCTTCAGTGCTTGGTTTTGCTTAGATCAGGATCAGTTGACGCTTGGCAATGCTAACAAAGGAGGAAAAAGAAAACAGTTGTACAGGTACGGGTACAAGTTATAAAATATAAGTGAATACTGTCATAGGATATATGCTGTGATTCTTAAAAAGGAAAAAGCTTTTCCAAGCATTTAGTTTTTACTTTATTTATTTTAATTTTCATTTCTGAGGTAACTTGAATGAAAGTAGCAGCAGTCCTTTCCCCCACAGTGGTATATAAATTGTTGAGCTCAAAAGCAGAAATGCAGCTCAAGGATATAGTTTTCAAATGTACAAGTTATGTACACAGTTTAGTTATAGATGCTTTGTTGCTTTCATAATAATAATTGTATATCTCAAATATTTTGCTCATTCTGAGTTAAGTTTGGAAGCAAGTTTCATCTTAAAAATACTATAAAAATGGAAAACAAAGGAATAATAAACTTGAAATTGAATCTCTCTGCTCCACTAAAGGTGCTGTATAATTATGTGAAGGACCAGAAAACCTATATATGTACACCCAAAATTAGTCACTTCAGTAATAAGTTTTAATATACCTTTGATTTTTAAGACCTTTATCTTTTCTGAATCCTACTTGGGCAAATTTTTAAGATTTGAAAATTTATACCTTTTACTATAGTTTACTAATGGAATTCAACTTGTAAGACTACCTTTTATGGTTTAATGAACTCTTAATGCCCAAAAAAGATTTAAAAATCATCTTTGAACCAAAGTTGGACTGATGTGTGGCAGTAGAATGTAAGCCACAATGCCTTAGATAAAAATATTCATGATGACCTTTATGGTTTTGTGTGCTTCAGATAAACTGAATAACTGACTTCAAAAGTTTTGATAAAATGTATTTTTGTTAGCTTTTTTACAGGAAGTGGCATGGGTTTTGAAGCTTTTATTACCCATTCAGGTATGTTAGTTGTGGCAGTGTGCACAAAAAGAGAATATGCAACGGTTATGCTTCCTGACCACAGTTTCTGTGATTCTCTCTGGGTAAGGCTTTAGGGCATCACATTTAACTTCTTGATTCTTTCCTTTAAAAAGCACTCATTTGCCCTGCCTGGTGTAGCTCAGTTGGTTGGGCACCGTCTCACAAAGGGAATGGTTGCCAATTTGATTCCTGGTCAGGGTACATGCCTGGGTTGCACGTTTGGTGCCAGGTTGGGATATGTACTACAGGAGGCAACCAATCGATGTCCCTTTCTCACATCTATACTTCTGCCCATCTCTTTCTCTCTCCCTTCTGCTCTCTCTAAAAATAAATAAATCTGATAAAAACCACACATTTGTTGAATGTATAGTAGGTGTTATCTGCTTTTTGAGTAGATTAATTTTCACTTTGTATTCATGTTGAAGTTTGTAAGGAGGTTAATACCATTTATCATTATTATTATAAATTTAGCAGTAATTATTTTTCTGCTAAAAATTAAAATGTGATTGCTTTCACGTGTTCTAGAATTAAATTTGAATGAGAACATAAATTGTTAAAAACTTCATTTCTGTTGCTTTTCTTAAAATATGACATGGTTCTCATTAGAAAAAGTTGATTCTGAAGACTACTCATAGACTCGGAAAATATACTGTGTTACAGTTGTGTGTAGATTTTCTAGAATAGTTGTTTTCATAATACAGAAAAAAATGCTGCTCACTTGAAGATCATCATTTTACTCAACATTTAGTTAGGCTTAATGTGTTGCTGTTCACACAAACTAGTTATAGAGTAATATTCTGAAAACATTATCATTCCAAGAACTTAATATGATTTTTCTCTTTTCAAACACATGTCTTACTTTGCCAGCACAACATAACCATTGTTCACATGCCTGGAAAAAGGCCCTTTGGGCAGAGCCTTGTCTACATCTACGACAACGGGCAGCAGAAGGCCTCTGCCCCGCTCCGGTTTCCTGCCATGAACGAAGTGAGCACAGCTAACTACTGTTCGTAGGACCAGCTCATTGAGAACTCTTGAAAAATTTTAGTTTAGTGTAGAAAGTTCTCCTTATTCTAAGTACGTGCCTATAAATTTTTATGTTTTCTCTATACTAAGATACAGTAAGTTAATATTTAATTCAGTTAGCCTGTTATCATTAGTTGAAGTCAGACAACATGTAATAAAGAAAAACAATTCAAGGAAGAAACAAATGTAATTAAAGGCTTAGAAGAAAAGACTTAAAACAGCCAAAGGGAAACCAAAGAAATTGAATTAAGCAAAGGATCGTTTAATAAACTCTCCAAGTATAGGAACAGTTACAAATTGTTATGGTGGACTCATTTACTTCTCCATTGAATTTGAAACAACAATGAAGAAACTTTAAATCTTTACATGGTATTTTGGTTAGATGTAAGATATAATTTATTTTCTAGCGTGATTCTTAACATTAGTGTCAAAGTTCTTTGAAAGTATTTGGATAATTTTGAAAGGACCTTTTGTGAAGGTAATAGGATGGATTAGATTACTTCCCAAATTCTAGAATTCTGGTAATTTCTTCTTGATATTTATCTCAATGACCATTTCAGGATAACCTATAATTAGCATTATTATACTGATGTTTAATTCTTTGTTTACAAATTTGAAGGGGTAAATGGAGTTTTCTCTGTTTTAGAATATAGTAAAGTTCTTAAAACATTTTTGTTAATATACACTCATTAAAAATTTAAACTTTGAAAAAGGATATAAAGTGAGTTATGAAAGTAATGTATACAAGTCAAGTAGGTGGAAGGTAACATCTGTAATGTGAACTTATGTGTGCACTTGCACATACATATCGTAATCTAGCAAATGTACTTGTTTAATTTTATGAATTGTTTCATTTTAAATGTGATGATAGGAATTTAATTAAAATTATGTGATTTGTTTTGTTTGTTTCTTAATTTTTAGCCGTTTATTTCATGCTGCATTGGTTCAGCTGGACAAAGAACCACCACTCCTCCACCATCCCAAATTCCAGATCCACCTTTTTCTTCTCCCATTACCCCTCATCGGACATCCTTTGGTGGAATTCTCTCATCGGCCTCCTGGGGAGGAACAACTGAAAAATCAAAATTGATTACCAAATTGATATCAGCAGGAACCCAGGACAGTGAATGGGGTTGTCCCACATCTCTGGAGGGCCAACTAGGGTCTGTCATCATCTTCTATGAAGCATTGCAACCTCCCCAGGTGAAGGCATTATATTTAGCAGGTGAATATATTTACATTTATATTGTTTAATTAAACTTAGTTTTATTTCTGTTGCCTAAACCTGAAAAGTGTATTTTTTAAAAAATTCTCATCTGAGGACATGGTTATTGATTTTTAGAGGGAGGGGAAGAGAGGGAGAGAAACATTGATCGGTTGCCTCTTGTACCTGCCCCAACTGGGGACTGAACCTGCAACCTAGGCATGTGCCCTTCCTGGGAATTGAACCCGCAACCTTCTGGTTTATGGGACGACACTCCAACTAACTGACCACACCAGCCAGAGCTGAATAGTGTATTTATTTTAGTTGAAACTTAAAGGGGAAAAAACCCCCACCACATACCATACTTTTTTCCCCCTCAGCATTATTGAGATGTTACTGACATATATGTATGTTTAAAGTATAAGAAAATGAAGATTTCCTGGCTGGCGTAGCTCAGTGGATTGAGCACGGGCTGGGAACCAAAGTGTCCCAGGTTCGATTCCCAGCCAGGGTACATGCCTGGGTTGCAGGCCATAACCCCCAGCAACCGCACATTGATGTTTCTCTCTTTCTCTCTCTCTCTCTCTCTATATATATATATATCTATCTCCCTCCCTTCCCTCTCTAAAAATAAATAAATAAAATCTTTAAAAAAAAAAGAAATGAAGATTTGATACATCATATGTTGCAAAATGATTGCCATAATAGTTAATACTTCTATCCCCTCACATAATTACCATTTTTATATGTGTTAATAATATTTTAAGATCTACTTTATTTTTTTCCTTTTTATTGTTTATGGGGTGACAGTGGTCACCCCAATAACAAAATTACAACAGGGTTCAGTGATACGATTCCACAATACATCATCTGTACACTGTATTGTGTTTTCACCACTCCAAGACAAGTCTCTTTCCATCACCATTTACATCCCCATGCCCTCCTCCACCTCTCTAAGATCTACTTTAACAACTTTTAAGTATGTTACACAGTATTATTAATTATAGTGTACCATACTCTTTTTGGTAGGCTAAGTAGAGCAAAGCTTTGGGAAATATTTCAAATGTTATCCATAAAACTACCTACTATTAGTTTGTTAGGACGGCCATAACAAAATACCACACATTGCATGGTTTAAATACTATTTTATTACAGTTCTGGAAGCTAGAATTTCAAGATCAGTTTTCTGTCAGGCTTGATTTTAGGTGAGGCCTCTATTCCTGGCTGGTAGGTGGCTGCCTTCTAGGCTATGTCCTCACATGGAGTCTCTTCCCTGTATGTGTGCAGAGAGAGTATCTGTGGTGGCTTTTCCTCTTATAAGTGGCCCTGTTGGATTAGGGTCTGGCCCTTGGGACATCCTTTAATCTTAATTACCTCTTTAAAGGCCTTGTCTCTAAATACAGTCACATTGGGGATCATACCTTCAACATGTGAATTTTGTGGGTATACAATTCAGTCCATAATGCTTTTACCAGATTTTAATAAAATGAGGAAACAAATATAAGCCCGCCTTCATAAGAAATTACATGACTGGTGCTAAAATCATGAGTTTTATTTCAGAACTTGTCATTTTTATAATTTGTATTAATATACCTGAAGAATTCATGAAGGCAGTAGAATTATGAGTCCTTAGATAAAATTATGAGCTGTTTTTATTTTGGCTTTTTCTCTTGGCTGTGATTTAAAATATGCACAGATTATTATTGGATCTTAATTATTTTAAAAATTATATCTATTTTTCATAGATTATTCAGGAGCTAAGCCTTTAAGTAGTCATGTATATTAACTCTGAAGAATAGCTTATTATTTGTCAAAATTTCTTTTTTAGATTACATGGGAGTTTTGAGATATATGAGAATGTCTAAACTTTCAAAGTCTAGAACCTTTTCATTACTTTAAAACTCACCACAATATTTGAGGTTGAGCTTTATAATCCAAAAAATTCCAAATTGATAAGTCACTTAGTGTAATCATCACAGCTGTGTAGTTTGGATTTTGTTTTTATAGTTGTTTCTACTTACAACTCTAGTAAATAATAATTATTTGTTATATAGTGATCATAATGATCATTTTAATGGCTGCATAGTTGGATTCATAATTTATAATTGCTTATAATATTTAATATTTTTATTTTTATTTTACTTATTTTTTTAATTGTTGTTCAATTACAGTTGTCTGCATTTTCTCCCCACTACTCCCCCTCCCAGCCCAGCCAAACCCACCTCCCTCCCTTGCTTCCACACTCCCCCTTGGTTTTGTCCATGTGTCCTTTATAGTAGTTCCTGAAAACTCTTCTCCCCACAGTTCCCTCTCCCCTCCCCTCCCCTCTGGCTATTGTTAGATTGTTCTTAATTTCGTTGTCTCTGTTTATATTTTGTTTGCTTTTTTCTTTTGTTGATTATGTTCCAGTTAAAGGTGAGATCATATGGTATTTGTCCCTCACCACCTGGCTTATTTCACTTAGCATAATGCTCTCCAGTTCCATCCATGCTTTCACAAAGGGTAGGAACTCCTTCTTTCTCTCTGCTGTGTAGAATTCCATTGTGTAAATGTACCATAGTTTTTGATCCATTCATTTACTGATGGGCACCTAGATTGCTTCCAGCACTTGGCTATTGTAAATTGTGCTGCTATGAACATAACATAGGCAGGGAAATCTTAGATATTTCACACAGCAGTATTTTCACTGATATGTCCCCTGGAGCAAGGGACATAAAGGAAAGAATAAACAAATGGGATCTCATCAAAATAAAAAAGCTTCTGCACGGCTAAAGAAAACAGTATTAAAATAAAAAGAGAACTGATAATATGGGAAAACATATTTGCCAATGACACCTCAGACAAGGGTTTAATCTCCAAAATATAATATTTAATATTGATATAAACTTCAAATATTAAATGTGATGAACTGTTGTACTTATCATTTTTTCTTATTTTCATAGATTTATTTATGGTAAAATTCCAGGATGAATATTTAAAGTGATAAATATTTTTATGGCTTTCAAAATATGTTACCTAGTCAGCTTCCAAAAAGGATATACTAGTTGACAGTCCCTAACAGTAATACATAAGTATACCAGGTTCATCACAGCCTCATTAAGGTGGAATGGTCAATACTATTTCTTCCATTTTTTATGTAAAAGTGAACCAGTTTTAATTGTATTTCTTTGATTTGTTTTAAAGTCAAGAATTTTTTCCTGCTCATTTTTATTTCATTTCGGTGATATACATTCACATCATTGATTATATTGCTATTTTGTCATACAAATTTTAATTGGTTTACATTAGATAAATTAATAGATAAACTGTTATATTTAATATTAGTTTTATAAATTTCCTTTCTGAAGTGGAGATTGATTCATCCCCCCAACTTTTCTAGGTTTTGGATGAATTAGAAGTGTTATAAAAATAAAATACATTTTGGCTAGTGTGTTTTAACTGTGTTAGGAGCTTCAAAGCGCTCAATTTTAAATTTTGTTCTGATTGCACAGAACCAAAGAGGCCATGTCTATTCACTGATATGTGTGTATGTGTATAAATAATTTTCAGGTCCAAACTGTTTAAGCCCTTGGAAATTTCAAGAGTCTGACATGGCTGATCTGCCTGGTAACGTCCTTCTTCACTACACTGCAAAGGTCAGAGTAAATACATGGATTGTTCATTTAGTTGTAACTGTGCTGTCTATGAAGTAGAATTCCTTTTTAAATTTTGTCATTTCAGTGGGTAATTGAGAAGGAAGGGTTTGAATTGCCATTAAAAATTATTTTTAAAGGAAGCAGAGAAGCACTAAAAACAAAGGCGTGCCTCTCAACTGTGGTTCAGATGTGATCATTAGTCAGCCCAATAGTATGATTGGCAACAGCTGTAGTAGGAATTTGTACTAATGAATTGATTTCAGATAATGAATCAGTTTAAACATTTTTCTCCTACTTTTTGGGGAGGAGAGAGAAAACATAATTTGCTCAGCATTTGCTTTGTAACTTTTTAAATATGTTAGTCTGAAAAAAACAAAACCATTTACTTAGAAGGAGAAAAAGAAACCAACTATGCTTAGTCTTTTTTCCTTGAACAAAAAGGTCAACAAGGACTGAGGGAAGAAGATCAAGGTAGAACTGGAAAGGAGAAAAGGGAGAAGAGGCATAAACAAACTATATCAATTGCTTTCATTATATTCAATTTGACATTGACATAGAAAATGCTTTTGCTATGTGAGATTATACATTGTAGATTTTTGTTTTTAGTTTAGCCTGCTAGTGTATGGCCATAATTTATTACATCAAATACTTATTTGTTATATCTAGTCTAATGAAATTTACTTATTATTTGGTATTTTTCCCTAACTTTTTATTTTGATTAATTTCAAACATAGAGAGATTATATACTGTCCACCTAAATTTCCCAATTATTACATATTGCCACAGTTTTATCTTTCTCAAATCATTTGTGAAAGCAGATTGACATACTTATCAAGACACTTGAATCCTAACTTTTTCCCCTACATAATCATTAACCTATCTAAAAAATTATCAATAATTCAAATACTATATAACTCATATTCAAATTTTCCCAATTTTCCTTAAAATACTTGCTTAGTCTTTTAATAATTTAACCCTGGAAGCCCTGGTTGGGTGACTTAGTTCCTTGGAGCATCATCCTGTACACCAAAAAAAAGTTGCAGGTTTGACTCTGATCAGGGCACATGTGTAGGTTTTGGGTTCGGTTCCTGGCTGAGACACATATAGGAGGCAACTGATCAATGTTTCTCTCTCTGTTTCTCTCTCACCACCCCCTCCCGTTTCCTCCCTCCCTTCCTCTCTCTAAAATCAATGAACATATCCTTGGGTGAGGATTTAAAAAGATTATTTTAAAAAATTTAACCTTGGATCCATTCGAGGTTCATGTGTTACATTGGTTATAGTGTCTCTGAGTTTCTTATTTTTTTTTGTTTGTTTCCCTTTTAACTTTTTTCCAAACATATGTTTGTTTACCAAACTAGATTTAAGTTATTTCTTGTCAGAGGCTATATCTTATACTTACTTTCATTACAACTATCTGGTATAGGTAGATAGGGAATAATTAGACTTAATGTCACCTAATATATTTGGTATATTATATGCCTATATATGTGATGGCTAACTGGTTTTTTTTTATATTATAGTTGCCATATTTTTTTTTTCAAAGTAATTTTGAAGAATTAAAGGTTGAATTTTTACTGTTGGAAGTAAAATTTCTGTTATACTAAAATAGATAAAAATATAGCCATTATTTGTTTTTGAAATGAAAACATGTCAAGTATATGCAATAAAACAGTTTATTGGAGGAATCTTTCTTGCATATGGTGATATGGCATGCTACAAGGATTTTCTGGTTACATGAGTTTGGGGGGATGTTGCATTTTGTATATCCCTCTTGGAGACTAGTGACATGCTTGAAAAATTCTGCTGTAAGAAACTAATTTACTTTTGTTTTATCCTACTTTTTCACCAGGTATTTGAACATAGGACACATTTTGTATTTTATCTCAGTAATAAATGCTAGTTTGGGAAAAGCTGCTGTAGAGGATTTTTGACAGTCAACAGTTTGTTATTTGTTATTTTTGTATTCATTTTTAGGAGGTGTTTAACCATCTCTTTGCTTAAAATTTGAGTGTCTTCTCTGTGCCAAGAATTGTCTGAACTTTTAGGATATAAAGATGAATAAATTAAAGCCAGTGGCTTTATCGGAAGCTTCAAATGTAAAGTTACATAAATGTGTCAAAAAATTAAGTGCAGTGTAATTTTACGAGCATTTTTCTGTTTAGCTACCTCTTGTTAGATGTTTATAACATTATGCCCTATGCTAAATGCTTTATATGTATTATTTCATTTAATCTTCACAAAAGTTTTGAGAGGGCACATGGTATCTCTATCTTTTCTAAACTCTAGTTTTCTGAGACTGAGTAAAGATAAGTAACTTGCCTCGCCTCATAATTCTAGTGAATGGCCAGCTGGTTTAATTCCTATCCTTACCCATTATATAATATGTCTGTGTTGGAATCATGTACAAAATGCAGTGCAGGTACAAAGGAACAGTGGTTTGTTTTTCCAGGAGGTTAGGTAGCATAGAAAACATGGTGTTTGACTTGTGTTTTAAAAGGCAAAGTTGAGGAATGTGGAAGGCACAGTGAGCAGCACCTACAAAGGCACCGAAGGTAAAACTGTTCTGCATATATTGGGTATAGTGTACAAAGCAGGAAGAGACAATGGCAGAAAATGAGATTAGAGAGCAAATGGAGACCAGATCATAGCAAACCTGTACTAGGCTAAATAGTAGGCATTGGGTAGGATTTTTAAGCAGGAGAGTAATTCAAAGTTTGCATTTTAGAAAAAAATCTCATATTGCAATGTGGAAGTCAAATTGGAGGTATAGGAGGCTGGAGGCAGTCCTATATCATTATGAAATTAGGTCATAGGTACACGGGTACTGAAAGTAAGGTAGTAATGGGAGAAAGACATTTCTGTCTCTGACACTAATACAGTTTACACTGAGTTAATGTAAACTCAATTTACATTTGTCTTACTAAAGCAATTTTTCTCAGTTGCCTTAAGAGGGAAGCCGTAGCTGCATCATCTGTGTTAACATTTGTAGATTTCTTTTTTGATAGGGATTAGATTTGAGGATGCTTTATTGCCTACAGATTCACAGACTGAATGTGAAGTTACTTGCTTTAGAAGCCTTTATGGAAGTTGACAAATTACTTCAACAATTTCTAGAGTTTCAGACTAAGCTCTTAATCTGAATATAACTAGAATCAGTCAGTAATGTGATGGAAAATAGTACCTTATGCATGTGGTTGGATTTTCATATTGTAATATATTGTTCTGTGATTTCTGTATCATACTTTAGTCACATTTTAAAAATATCCTCATGCAAAAGAAACATCAATATGATAGAGAAACATCAATCGGTTATCTCCCGTGTATGTCCTGACTGGGAATTGAACATGCAACCTTTCGGTGTACAGGATGATGTTCCAACCAATTGAGCCACCCAGTCAGGGCTTTAGGCACACTTTTTTGTGGACCATGAAATTGTGCTTAGGGAAGTACTAATGGGAATAAAACATTGAATTTTTTTTAAAGTCAAGAAAATCTTCCTGCATACATCGGTTTAAAAGAGGAAATATTTAAATTGTGTGGTCGGTGAATGGTTCTAGCAGTAGTTCAACTATCAGATAATAAGCAGCAGTGACCTGTATTTGATGAATGAGTACTTTAGAATCTAGCCCTTGATTCCTTTAAGAAATAATCAGAGAACAGCAATACTAAACTTAATATTGTAGGCATCTTTTTAACTGTGCTATGTACTTTTTTAAAATTATGGTGAAATGTTCCATCTGTAATTAAAGTTATGTTTTGTCTTTATTGTGCTTAGCTGTTTGACTTGTTTTTTGTTTGTTTTATTCTTAGGCCTGCAAAAATTCTATCTGTCTTGATTTATCTACTAACTGTTTGCATGGAAGGTTAACAGGAAACAAAGTAGTGAACTGGGACATTAAGGTAAGTTAATCATAAATGGCAGGCAACACATTATGTAAGTTTACTGATCCTTTACAATGGTTTATCTTTTGAGCACCATCAGATTGATTTAAATAGTGTCACCACCAATTAAAAAGTTTGCAGGCAAGTTATAAAGTTTGAAGGATGAACAAATAAGTAGTGAATGACTGATTTGCCAGAAATTTACTTTTTAAACATGCTATCAGCTTAACAATTTTTAGGAGAAAAATACAAGGGGGACCAAAAAAACCCCAAACAAACTGTAATTATCTTCTGGAGGGCAGACCCCTTGTAGTTTGGGTTACCACACTACATGAGTGTTCTAAGAATCCATCTGTATCAGTGTACAGTGTACCAACTGGCATTGTTGTGAGAGGCTGCGTTTGGCTTCAGTGAATTTATTTTGAAGACTCTTTCAATACTTCTGCACATTTCATGATATGTGATTTACAGTTGCACCTGTCCACACCATACTGAGTGTTCAGGAGTTTTTGACCAAAAATGGCATGACTCTGGGACCCCCACCCCCATTCACCTGACCTTGCCCCAAGGGACTTTTTTTTGTGTCCCCAGTGAAAATCCTTAGAGGGAAACATTTTGCTTATGTGGAAGAGGTGAAACAAAAAACAGCAGAAGCACCAAAAGGCATCAAAATCAATGAGTTCAAAAACTATTTTGAGTAGTGGAAAAAAAGTTTTGATATATCAGGTGGAGAGTAGTTTGAAGATGACTGAAGTTTAAACATATAAGAATAAATACACAGATCTTTATAAATACTGTTTTCTTGGGGGTCCTCCCTTGTATACTGTCTTAATTAATTATACCTCCTGTTAATGTATTTAATCCCTAAAACTATGTGACAGATTTTGACCCCTTCTAGTCACTTAACACCAGTTGAATTTACTTATTCTTTCAGTGGAACAAATCATTAGAATAATTCTTCTTGTGTAAAAATGAATCCATCAGTTAATATTAATCTCATGTTATTTGTGTGGTATAAATCTATCTTTGACTTGAAGAGAACACTTTTTATCTGTTAAGGTGATAAGCTTTATGATGTGTCTACCAATTTATAAGTTAACATTTGCTGTCACTTGTAAGATGGGTCTTACAGGCTTGTAAATATGGAGAAGTTGTGTACAAACTTAAGCTAGGTCTACATGGCACTTTAGAACATCTTGGCAGTTAATAATAGCTAATGTATAGACTCACTGTATGTCAGGCACCAAGCACTTTTAGTATATTAGCTTACTTAATTTTTGTAACAACTTTACCAAGTGGGAATTAGTATCCCTAATGATATTTCCTTTAGAGATAAGGAAACTGAGGCAGAGAAATTAGTAACATGTCAAAGGATATTGAATATATTTTGTTAAGCTATCCAAAATAGTCACTTTGATCTTTGGTTGAAGCCACGCACTCCACCTTTTTTGTTAACTAAAATTAGAAGAGTCAGTCATATTTCTCTTGCCAAATACATTCTGTTTTTCCCCCATGATTTATTCTCCTAATTGCCAAATTTCCTTGTGACCATTTCCTCTTACATCATTAATGTTACATTAAAAAGTTAACTTACGGGGTCCTGTTTAGATTGCCTGTGTTTGGAATTCCTGAACTTTGGAAAACAGAGGTGCATTAAAAAATGGTCTGGCTTATTCTCTGTTGAGGATTGGTTATGGTGACTGCTGAGGCTGCTCTTTACAGCATGTGCCTGTACAAAAGTTCCTTCAGCATAGACTATACCATACAGTGCCTAAAGGTTTAGTAAATTAGATATTAAATGACAAAATTGCCCTTGTTTTAAAGATGAAAAATTATCAATTTCTTTTTCAGGACATCATAAACTGCATAGGTGGATTAAATGTACTCTTTCCTCTATTGGAACAAATCAGCCATATTCGTGAAGGGCAAATTCCTGAAGGAGTGACTGAAAGAACAGTTTCTGAATTGTTAACACCTGTAGAAGGAGATAGGGTGGTATCGACCCCCACAAAGACATCAGGTATTAAGATGAAATTAAAACGATTTGAGGGTTAATGGAAAAGTAGATTAAAATATCTTGATACCATTAGGAAGAAAGTTAACCATTTGTAGGTGAAGTAGCCCATCCCTAATATACTAATGTAGTTCAGAAAATTTATAATACTTTGGTCAAAAACTTAAGGTGTTGGTTTTACTCTTATCCTTAGTTTGTGCTCTCAGTGAAAATATGATATTATTAAATTTACTGTAGAGAAAATATTTACATGTGCATATAAGTATACAAAATGAAATTGCTGATTTCTCTGATATTTGTGTTCTACAAGTGACATTTGGAGGCATATTTCTTAACCAGATTCTTTGTATGGTACAATATTCATTATGATATAGAAACTATGTTATAAAAGTAATTAGCGTAATTATGATAATTAATGACATGTTCACAATTCCACAGAGTCAAGACTAGAGAGAAGTTTAGTTGCAACGTTTATCTTGATTGTGAAACACTTGATTCAAAGACATCCTATTAACCAGGACAATCTTATTCATTCCCATGGAGTTGCCACTCTTGGTGCCCTACTTCAGAAGGTGAGCTAGTCCAACATAAGATGTGGCTGATGATTTTAATTAGCAGGTAGTGTTGGAGTTTTTCTCCCTCATAAGTAAGTATTTTTTTAAAAACTACACTATTACAGCTTGTTGTATTAAAGGATGTAATTTACTTCATAAGTAGATTTAGGAACTATTGAATCATCTTATACAAGAATTACTTAGCATGTGTAACAGGACCTTGTTTGTTAGCTTTGTTATTTGGGATATTTGATCAGTTTATAACATTAAGAAGATATATTCTAATTACTTCAGAAAAATTAATGTTTTAAGTTGTTTACATTTTTAATCAAGAGTTTTATATTTAGTAGATGTTCTAAATAAATTGTTTGAAATTATAGCTTAATAACAATTATTTTAACTGAATTTTACAGAACCCTTTTCTGTTTGGATTTTAGGTGCCAAACACCTTGATGGATGTTAATGTATTGATGGCAATTCAATTACTAATTGAACAGGTATCATTAGAGAAAAATACTCAGCTCCTGCAACAAATGTATCAGTATTTACTCTTTGATTTCCGTATTTGGAACCGTGGAGATTTTCCCTTTCGAATTGGTGAGCGCAGGCTGTTACAAAAAATCTTATAGTTGTTTATAAAATTATAACTACATAGATGACTTTATTTTAGGTATATAATTTAAGAGTGAACTTTCTGTTTTAGGTCATATACAGTATCTTTCCACCATTATCAAAGACAGCAGGAGAGTTTTCCGAAAGAAGTACGGTGTACAGTTTCTCCTAGATTCACTTAGGATTTATTATGGGTATGATGTCCTTACTCCTCAGTTTGCTGTTGTCTGCCTGCTACTTGATTGGAATGTCTAGATCATTTATTTTTCCAGCAGGATAGTGTGGAGGTCAAAAGGATGAACAGTGGACCATATACTTTGAGTTTGATCCTATGTTTCATTAATTAACTAACCCTAGACAACTTACTTAACTTTTTTGTGCTGAGGTTTTCTGTTCTGGAACAAGGAGATAAAATCGAGACACTCCGTAGTTGTATTGGTCATTAAATTAAATGAGTTAATAACATATAAAGCACTTTGAACAGTGTCTGCCACATAGTGAGTGTTACATATATATAAGATACAAATTTTTATCTTTATCATTGAAACTCCTAACTGCAGGAGGTTTCCTATTTAGAAAAAGAAGCAAAAGATACCATGAATTCTTATTTTAAAATTAAGTTTTGAGGTAACATTGATTAATAACATTATATTATGAATTCTAATAATTACATGAAAACATCTTTTTTAAATTAGGATTTTTTTATATAAGTACACAAATATAAAAATTTTAAATATCAATTCTTGCACTTTTACTGTCTCTTTCAGAACTGACTGTAAATATAGTGAGCTGTCTCTAGATGATATCCGAACAATGAGGACTTCTTTGTATGGCCTAATTAAATACTTTCTGTGCAAAGGTGGAACTCATGAAGAGATACAAAGTATCATGGGTTACATAGCTGCTATTAATGAAGAAGAACAGGTATTAGGCCCAGGATAATCTAATTTTTTAACATTGAAGTTGCTATATCATCTTCTTTTATACTTAATGCATGTATAATAAACACATTTGAAGAATAAAATGTTTTTAGTGTCACATACAAGATTATTCAGTTAAAGAAATAAATTTTATCTTCTAATGGAAAGTTTAATAAAGTAGATGGTAGTATGATAAAATATTTTAATGAAGTAGAAAGTAGGATGTGGAAATTGTTGCCTTATCTGGCAATTCTGAGCCTATTTTCATAGGTCACATAATGTATATTGATGTATCATCAGAGTTACTGAACAGATTTCTTGTAAGTACTGCACGCTAACCAATTGCACCCCGGAGCTCCTACAGATTTCTAACATGAATTTGAACATAACATGGGTTTCTAAAAGTTTTACATAAAATACATTGTAAATTTATTTGTGTTTTTAAATACTTTTATATACATTTATTTACAGCTCAGAACTGCTCTTTAACACAGTGGTTCTCAGTATATAGTTATTTACCAGCCTTACGTGAGAACTCTTTAGAAATGAAAATACAGTGCTGAATCAACTCCTCCAGATGATTGTGGTGCGTGGTAGAATTTGAGAAACACTGGTATAAAATATACAGACTGGGAATTACTCTTCCTACCTGTACATTTGGAAATATACGTTCAGAAATATTAGGTGACAACTTAAAAATCACAGAGCTGATAAACCTGGGATTAGAAAAACTGAGTGTATTTGCTGCTGTTTCTGTGTTCTTTCTCCATATCACTCTCAACACCAAATTTGAGCAGCTTTAATTTATATTGACTCAAATACTTTTCCCTGTATCGTGAACTATTTATTGTTTACTCCATAGTTACACGACTTTATAATGTGCATTATATAATTAAGTTAACTTTGGCAATTTCCATGTAAGGTTGGACTACTTCAAAAGCTTCTCATTGTTTAGAATAATGAGTAGCCCTTTTATTTTATGATAGCTCTATTGTCACCTGCCATGATTCATTGCCAGTGATATTTTCTTGGTCACTTTAAAGAATTATTGAAAATGTAACTATGTATCTGTATCTATATCTATATCTATTTTTATATGTAATACTAGCCATTGTAGGTTTATAATGATGAATCAATTACCATTTTTACTTTTAGCCTAACAGAGACAAGGGTGAATAAGAGAGGTTCGTAAATAATTATGGAACAAAAAAGAGTATGATAACATCTGTAAAAGAGATACAAAGTCCTATGAGGTTTTCATAGGACAGTATTACATGTTGAGGAGACCAAGAAAGGCTTTATGAAGAGATGGCTTTTCATATGGACAAAGCAGCATAGGCATGGTTCAGCAGGTACATGTGGCAGTGAGAAGATACACAAAAGGAAATGGAATAAACCGAAAGCGTAATGTAGTGGAAGGCGAGGTTCAGAAGATATCAGATAGTTCAGTTAAGTAGAACATTAGGGTATGTAGGATTTAGTTAAATAACTGTTTGTGGTTTATGATTTTATTTGGCTTCCATAGATGAGTGTGGTTATTTGTTTTGTGTTATTTAATTTTAAAAGCTCTTTGGAATTTTGGATATACTCTTTAGTCTTCTGCGTACCAGCCCAACTAGAGGTCAGCTTTTCTTACTACTGTTTGAACCAGGAAATGCTGACATACTTTATGCCTTGCTCTTAAACCAGAAGTACTCCGACAGACTAAGAGAAATCATTTTTAAGGTAAAAACATTTTTAAATATCTTTATATTTTGGGGAAGTTATGGTGGATGAATTTACTTGGAGTATATGCATTCTATGAATGTAAATTCTTTTTTCATATCTACTTCTAATTTTAAGTTGTCACATTTGTTTTAATATATATTTTTCATGTTTTTGTTAGCATATTTAAAAGCTAGTTATATTATAATCTTACAAGTTATTTCAGTGGAAAATGTACTTTGGCATACTATCTTCAATATAAAACCTTTCATCTCCATTTTGACTTACGGTGAGTCTGCATAGGAGATTGTAACTAACCTTATATAGCACTCATTGTCAGGCACTTGCAGTAACTTTATTAAGTGGATATTATTTCATCCCCATTTTACAGATGAAGAAACTGAGGCAGAAAAGTTTGTAACTTGTCAAAGGATATAAAACACATTTATTTAAAAAATTTTTAAAAATTGCTTTATTGGGAGATAGCTACAGAGAGATACACAGAGAGAGGAAAATAGAAACATTGATTTATTGTTCCACTTATGTATGCATTCATTGGTTGATTTTTGTACGTGCCCTAATGGGAGGTGGAATCTGCAGCCTTGGTGTATTGGGATGACGCTGCAACCATCTGAGCTACCCAGCCAGGTCTAGAACATATTTTAAACTATCCAGACTGTGCCAAACTCTGAACCTGGGCCGAAGCCACCCACTCTACCTTTTTTGTTAACTTTCTGAAAGCAGTGGGGTCAGTCATATTTTTACTGCTGAATATGTTTTTTTTTAAATTCTGTTCATTATGCTTAATTGCCTTATAATAATTATTTCTTCTTCCATCATTAGTGTTACATTATAAAGCCTACTTATGGGGTCATATTTGGATTGCCTGTGTTTAAAATCCCTAAACTTTAGAAAACAAAGGCAAACTAAAACTGGTCTGACAGTTTCTTGTATTTTGGTCCTGAGGCCACTCTTTAAAGCATCTGCCATACAAGTGTTCCTTTATGGAGATTCAATGTTATTTCTTCAAAAATGGCTTTGGAGGGATTGTTCATGATACCATTTTCAAGAATACCCATTCCACATATGATTTGATTTTCTCACTTTGAAAAATGTTGCTCTCACTCCAAGAAGTATAGGACTAATTTATTTGCCCACTTTAGCATATGGGTGGGTTTCTCCATAAAATGTTTCTTTGTTATTAAAAATTATTTTGATAACTGTTACATAAATGGATTACTCTGTTGATCTAGAAGTATCTTCGTTCTTTTACAGAACATACCTTTGTTCCTCTTACAAGCTACAGGGTTTATTTCTATCTATGCCTAAGCCATTAAAAGATAGTTTAAATTAATTCCTATTATCTGCCAAGAAATACATGTAAACTAGAATTTTTTAAAAAAGATTTTATCTTCAGGGAGAGGAAGTAGGGAGAAAGAGAAGGACAGAAACATTGATGTGAGAGGGAAACATCAATCAGTTGCCTCTCATACAGGTCCAAACCTGCAACCCAGGCATGTGTGCTTACCAGGAATATACTGGTGACCTTTCGCTTTGCAGGATGACGCCCACCCAACTGAGCCACACCGATCTGGTTGTAAACTAAATTTTTAACATAGTAATTATTCTAATACAGGCGTGTTTTAGTTCAATTTATTTTTAAATTCATTTTTGAATGATAGTATGATATGGAGTGCTCTTTCCTTAGTGCTGGTTCTTCTTTTATATCTAAGGAATAAAATTATGCTTCAAAAAGCCTATTAAATCAATATTCTAATTAAATATTAACCTAAGTGACAAAGTGTTCTTAGTTCTCTCTGTTGAGAAGACTATATTGTTGTGACTAGGTTATGGAGCAGATGTTGAAATGCACAAATGTTTATGAACGAAGTAAACAACGTATTCGACTCAGAGAAGTTGGCTACTCAGGATTGGGACTCCTTCTGAATGACGTGCCTATTAATACTTCTCTCATTAAAAACCTCACCAATCAGATTATAAATACAGGTATGATTAAGGCTGATGATACTGATGACTTTTAAGAAATGTTCTTCATAGTAATGTACTTCTATTTGACTGTTCTCAATTATTTTTTTCCTGAGGTTTTTTTTCCATCATTCCTCAGATTGCCTTTTTAAATGATCTGTTATTTGATCAAGGAGGCTTTCCTTGACTGCTGTTTCTTATTTATCTTTTCTTCCTAGGACGTAACATAATGCCTTACTTTGTAGGTCTTTGATTAATGCTTATTGACTGAGTAATTAGTAAATAGATAATTGAATGTCTATTTCAAGAAAAGGACATGAGAGAAGATATGTACAAAATACTTTATTTTTTTCTTTATGAAGCTTAAATTCTTAAAGGCAAAATAAAAACTAATTTCAGACTTTTTATGAACTTTTTTTAGTACATACTAAAACTATAAAATATATATCAGATGCTGGGAGTTCAAAAGGTAACATAAGGTCTTTGTTTTGAGTGGTTCACTATCTTATTGATAAGACAAAGCATGTACTTAAAAAGATAAATAACAGTATAAGAACCAAGTAGTATGGATAGTGTGTTCACGCAATCAAAAGAAAAGAATAAGTATTTACAGTTTACTCAGAAGATGTTAAGCATTCTAAACCTATTGTCTGGTAAAATTTAAATGTCTCTAATTTCTATTTTAAAAAACAATTGTTTCAGCACTTATATAACTATTACCAATGATTCTTTTTTGAGAAAAAACTTGAGAAAGAACAAGAAAGCTGGAGGCATCAAACTTACTGATTTTAAATCATAATGCAAAGCTATAAAAATCAAAACAGCGTGCTATAAGTATAAATACAGACACATGGACCAATGGAACAGAATCAAGAACCCAGAAATAAACTTATGCATATATGATTAACTAATATTTGACAAGGGATCTAAGAATATGCAGTGGGGAAAAGAGTCTTGTCAATAAATGGTGTCCAGAAAACTGATTATCCACATATAGGAGAATGATGGTGTATCCCTACCTTCTACCACTCAAAAATTAACCCAAATGGATTAAAGATTTAGATGTAAGACCTGAGCTATAAAACTACTGGAAGAAAACATAGGGAAAATCTCCTTGACATAGGTCTTGACAGTGATATTTTGGATATGATACCAAAAGCACCAGCAAAATAAGCCAGAACAAGTGGGACTATAGCACACAAGAGCTTCTGCACAGCAAAAGAAACCAACAACAAAATAAAAAGGCAAACTACAGAGTGAGAGAAACTGTTTGCAAGTGAAAATCTGATAAAGGGTTAATATTAAAAATATGTAAGGAAATCAAACGACTCAACAGCAAAAAAATCCAATTAAAAAATGAACAAGGAACCTGAATAGATATTTTTCCAAAGACATACAAATGGCTAACAGGTACATGACAAAGGTGCTGAACATCCTTAATTATCAGTGAAATGCAAGCCATAGCCAGGAGATATCACTTCATACCTTTTAAGATGACAATTATCAAAAAGATGAGAGAGAAGTCCTGGTGAAGATGTGGAGAAAAGGGAACCCTTGTGCACTGTTGGTGTTCATATAAATTGGTGCAGCCACTGTGGTAGATGGTATGGAGGTTCTTCAAAAAATTAAAAATAGAACTGCCATATAATTCAGCATTCCCTCTCCTGGGTATTTGTCCAGAAGAAATGAAATTAATGTTTTTAAGAGATCTGCATTCCCACGTTCATTGCACCATTATTCACAATAGCCAAGACGCAGAAACAACCTAAGTGTCCATTGAGAGATGAATGGGTAAAGAAGACGTGATTTATATAAATATATACAATGGAATATTAGCCATATAATGGAAGGAAATCTTGCCATTTGTCACAACATGGAAAAATTGTGAAAGCATTCTGCTAAGTGAAATAAGTCAGAGGACAAATACTGTATGTTCTCACTTATGTGTGAAATCCAAAAAAAAAAATTATTTAATAGAAACTGTAGATTCTATTAGGGCTAGTGGTTATTAGGGCTGAAGAAGTGGGGAAAATGGGTGAAAGTGGCCAAAGGGTACAAACTTTTAGTTATAGATGAGTAAGTTCTGAGTATCTATTATACAGCAAGGTGACTATGTTAACATTATTGTATTGTGTAATTGAGAGTAACGGAGAGAGCAGCTCTTAAATGTTTTCACTACAAAAAGTAATGTTAACTATGTGAGTCTTCACTACAAAAAGTAATGTTAACTATGTGAGTCGATGGATGTTTAACCTTATTGTGGTAATCATTTCACAATATATTCAAATCATGTTATATTCCTTTAACTTTTATACAATGTTTTATGTTAATTATATTTTAATAAAGGTAGGAAAAAAGGGAATCTATTGACAGCAAAAAAAAAGTGAAAAAAAATGAAGCAATTATTTCAGCATTTATATGACTATTGCCTACAGTTCTTTCTTTGGTTATCTTTGGAATTCAATTTTAATTTTTTGTTTTTTCCTACTACAGATACTGCAGTTAATTTCAAAGATCTGTTATCTGTGGTATTTATATCTCACAGAACACATGTAAATGTCAGGGTGGTCATCTGCAGAAAGGTTAGTCAACTTTTAAGATACATGTTAAAAATAGTAGTGTCATTATACTCTGAATAACTTTTAGAATGAGTATTTGTACCAGACATGTTTTAATATTTATTTTTAAAATGACAATTTTATAGTTTCCTTTTTTGAGATTAATTTTCATGTACTCACAATCAGTATTTAAGTTTGTTTTTGTTACCACTACCTAGATGGGCTCCTGGAAACACATAAACCCTTTCTAGAGTCAAAAATCTATTACCAGAGAATAGTTTCTTTATTAAGAACTGTCAATGATTGTGAACATTTCTAATACATTTACTGTATTTTTGAGCTTCTGTATCTTTAAATTTCATGGGAAAATTTTTCTGTAATTTGTTTATGGCTATTCCAACAATGATTTGCCTTCAGTGCACTCATTTAACCTTGAACTAAATCAGCAATTAGTTAACCTCAGTGATGCTTTCTGATTATGACCTTCTTTCTATTCTACTGGTAACAACTGACCTGTCTAGTATTTAATTTGCTTCTTTGCTTTTTCCTAAAAATTTTACTTCTTGATTGTCACTATTCTTTTTTCTTTTTTAAGTATATTTTATTGATTATGCTATTACAGTTTTCTCAATATTCCCCCTTTATCCTCCCCTCCATCCTGCACCCCACAACCTTCCAGCATCCCCCGCCTTAGTTCATGTCCATGGGTTGTACGTATAAGTTCTTTGAGTTCTCTGTTTCCTTTACTATTTTTGACCTCTCCCCATCTATTTTAATGCCTACCAATTATGCTTCTTCTTCCCTGTACCTTCCCCCTTCCTCCCTTTCCCCTATTCCTCCCTCCCCCCTTCCTACTGGAAACCCTCCATGTGATCTCCATTTCTATGATTCTGTTCCTGTTCTAGGTGGTAGCTTAGTTTTTGTTCTTGTTGTTTTTCTTTATTTTTTTAGGTTCATTTGTTGATAGTTGTGAGTTTATTGTCATTTTACTGTTTATCTTTTTTTATCTTCCTTTTCTTAGATCAGTCTTTTTAACATTTCATATAATAATGGCTTGGTGATGATGAACGCCTTTAATTTGACCTTATCTGGAAAGCACCTTATCTGCCCTTCCATTATAAATGAAAGCTTTGCTGGATGGAGTATTCTTGGATGTAGGTCTTTGCCTTTCATGACTTCAAATACTTCTTTCCAGCCCCTTCTTGCTTATTAGGTTTCTTTTGAGAAATCAGCTGATAGCCTTATGGGCACTCCTTTGTAGGTAACTCTTTTCTTTTCTCTTACTGCTTTTAAGATTCTCTTCTTATCTTTATCTTGGGTAGCTTAATGATGATGTGCCTTGGTGTGTTCCTCTTTGGGTCCAACTTCTTTGGGACTCTCTGGACTTCTTGGACTTCCTAGAAGTCTATTTTCTTTGCCAGATTGGGGAAGTTTTCCTTCATTATTTGTTCAAATAAGTTTTCAATTTCTCGCTCTTGTTCTTCTCCTTCTGGGACCCCTATAATTTGGATATTGGAACATTTCAAGTTGTCCCAGAGGTTCCTAAGCCTCTCTTCCATTTTTTTGAATTCTTGTTTTTTCATTCTGTTCTGGTTAGATGTTTATTTCTTCCTTTTGTTCCAAATTGCTGCTTTGAGTTCTGGTTTCCTTCCTGTCACTGTTGGTTCTCTGAATATTTTTCTTTATTTTATTTTGGGTATCTTTCATTTGTTTTTTCATTTTTGACAAAGCTCAATCAGTTCTGTAAGCATTTTGATTACCAGGGCTTTAAATTCTCCATCAGATAGGTTGGCTGTCTCCTCATCATTTAGCTCTCTTTGTGAAGTTTTGCTGTGTTTTTTCATTTGGGCCATATTTCTTTGTCTTGGTACAACTATTACATAGTAAGGGACAGAGCCTTAGGTATTCACCAGGGTGAGACAACCCTCCCTGCTGCCTGTTGGGGTGCTGCCTGTTGTGGAGGGGCCAGAGAGGGAACAATGCAGCTTTCCTGCTTGTCTCTAGTGCACTTTCCAGTGGACTCTCGTGTGAGACTGGGAGTTTTTCCCACTGTGGCAACTGCCACATTCCATATTCCACAGTCAACTCTGAGTCCCAGTTTCTCCTTAAGTCAGCTCCACCTGCAGCCTCGAGGTGCCGGGTTGGTGGGTTTTCTCAGCCAACCCTGCCCACACGGTCTGCCTTATCACTGTGGTTTCTCTTTGTCCACCATCTTACAGGTCTGGTTATTCTGTTTGACTGTTTCTTTAATTCTGTGGTTTTTTGGAGTTCCATGCAGTTTGATTTTCTAGCACTTCTGGTTGTTCATTGATTTTAGATTGGTTGTTATCCTCCTTTCGGTTGTGCGAGGTAGTGAAGGGTTTTCACCTAGCCTCCATCTTGGTCGGAACTCCTATGTCACAATTTTTCCATCAGTAAATGTAGATATATATTTTTCTCTTTAGTGGCTGCGTAGTTTTTCATCTTTTGGCTATTATAGAAAGTATTATCTGGTTTCTCATCGATGGATATTTTGCTTATTTTTCCTCTTTTTTGCATGTTAATATACTTCTATTAAGAATAATTTTTGCATATATTTTTACCTCTTTGTGTTAGTATATCTGTGAGACATACTCCATGAAATGGAATTCATGTGTCAAAGGGTATTTACATTTTACATTTTGATGGATTTTGCCATATTTTCCTTGAAGCAGGTCATGCAAATTGATTCTTTTCTTTCAGTGTGTAGTTAGGAACAGCTATCAGTGCAACCTAGTGTTTATCCAAGGAAAGCTTAATCTGGAACAAAAAAGAATTGGTATACTGCACCTATAGAGCAATGGTAGCTCACTGATTGATAGCATTAATAAAGAAAGAAACTTCACATGTCATCATGTCCTTGTGCCTCATTACTTTCTATATCAGCATCAATGTACATTCGAACTGAACTGTTAATATTGAAGTCCCTACCAACATTATTCATCTCCTGCTAGGAACTTGTCAGAGTTAGAAATTCTAATAAAAGAGGTACTTTTAATTTTAACTGAATATCTAAGAATTTATTTTTATTCCACAAAAATAGTGAAATCAGCCCTGGCTGATGTGACTTAGTGGATTGAGCACTGGCCTACAAACTGAAAGGTCACCGGTTCAATTCCCTGTCAGGGCATGTGACTGGGTTGCAGGCCAGGTTTCCAGTTAGGGGAATCTCCCTCTCTTGTTCCCTCCCTTCCTTTCTCTAAAAATAAATAAATTAATAAAAAAAACAAATAAAAAAGTAAAAGCATTTGGATATTGGAGGTCATATACCTTACTATGTCAGTGTCTGCTCTTTAATTTTAATTTCTTATTCTAGTTAAATAGCAGCTTCCATTTTATTGGAATTAGGAGTTTTTTTTTGGAATTAAAGTTTCATTTTTGTTTTTTTAATACTATATAGAGTGAACAAAAAATGTTTTTGCAAAAACAACCATTAATTTTTCCAGGAAAAACATAAGATGGGAAAACATTATTCTTGGGGCACTTAGCACTTAAGTTCTATCAAAGTGTCTTGTGTATCGTTTCTACTCTCCTAACCCTATTACCAGACCTGTGTCTGCCACATAGTTGATGTTCAGTATTAGCGAAGCAAATGAAATGGGCTCATGGGAAGGCTTTAGTTAAGAGGATATAACTTTTATTGTGTTTTAAATATACCTTCATTCTACTTATATTTTCTCTCTAACCAAATTAAATTAATAACATGAGGGTATTGACATGTGGAGGATTGTTAATCTTTTTTCTTTTATCTCTCAGCAAATTTTTTAGTACATCCCCATTCTGTAATAAAATAAGTAGATTAGTTACAAACATAATGTCTGCCTTCCAAATAGTTTCTAATCCAGTTATAAACATAATCTTTGGAAAGTATACCTTCTCAAAGTTTCTCATTAAGTCCCTTCATTATTAAAATAACTGAAAAGAAATTGTTTTTGATGTAAAGTACTGTGTACGTTTTGACGAACTTGGTGTTCTTACTCTCTTTGCAGATTTTACAGATTTTACAGTCCCAGCCAGATGCAGCACATCAAATATCTCAACAAGTGGGTTGGCAAGACACTTTAGTTAGGCTTTTTTTAAAAGCAAATTTTGAAAATGGAAATACTCTTCATAAGCACAATAGGGCTGTTTTAATGAAAGACAATGATAAAAATATATCAGCTGAAGATATTAAGAGGAACTTAGATGAAAAGACAGATGATGAAAAAATTAACTCTTTTGCTTTAGCTGATGTGCATTCAGATCCTTGGAGTTTGGAGGATAGACACTCTCTAGATTCAAACACACCCTTATTTCAAGAAGATAGCTCTGTGGGAGAATTGTCTTTCAAATCAGAGAATCAGGAAGAATTCTGGCATAATCCTTCACATTTAAGTTTAGATCTCAGTGGAATTGATTCATGTGAATTGAGTGATAGTGGAAGTCAAATGCCAGATAGCTTGCCTAGCACGCCATCCCCAGTAGAGTCTACTAAATCATTTTCTGTGCAATCCGACAAAGAAAGCAGCATCGTGAATGACATGGGCTTTAGTGATGACTTCTCTTTACCTGAAAGCCAAGAGGTAAAATACCTTATTTGTCCAAGTGCTCTTTTTATTTATATATGTCTATTGTATACTTCTAATTCTTAGGAATGTGTAATTGTTAACAATTTCATTTTATATTAATTTCTAAGTCTCATGATCTAAGATATTAGAAGCCTGTGTCATTAAATTATGCATGTGTTGACAACAAAGCCAGTGTATTATTCATCCTTTATCTCTCTAGCACCTACTACTAAAGTTCTAGGTTCATCCGGACACTTTAATGATAATATGTTAAAGGATTATAGTCAGTATATGTGATGGATATTATGTGCTTTAATTAACATCCCTTCCCTCCAATAATTTAATATTACTTTATATTTTTATAGAGATGTGAGGAGGAGCTTCTTCAATTACTGACAAGTATTTTGAACTATGTAATCTGTAAAGGACTAGAAAAGTCTGATGATGATACTTGGATTGAACGGGGACAAGTATTTGCAGCACTAACTAAATCAGGAATATCCAGTGAGCTACTCCGACCATCAGATGAAATAAAACTAATGTAAGTATTCGGTTGGTGACTTCCCCTCTTTCCTTGGAGTGGGCAGGAGCATAAAATATTTTATTGAACATGTATCCAGCATTCAGTGGATGTAGAGGAAAGGGGAAACTTTGTTTACAGCTCCTTTTCTGTCACCATTCTTTTGGCATTTAGAGAGAAGTCCAAAAACTAGCTCCAGTATGAAGAGATTTAAACCCTAAATTAATTTGGGTTTTAAGTCATTATATATTCCTTGTTTAAATTGTTTTCTGCAATATCTAAGCACTTGGTGCTTGTGTTCTATGGTCTTGTCCAAATTTGGTTGTTTCCATGTTAAGTGTTTTCATGAAAATTACTTCTGTAAAGCATTGAGTTCCCTGCTTATGATAGAACACTAACAGTAGCACCCTAGGGGAGAATTACTTCTTTATTTTCCAAAGAGCTTGGCCCACAATAAGGCATAATAAGGCTTTCTTTTCTAATTTTTCCAATTTCAGCTTTAAAGAAGCTTTTAAGTATTTCATGGAGACTTGAATGTGACTTATTTTCATGGCTTTTTAATAGTCAAGTCAACAGGTAACTTTTACTTTGCAGTTTAGTGTTAGGTGTATTAAAAATAGATACTCTAAAGATTAAAAAGTTGCTTCATTGTTATTAAATTCTTTCCAAGTGTTTTATGATGCCTGCCAGAGATGGTATATCTCTGGAGATATAGGCTTATTAAATAATAACTGGGTTTTTTAATATCCTACTGTTTTTCTAAGTTTAAAAAGGTTTTAAGAGAACTTTATTTTACACTTAGTTTGCTGCAGAAGATGTTAGAATGGGCAGTTGCAGAAAATAGAGAAGCAAAAACTAATCCAGTAACTGCTGAAAATGCCTTCCGACTCATGCTGATCATACAGGACTTTCTGCAGTCAGAGGGACTAGCTAATTCAAACACATGGACTGAGAAGGTGCAGTAATATGTCTTTGAAATCATTTCTTTGATAATTAAGGATTTATTTAAACAAATTTGCCCTGGCTGGTGTGACTCAGTGGATTGAGTGCTAGCCTGTGAAGCAAAGTGTCACTAGTTCAATTCCCAGTCAGGACACATGCCTGGGTTGTTGGCCAGGTCCCCAGTAGGGGGCATGTGAGAGGCAATCACACATTGATGTGTGTCTCTCTTTCTCCCTTCCTTCCCATCTAAAAATAAATTAAATCTTAAAAAATAATCAAATTTTGTATCCCCTCTTTTCAGAGTATTAATATTTCATCAGATGCAATAAACCATGGATAAGATGTGATAGTCACAGATTTTATTAGCTTGTTACTGGCTTTTACTGACTGTACATTGAACTAGGTTTGGAATGTTAATTCTTGGTATTAGTGTTAGGGAAAACTCATCATCAGTAGATTAAAGAACTGAATGTTTTTCTTTTTGACTTTTTCTTTTGCAATAGCTTTTAGAGGATATGATGCTGCTCTTCGATTCTCTATCAGTTTGGTATTCTGAAAGTCCAGTATGGGTAAAACTCTCTCAGATTCAAATCCAGTTGCTTCTAGGATTTATTGGAAAGGGTAATTTACAGGTTTGTCTTTTTTTTTTTTACATTGTTTTCTATGCTTGCAAGCAGTATAGGAATTATTTGTGCGATAATTAAATGATAATATGTTTTCAGTATTTTAATTTTTTAATTAGTTCTAGTACTATTTATGACTTCATTCTAGATTCAGTTCTGTGAGATTAGAAAGAAGCTTGACAGTCAGCTAATTATTTATCTCAGTTTTTTATTACTCAGTATAATTTAAAAATTCCCTTTAAAGTGTTCATACATAGCTTATAGTAGAAGGCATTAATGATATTTATATTTAGTGCAGCTAGGAGCTATCCTGCTTGCAATGACTATACATGTACAGTTTAAGGCTTACACTTAAGGAAAATTATTTTTTAAATTGTTCATTTCAAAATCATATCCTACTAGTTTACTACTGTAGTAATCCAGTTTTACATTGTATTTATTTTTCATTCATCAAACACCTACTGAATATCTACCAAGTATTAGCATTGTGCTGTCTGTCCAAAATAAAGAAACAAAATATGGACCCAAGGAATATTTATTATTTATATTTTAAATTAAAAATTTTAAAGGTTGGTTAAGGTCCATATGAATGTTAGTCTGTCATGTTTGTATTTACATTGGATGCTTGTGATTACCTAGGTTGGCTTAGTCATGACATGTATCCCATAACTCCTTACCTGACCCTTTTTCTTTTCTTTTGGTATTACGATTTTAAGTACCTGGAGTTAAGGAGGTCTGGGTAAAGATAGTTTCTGATATACATAAACTTGATATAGCATTGATAAGAACATGAGATTAAAAATGTATAAAGTTGCTCTGTTTTAAAAAGGCCAGATTTTTCAGTAGATATATTTTTCTAATCGTAAAAATAACACAGGCTCTTGTGGAAAATACACAAAAGCATAAAGAAGAAAAAATACGTAACTTATTTATCATCTCATGGCCTAAAAGAAAACAGCTACTTTAGTATTTTTTCTATGCATGTATTTTTCCACATGATTGAAATCATCAGTATTTTGATAAGTTTGTATTTTTTCTTAAAATTATATCAAACTCATTTCCCCACGTTACTAACTTTATAAAGATAGTTTTTTTCATGGTCATAAGAGTAGCACATATTCATTGTAAAAAACATGGAAATTGCAGAAAAGCTAAACCAGAAAATGGACACTGTGATATATGGATGGTGGAAGTTTGAATGGTACATACAGCCTTTTAAATGCAGTTTGAAAATACATGAACTAAGAACTGTAAAAAGTTATTACACTCTTAGTTTAGTAATTCTGCTCTGAAACTGTACCCTAAGATAATAGTCTGAAATATCACCAGTCTTTGTACCCATAGATAGTCATTGTAGTATTCTTTTTTTCCTCTACCTAGAAGTAGAACAAAAATAGCTTTTTTGGCTTTTTCATTAATATTAACCTGATGACTATTAAAGCAGTTGCAGGCAGCATGCTGGGTGGTTATTTACTTTAGGTATTGGACTCCATTTTGTTCCACTCATAGTCACTCTCTGTTTTTCTCCTTGATGAAATTTCACCAAATAAAATGTCTGTTTAAATTGTTCAACATTAATTATTCAATGTCTTTCCCATAGTAGGGCTCTATAAATACATGTTAAATAAATGAGTACAGGTAGATACACTTTGCCTCCTTGCAAAAACCAAATTTCTAAAACAACAAATTTAAAAACAAAAAAAAAGCCAGAACTGCCAGAAAATCTAGTTGTATGGAAGTCCTATAACCAAGGAATTAAAGAAACATTCATTCAGACCTGTAGGAAGGGCAGAGATGGGCAGCTGGGGTGGAGAGAACTCCTGGCAAGGAGACAGCTGGAGGACCTTGCTGGGCAAGGCAGCTGCTGGCGTACTGGGCAGTCCCACATTTGCGTAAGGATAAACCAGGAAGAACAACTGGGGAGTGAGACAGACAGTGCAAACCAGGGTTCCAGCTTGGGGAAATAAAGCCTCAAAACCTCTGACTGTAAAAACCTGTGAGGGTTGCGGCATTGGGCTGGGGCCAGAGAAACTCTCAGCCTCACAGGAGAGTTTGTTGGAGAGATCCCCAGGGTCCTAGAACATACACAAACCCACCCACCTGGGAATCAGTACCAGAAGGGCCCAATTTGCTTATGGGTAGCTGGGGAGGTGACTGAAAGCTGGCTGAGAGCTGAGCAAGTGGCATTGTTCCTTCTTGGACCCCTTCCCACATACAGTGCCACAATGCAGTGACGTGGTTGCCCCTCCCTGGTGAATACCTAAGGCTCTGCCCCTTACTATGTATTAGTTGTACCCAGACAAAGAAATAAGGACCAAATGAAACAACAGATCAAAGCTCTAAAAATACAACTAAGCAACAAAAAGATAGCCAACTATCAGATGCAGAGTTCAAAACAGTGGTAATCAGGATGCTCACAGAATTGGTTGAGTATGGTTGCAAAATAGAGGAAGAAGTGAAGGCTCTGCAAAGTGAAGTCTCTGCAAAGTGAAGTAAAGGAAAATGTACAGGGAACCAACAGTGAGAGGAAGGAAACCAGGACTCAAATCAACGGTTTGGACCAAAAGGAAGAAATAAACATCCAACCAGTACAGAAATAAGAAACAAGAATTTAGAAAACTGAGGAGAGGCTTAGGAACCTACGGGACAACTTTAAATATTCCAACATCCGAATCGTAGGGGTGCCAGAAGGAGAAGAGGAGGAGCAAGAAATTGAAAACTTACTTGAAAAAATAATGGAGGAGAACTACCCTAATTGGCAAAGGAAATAGACTTCCAGGAAGTCCAGGAAGCTCAGGGAGTCCCAAAGAAGTTGGACCCAAAGAGGAACACATCAAGACACATCGTAATTTAATTGCTCAAGGTTAAAGATAAGGAGAGACTCTTAAAAGCCTCAAGAGAAAAGGAGACAGTTACCTACAAAGAAGTTCCTTTAGACTATAAGCTGTTTTCTCAAAAGAAACCTTGCAGGCAAGATGGGGCTAGAAAGTATTCAAAGTGATGAAAGGCAAGGACCTACATTTAACATTACTCTATCCGAGCAGATAAAGTGCTTCCCAGATAAGTTCAAGTTAAAGGATTTCATCCATCACTAAGCCCTTATTATATGAGGTGTTAAAGGGACTTATCTAAGAAAAAGAAGATAAAAAATATGAGCAGTAAAATGATAACAAACTCACAACTATCAACAACTGAACCTAAAAAAAAAAATAACTAAGCAAACAACTAGAACAGGAACAGAATCACAGAAATAGAGATCACATGGAGGGTTATCATCAGGGAGGTGCAGGAGGAAGAATGGGGGAAAACGTACAGGGAATAAGAAACACAAGTGATAGGTACAAAATATATGGGGAGGGTAAGAATAGTATGGGTATTGGAGAAGCCAAAGAACTTACCTGTACAACACAAGGACATGAACTAAGGCGAGGGAATGCTGGTGGGCGGGGTAGTACAGGACAGAGGGGAATAAAAGGGAGAAAAAAATGGGACAACTGTAATAGCATAGTCAATAAAATATATTAAGAAAATGAGTGTAGCAGCGCCTACAGATGAGACTGGTCCTGTCTACCAGAAGTCAGTGATTTAAATCATTTCTCATTAACCAGTTAATTTCATTCTTTCAGAAATGAAAGATTATGTCTCTGAGGTTGTGCATGTTAAAAGCTAGGAAAGGAATCGCTTCCCTTAAAGGAGTTTTGATAGAGCTGCCTGCAAAATGAATGTAGCTAGCAAACTTCTTTTGCATGACACATACATATTAGCTAGTTGCCAGCAGTTAAGTATTAGTAAATTTTACATAAACACCAAGATTTCCAGCTTGTCTCTAAAATGAGACTGAATGGCTCTTCAGAAACGCTGCATCTATTTAGATGCAGTATATGGTCTTTAATTTGTCTGGGTCTCTACTCTCCCAGTTGTCTTAGTTCAGCCATTGATGGAGGAGCTTTTTCTAAATCTTTGTAGGGCATTTCCCATAGTAATTAAATAAGAAATAGGGAAGTAGGGCATCCGTATTTTTTGTACTTTCTCAGGTGACCTTAAGGCAGTATTCTTTATGATGAGGAGATTACATGTATGTAGTGTATGTTTATATTCAAAATTAAGGCAATGGTCAACTAAATTATTTTGTACTTATTCAAAGTCTCATACTTTTAAATAAATACATAAACTTACATTTATTAACCATAATATTAAGTTAAAAGCAAAGCACTGAATAGTCTTTTTATACAAGCTGTATTTTAAAAAACACATAGCATAAAATCCTAGAATATTAGCACTGGCATTTTCTGGTTGATGGAAAAATGTGTGACTTTCCCCCTTACATTTGTTGGCCTCTATTAGAATTAATCTGCTTAAGTCAGATCCAAAGATTAAAATGAAGAGATTTAGAGAAAACCTGAGGAGGCTAGAGAAGCTTCACTAGTAGAAGTTAAAGTAAAAAGTAGAAAAGTAAGTGTTTTGAGCTTTCTTAGAGATTGTTTCCTCCAGTGCTGTTTGCTTTTTTTCAGCCTGCTTGGACACAAATGCATTCTTGAAGTGATGTTAAGTTTTAATACTTCCTGAGTTTTTTCTTGCTTTTTAAAATTTTTAAAGTAATAAGATTCAAAATTGGGATTTAGGATTAAGGGAGAAGGAGACACTTTCTATCATTTGTCCTGATACGGTTTTAAGTCTTAGATCTTAATTGTAGACAAAAGGCGTCCCCTTTGTGACCTCATTTACCTTTCTATTTTGAGGTTTAAGGTCAAAGTTTAATAGTAAATAGAGTATTCCTTTGCATGGATTTGTACCCGGTATATATATTTTCCTTGGGAACTTCAAGGATAATTAGATTTCTGATCAAGGACTTGGTCTCCTGTGTACGTGTTCTTTATGTATCAGAATGCTTTGATTCTAGGTAACAGAAGCATCAAGTTCAACTGACTTCTTAAGACTCATTGGCTCATATAATTGAAAATTTTATAGGTAAGATGAGTTTAAGGCATGATGCAATCAAGGCTCCAGTTACATTTATTTGCTGTTCTTGCAGCACTGCTCTCCAACCTGTCTCAAGTTGTCTTAAACTTGGCTGCTCTTATTGTCACAAAATGACTGCCAACAGCTGTGGGGGCTACATGCTGCCTTATTCATATCCAGAGAAGGAGAGTCCTCCTTCCTACAGTCACTGTTGATAAGACAGTTCTTCATGGATCTCTGCATATCTTATGAATAGAGGTGCTGGATGCTTTGTGTGGTCTTTCTGAGGGTGCATGTATAGTGCACAACTTTGGAAGACACAGATCATGCCTTCCTTCCAGGGCAAAAGGCAGGTTTGTTGACTCTCCAGCATAGTAAAGATACTGCCTCCCTCCCAGGCAAAGTGTAGGCACACTTATTGCCCCATATAAAAGATTTGGGTTCTCTGTGCTCAGGGTTCCTCTCCTATAATGCAACCACTGTGTGTGCAGGCATCATCTAGTCCTGTTTATCTTTCACCATGGGAATTGCAGTATGGGGACCGACGTAAAGACTGATATTCTGGCTATTGCTAATACTGTAGATCTTTGTTTTCAACCCAGGATTGTAATGTCTTCTGCCAGTATCTATGAAACTGTGGTAGGCTAACTTTTTAGCTTGCAGGTGAGATGAATTCTGAGACCCTTCGCATTCCTTAACAGTTATTATGTAAAAGTTCTGAATTTGCGCTGATAAGCCTATCCCTGAATGAATCTTTGTGACAGACAATGGTATGAATTGAATGAACTAATCACTGGAGCTAGGGGTTGGATATTCTGTTTGGATTTTGACCTTCAGGACCTATTGTTAGAATTAGAGATGGCATCATCACTCTATCCTTGCAGACTTTAAGAGGAGTAGAATGGATGTTGGGTGATTAATTATGTACCACAACCTTACTGTATATTCCAAATTAAATGTGGTACATTTATAATTTCTTAAACTTCAAGCAGAGTAAAAGAAAACTTTTGCTATCCCTAAGCGTCTACTTTATTCTGCTCTTTCTTACCTATTTTCCCCCAGGTTTGTGCAATGGCATCGGCTAAGCTAAACACACTTTTGCAGACCAAAGTGATTGAAAATCAGGAAGAAGCGTGTTATATTTTAGGGAAGCTAGAACATGTTCTAAGTCAATCCATCAAGGAACAGACGGAAATTTACTCATTTCTGATTCCCCTTGTCCGTACCCTGGTTTCCAAAATTTATGAACTTCTCTTCATGAACTTGCACCTGCCTTCTTTACCTTTTACCAATGGTAGTTCTTCATTTTTTGAAGATTTTCAAGAATATTGCAGTTCAAATGAATGGCAAGTTTACATTGAAAAATATGTAAGTTTTATATTTTTTGAGTGAGATTTTTCTACTGTTATTTTATAGAAGTATATATTAAATTTTGTATATGTATTTTTATAAGATTATACCTTATATGAAGCAGTATGAAACCCATACATTTTATGATGATCATGAGAACATGGCACTTTATTGGAAGAATTGTTACGAAGCCTTAATGGTGAATATGCATAAAAGAGACCGGGAAGGAGGAGAAAGCAAACTCAAGTTCCAGGTAAAAATTGTTAAGTGCTTTAGGTATCTAATTTTTTTATGTTGATTTCAAGCATTTAATATTCAAGTGAGAGTAATAACAAGTCTGAACTTTGAAAACAAACAGTATTTCTGACTGAAAATATTCAGGATTGAAAGAAAAGCTTTGATTAATAAAAATTAAAACTTTAATATCAAAATGTTCTATATATTCTGATTATATAAGAAGTCTATTAAGCTGATAGGTTTCTCTAAGGAGTCTGGGTATAAGTAAATGCTTAGAAGGAAATATATAGCATGAAATATTTATATTAGGAAAGAAAAAGGCCTCAAATCAATAATTTGTTTCACCTGAATAAACTAGAAAAAAGAAAGTAATCTAACTTAGTTTCTAAATCAGTGAAATTGGAAGCAGAAAAACAATAGAGAAAAATCAGTGAAACCAAAATCTAGTTATTCAGAATATCAGTAAAATTGATAAGTTTCTAGCTAGATTGACAAAGCAAAAAAACAAAAGTAAAAAATTAGTAGTACCTGGAATGAAAGGGGAAGTAACACCACTGACTTCACAAATGTCAACATAGTAATAAAAAAACTACAACAAACCAATCTATGAAATGACATAAATAAAATGAATCAATTTCTTGACAAATACAAATTTTCAAAACTAATTCAATAATAAGTACATAACCTGCACAGTCCTCTGTCTGTTAAAGAAATTGAATTTAATGTAATAAAAACCTTCCAAAAGGGCAAATTTCAGATGCAGGTTGTTTCACTGGCAAATTTTATCAAACATTTAATAGAGAAATTACACCAAGTTCTCACCATTTCTGCAGAAACCAGAAAAGTGAGATCACTTTTGAATTTATTATATGAGGGCAATACTACCTTCGTGTTTAATCATGCAAAATAATGCAAGAAAACCACAGACCAAGATCCCTCAGGAACATAGGTACAAACCAAATCTAGCAATATATGAAAAAATAATATATCACAACCAGGTAGAGTTTATCTTGGGAACGCAAGGCTGATTCAACACTTGATAATATATATAATGGGCCACATTAGTAAACTTATCAATTAAAAAATAATGATCATATTAATAGAGAAAAATATTTGACAAAATTCAACATCCATTTATGATCAAAGCTCTCAGCAAACCAGAAATAGAAGTGAATCTCTACAAAAATCCTACAGTGAACTTGGTATTTAAAGGTATAAAACAGTGCTTTCCTGTAGAATAGCGAAGGTAGAGAACTAGGCAGGAATGTCTGCTCTCACCAGTCCCAGTTACTATTGTTCTATAAGTCCTAGCAAATGCAATAAGAACAGAAAAAGAAATAAAAGACATTTACATTAGGGAGGAAAAAATAAAATTATTTGCAGACAACATGATTATCTATATAGACATTTCTAAGGAATCTTACCAAAAATTTCCTATTTCCTATTGAATTTAGCAAGATTGCAGTACTCAAGATCAGTACACAAAATTTAATCATATTTCTGCATGTTAAGCAATGAAAAATTGGAATCTGAAATTTAAAAAAATACTATTTAGAGTATCTTTAAAAAATGAAATATTTAGACATCAATTTAACAAGATATGTACTTGATTGGTATGCTAAAAACTATAAAATACTGATGAAACAGACCAAAAGTCTTTGTTGGTTAGTTATTAAATTTAAATAAATAAATAAATAAATAAATAAATGCACTACGGCTAGAATCGTATTGTGCTTCATTAAAGAAAATGATTCTAGTAGAGCAAAAATCCTGTTGATTACCAGCTTCTTTCTTTCACTGTATGATTTTATTGGGTCTTTTTTTTTTTTAAGTTATGGCATTGAAATTTACCTGTAAAATATGATTCAGTGGTATTATTTATTGCTTCTTTTTTAGAAATTTTTTGTAGAGCCATTTAATCGAAAAGCACGCCAAGAGAATTTGAGGTATAATAATATGCTTAAACAACTTAGCGGTCAACAGTTAGCCATTCTGAGACGCTGGAAGGCAATACAGGTCTATCTTACATGTGAAAGAGGACCTTGGGCTGAAAGGTATGAGTATATCATTTATTAAATAACCTTTGCGCTTTAGTTCTAGTCTAGAACTTTTTAAGCCAATGGCTTCTCCAATCCAATTTATATGATTTTTAATTTTAAAAACGAGGGAGCCCTGGCCAGGTTGTTCAGTTGGTTAGAGCATCACCCTGATAGGCTAAAGCTGAGGGTTCGATTCCCAGTCACAGCATGTAGAGCACATACAAGAAACAACCAATGGACGCATAAATAAGTGGAAGAACAAATAGATGTTTTTCTCTCTCTCTCAAATCAATAAATAAAAATTAAAAATGAAAGAATGGCCCTGACTGGTGTAGCTCTGTGGATTGAGTGCGGGCTGCGAACCAAAGCATCGCAGGTTCGATTTCCAGTCAGGGCACATGCCTGGGTTGCAGGCCATAACCCCCAGCAACCGCACATTGATGTTTCTCTCTCTCTCTTTTCTCCCTCCCTTCCCTCTCTAAAAATAAATAAATAAAAATCTTTTTAAAAATAAATATATAAATAAAAGAATGTAGGAAATCGGAGAAGGGTACATACACTTATTTCTTTAAAAAATGAATTATGAAGTTATATGTCCTTTCTCTGGAATATGATGCATGCATTAGAATTAGGCTTACAGCTTTTAAAGCCCTAGAAAATGTTAATGCAGTCATATTAAATTTTAAAAAGATTCAAAAGCTATGGGGTATCATCAAGGTATGTAAAATACAGAGATTAAGACCAAAAACAAACACACTCAACTGTTATCATTGATAACCTTTGGAAAACAAAAAAAATGGAGCAAAGAAATTGCTGGCAGTGATTACAGTCACAAGTCACATACTCATTGGCTGCATAATGAATATTAGAAAGTGTATGAATTTCAGAATCCAAGTTAAAATAGAGACTGAGTTTCTTACATATTTTGGATATTAATCACGTATCAGATGTATCATTTGCGAATATCTTCTCTCCATTAAGTAGGTGGTCTTTTTGTTTTGTTGGTTTCTTAAGCTTCCCAGAACTTTAGTTTGTGATAATACCATTTGTTTGTTTTTGCATTTGTTTCCCTTGCCTGAGGAGATGCATCCAAAAAGATATTGCTAAGAGCAATGTCAAAGAGGTTATTGCTTGTGATTTTTTCTAGGAGTTTTATGGTTTCAGCTCTTATATTTAAGTCTTTAATACATTTAGAATTTATTTTTGCATATGGTGTAAGAAAGTGGTCCAGTTTCATTTTTTTTGCATGTATCTGCCCAGCTTTCGCAACACTACTTACTGAACAAACTGTCCCCATTGTATATTCTTGCCTCCTTTGTCCTAGGTTGACTGTATAAGTGAAAATTAACTTCTGGGCTCTTTATTCTATTCCCTTGATCCATATATCTTTTTACATCAGTACTATACTGTTTGTTATTGTAGTTTTATAATATAGTTTGAAATCAAGGAGAGTGAAAATTAGGGAAAATTTCTTTCACTATTTGTGGTATTGTGGTTTCATATAAATTTTAGGATTTGTTCTGATTCTGAGAAGAATGCCATTGTTTTTTTGTTTTTGTTTTTGTTTTTTTAAGAGAGAAGGGAAGGAAGGGAGAAAGAGAGGGAGAGAAACATCAATGTATAGTTGCCTCTCATATGCCCCCATCTGGGGACCTTGCCCGAGACCAGGCCTATGTCCAGGCTGGCAATCGAAGTGGCAGCTCTTTGGTTTGCAGGCCGGCACTCAATCCACTGAACCATACTAGCCATGGCTGGTATTTAATAGGGATTACATTGAATTTGTATATTGTTTTAAATACACAGTATTTAAAATACATAAGGAACTCATACAATTTAACACCAAAACCCCCAGATACTCCAATTAAAAAATGGGCAGAGGACCTGAAAAGACATTTATCCAAAGAGGGCATACAGATGGCTAACAGACATATGAAAGATGCTCAGTATCACTAATGATCTGGAGAAGTGCAAATTAAAACCACAATGAGATATCATCTTACACTTGTTGAAGTGGTTCTCATCAATAAAGGAAATATAGCAAGTACCGATGAGGATGTGGAGAAAAGGGAAGTGTTGTATACTGTTTGGTGGGTTGTAAATTAATATAGCCACAATGTAAAATGGTAGGATATTCCTCAAAAACATTAAAAATAGAGCTGCTATGCAGTCCAGCAATTCTACTTTAGGAATTTATAAAAAAAAAAAAAACCCAAAACATTGATTTGAAAAGATTGCGTGCCACCTGTATGTTCATTGCAGCATTATTGGTATTGTAATATTGAAAATATGGAAGCAAACTAGATGTTCATCAATAGATGAATGGATAAAGAAGATGTGGTATATATATGTAATGGAATATTATTCAGCAGTAAAAGAATGAAATCTTGCCAATAGCAACAGTGGATGAACCTAGAGGGTATTATGCTAAATGAAATAAGTCATATAAAGAATGACAAATACGATGATTTTACTTACGGGAATCTAAAACAAGCAGAACAAATTAATAAAATAGAAACAGATACATAGACATAGAGGAGAAGCTGATGATTGCCAGAGGGGACGTGGGCTGGGGAATGGGAATGAAAATGATGGAAGGACAAAAAAATTAAAAACATAAAATTTAAGAAAGGAAATTACTGTTTTGCACAGTGAAACATAAAGGAATTTCTCACAGATGGATCAGGTGAATTACAAGATCTTATTTGTTTTGCAGAATAAGGGAAGTGCTTCTTTTTTTTATCACACTTAAGTTTTCCTTTAAAAAGACTCATTTACTACACATTCTGAGAATGCATTAGAGAACAGGCAGCACTATGGCACTATAACAATGGTAGAGATAAGGTTATAGATGTAACCTGGGTTGGGTGTTAGGATTTTATTTGCGTATTGTTCATGAGGTATTTTTAGGCACCCCTGGCTATTCTCAGAGCTAGTTCACATCTATGTCTCTGGCCCTGTTTTTTTGGGAAGGGACAGTGAGGAGGTGTGTGAATTATAATTTGCAACTTTTGCTGATTCTTCTGGAAAGCTGAGTTCAGGTACTACTAAGGGGAATGACAACTCTATCTCACAACAGGCCTTGGATTATTTGTGGATTGTGGGAGTTTCCCTGAGGATGCCAGCTACAGGAAACCCTGTTATTTTTGTCTCTCTAGCCCCATTTCCTTCTCCTGGTACTAAAGCCCTTCCTTTTTGTGAGGAAACTGCTTTGATATGGCCCCTCCCAATTCACCTTATCGCAAAGGTGCCAGTGGCTCAAGTCTACCCGTTACTCTTCCCTGAGACTTTATTGCTGGTACTGTCACAGAAAGTAGTGTCTTTTGGGATCACTAAGCTAACAGAATGTTAGTCCTGGGTTGTGGCTGGCCATCTTATCCCTGGTGGCATTACTGAAGCTTCTGGATCCATCTAGACCAAATACACTCCTAGACTTGCAAGTTATGAGAGCTTGTATATGTCTGATGTGCTTATAAGCAATTTGAGTTTTGTTTCCTTACAACCAAAAATGTAAAATTGACCATTATACTAGAGTACGTGAAAGAGCAGTTTCAGATGAAATATTGAGTGGAATTTCCCCAGCGCAGAATTTATTGGAGCTGTCCTCTGGTCCTGGTGCTGAAGAAGAAGACGTGTGGGCTGCATCTGAGCTCTAGCATAAGAAAATGAAGGTCCCTGTGGCAGCAGCCACTGGGATCTCCAGCTGCCATGAGAAGCCTATCAACTGGCTGTGTGATTTCAGGAGAATAAAGAACCAGGCCAACTCATTGACAGATGCTAGCAGCATGGAGTAAGTTTATTAGTAAGGCGGAGCCCAGGAAAAAAACTTGCAGTAAGCAAGAAGTCCACAGTTAGCATCAATCTGAAAGGAGAAATCCAGGCGTACTATCTGCAGATGACAGTTCTTGTCCCTGAGAAAGAAGACTGAGAAAAGTAGGACCCCAGTGTTAGAGCAAATGAGCTTCTGAAGTCAGAGCCCCTGGGTTCAAGTCCCACTCTGATGTTTATAAACTGCATGACCTTATGGAAGTAGCCATTTTGAGCCTCCGTTCTGTCACATACAAATTGGGGACATTGATTAAAATGATAATTAAGACACATACCTGAATTGGTTTCTATCTCTACCATTAGAGTTCTTTGTTTTCTGAATTGTGTGTGGGTTGTGTGTAGGTTATATCTTCCAAACTCTGCTCCTTAAGAGCAAAGATTATTGTACTCTTTATCCCTCCTCAAAAACAAAAAAAAATATATAAATTAATTTTATTTATTTGATTGTATTTTGTAAATTATAGCTCTGATATTTTTTGAGCTTTATATGTATATATTTTTGACCATGGATTTATTTCCTTTCCTTTTACCCTGTGATAGTTTGTCTTGAATCAGTTTACTTCTGTCTTCCTGACACTGCCTCTTTTATCTAGAGTTAGTGATGTTTTGTGCTTGAATATTTTACGTTTTTTTACTTGACAAAGTAATGTCACAAAATATTGTACTACATGATATATGTGTATATTTTATAGCCTTTTTTATTGTGGTAACATACATATCAAATTTTAATTATTAAAAATGTACACTGTAGTGACATTAAGTATACTTATCATGTTGTATATTCATCACCACTGTCCAGCTTTAGAATATTTTCATCACATCAAAAAGAAACCCTGGACCCTTGAAGCAGTCACTGCCTATTATCCCTTCCCCCAGCCCCACGCAACCATCAATCTGCTTTCTGACCATGAATTTGCCTGTTCTGGATATTTTATATGAATGAAATCATATAATATGTGACCTTTTGTGTCTGGGTTCTTTCACTTAGCATAATGTTTTCATTATATTGTACTTTGTATCAGTACCTCTCTTTTTTATAGCCAAATGATATTCCATTGTATGGTATACCACATTTTGTCGATTCATCAGTTAATGAGTTGTGTTCCTTGTAAACAACAGGACATTTGTAAACAAGTGTTTGTTTCAATGCCTGTTTTTGATCCTGTTGGGTTTATACCTATGAGCAGATTTGTTGGGTCATATGATCACTCTATGATTAACTTACTGAGGAATTGCCAGGCTTTTTTTCACAGTAGCTGCACCATTTTGCATTTCCATTAGCAATACTTGAGGATTCCAATTCTCTACCACTTTACTAGTACTTGTCATTTTCTGATTTTTTAATTATGACCATCCTGGTGGATGTGAAGTGATATCTCTTGATGTTGTTACATTCACTTAGTGACTAATGACACTGAGCATCTTTTCGTGTAGTTGTTGGCCAGTTGTGTCTTCTTTGGAGAAATCTATGTTCAAGTCCTTTGCCTATTTTTATATTGGATTGTTTGACCTTTTGTGCTTGAGTTGTAAGAGTTCTCTTTATATTCTCAATAATAGACCCTCATTCGATGCATTATTTGTAAATATTACATAGGCTGTCTTTTCACTTTCTTGATAGCTGCCTTTAGTGCACAAAAGTATTGAATTTTAGAGTCCAGTATGTCTATTTCTTTCTTTTGTTGCTTGTGTTTTTGATGTCATATCTTAGAAAGCATTCCCAATTCTAAGGTCTTAAAGATTTATCCCATCTTTTTTTCTAAGAGTTTTAACTCTTAGATCTTCGATTCATTTGCAATTATGTTATCTTTGTTTATAATAAAATTACTTCATTTTGAAAACTGTATTTGGAATAAACTTGTATAGCTAGTTAAAAACTTCCATATAACAGTGAAAGAGTTAGAAGATGTCAAATTATACATCTGAAGATTTATGTTCAGATCTTATTTCTGCTACCTATAAACCACATGGCCTTTTAGGAAAAAAAAATTAGCCTGTCTTAGAGACCTCATGTATAAATTGTAGCTGTGCATACTCGCATTGGTTTTGTCTCAGAATTGTTTTTGAGTCAAGTTAGTTAAAGAATGTGAATTTTTATAAAACGATTTTAAACACATGTAAAATACCTGATACGTTCTTATTCTATGTCAATCTTTGCAACTTTAAGCTAAATAATTGTATTTTTTTACTTATGAATATTCATAGGAAACAAAATGCAATTCACTGGAAGCTAGCTAATGTAGAAAACTATTCCCGTATGAGACTTAAGTTGGTACCAAACTATAACTTCAAAACCCATGAGGAAGCTAGTGCTTTGAGAGATAATCTAGGTGAGTTCTAATGGCTATGTATTTGTGGGATATAATAAGGGTGTTGATGGGGTTGGTTGTTGTTTTTATTGTTTCAAAATTATTTATTCATGAAGGAAGGGTGACATTTTAGAATTGATATTTAAATTTTTGTATATGTTAAATGTTTTAAACCTACTTTGGCTTTCTGTTTCAATTAATTGTAATTTTTCAAACAACATAATTTAAAACCATAAAATTATGCTATCATTTGTGTGAAATGTGTTGTGTCTAATATTCATTATGGTACAGTGAAACAATAGTCCTTTCCCCTTAGTTCTGCTTACCAAGACTGAGACTGAGGTTAAATATATCTAGAATTCTCAGTAACTCTAGGCCTTTCTTTTACAGTGTGTTCTTACAGAATTCAAGACACTTAGTATCTTGGGGGGGGGCAATGTCTTTTTTATAGGAGAAAGTGCTTTAAAATACATAGCCTAGCAGTGATTCAAAGCAGATTTGAAAGAATTTCTACAATTCTTTAGGAAGCCATTGTTTTCTAGCCATCTGACCTGGTGTTTCTCCCTTTTATGAAGAGAGGTCTGTAAAAACCTCAAAATATTGATTGTTAAAGAGTGATTGGCTAGTTAGTTATGTGTACACTAAATTGAAGTTACAATACATAGCCACCTGTGTTCCAATGGACATTGTGTTCCCTTGGGTTCAGTGACTAAGTTACAGGTGAAATTAGTACTAGCTTTTAATTTTTTTAAAAGTTGCACTAATATGTTGGTCAGTAGAATTGATGCCATAAAATGAAGAGAGCTAAGTACCTTCTTTATCATGTAACACATTATCATGTAATTAACAGTCAGAAATTACAAAAGAGGTATGATTTTTTTACTTTGCGTTTAATAAATATTTTGTTTTTAAACAGGTGTCCAACACTCACAGCCTTCCAGTGATTCATTGCTTTTGGAAGTAGTGAAACAAGTAAAAGTGAGTGATATGGAAGAAGATAAGTTAGACCTTTCTGAAGAGGAAATAACGGCCAGAGTAAATATGTATGTATATGTACTTGAAAGAATTTAAAATTATTTTGTTCTGACATATAGGATTGTCAATTTGAGGAAGACACTTGCTTGAAATTTTAATGCATTTCCAGGGTCTAACAGTTAATGCTGTATCAGCTATTAGGAGTGTATCAGTGTTAACTGAGATCATTGAGGAAGGCTTCTTAGAACTGGCATGACCAACTGAGATCATTGAGGAAGGCTTCTTAGAACTGGCATGACCTTGAATTTAGAAAGTATTTGATTTGAATGATAGTAAGACCATAACATCACATTTATGATGTATAGCATAAAATGCAACTCTTAACCAAAAAGTAGAAATTATAAAGATAAAAGCAGAAATTCCTGAAAAACAAAAACAAGCAAAAAAGAAATCTAAAGCTAGTTATTAAAAAAAACAGATAACAGAACAATAAATCTCTAGCCAGACAGGTTAGTAGAGAAAGAAAAACAACATAAATTACCAGTAGCAGGAATGAAAGAGAAGATAATGCTACAAATATTAAAATTATTAAAAAGAAATACTAATAATAACTTTATGCCAATAAATTTGAGATCTTATATGAAATGGATAAATTCTTAAAAGATACAAATGAGCAAACCTCACTCAGGAAGAAATATATAATTTGAGTAGCCTTAGATATGTGAGGTCTATCCAGAAAGTATCTGACCATGTAATATGGAAAATATAGACATTTACTGGAGAAGATAGATACAAGATACAAAAGACATTGTATGTAGGATAATAACACCTCAGCCCCCTTCAAAGCAGACACCTTGGGACCTCACACAGTTCTCCCAAACTCTATCAGCTGCCTTGTTGTATTTTTTTGAATCTCATCGATGGTCTGAAATCTCTTCCCTTTCAAAGGTGATTTCAGTTTTGGGAAAAGCCAGAAGTCACAGGGTGCCAAATCTGGGCTGTAGGGGGACTGAGTCACCTGGGTGATTTGATGTTTCACCAAAAAACTCCACCTGAGACATGATGCATGAGCCCTTCTATTGTCGTGATGAAGCTGCCAATTACCAGTTGCCTATAGCTGCAGTCTTCAGAATCATCTGAATAGTTTCCATGGAGGAATATTCAAGCTTAATGCAAAATTTGATGCAGATTTGTTGCTCTACTTGCTCATTTTGAATGTGTTGGCCACACAATACACATTCTCACTCGATGGCATCTACTGCCCCCACTGACTAGTACAGTAAAGTAGTCATTGTTCACACATGCACATTCTAGTCCACTCTCCTTGGCTGCCAAGGAGGTTACATCAATGTCTTGCAAACTGTTCTTGTTATATTAACAATGGTTGGACTTTTTCTGGATAGACCTTGTATGTCTAATTTTGGCTTTGTAGTTTAAAAACTTCTTCTAAGCAAATATATTTTCATTTCTTCATCTCTCCTTTATGCTAATATCATAAACGTTAGAACTTTATATATTTTAAGCCCAACAGTACAGTTTTGTAGTTACTGTTATACGTAATTATCTTTAAATCACTTAAGAGAAGAAAAGAGAAAACTAAATAACTATATGTTTTTTTCCATTTGCCTACATAATTACCATACTTCTACGCTTTATTTCTTAGTATACATTCACATTGTCATCTGGTGTCATTTCTTTTCAGCCTGAAGGACTTCATTTAGTATTTCTCGTAAGGAAGCTCTGATAGCCTCAGTCTGTGTTATCTGTGAAGGTCTTTATTTTGCCTTCACTTTTGGCTACTTTTTAAAAAATTGAAATAGAGTTTTTGAAAATTGAGAGTCACATAACAAAATTTACTATTTTAACTGTTTTAAATTGTAATAACACTTAGACTGTTAACACTCTTAGGTCTCTTATTTCTCCATTTCATCATAGTAAATACTGGAATTTCACTGTTTAAGAAAACACTGATAATTTTTAATTTTTTAAAGTTTATCTTAAAGATTGTAATATAAGATTCCTCATGAAAATCCATTGGGAACAAAATTAGACTTAGCCACTGCTCTCCTAGAAATGAGACAGATGTGAAATATCTAGGACCAGCAAGCAGGTAGCTTGCAGGTTATACTTGAATATTATTTTGTGAATGGTGGAAGTCTCCATTTCTATGCTCGGCAGTAAAAGTCACTTCCCCAGTTACACCTTTCAATAAATATAAATTATATCAGTCATCCAAATCAAGATGACTTCACTTTAAATAAGGTATGGGATGAGCAGTGCACAGTACTGTCTCCTTTCTTGTCGGGGGCCACTATGCTGATGATGCTCTATGATGCAGAGTTGGATTTGCTCTTGAAAGGTCTCATTTTACAGTTTAAGAATCAATCATAATTAGTACTTGTAATAATAATTTTTGAAACCACTAATAATGCAATACTTCATTTACAAATTCATATATTCCCCTGGATCAGTTTATGTCTCCTAAATGTAACTAAATGACATGACCAGTATTGCTGCATGTTTGAAAGGACCTCTGCCAGTATTGTTAAAGATTCACTATATTTTGTTTTTTGAAACTGAGTTATTGGGTATTAAGAATATCTGGTCAATATTTAAGTAATTTAATGTGCAGTGGAATATGTTTTTTATATAATGTAAATGCTCTTGGATATTAATTTTATAGACATGAGATTTATATTTGAATATGATATTCTTTTCCATTTACACAAAATACATTGTTAGGTGTTTGATTGGTATTTGTTTTTACAGTGATGAGAAGAAAGAACAGGATCAAAAAGAAAAATTGGTGTTGTCAGTAGACTGTGAACTTGTTACAATAATTGACATAATTCCTGGCAGATTAGAAATCACTACTCAACACATTTACTTCTATGATGGCAGCATTGAAAAAGAAGATGGTGAGGAGTTCTGGGGGAATAATTTCTGTTGTTCAATAGTTGAGTATCCAGTTTATCAGTCATTAATATGAAAAAAACAGTAAGATAGGCCTGTGGAATTATAATGTGTCATATAAAAGGAGAAATGGAAAGTCAGTGTGGGATTAAATTTATATTCAACAATGTACTGAAGGAATGCTTTTTTTTATTATCAGTGTTTTCAAAGATTTGGTTGAGGGGATTGCTTAAATTTAAGTTATAAAATGCAATCTTAATTTTATTTGAATGTCCACTTATTCTTGTAGGCTTCTAATCCTTTACCTGAAAATAAAAAGGTGCTTAAATCTAAGATGTCAACATAGAGATAAATGTTTCCATGATATAATATTTAGAATTATTCTTTATTCTAATGGAAAGGAAATAGAGTAGCTATAAAATTTTTAAATAGTTTAAAGAGAAACAATTTAAACTTCCAATAAATTTAACAAATGGTTTTTGATATAGAAATTGAATTTCTTTTTCCTATGTGCTACTTTTTTTCCTAGCTACTTTCCTAAGTAGGAGTTATTTTCTGCATAGCATGAGTAACTTTATAGGGTACCGTAGTCACAAGATTTCTTCTTTTTTAAGGAGTAGGCTTTGATTTCAAATGGCCTCATTCTCAAATTCGAGAGATTCACCTGCGGCGTTACAACTTAAGGAGGTCAGCCCTTGAGATTTTCCATGTTGACCAATCCAACTACTTTCTCAATTTTAAAAAAGAGGTATGTGACACATGACCTTTCTGGGAGCCCCAAAAGTATTGGCTTGAGATTATTTTCCAGTCAGTGAGTTATAATGAAATTTTGAATTCTATTCTTTTATCATATCAGAATATTTATAGGAAAAAAGTAGGTACAGGGTTGGGCAAAAGTATATTTACAGTTCCTATGGAAAATAATACATAATAATATAATAATAAACCTTGTTTCTTGTACTTAAAATTGTAAACCTACTTTTTTGCGCCACCCTGTACTTGGAGGCTAAGTAGTATATGAATTTTGTTGGAATTTATGTTTGAATGTTTAGAGACTGCTTGCTTGCAGTTATTATATATGGATAGGTAATAGAATATTGAGTGTTAGCCAATAGGTACTCACAGTATCCAATTGTGACATAATATGCAATACATATAAAATAATTGGATTTATGAGAATAGGTTGGGTTCACTTCAACAATACTGGGGCATTTATTTCATCTGGAGTAGAGTGTAAGAGTTTAATAGATTACCACTGAAACCAGGTTCCTGGGTCTGCCATTAGCTGTGTAACCTTCCATATGTTATTTGTGAGCCGTCCTTCCTTCCCTCTGCCATTCACTTGGAGTCATACTTGCATCCATCACATTCTGACATCTGTCCCTACCTTGCTTAGCGCTCTCTCCTTTTCACAGGCATCTCCCCTAGTAAAATTATTTTATGTTCAAGTCTGTCTTGGCATCTGCTTCTCAAGTGACCTGGATTAGCACAAAAGCTATATTCCTGTTCTTTCAATCCTCAATCCTGGGATTGAGGATTATTCAGATGATTTGATTTGGACATTTGAAGAGTATTTTTTTTTATTTTTACAAAAGAATACTTTTTTACTATTAAAAAAGTCTGCTATTAAAAAGTCTACTATTAAAAATTGTTTGCCCTGACTGGTGTGGCTCAGTGAATTGAGTGCTGGCCTGTGACAAAGGGTCGCCGGTTCAATTCTCAGTCAGGGCACATGCCTGGGTTGCAGGCCAGGTGTCCAATAGGGTGCACACGAGAGGCAACCGCACATTGATGTTTCTCTCCCATTCTTTTTCCTTCCATTCCCCTCTCTCTAAAAATAAATAAATAAAATCTTTAAAAATCAATTTTCCCTTATAGGGAAAAACAAAGCATGTATTTATTAGAAAGCTGTATCATCTAATTATACCAAGTGTGTTCCTATTGAATACTATATATTTGTATAATTTTATAGTTTTAAAGCACATTTGTATATAGTATCTAATCTTCATAACAGCCTTCAGATTAGATACAGAAAATTTCATTATTCCTTTTTTATAGATGAACACACTTAGTTCAAAGACAAATTTTATTACTTTATATTTGTATAGCCCTGAATAATTTACAAATTTATTAAGAGTAGAGATTATTATGCTTAATGTACAAGTGAGACTTAGTAAATAAATTGATTTTCCAAGATGATTAGTAAGTGGCAACTAAATTTGCAGTAGACTTGAATTAGTTTTCTGATTCAGTGTTTGATGATCATTCCATTATACATTATAACTTTCTCAGAAAATACATGTATTGACTTCACTGAGCCTAGTATCATAGAGAAGTTAAAACCATAATCCTCTGTTTATTTGAGATATGAGATGTCCAGTGGAGGCAAATCCATAGCGAGAGAAAACAGATTGGTGGTTGTTAGGGGATGGGAGAGTGGGAATTGGGGAGCCATAGTGGGTAAAGCTGCCCCTGGGGAGGATGAAAAGGTTTCAGACTTAGATGATGTTGATGGTTGCACAACTGAGAATACACAGAAAAGCCCACTGAATTTTGTATACTTAAATGGTGAATTTTATGGTATTGGAATTATCTCAATAAAGCTATTATAAAAGCCATAATCCTTGTTTGTCTTGATCAATTTTTAAACTATGAAATGCTGTTTTTTTATAGGTTAGAAACAAAGTATATAGCAGGCTGTTGTCATTTCACTCTCCAAATAGTTATGGAACCAGATCACCACAGGAGTTATTCAAAGCATCAGGATTGACTCAGGTAGGAGATTTTAACAGTCACTGTTTTGGTGTTCACTTTATATCTCAGAGTTTTGCTTAAAGATAAAACTTTCTCCTGATTATTTTGATTATTACAACTGCTATTCTTCCAGTCAGATTGATACTTTGAATCTTTGTTTCCCTCACACATGCAGTGCCTGTCTTCCAGTTCCCACATCATTCAGTGTATGGGCATGTCTTACGAATTCCTCTTTCCTACTAATTTTTTCTTTTTAAAAAATAATGTGTTTTTTCTTAATAATAAAAATAACTCATGGACAAGGTCAAAAATGGGAAAATACAAAAGATATCATGGAAAAAAGGTTAAAAAAAAGGGTAATTTCTTCTGACAGCCAAAGCTGACTGATGTATTTTACCCTCAGCTGTATCCCAACGGCTCTTTAATTTGCTCTGCCAAGGAAAGGCCATTGCTTTCCAGAACTGTTAGTAGTTTCCTAATTAAGTTCTTTGGCCTTGGCTTTTTCCTTCCTCCTGTGTATGCATTAATCTATTTTTTTAATTTAATTTTTTTAAGTACAGTTGACATTCAGTATTATTTTTATATAAGTTTCAGATGTACAGCAGAGTGCTTAAACAATTATGTAATTTAGAAAGTGGTTCTTGCATTAATTCTAGTACCAACCTGGTACCATACATAATTATTACAATATTATTGACTGTATTCTCTATGCTGTACTTGAATCATAATCTGAAGAGTTGCTCTTGTTCAGAAAGCCATCAGCAGTTCTTTCCTATTGCTTGTGGAATAAGCTCTATTTAATAAAATACATTTTCTGTTTTCTGTGGGATAAACTTTATTCATTAAAGTACTGATTCTTTAATTTGACACTCAAGAACAGTTATAATAGGGCTTTTAATAAAATCTATATACATAATTTCTCACTGTTTCCCATTAAGTACATCTCTTGCTTAAGGTACACAGTAAACTTAAATTTGAATGTTAAACTGTCAGCAAAATTCTCTAGCATACCCACACTGTGTAATTAGCAGGCTATATGCAAGAAGGTTATTAAAAGAAAAAATGTCTTTCTTTAGAAAATCTTATATCCAATGTAACGAAATCCTTCTACCATTGCTTTGTAAAAGATAATGTTTATATGGAATTTGTAGGTCATTTTAGTAAACTAAGATACTGGTTTTTTAAATATGTGCACTTACGAAAATTTTATTTAAAAACAAAATTATCAAAGTCGGACGATCCTCCTAGACTTAAAAATTTTAAGACAGCCAATAAAATATTTCATTGAAGTATTCTTATGAAGATCTTGAGAATGTAGTATAAAATTTTTGTGGAAGTTTCTGTTCCTTTTCTGGAGACCATTTTTTTTTTTTACTTTCAAATTTAAATTTTATATATAAAATAAGTGCATGTACACCATAATTGCAAACATGAACAAAATCTAAAAGTGAAACAAAAAAAGATAAAATTATTGACTTAAGGTGGAGGAAATGAATTTAGGAAAAGTACATTGATTTTATGTCCCTGTTAAGCTTGTTTAAAGCCCCATTCCTTTTATCAGAAAGATGATAAAGATTATATTAGTAATCAGTAATAGTTACTGGTTTCTAAGAGAGATAGATTCATTTTGCTTTTCTTTTCTGTGTCATCTAGAAGTGGGTGAATAGAGAGATATCAAATTTTGACTACCTCATTCAAATAAATACAATGGCAGGGAGAACCTATAATGACCTTGCACAGTATCCTGTGGTAAGTTTCATATAACTCTCATAAATATATAATTGCCTTCCAGTTGTAGAATATATAAAAATCTATGCACATGATAGTTATTTTTTATTTTTAAAAGGATATAAAATTTGTTTTTGCCTTTCTGTATATTTTCTACCCCACTATTTTCAAGAAGAAATATAAACATGAAAAATATTTAAAAAATAAAACCTTTTTTCTTTTGCTTCATTGAAAATATTCCATTGGGATTATAGGAAATAATGCTTCTGGTTATTGCAATAATGATGAATAAACATTTGCAACAGAGAAAAATATTTTTAAACACTGTTTCTTTTTTATCTTTAGATAAGCATTTGATATTATTTAGACAGGGAGATAGTAACTTCTCTAGGAAGGGATGTCTAAATTGTATATTGTGTGTTTTAGTTTCCCTGGATTTTACAAGACTATACTTCAGAAGAGTTGGACTTGAATAACCCGTCTATTTTTCGAGATCTTTCCAAACCTATTGGGGTAGTTAATGATAAAAATGCGAAAGCTGTGCAAGAAAAGTAAGAGTCTTTTATCATTTTGAAAGATACTTTTTGCTTGTTTGAATTTGTGTTGTTTTCTGTGGCCAACCAAGTGTTACTCTATTTAAATGCACAACTACTTTGGATAATCAGTCTGATAATTCCTTCACTAAGTCTTCTTGAAAATATAAAAGTTGTCCTTTATATGTTCTTACTATAGTCTATTTCCCTTCTTTGCCAAATTTCAACGAATATTGCTTAGAATTTCTTTTTACCTTGTAATAAGTATGTGCAAAAAGATAATGAGTTTTTGAAATTTTTCTGCCCAAGTATTGTAGACTTAACCTATAATCTAACATGTAAAAATATCCATCTAAGATAATATTTTGGTATATATAAAATGAATAATACTAACCTGTTATTCACAGGTAACATGAATGAAGAACAGTGGAATGTATGAAAATTTTAAGTATCATTTTGATAAGGAAAAGTTTTATAGTTCTATATACTTATAATCTACTCTGTAAACCTCTCATAATTTGTTTTTCAAAGCCAAGTGCTGACAAGTAAAAGAATAATTTTCATTTCCCTTTCTCCAGTTGAACTTGCAGGTGACTTGTCAGTTATTGCTTCTAAATAATAAGGACAAAGAACTGTTTTGTCAGTAAACTCACTTGTAGATTTATTTGGGAGTAGATTGTACATTATTCTTTTTCTTTTTTCTTTTCTTTTTCTTTTTCTTTTTTTTTCCCCCCACAAATCTTCCCTGGGACTTTTTGTAGTGTTTAATATTTGATTTGATTTACTAGTGGAATTTGGCTGTGTGTGTATTACCTCACCACTATTAGTCAAACTTTTTTTTACAATAATAAAATAAAAGGTTTATTTTTTAATTGAATTTATTGGGGTGACATTGGTTCACAACATCATACAGATTTCAAGTGTACAGTGAAACTGGCAAAACACCATCCAATCCACATACTGTATTATGTGCCCATCGCCACCAGCACAGTCTCATTGAGTCCCCATTTATTCCCCCTTTGCCCACTTCCCATAACCCCACGCCCCTTTTCCCTCTGGCTGTCACCACCTTGTCTTGGTCTATGTGTTGTATATATGTGTGAATCTTTTGCTTAATCCTTTCACCTTCTTTCATCCAGCCCTTCAACCCCCTTCCTCTAACAGCTGTCAGTCTGTTACATGTATCCATTGCCTCTGTTCCTATTTTGTTTGTCAGTTTCTTTTGTTCAATATATTCCATGTGTAAGTGAGATCGTTTATCTTTGTCAACTGGCTTAAAGGTTTTTTTTTTAACACTGTCACAAGTAATACTTATTATATAAATAATTTGTTGATAATCTAAGATACAGGTTGTTTTAAATTTCAGTAATATATTTTTTACATTGGTACAGATGACTTTGACCTGAAAACTTTTATTCCCCCAAATATTAATGATTTCTACATAAAAGGAATTGACTTCTGCTTGAGGAACTGATTAGTATTTTGGTCTAAAAATGTCAGTGTCTATTGCTTCAAAAAATGTTCATTCATGTTCAAATTTTATACCCTCTAATTCAGATGTCACCATTCAAACCACTATTTAAAACAGTCACACCTCTGTGTCAGTGATAGTACTTGCGGAATCACTATATGATTGAGCCCTTCTTTCTATCCACTATTTCCTTCCTTCATCTTTTACCTTTAAATTATCAGGATTTCATTTCCACAATTCTTGACTCACCAGATGTTTTTTCTATTATGTTGGCCACAATAGAATCTCTAATTATTACATTGCCAACAATAGCAAAAATATAGAAACAACCTAAATATCTGAAAGTAAGAAATAGTTATATATTTTAATATATTTATACATGTACCTGTTACAAATAGCACATACTATTAAAAATAGTTTATTTAGTCATTTGGAAAGATGTTAATAGATGACAGTAAATGATAAGTTGAAACAGTATATTATGTATGGCACTTTTATGTTAAAATATAGATCTGTATTAATTTATACATTAAAGATTGACTAATATTCACCAAAATTTTAATGTAATAGCTGACTTAAAGTTTTTTCTCACTTTTTTTTTTTGGTTCTCTGTGTTTTCTAATTTACAGTGAACATGTATATTATTATTGTATAATACAAACCTGTTCCAGAATCCAGTATTACTGATATTTTGTTTATCAGGAAAAAAGTATTACTGAATAAAAATTTTTTTCATTTATTTACATGGTGTGATGTTATAAATACAACATGAAAAATACAACATGTTTAATCATGAAAATTATTAATAAGGGCTTCTTAAAAACTATTTTCAGCAATGCAATACAAACTTTTGTCTTCTTAATTTAATTTTACTCTTGTGGTTACCAGACTTTAGTTTCTTTGTTTAGATATGTTTTGTTTTATTTTTTAGATATGAAAATTTTGAGGATCCTATGGGAACTATTGATAAATTTCATTATGGTACTCACTATTCAAATTCTGCTGGGGTTATGCATTATCTTATTCGTATAGAACCATTCACTACCCTCCACATCCAGCTTCAAAGTGGAAGGTATGTTTTGGATAAATACACTATTTTCTTAAGACTATATGTTAGTGTTCAAAACTCTTTACCTTCGTGTCATATACTGTATAACAGAGCCACATCTTTTTTATTTTCCTTTTTAGGTTTTGATAGCCTCTAGATAAACAGCCAAACTAGTTTGAGGATAGGTCACAGTGACTTACACAAATGAATTTTTTTAAAGTTTTTGTTTATTAACTTTAGGGGGGAAGGAGGGTGAAAGAGGAGAGAAACATCAGTGTGAGAGAGAAACATGGATCAATTGCTTCTAGGTGCCTCAACTGGAGATTGAACCCACAACCCAGGCTTGTGCTGGGACTGGGAATTGAACTGGTAACCTTTCACTTTGCAGGGAGATGCCCTACCAACTGAGCCACACCAGTCAGGGCCACAAATGATTTTAAAGATAATTCCTTTTTATTGTTACCCAGTATACCTTTGTGATTCTTACTGGTTTTAGCAACTCACCATGGATTTAAAATTAGAACTGATTTAGAGCTAGACCCAAGACATCTACCAGAGATTCATATCTAACCAATGCCTATGTAGTCTTCCTAAAAATATTTATTAATCAAAAGGAATAAAAAGGAGGAGGAATGAGGGCTTTTATATTAGGCGTAGCAGCTCAAACAGGTCTGTGATGTCATTATATCATATATCTGTCAGTATTAAAACTTACCTGTGTTACAGATTTTCCTAATGATCTTAAAGAAACATTTGTTTATGAATCTGCCATTCCTCATTGTATCCTGCAGATAGTTCTTGACTGATTCACGTTTAGTCTCCATATTGGCTTATTCTTTAACATTACCATTTGCCTTTCCTACACAATTAAGAGCTATGTAAACATTGCCTATTCTTCTGTCTTTATATGTGGCTTTATATTTTATTTTTTTTATCCTCACTCACAAATATGCTTACTGACTGCAAAGAGAAGGGAAAGGATGGGGAGGGAGAGGGAGAGAAACATCAATCAGTTGCCTTTCATATGTTCCCCAACCAGGACTGAACCTACAACCCAGTCATGTGCCCTGACCGGGAACCAAACCTGTGACCCTTCAGTTTATGGGACAGTGTTCCAACCAACTGAGGCACACCAGCCAGGGCTACATGTGGTTTTTGTCTCTCAAAATTAGCATGGGTCCCTTATTCCTGATTTTAGAACATTAAGCTGGTTTCCAAGAAGAGGCTCTGTCCTCAAGATCATTAATACATCTCCAAATACTACATTTACCATGACAGTAAGTAATTTCTCCTCTAGTAAAGTATAACTGGTTTTTTTCCAATTTTTAATGATTTTATGAATAAATTGTTTTTACAGAGCTTCAAAAACAGATTGTTTGTGCTTTACAGAATATTAAGAAAGTGAAAAGACAGCCCATTCAGTGGGAGAAAATATTTGCAAATTGTATATCTAATAAGGGACTTGTAACTAGAATATATAAAAAACCCTTACAACATAATAATAAAAGGACAAATAACCGAGTTAACACTGGACACGCAGGATCTGAAGAGACATTTCACCAAAGAAGATATACAAATGTCCAATAAACATGAAAAGATGCAGAGCATCATTTGCCATCAGGGAAATTTAAATCTAAACTAAATTGAGATACCTCTTCACATCCACCAGGATGGCTATAATCAAGAGAGATAATACCCAACACCAATGAGCATGTTGAGAAATTGGAACCCTAATGTACTGTTTTCCACAGGCTGCATCATGGAAAATAGTCTGACAGTTCTTCAAAGGGTTAAACATAGAATTACCATGTGACTTAGTAGTTCCACTCCTAAGTATATGCCCAAGGTAATTGAAAACATGTTCATGTGGAAATTTGTACACAAATGTGTATAGCAGTATGGTATGTAATAGTAAAAAATGTGAACACCCAAATGTCTATCAAATGATTAGGAATAAATAAAATATGTATCCATATAATGGGATCTTATTTGGTCATGAGTGAATAAAAGGAATGAAAGTTTGATACATGCTATGACATGGATGAACCATGAAAACAGTATACTAAATGAAATAAGCCAGGCACAATGACCACATCTTGTATGATTTATATGAGATGTCCAAAATAGGCAAATTCATAGAGATAGAAAGTAGATCGGGGGTAGAAGTTGGGTGAAGGAATAGTGACTGCTAATAGACACAGCATTTCTTTTTGGAGTGATGAAAGTATTATAAAATTCATTGTGGTAGATGCACAACTGTAAATATACTGAAAACCTTAAACCACTGAATTTTCTACTTAAAAAGAGTGAATTATATGTATGTTAGTAGTATCTCAATAAAGCTGTTGTCTCCCACACAAACAAAAAGATTCTACCATTAAAGGCTATACTTCTCCTTGAATTCAGATATACCATCATTACACTTTATTGATGACCCAATCACTGATGATAATTAAATTCAGAGTTCTGCTAAGTTTAGCTTAGCCTCAAACCAAGATTTGTAGGCATAAAAAGAATCAAATTAGTCATCAGTGTCACTTAGTAAGTCATTACTAAATAAGTCCAGGGAAATAATATCAAAGGAGATGAAACAGAAGGAGTTTATGCTTTTTGAGATGAGAGAAAGCGTAGTAAAATTATAGCATGACCACTTGACCTTTTTCAACTACCACACAGCCATGATGGGACTTAAAAATAAAGTTAAGCCTTGGATGGTGCAGCTCAGTGGGCTGAGCAGGGGCTGCAAACCAAAGGGCCGCCAGTTCAATTCCCAGTTGGGGCACATGCCTGGGTTGTGGGCCAGGTCCCTAGTGGGGGCCATGTGACAGGCAACCGCACACTGATGTTTCTCTTTCTCTCTTACTCCCTCCCTTCCCTTCTCTCTAAAAATAGATAAATAAAATATTTTTAAAAATAAAGTTAAAATAAGGTAATAGTATATGCAAGTAAAATATAAGAGTTTTAGCCACAGAGCTATTTCTCTCAGTCACCCCCTGGTTTTTAGTGGAAGAATTTGTAAAGATATTTATGTATCAAGGGCTAAGTCAGCAGCATTTTTATAGATCTGTTAACCACATATATTAATACTATACTTTGATATTTAAACCCTGTGATTTAAAAATATCCAAACAACGTTTATTCATATTCTGTAATAAATTTTACTGAGCAAAAATTGTGCCATTTTTCAAAGGGATTAAGAAGTAAAAACGAGTAGTTACATAATAGGCACGGGGATGTCAAGTTCAGCATGGGGAATGTAGTCAGTGATGGTGTGGTTAGTACACACAGTGCCAGGCGGGTGCTTCTAGCAGGAGGAGCACTTCGTAGGGTATGTGACTGACCAGTAAGCTTGTATACCTGAAACTGGTACAAAATAGTATTGAATGTAAACTATTTTTTTAAAGTGCTATTTTTAAGGTGTCTTAGGCTTTTATTTAGGTTTATATTTCATTACTTAAAATTTTTCTCCAGTGATAGTTGGTTTTCAACTATTTTAACTAAAATGATACTACTAGTTAAAAGGATGGTATTTAGTTCCTGACAACAGAGTATGAAAGATAGTCTAAGAAGGAGAGCAAATTGTGTGTTAGACATTAAATAGAAATATTGAGAGAAGAGAGACTAATCATTAGGAAACTTGAGTTTAAAGGTTTGTTTCATATACATTGTCACTTTCATTCAGCATTCACTTTCTCTTTCAATCTCCATGTGCAGGTTTGATTGTGCAGATCGGCAGTTCCATTCCATCCCTGCCACCTGGCAGACTCTCATGGACAGTCCAAATGATGTGAAGGAACTTATTCCTGAATTCTTCTATTTCCCAGAGTTTTTGGAAAATCAAAATCGTAAGATATAGAAGATTAAAAATTTGACTTAACTGGTCCCAGTGGAGGAGCCTGAAAAATATCTTTCAGGACATTTTGTTTTGTTTTGTTTTAATATGTTAAATCTTTTTATTTATTCAGGTCATTTTTTTTTATTGTTCAAGTACAGGGTTTTTTTTTTTTTTTAAGATTTTATTTATTTATTTTTAGAGAGGGGGAGAGAGAGAGAGAGAGAAACATCAATGTGTGGTTGCAGGGGGTTATGGCCTGCAACCTAGGCATGTACCCTGGCTGGGAATCGAACCTGCGACACTTTGGTTCACAGCCCACGCTCAATCCACTGAGCTACACCAGCCGGGGTTCAAGTACAGTTTTCTGCCTCCCCGCCCCACTCCTCCCCACCGCCCCAGCCCTTCCCGCCTCCCTCCCCATTTCCACCCCCCCCTTGTTATTGTCCATATGTCCTTTATAATTGTTTTGTAGATCCTTCACCCTTTTCCCCCATTAACCGCCCCCCCCCCCCCCCCAATCACTGTCAGCATGTTCTCAATTTCATTGTCTTTGGCTATACTTTGCTTGCTTGTTCGTTTTGTTGATTAGGTTCCTGTTAATGGTGAGATCATATGGTATTTGTCTTTCACTGCCTGGCTTATTTCACTTAGCATAATGCTCTCCTTCGTGATGCCCTACAGATTATTTAAGATTCATTCTGTCTGTGTATTACTCAGTGGCAGGGCTTCTCTGCCCAGGTACTCATGTCACCTTCCAGGGAAATGCCACAGTGAAGTAAGATAAATGAGCAAGATGTGAATTGGTGAGACAATTTGTCAAAGTACAGTGTTTACTAGAGAAGAAAAAATGACCCTACCCCATTTCAGCCATATAACCACTTAGGTTAAAAGTGTTTGAATTAGATAAGGTGAGGATTGAGAGCGAGGATCAGCAAACTACAGGTCCGTGGGCTGAATCTGTAGGCAGATGTGTGCTTTTATAAATAAAGTCGTGTTGGAACATAGCCAGACAATTCATTTACATACAGACTGTGGCTGTTTTCACACTGTAACAGCAGATTTGAGTAGTTGCAACAGAGGCCACGGGGATCACAAAGCCAAAAATATTTATTATTTGACCCTTTATTTAAAAAGTTTGCTAACACCTGATTTAAAGCAGAAGACAGGAGGCAGATTGAACTTAATGATGGCATAAGGTACCATAGTATTTGAAGGAGAGAATTGTGAAGCTAAATACAGTCTTTAAAAATATCCAAATACTTTTTCTATAAGGTAATGTTTGATTTAGTTTAAAGCACAGATAAGGAAATTAACAAGATTGTTACCACTGGTGTTCTTTAGGAAAATTTCACAGTATCAAAGGACCATTACCAATTTCTTTTTTCCTCCCTTAGCATGTCATGTAATGTTGGACCTTTTGCTTGCTCAGTAGAATTATTCATCAGGCTGGAGAGAACATATTGGGGGCTTCATGTCCTGTGTTCAGGCACAGTGGGCCAGGCTATAGGAGGCAGGGGGTCTGATTTTCTAGTGAGGTAGTTAGAATTGGTCCCTTTCAGAAAATCAAATGATTCTATTCACTGAGTCTGATCTTAGACTCTCAGTCAGTCATGGAACTGGAGTCTCCTAAAGCAGGGTGTCTGGGATAGATAGATTGAGCAGACTAAATTTGGATGCAGAATTTAAGGTACTCCCAGCTCGACAGTTGCTGACATTCACTAGAGCCAGTTTGTCCTCTCGCACTATCGTTCTGGTGGCCTCCATTTCTAACTGTACATTGTCTCTTTGTTTGAAATGAAGTAGGTGAGAGAAAGCAAAGTATATTAGTTAGAACGTCAACAAATATTAATATTAGTATTTATTAGTAAAATAGATATTGATTTAAAACACCTCAAAATTGTGTGAGCAAGAAAATTTTAGTATTTTCCCTCATAAAAACCTTGACATATGGTAGTTGCAGGTGGCTAAATGATATCATCCAAGTTCTCTGTATTTTCACTGTGCTGTTCTAAGTGTTTGGCTTTGTCTTTAGATAGTTCCTCTCCAGGTTACAAATGGCTAATTCAGTACTAGGTATCATAGGCAGATATCTTAGTGTCTTAGAAAGAAGTGAGAATGTTGATTCTTTTGTTACTTCTTAAGAGTGAAAAACCCTTTCTCATAACTTCCCCTCATTCCCCAGGGCTGGGCCATAGACCAGCCTCCACACCAGTCACCTGCAACAGGCATGAATTATAGGGTGGGGCAGACAACTTGCATAAAATCAAGGTTCTGCTGCAAAGTAGGGAATGGCTATCAGGTGGCCGACAAACAGTATCTGCTGCACAGTTGTTGAGTTAACAAAGCTACTGACCCTGTTCTGTCATCCTGTGACATTAAACCTCCTACTTTGAGTCACACTGATATTTTAAGGCAGCTCTTTTTATGAAGGTCTTTTGTGTTAACACTTTTCCCTTCCCACACTGTATGAACAAGAAAACTTCATCTTTGGGTTTTAGCTATATGAGCATATCTTTATGATGTCAGTATCTACTTAGAATAGTGGTGTATGTCAATAAATATATTGTTCCTCCATAAGGCAAGCATAAATCTTAAAGTGAGTTTAAGGTATGAATTAATCCAAAAAGCTCTAAGGAGTTATATTTTGCAAATTAACCATTAAAGGGACTATGTATATTAATTATTTTTTAATTTAAAATGAATACTTAATCTTGCATTTTTGTTCAGGTTAAGGTTTCAGTCATAGCTATAGTTTTCCTCCCTTTCCTCAACAAAAATATCAATTATTAATTTGATTTACCTTTTAATAGCCAATTTAAAACTATTGGGCCGTGGCTGGTGAGGCGCAGTGGATTGAGCACCAGCCTGCAAACCAAAGGGTCACTAGTTTGATTCCCAGTGTGGGCCAGGACCCCAGTAGGGGGCACATGAAAGGCAACCACACACTGATGTTTCTCTCCATCTCTTTCTCCTTCCCTTCTACTCTGTCTAAAAACAAATAAATAAAGATCTTAAAAAAAAACTGTTGGGTTGGCCAAAAAGTTTGTTTGTTTTTTCCCATAAGATAGCTTTAGTAGTGCTTAGTTGTCTTTAACTTCATTTGAAACAATGTTGTTAGATTGTATTGTGACATCTGTCATATCAGCGTGCATTTTAAAAAGCTTATAAATAAAAATCAGTGGATTTTTGTGTAGCCATTTTAATATTAAAGATGAAAGAAAGTATGCAACATTTTCAGCATATTACGCTTTATTATTTCAAGAAAGGTAAAAATGAAACAAATGCAAAAAAATTTATGTCATGTATGAAGAAGTTACTGTATCTGATCAAATGTGTCAAAAGTAGTTTGCGAAGTTTCTTGCTGGAGATTTCTCTCTGGGTGGTGCTTCATGGTCAGGTAGATCAGTTAAACTTGAAAGCGATCAAACTGAGACATTAATTGAGAATAATCAATGTTATATCACATGAGAGATAGCCAACATACTCAAAATATCTAAATCAATGAAGTTACTGGTGGAAATGAAAAATGTCTTTTATGGAAAAAGACATACAGACTTTTTGGCCAACCCAATATTATATTTTCATTTACCTTTTTAATCAACTGATAAATGTATTCCAATATATAAGAATTACTTTTATCTATTCAGTGAATTTAATCTTCACCTGAGGATATTTTTTTTAATTAATTTTAGAGATGAAGGGGGAGAGAGAGAGAGACATCAATGTGAGAGAGAAACCTCTGTAGGCCGCCACCCTATATACCCCAACCCGGGGATCTAACCCTCAACCTTTTGGTGGAAGGACAATGCTCCAACCAACTGAAACACCCAGCAAGGTCAGGGTGGCTCTATAAATTTAGGTCAAGAAAGGAACTTGAGCTCTGGCTGGGTGGCTAAGTTGGTGGAACATCGTCCTGTACACCAAAAGTTTGCAGTTTTGATCCCCAGTCAGGGCACGTGCCTAGGCTGTGGGTTCAGGTTGGACTGAGTATGGGAAGGTAACCAATTGATGTTTCTCTCTCACATTGATTTTTTTTCCCCTTTTTCTCTATTGAAAAACATATCCTTGTGTGGGGATTTAAAAATAAAAAGGAACTTGATTCTCACATTTCACTCCTGAAGAAAAAAGCATTCAGATTTGCTAAAGAATGTGCCCTCATATTTGTTCTACTTGATTAAAGCTAAAATGACTTGATACATTTATCTTTTACATGTCTTAGAATTTAACTTGGGTCATCTACAAGTTTCTAAAGAACAAGTAAATGATGTCATTCTCCCCAAATGGGCTAAATCTGCTGAAGATTTCATCTATAAACATAGGAAAGCTCTGGTAAGATTTTGTATTTAGTTATTAGATTAAGATAAAAATGTATGTGTTTTCTAGAGGATGAAATTAAGTATATCTGACTTATTTTTCTAGATTAATTTGTAATCTCATATATGATATTTTAGAAAGTGTAATGTAGTGATTTATTTCGAGGTAATGAATCTTCTGATATAGTGAAAGTATAGTAAAGTTCTATGGATATATAGCAAAAGGATTTCAGTTCTCTAAGGAATCTGCTTGTTGTATGTGAAACTATTTCAGTCACCTGGCAGGGTGTAGTTTGATGTTTTGTAGTTTATACAGTCGTTTCAAATCTAATATAAGGCTGAGTGCGCTTTTGTTTTCTCTGAAGGATTTCAGTTAAGTTTTTACTAAGACAGCTAAACCCTAAATGCCACTGAAAGAATATTATTAGTTTTTAGCTAAATTTTCAGTTTGGAATTGAAAAATTAGGTTAATGTTGATATTGTATTGCAGTATTTTTATCTTGCAGGTAATGTGTTTTTTTCCTTTATAGTAGCCCACTTAGTTTTCTATCTAAACTGAAATGTTGCAGACTCTAAAGCTGATTAGGCCAATACTTGGAAACATTCCTTGTCAGTAATATATAGTTTGTCAAATTTACAATATTCAGGATAAGATTATAATATTTGTAAACCATGATCCTGTTAATGAATAAAGCAACTCCCAAACATCATCTGTTTCTTATAGCTAACCAGGAACTTCTCAGATGCTTTTGTCTATATTACCTATGGCATGTGGGGAGGGGGGGGGTCCAGGATTTCAGGAGAGCATGCTCCTTATTAATAAGATGGTAGAAGTCTGTGTTTCATATGTGTAATTTCTGTGTAATAAACTATAGTCAAACCTTAGTTCTCAAATGTCTCCTGTCTTGAACAGTTTGGTTCTCGACCAGGTTGTTGACGGAAAACATGTCTTGGTTGTTGAACAAAACTTCGGTTCTCAGTGTGACAACCCTTCATGCTGATACTGGTATCACCAGTTATGTATCATCTCTCAGGCAGCAAACAAAGGAGATTTGGTTTTTGAACAGATCACTCCTTCCATAGCCTTCTGGAACGAATTATGTTTGAGAACTGAAGTTCGACTGTATTCCAAAATGTAATGGTTTTAAACTGTAGCCATTTTATGACCTGTCACAGTTCTGTGAAGTGACTGGTCTCAGTTGAATAATTCTCCTGGTCTTGCTTGATGTTCTCATGCCCTTGGAGTCGTATGACTGCTGAGGCTTGAGTCATGTTGGCTTCACTGAGACCCTGACCTGCTGGACTTTTCTCCCTCTCCATGTAGTCTGAGGATAGCTCCTCTTTGTGTGGTCTCTACCTGAGTAGCCAGGCTTCTTCCATGGCCGCTCAGGGCTCCCCAAGAGTGCAAAGGTGGAAGCTTCCACACTTTCTCATGGCTTTTTTGTAAATAAAATAAAAAAAAATTTTTTTTTGTAATGGAAAGAATGTCTTTGATAAAAAGGGGTCCATGAGTGTTTTTGGCAGCCTCTTTCTTAACCATAGTAACTTGGGAGTCAAAGGTCTGTCTCCTTTTTTGAACAGTTTCTATCTCTGAACTAATACAGTTTCTTATAAAATTTTATGGATTTCTTATGCATCTAGTCTATTGGACAAAAACGTTCCATATTAATTTACAGAACAGCCCCATACCTCTTTTGGGCTGAGTGGGAGGCTACTATGGGAAAAAACCCTTAAGATTGTTGTTAAAAAACAAAATTCAGTTCAGTAGATTTGAAGATCTAATTGGCTTTATTCAGTGATTCATGATTCACACAGCATGCCATTTACCATATAGAAAGGAGCTCCCAGATACTGTACAAACTGGAAGGGTCTACAGGTAGAGGGGGCCAGAAAAAGGAAGTCTGACACAAAGAGGATTGTTTCAGGCAGGTCACCTTCCTTTGGGGGAAAGGCAGGGGTCTGTCATGCAAATTACCTCACTAGTACTGATTGGGTAATTCTAGATTGGTTAAAGGTCATATTCCTGGGATAGACTGAAATTGCACTGAGGTTCGATATTAAGTCTTGGTTTGCACAAGTGACTCCATTTTTGCATTGTCTCTTTTTTTCTTTAACATTCTTAAGATATGCTCTATTGTCTTGAGTGTGTCTGTGAGGGAAAAGGGTCTCAACAGATTGTTTGACAACTACACTCCTGAACAAAACTTTTGCCTGAGGCCATATTTTACTGGTGATCTTTGGTTGGATTATTGACTGACTTGGGCCATTTGTGGGTTTGTGAGTCTGTACTCTGTAGTCATCCGGGAAATAAGAAATAATTTTATTTTGAAACCAGCAAGACCTGGCACCTTTATATTTTTTTAAAATCATGCTTAAAACTCAAACAGTTATTTTTTTTCCCTAACTCATCTTTCTCCTCCAACACTTTATCACAGGCAGCTAAAAAGAAGCCAATTAGCATTTAAAAATATTCTGCCTGGAAATCTTCATCTCCAGATCCATGAGTTCATTATTTACCCTTTCTGTTTTTTCATGTGACTAAAACATTGAGTCCCCTTTCTTTCTGTCTCTAATAACAATTTCCTTATGGTCTTTTAAGCCATCTTGGAGGCTCCCAGAAGTTGTCCAAGCCTCTGCCTGCCCCTAGTCTACCTCTTGGTGGGATGGGGTGAGGAAATGATTTGCAGAATCTTTCATCTACCCCATTGTGTGTTTTGAGTTGAATTTCTAAACAATTATTTCAATGGAAATTTTACAACGAAAATGCATTCCAGAGTTATAATTAATTTTTGTCATTAATATTTGGGCTATTAGAAAATGTTTTTTCACCCATTAATTAATAGATGCATATGTAGTAAATATTAATAAATATAATGCCTACATTGTACAAGATAGAATATAGTCAATATATGTTGTGTATGATGAATAAATTGATTTTGAGATAATTTTATTTACAGTGGTAAGATTTTGTGTGGAAATGCTGACTTTGCTCTTACTTTTTTAAAGGACCCATCACTACATTGTAATTGGAAGGTATCTCCATATTAATTATTACTTATTTGTTCTTTTCTAGGAGTCTGAATATGTTTCTGCTCATCTTCATGAATGGATAGATCTGATTTTTGGCTATAAACAGAGGGGGCCGCCTGCAGTGGAGGCACTCAATGTTTTCTATTACTGTAGCTATGAAGGTATAAGCCTGTATACTTTTTTCCCCATTATATTGTTAGAAAGTATTATTTAATATGAGTTTATAACATGGTGTTTTGGACATAACTATTTAAGTGTAACTACATTTAAAAATAGTGATCTTTTCTATTTGAAAGATAAGAGACCTATTTTTGTAAAAAAAAAGTAGTTATGAGAATATATATATGCAAATCTAATTATAAATGTCAAGTACTGGTGGCATATAAGTTTTTGATCCTTGGCCATGTGTGTCCTATTCAGTCAGGCCCTACATTAAATATTTAGTATTACAGTTTTAGTAGACTTTGAAAGAAGACCTTTAGAATTATAAATAACAGTTCTTTAAATGATAAAGATGACATTCTAATGTTTAATAAGTAGCTCAGGATCAAGAACAATTTTGAAGCCTTTGAAATAGAAGCAATTCTTTCTTTTCTAATCCTTCAGTTGTAAAGATTGTGAATAGTATGAAGTTATATGAGTTTTAACAGAGCCCATGTGACGTTTTGTAAATAGACAAATATGTTTTCCTTCTATAAAAGTTTGTTGGGAGGTAGTATGCATGGTGGTTACAAGCATAGATTTTGGAATCACACTGGCTTCTTTTGGCCAATTACTAGCCATGTAAGGATTCATATTAGGTATGGCTGAGTATAATAATTTATCCCTAATAATACCTTCCCTAACATTTATTAGATAAAAGGTAATTTATGGCAGTATTTTTGTGTGGTTCTTACTCTTGTTTGAGCTTGACTCTCATGAGGAAAACAATTAGGTATTCTCTGAGTAGAGTTTGTATTTTTCTAGGAGAAGCTAACAGACTGCCTGTTAAATTTGTTTAAAATATTTTAGTTATATGTAGTAGATAAAATTTTGTTTGCATATTTAATTTTGATGTTTTACTATTTTTAAAAAACATTACCTCTTTAAAATATTTTATAAATTAAAGAATGCAATAATATTTTAATGAAAGTGTACTAATCAGTCTCTGATACATCAGTCAGTTGTTTGGCTTGCTGATTTATTTTTTGCTGTATAGTGAGTTGACTACTGCTGATTTTAGGAGCTGTGGATCTGGATGCCTTAACAGATGAAAAAGAAAGAAAAGCCTTAGAAGGGATGATTAATAATTTTGGGCAAACACCTTGTCAACTGTTAAAGGTAAATCATAAGAGTTATTGATTATATGATAAGTCTAGAATATAATTGCTGTGGAATAGTACCAGTATTTCCAAGGATTTTAATGATTTAAAACCTTATTTCAGAATTACTTAGATTTGGGAAAAATATTCTGTCACTTAATAAAAAATAGATTTAAGTGATTGTTTCTGTTTTGAAATAACAAAATATTGTGGTCAGAAATGCACATATGCAATTACTCTTTTTAATAATTTATTTTTATTGTATTTTTCCATTACCATTATCCCCCTTATACCCTTTTCCACCTCCAGCCACTCATCCCCTCCCCCACAATCACTACACTGTTGTCCATGTTCGTGAGCCCTTTTTCTTTATGGTTTGATCCTTCCACTCCCTACCCTCTGTGCAGAGCTGTCAACGTACTCTCCATTTATGTCTGTCTCTGTTTTGCTTATTTGTTCAGTTTGTTCATTACATTCCACATGTGAGTGAAATCATATGGTACTTGTCTTTTTCTGATTTGCCTATTTCTCTAAGCATGATGATCTTCAGATCCATCCATGCTGTCGCAAAGGGTAAAATTTTCTTTTTTATATAGCCAAGCAGTATTCCACTGTATAAATGTCCCATAGTTGTTTCATCCACTTATCTACTGATGGATGGTTGGGCTGCTTCCATATCTTGAAGATTGTAAATAATGCTGCAGTGAATGTAGGAGTGCTTAATGTTTTTTGGAATTAGTGTTTTGGGTTTCTTCAGACAAATTCCCAGAAGTGGAATCGCTGGGTCATATGGCCAATCCATTTTTAATGCTACTACCTGTGTTTTGACCAAGGCTACCTGACATAAGCTACAAAGCCATGTGCAGTTGACTGCTGCCTATACTGGGTTTGGAGGTGCCTAAAAAAGTCCAAGCTGTAAGCCAAGGGTAGCTGCTTCTAGTGCCAGGCCTGAGACCACTTAACAATAGGCTTGGGGCACACTGAGGCCAGATGCTGCTTGTATGAGAGAATTTAGGAAAATCTGAAGCATGAGCCAAGACAAGCCATTCATATGGAAAAGCCCCTGGAAAAAACTAGGGTGGGTGGAGCCTCAGGGTATCACAAAGATGGGGCAAACAGTGTGGGCCAGGTTGATGGAGTCTCGCACATTGCACCTGTCTGTCCGCTCTGTGGGGAGTAGGCTCAGAAAAGGAAAAAATACCTTCTTCCAGCATTTCTCTTTGGGACAGAGCTCCCCCATCTCGCCCTGATGCCAGACACTTCATTTTCATTTTTGTATGCCTCTTGTGCCTTCACATATGTTATTCCCACACTGGTGCTCAGAGAGAGTAAGTCTGAGGAAATCCTGGCACAGGCCCTTTAAGAGAACTGCTGGGGACTCTAGAAGTTTCTGTCTTCCATAGCCTCAATATGTGCTGGGTTTTGCAGCCAAAAGTTAAAGGAACTTCTTTTCCTGGCACTGGAATCCTGGGCTGGGGGTGCCTAGTGTGGGACCCCTTGATAGAGAGATATCCCTTTTAATTTTTATCTGCCACACGTTCGTGTGAGACCAGCCCATTGTGCACCTCCGCCCCTTTTACTAGTCTTGATGTGGTTTGTTCTTTATTTCTGTATTTGTAGGACTTCATTCAGCTCTAGTTTTGGTGGTTATGAATAATGTTTGTTCTGTAATTTAGTTGTAATTTTGATGCGGTTGTGTGAGGAGATAAGCTTGTTTATCATGCTGCCATCTTGAATGGAAATTCAGATGGAAGAATCCCTTTTAGATAAAATTCTGTTCTACATTTTAACAGTACATTTGCAATGTTAACTCGATTTTTTATTTTCTTTTTTTTGATAAAGGTAATACTGTTCTATGTCTCTGGCATTACAGTTAAGAAAGAATAATTTATTTGAAAAAATTCAGCCACATCTCTAATTTGATTCTGTTAATATTGGCATTTTTATCTTATTTCAGGAATTAAAGTTTTACCCATCTTATAACTTTTGACTTTTGAATAATATGTTTAATTTTACCAAGAACTTATTAAGCATCTACTAAGATGCTTTAAGATATTTAAGGTATTATTCTAGGTGTTGAAAATCCATAAATGAATAAGATTTGTTTTCTTACTTTAAGATGCCTATTTCTTGATAGGAAAACAGAGACCATAAATAAGTGCTATATGTAATCCAACATAGAAAGAAATAAGTGATAAATAAAATATTAAAGCAATATGTTCAGGAAAATAGTATGAGACTAATTGTTACTCAGATATTTAGGAAGATACCAGTAAGAAAAACTTTAAAATAGAAATAGGGTTTCTCTAGAAATGTAGATGGTAGGAACTCTGCTGAGAGAAGATTCAGAGCAATAGTGCATGATATGTAAGCCATTGTAGCTAGAGCCCAGTATATATGGAGGAATACAGTGAGAGATATTTTAATATAATTAAGAAATTATTATTTTTTAATTGTTTTAAAGGAACCACACCCTCCTAGATTATCAGCAGAGGAAGCATTACAGAAGCAGACGAGAACTGAGACTTCAACCCTAAACCTATTTCAGCACCTCCCTGAACTGAAGTCATTTTTTATAGAGGTAATGTCCAACTTGGTAATGGTAAAAAGTCAGAGTCAGTCTCTCTCTCTCTCTTAATTCTGTACACCTCAGTGTTTCTTTTACTCTTCAGTATAGGGGGTGGATTGTAATATTTAATTCAAAATAGTAAATAATTACCTGTTCTTGAATTTTTAAAACAATTTTATTGCAAACTTTTTTTTTGCTGCTGAGTGGCTTTCTTTCTTCTGTTTCACATTTAAAAAATAATTTTATTTAAATTGCTTTTTGTGACAGTTGAGATGATGTGTAGAAGGAGTCTAAAATAACTCAATCGTAATGTCTGTTCATGTATAAAATGTGGCCCAATAAGTCAAACTGTTCATTGCTAATATCAGGAGTATTCAGGTAAAACAAAGATAGTTAATGCTATAGTTGAAAGAGTTCCTTGTGCCCTGGCTGAGTAGGTCAGTTGGTTAGAGCATTGTCCTTATATATCAAGGTTGCAGGTTCAATCTCTGGTCAGGGCACATATAAGAATCATCCAATGAATGTATAGGTAAGTGGAACAACAAATTGATGTGTGTTTGTGTGTGTGTGTGTGTGTGTGTGTGTGTGTGTGTGTGTGTGTCTATCTCAAATTAATAAAAAACAAATTTTTAAGAAGAGGGTACCTTCCAGATCCATCCATGCCATCATGAGGGGTAGGAGCTCCTTCTTTCTGCTGCATAGTATTCCATTGTGTAAATGTACCATAGTTTTGTTTTGTTTTGTTTTTTTACTTTTTTAAAATTGATGTTTGACTACAGTTACCTCCATTTTCCCACCACCACTTTCCCTCACCCTACCCACTCCCTCCTCCCACCTTCAATCCCACCCCACCTTGGCTCCATCCATGGGTTCCTCAAGTTCATTTACATCCCTTTCCCTTCTTTCCCATGTTATTTTCCTCTCCCCTTCCCTCTGGTTACTATCAGTTTGTTCTTTATTTCAGTGTCTCTGGCTATATTTTGAATGCCAGTTTGTTTTGTTAATTAGGTTCCACTAAAGGTGAGATCAGTATTATTTGTCTTTCACTGCCTGGCTTACTTCACTTAGCATAATGCTCTCCAGATCTACCCATGCTGTCTTGAAGGGTAGGAGCTCCTTCTTTCTTTCTACTGCGCAGTATTCCATTGTGTAAATGTACCATAGTTTTTTGATCCACTCATTTACTGATGGGTACTTAGGTTGCTGCCATCACTTGGCTATTGTAAATTGTGCTGCTATGAACATCTGGAGAACATTATTCTAAGTTAAATAAGCCAGGCGGTGAAAGACAAATGCCATATGATCTCACCTGTAAGTGGAACCTAATCAACAAAACAAACAAGCAAACAAAATATAACCAGAGACATTGAAATAAAGAACAAACTGATAGTAACCAGAGTGGGGGATGGGATAATGGGGGGAAGGAAGGAGGGTTGTCAAGGAACATCTATAAAGGACCCATGGACAAAGCCTAAGTGGGTAGGATCAAGGGTTGGAGGTGGGGATGGCTGGGGTGCGGGGGGAGTAGTGGGAGGACATAGAGGCAGTTCTGCTTGAACAACAATTAAAAAAAGAGAGTACCTTCGAATTTAAGTGTTTAAATATACATACTGAATTACTTTGAATAATTCAGAATGTGTATATAGTCAAATGCACTTATACCTTTGAATTTGGTTTGGACAGATAATAGTCACTCTTGGCAAAAAAGTTATTAAGAATAGGTTGGAGATATACATAGAAAAAGCGTTAACTCTCATGTAGTACAGCAGAGGTTGGTAAACTTTTTCTTAAAGGATCACGTGGTAAACATTTTGGATTTTGTGGTCAAAGACAAAATCAAGGATACCGTTAGGTGTTTGTGTGTATAGGTATGTGTATATATATGTATTTTGCATATTTATATAATAACTATTTAAAAATGTAAAACCATTCTTAGCTTACCTACAACCTACAAAACAGGTAGTAGGCTGGATTTGTCCCACAGGCCTAGTTTGTCAGATTCTGCATTAGGGAGAGCATGATTGTAATGTGTTACTTAGGTTCAATATCATGGGAAATCTTTATAGAATTTTTCACAATTTACTATATAACTTTTAATAAAGTATATGAAATAAAGTATGTGAATTATAGCTTTAATTTAAATATGTTTCACATGTTTGTGAAAACAGTTCAAAATTAATTTTTGTCACTCTTAGAGATGCATGTTCTTGAAATAGTTATTTAATGTTTAATCAACAAAGTTCTACAAAACTGGTTGTTTTCCAAAAGTATCTCAGTCATTTCCCTGGAACAAATAGAAAAAAACGTCTGGAAGTGATGAGTCATTTCTAGGATGTGTTCTGTGTTTCTGAGACCACCCCCGGTTTGGTGGTTTTCTAGAAGAACTCACAGATTCAACATATGGTTGTATTCACAGCTAAGATTTATTTCAGTGAGACGATAGAAAGCAACATCATAAAGGCAAAGGCATATGGGGCAAAGTCTGGGGAAACCAGTTGAAAGAGTCTTCTCCCAGTGGCATCACATAGGACGTACTTAGTTCTTCCAGTAATGAAATGAGAAACCGTGTTTTTGTCTGCCAGGGAATCTCATTAGAGAGACGCAGTACCCAAGGTTTTTATTAGAGGTTGGTCACATAGGTACCCTCTTTATGCCATGCCAAAATTTTAGGCTCTCAGAAGAAAAACAGATGTTATGCATAAACCATATTCTTTGTACAGAGAATCTAGACATAATGAGCCACCCTTATCATTGAAGACAAGTTTTAAATCAGTGTAAGGAACTCTTTGCCCACTGAGTTACCAGATGGCAGGAAAGGGCCAACCTTGCAGGCTGGCCTTTCCAAGGAGAGTTACCTCTGTCCTGCTATGTTAACTCTTTACTGCTCATAGGGCAACCCATAACACCCCATTTAACCCATAGCCTGATGGACATGTAATACTACACTTATTATGTAATGCTGATAAAAATTAGTTTCATCATGTCTAATCATTTATGACTTCATGTGGTTGATAATTCTTTAGTTCATATAAAGCTCTTAGAATAGCACCTGGCACATAATATGTACCCAATAATGAACTATTGTCACATCAAGAGCCTCAGTTCCAATCGTTATTCTTCTTCACATTGTAATAAGATAATGGCAGGTGTTTAGATGTTTTCTGAGGGCTATCTTTATTTTCTGGCTATTGAAAGCCTATTGTGGCTTTCAGGGACTGCCTTACTAAATGGAATAGCTCTATTTGTACAAAGTTAAACCCAGAAGGAAATTTCTTTAAAATAAAACCAGTTTTCCTATTTGACTTATTTGAGAAATGTATTGAACTAACAAGCAAAATAGAGACAGACTCATAGATAGAGAGTAGACTGACAGGGGTAGGGGTGGAGGGACTGAGAGAAAAGAAGAAGGACCCACGGAGATGGACAAAAGTGTAGTGTTTGCAGGGTGCAGGTAGGGAAGAGGCTATAGGGGGGTCTAAATGGTAATGGAAAAATTCAGTTATAAAATGAACTATTCAAAAAATATTCACTAAAAAAGATCTACAGTTAACATTTAATGCAGAAGGTGAAAAATCCTGAATATAAACTAGAATCCTAACTTACCAAATTATATACATTAAATACCATATTTTGCTGTGTATAATGTGTACTTTTTTGCCCAAATTTTTGAGGGAAAAACAAGGATGCTCATTATACATGGGTAGTGCCTGAAATATCTTGTATCTATTCTTATGTTTTGTAATTATTTGTTACATAAAATTTCTTGTACCATAATATGTTCAAAAATAAATGTGAAAATTCCTTTATAATACAAAAAACAAGTATCTAAATATAAATAAATAAAATTGATTTAAAAAATTAATATGAAACATTTGTTTCCTGAAATTTTGGGGCAAAAATGTGAGCATGCATTATACATGGGAGCACATTCTACACAGCAAAATATGGTATGTGTAATTTTTTGTGTATTATACCTCAGTAAAGCTGTCTTAAAAATCTAAAGGTACCAGTTACACCTAAAAAGGTAAGTCCAAAGGAAATCTCTTTAAAATATAACCAGTTTTCCCATTTGACTTATTAGAGAAGTGTACCCTAATATGGTCTATATTTTTCTACTTATGTTCATGTCAGTATGGCTAGTGGAAGGGAAAGGTCCTAAATAATTGATGCTCCTTGAAATTTACATCTCTTTTTGATAGCAGAATAGTGGAATACAAGAAGGTGATGAGTTTCAGAAGTTTCAAGTATGCCATTCAAACATGGTATATAATTTCTTTCTTACATTTTAATTTAAACAGTGATATGTTTTGATAGAGTAAAATGCTATGTCACAGGGTTCATTCTTGTTAAAGAAACAGAAGTTTTGCATAGTTTGTGCCTAACAAAGATAAGCAGAATTAGCCACTAAACTTCTCTTTTATTTTATAGGGAATTAGTGATGGTATTCCACTAATAAAGGCTATTGTCCCCAGAAATCAGTCTCGTTCTTTTATGTCTCAAGGCAGTCCTGAGTTACTGGTAAGTTGATTATCCCTTTTTCACACTGCCATATATATAACAACTTAACAAAAAATTGAGAAAATAAAAAATACTTAAAGCTTTTTTAAAAAAATAGAGAAAACTTGTATAGAATTAGACCAAGAATAAAAATATATTTTCTATTTGCACAGCTTTTATTTTAAGTAGTTTAAAATTACAGCTTAAAACTATAATTTTAAAGTTTATCTGAAATAATAAATATGTGAAAATACAAGGAAATTTTGTACAGGAAAAATAAGATATAACATCTTATTAAGCCCTAGCCAGTGTGACTAGGGCCTGGGTTGCAGGTTTGGTCCCCTGGGGCCTGTGTGGAGGGCAGCCAGTCGATGTTTCTCTCTCACATTGATGTTTCTCTCTCTTTCTCCCTCCCTCCTTTACCTTCTCTCTCAAAAATAAAGTGTTTTTAAAACCCATCTTATTACATATTAAAATTTATCATACAGCAGGAATAATTATGAAAATGAGAAATAATACAGAATTGACTACAGTTTACATGCAGGGCATGCATGTGAGTGCTTTGCATGAATTTTGTCATGTAATCCATCTAAATATCCTGTGAGATATGCAGTATTATTATTTCTCTTCTACAGATGAGAAATTTTAAAATTCAAAAGTAAATTGCTCATAGTCACAGAGCTAGCAAAGTAAGGGGTTATGGGACCCTGGCACATGGACCCAAACGAGGTCTGTCTTATTTCAGTTTTGTCACTTAGAAATCATAGAAATGGAGTCTAGCAGAGTGAACAGTAGAGATTCCAGAATTAGACCTTTTTTCTAATTAGGCATATTGTGTGTTTACTCAGGAAAAAGAAGGTTGAAAAAGATACAAAAATAGTAACAGTACTTTTTGAGTGGTAGAATTCTTGTGATTTTTTCAGACTTAATATCTGTAATTTTAAAAGGTATCTAATTTTTCTTTTTGGTAATCTACTTTTATAATCATAAGGAAGAAATCTTTTCATTTTTAAAAGAAAATATTCACTGTAACTGAACAACAATAAAATAATTAAAAGTAAATAAATAGAAAATGTTCACTATGACTGTCACTTAGAAGGAAGAGCTTAACAATTCATCATAAGTTCTACTCATTCATGCTCTAAATGATATAGATCAAACTTTATGATAAGGGCTGGTCTTAATTACTTCTGACTGCCAACTAATAGATGCTAATTAACTGAGAGATTATGAGGAAAAGAATCTCACTAAAAAAAGATACACTGGATAACTTTTTGTTAGATAAAACAAAGAGCTTTTTTCATTTAAATTATTTAGACTTTCTTAATAAGTTTTATGTTTTAAGCACACAGTCCTTCATTTTCCCTAAATGATAAATGCTAACATGTGAGCATTTGATTATTATGTGTTGCTTTGTTTAATCTTGCATTTAATTTTCATTTTCATATTTTTTCTAGGTAACAGTAAGCATGAATTATGTTATTGGAACCCATGGATGGTTGCCTTATGACAAAAACATTTCTAATTACTTTACATTCATCAGGGATCAGACTGTGACAAATCCAAAGTAAGTAAATGAACATTTAAAGTAAATGAAGTACAGTACCTTATTGCCAAGAAAAACAGCAAGGTTGATTGGTTTCATTTTGAAAGTAATATTGTAGACATCCAGATTTTCTTTCCTTTCTCCTTTCCTCCTACTCCCTTTTCTTTCTTCCTTCTTTCCTTTCCTCTTTCATTTTTATTCTTCCTTCAATTTCCCTGACTTGATACTGGTTTAAAGAGAAAACAATTTCTATCAGACCATTATGGAAGGAAAAATGATTAGGAATAGTTTTGGGCTTCATTGTATTTTTATTATACAATATTTAAAATATATGTTTATTAATTTTAGAGAAAGAGAGAAACATTGATTGATTGCTTTTCACATGTGCCATGATCAGGAATTGAATCCTCGAACTTTCTGTTGTATGGGATGATGCTCCAACCAACTGAGCCACACTAGCCACGGCTTGTTATACAGTATTATCTACAAATAAGACTCAGTGTCTTATATCTAATAAGAGTTTATTATTTACTTTAGTTATCTTTTAAACTATCCAAAGGTTACATTCTAAGTTCAGGTGATGATTCCTTTACTATTGAGTTGTTTTAGCTATATTAAGGGAGGTATTTTTTCCTTCTTATCCCACATAGGATTTTTAGTACATCGTGCTTTGTTCAAAGTGTACCTTCGGCAAATTAATGTTGAATAATAAAAATCTAGAGCCGAAGTGTCAGAATTGATTCTCATAATCACTTTTTGTGTCTTTCTGCAGAATTTAGACTGGCTAAGTGCACAGGTATTTTAGTGGGAAGCAGGTAAAACCCATATGCTTTCTTTGGTTGGAATGGAAAATGATCTTCATGAGTATTGTCAGAGACACATTTATCTGCCTGTGTAGTAGATCACTAGTTTCAGTTTATTTCCAACTTTCCTGGTCCTGGTATATACTGTCTTGTCTTTATACAGGAGTGGGCAAGAGTAGGTTTACAGTTGTCAGTATACAAAACACAGTTTAATCTTGCATTATTATTTATTTATTATTTATGTATTAACAACGGTAAGCTCACTTTTGCTCACCCTATGCTTTGAGGCTGCTATTTATAGAATTGACTATCTTACTAATTGGCTTTGAAAAGCTAGGTTTAAATTTTTTCACACCTTCACCAATCTCAGTTTCTTAATGCATAACCCTTGAGGCTTTGTTATATAAAATTTTATTTCATGAAAAATAGGAGTAAAGATGTATTATCTGAAAGTATCATTTGTTAGGAGACATTGCAGATTGAAGGTTGAACAGACTTATTTTTCATTTCTTTTTTAAAGACATAAAAATAGTTAAGGCTAAATGTTCTTTCAAGGAAAAGTCTAATATTTACTTGTGTTTACAGAACTCAACGTAGTCTGAATGGTCCTTTTGCTCCAGGGCTGGAGATCACTTCTAAACTATTTATAGTATCACATGATGCGAAGTTGCTTTTCAGTGCTGGACATTGGGATAATAGCATTCAAGTGATGTCACTTACAAAAGGCAAAATTATTTCACACAATATCAGACATATGGGTAAGCATTAACTTTTTTTCTTCCCAAAACACAAAACTTTCTCTGTTTTTTTCTAACTATAAAAGTAGTACATATTTCTTAGAAAAAAATATTATATTTTATCACTGAGGCTGAGTAAACTTTTTGATAGAACAGTGTTATGAATATTGTATGCTTTATTTAAGAGTGTTTAATATATTTTGGGTATATTAAGTACCATATAAATTAAATACAGCTTTACAGTATTTTAAAGATGTTAGACTAAGTCTTTTTAAAAAATTGGTTGATAGAAATGAGAATTTTAAGACAAAATGTTTTTAAAAATCTGTTATAATTGATTAATACATAAATGGCCCTATTATATATATGTTAATAGTGAAACATGAAAGAAGTGAAATTGTTGAATGTTCTTTAACCTGGTATTTCTTAGTGTCTCGGTCATCAGTATAAGAATGAAATGAGTAGATTTTTCCTCAATAAACCTAATAGAAAAGGGAATGGAGCTGCCACTACTTCTGCACCAGTAACTTCTAAGATGTCACTTAGCTCAGGCTTTTACAATTTAGGAAAAATGTATTTTACATTGTGAATTCATGGTATAATTTTGTAGGTCGCATATTGTATAGGATTGCAGTTCCCATTGGGAGTAAGGTGAATGGGGATGAGGGAGCAGAGAAGTGTATCAAAATTTACTATGCCTTTGTTTCAAGCTACTAGACCTCCTGCCAATATTCTGGCTGGCATTCCCCAGCCCACTGTCTACACTTCACCCTCAAAGGCTGTGGGGGAGCTTTGTCCCACAGAGCTTCCCTGGCTGCTGCAGATGAGAATAAGTCTGCCAAGACATGATCTGCTTGGGGAGGAAGGGCTAACCAGTCTCTCAGAGGAGAAAGGTCTTGAGCCTCTCTTACATTGGGCTTTTATTGAGTTAAGCTTGCATAGGGATGCATATCAAAGAAAGGAGGTATGGTTTACAGATAACGTTTCTGGGATCAGAGGTCCTTTTTGAGTCAGGGTCTGGTAGACAGGGTGACACCAGTTGGCTGTAAAACCTTGGGAAACAAACTTATTTTGTGCTTGGACCCTTAACATTTAAGTTGAGGACATTCTTAGCAAAGCAGGTTTCATAGGACTTTATGCATTCTTTCTTAGGCCTGATCGCCCCCTGCTGGGGACCACCTGTTCTAGCACAGGGCTGCACCTCCCTTCAGCATTGTTTCAGGCCTGAATCAGGAGGGGGATGCAAGACAGCCAAGAGATTAGGAGATTTTTACAGATAAATTGAGGACTCAGGCTATGATAAAGCCAAGGGTTGTGAAGGTCTTTTGTCCCTCATCCACAATCCCCTAATCCTTCCCTGATGGCCCCTTTGTGACTATGCCTGTCTTAGGTTATTCATTCCTTGAGGAATCTTATCCAGCCACCCTCTAGGGGCCAAGCAGAGTGAAGTAGAGGGGGTAGAGGCTGCACCCATGCTGGGAGGATAAGTTTTGTCTCCTTAGTGGCTTATGGTCCCAAGGTCCCCTAGCCGTGGGGCCTTTTCACCTGGTAGTGGGGTTACAGCTCCTGAAACCAGGCAGGATGGTTCCCAACAGAAGGGTGTCCTCAAAGAAAGTTCTTTTATGTGATTTTAATATTGCTGCTTCTCTGAGTCACTTTCTCCATGCTTTTGCAATGCCAGTGCTATATTTTTCCATTAAAACAACTAGTTTAGTAATATTCGGAGCATAAACTAAAATTGCTCTTTGTTCCAGCAAAACCAAGTCTTTTTTTTTTCCCCTTACAGATATTGTGACTTGTTTAGCTACCGACTACTGTGGAATGCATTTGATTTCTGGTTCCAGAGATACTACATGTATGATATGGCAAATAACACAACAGGTAGTTATGCACTTAAATATTCAGCTTCAATCAGAGATTTACCCTGGGAGTACTGTTGAGATGCTGGTGAATTGTTCTTTTGCGTTGAATGATTATTTGAGCTGCTTTGCATTCTTTTACTCCCCATTCTGCCCCGTCCTAAATCACCACATTTGTCCTGTTTATTGGCTGATTCTTGACCTTTTATCCTATTACTTTCCAGAAACTCCTCTTTGTTAACTTCTTCTAGGAAAATGATTGTTTTTCTTATCCTGTTAACATATATTCCTATTTTCCTTCCATTAGGACTACTAAAAACCATAGATATATAATTTTCATCAACCTTATTGTACTCTCATAATAATGTTGGTTCAGGGAAGTATCTTTTTTTTTATAGCTTCTGGATTTTTTACCTTGTTTAACAGGCTTTCTCCCATTCCAAATTTACTAAATATTAACTAAAAATTCTCTTGTAATACTTTTCTTGTTTTATTGTTTTACATTTCAATCTTTAATTCATTGGTAATTAGTTTTTATATATGTATAATATATGCATATATTTTATATCCTAGATTATGTATTCTATAGGCAAAATACATATTCTCTATTCTATAACAATATACATGATTTTTTACTTCTGGGTGGAAGGTCATTTATAACAGCATAAATGTTTTTGGTAATTTTTTAATTTAGGTCCTGCACTTTGTTATATTTACTTCTAATTATATGTTTATTATTGTTTTGGTGGGATTTTAAAAATCATTTTTATTTCTAATTGATTATCACTACTGTTAAAACAAGCTTTTAATTTCTATACAGTTATTTGTAACTAATTGTTTTACCAAATCCTCTTACCTAGCTCTCATAATTTTTGGTATTTCTTGGCTTTTTTGAAAATAAGATGATATGAAAATAAAGGATTTATAAAAAATATTTTACAATATACTAATTATTTCATTTTCTTATCCTATTATATTATTATCTAATGTAATAAGGTAAGAAAATTATAGTTAGCTTTCCTGTCTTAAGTCTGATTTTGGTGAAGTGCCTTTACTATGTGCCATTTAGTATACTGTTTGCTATTGGGTTTCACTTGTTGTGATTTTTAATATTTAAGTAGTTATCTTTTATGTTTTTTCTCTAGTAACTTTTTAGTTTTAATAAAATTTCAATTTATAGAAGAGTTAAAAAAAATTTGCTATCCATTTGTTTATCCTAACCCCTGTTTTCTTTGTTTTCCTTCCCCTCTCCTACCATCTTATTTTTTTCTGAACAGTTTTAAAGTTGGAGACATCATATTCCTTCACTAAATACTTGAGTGTTTATTTTCTAAGAACTAAGACACTCTTAATACATAACCACAGTGTAGTTATCAAAATGAGAAATTAGCATTTATACAATACCATTATCTAGTGCATAGTCCACGTTCTAATTTTGTAAGTAGTCAGTCCCAATAGTGTCCTTTGCAGCTATTTTTTCCCAGTTTCTCTTCCTTTTTTTATTTATAGCTTTCCTCTTACTTTTTCTTAATGTAATGTATTATTTTGAGACATGTCTTAGGTTGAACTACCCTTGAATTCTTATAGTAAACTCATATATTTTGTCATGTATTGTTACATCTTACTGTAGGATTTTATTTACTAGTGCTTTAATTATTATACTTCTTTTTTTGTTTTTTCTCTACCATGTTTAATATTGGGATATACAACCTTTATAAAATGAATTCGAGAAGGGCCCATCTTTCTCTGTAACTTCAATTGCTTAAATAATATAGGAATGACCTGATTTTTGGCAATTAGATAGAGTGTACTAAGCACTCAGACACCCTTACAGAAAGACAAATGTGTCACGGGTAATAGAGTCTAAAGGGGACTTCATCCACATCATGTAGTGCCGGTAGAAGATGTGGATAGAGTTGTCCAGGATGATCATAACACAGATATCATGGTAACTACTCAAGCATCCTTTATCACAAGAAGTGATACTTGTATACAAACAAAGCATGTCAAAAACAGATGAAGAAATCTTCTGGAAGGAAACAATTCAAGTGCAGGGAAATTCCTGCAACAATATTACGGTATTAGAGGAACATAATAAGAATACTGATTCAGTAAAATAGGACCCCAAAAATGAAATTATAAAATGTATTTTAGGATGAAAAGGGAGATTGTAAAAGAATCAAACTGAGATTCAGACCAATGCCATTACAAATATAGTAAATCCAAAGTGGAACAGTAAGGGACAGATTTGATGTGGCTAAAAATAAAATTATTAGCATGGAAGATAGAATTGATGTTGTAATCAAAGAGAATAGAAATATGAAAACAAAATTATTAAAGCAATTAGAAAAAGAATGACTGCTATAGAAATCAGACAAGTCAGCATAAAGATAATTGATGTCCCTGAAATCTACATACTCCAATGAATAAAAAAGAGAAAGCATTCAGAAACATAATGCAAAATGTTTCTTCAAAGTGAAGGAAGAATAAATATCTAGATGGAAAGGGCAAACTACCTGTTAAAATTAATCCCAAATAATCAACTTCAAAATTTTTCAGATTAAGTTTTTTAGCTACCAAAGATTGAGATGACAAGAATGAGTATTTTGAACAGAATCAGTGGTAAGAACTAGATACAGTATTGGTTTGTAATTAGACAGTTTAAATACAGCAAACTTTTTAGTAGAAATAGCCTACAAGAAAATTACCTTTGCTTTTCTGTTTTAATACTAGGGAGGTGTTCCTGTGGGCTTAGCATCTAAACCCTTTCAGATTCTGTATGGACACACTGATGAGGTATTGAGTGTCGGCATCAGCACTGAGCTCGACATGGCAGTGTCAGGATCAAGGGTAAGATTTCACCTTTAAGAAGTGCTATTTTGCCTTTGCTGGTGTGGCTCAGTTGGTTGAAGCATCCTTTTGTAAACTGAGAGATCATGGGTTCAATCCCCTGTCAGGGCACATTACATATGTTGTGGGTTTGGTTCTCTGTCGGGGCATGTGCAGGAGGCAACCAATATTTCTCTCCCCCTTTCTGCCTGCCCCTCTCGCTAAAGTCAGTAAGCATGTTCTTGGATGAGGATTTAAAAATGCTATTTTTTCTATAAATTTAGAAACAATGTTTATAGCTATATTTTTTGGTAGGGGAATTTGTAAAACTATAGAAATTTTATACTATGTGTAGGACTTCGCAAAAGTAGAAAAGTAGCAAAAAGTAGAAAAGTAGAAAACTGCAGGAAGTACAAACTTAAAAAGACATATTTTGGGAATTTACTGGTCTTAATTGGTTAAGAATAACAGGGCATTTTATGAAATAAAATACTATTTGAAATTTCAAGATTTGAATTTTTCCTAAGGTACATGTGTTCATGGTAGAATACTCATTTTCTCAGAAACGTTCCCACATTTCTTTTTCCAGCCCACTGTTTTTTTCATTATGGTGTTTTTTTTTTCTTTGTCTTTTTCATTTTCTAATATTTTCTATGTGTAGGATGGCACTGTGATTATACATACTATTCAGAAAGGTCAGTACATGAGGACTTTACGGCCACCTTGTGAGAGTTCTCTGCTCCTGACCATTCCCAGTTTGGCTATATCTTCGGAAGGACATATTGTCATCTACTCCAGCATTGAAGAAAAGACCACCCTCAAGGTATCTAAGAGTTACATGCAACAGGGCTAGATCATAAGCTTGTCTTTTCCTTCCCAAATTATATATGAAGCATTTTGAGGAAGGAAAGAAAACCATGTTTGAAAAAGGATATTTTTCTTTCATCATTCAATTTGTTCATTTTTTTTACCATTACTTTACCCTTTCACAATCTTGGCTTCATGTTTGTATTTTTTTAAGGATTTCTATTGACCTATATAATATATAATTTCAACAATTTCTGGTTATGTGGGACTTCATAAGCTTAAGTGAAAATTATAACCAAATTAAATTCTTTTTGTACAAGGTAGGGTATACATAAACAAACCATGATTTTTTATATTTATTTTTCTTTTCAGTGATAACTTTTTAAAAATTAAGAGAATCTAAGAATCTGTTTGTTTTAAGAATGTAGAAGGTTTTTTTTGTTTTTTGGTTTTTTTGGACTGGATAAGATGTTAATTCTTTTGGAGGAGTAAGTTCTTATTTAATATTTATTTGCTTGGCAATCGGATTTGAAATCACTTCAATAATATTGCTTACACACTTTCTTTTTAACTATAACCAAGTGTTTATTCCAGCATTTTAAACCCAATAGTCACTGTTAAAGTCATAGTTTTAATTAATAGTATTGAAACTGAGTTTTAAATTGAGATAATTAAATTTCCTTTATCTAATCTTTACAGGATAAAAATGCATTACATCTGTTTTCTGTAAATGGAAAGTATCTAGGGTCTCAAGTCCTAAAGGAACAAGTATCAGATATATGCATAATTGGAGAACACATTGTCATGGGCAGTTTACAAGGGTTCCTGTCCATAAGAGATCTCCACAGGTAAATAGTAAGAATTATCGAAGTAACATCTTAAAAAGGTGCTTTTTAAAAGGTGGTAGTACTTTCAGCCTAGGTGCTGTGGCTCAGTGGATTGAGTGCTTGCCTGTGAACCAAAGGGTCGCCAGTTCGATTCTCAGTCAGGGCACATGCCTGGGTTGTGGGCCAGGTCCCCAATTGGGGATGTGTGAGAGGCAACCACACATTGATGTTTCTGTCCCTCTTTCTCCTTTTCTTCTCCTCTCTCTAAAAATAAATAAATAAAATCTTAAATAAATATATAAGTAAATGTGGTAGTTTTTTCAACCTAGCATAAAAATCAGCAATCTAAGGTTTCTAATCTTTTGGTTTATCATTTATTATGACCATGTCTTTTTTGGCAACTGTGAAAAAAAATGGGGAAGCTAATGTATTCCTGGATTAATAAATGAAATACCAATGTAAATCTTTAAATGTAGAAAAGTTTATGCTGTGTGTATTTTACCCCAATTAAAAAAAATGTTTTTAGCCTGGCTGGTGTAGCTCAGTGGATTGGACATGGGCTGCAAACCAAGAGGTCACTGGTTTGATTCCTAGGTGCCTGGGTTGTGGGCCAGGTCCCCAGTGGGGGCCACATGAAAGGCAACCGTACATTGATGTTTCTCTCCCTCTCTTTCTCCCTCCCTTCCCTTTTCTCTAGAAGTAAATAAATAAAATCTTTAAAAAAATGTTTTTAAATAGCCAAGAAGTGCTAGCCCTGGATTATAGATTTCGAAATTATTCCAATTACAGTTTGAATTTTTACAAACTAAAGTTAGGGTTTTAAAAATATTTTTTAGTTGTGGTAAAAAAATCCCAAATCCTAAAAATTTTAAGGCTAGTGGGTTTGTTTATAACTGAGTGTACTATATGCATAAAATTGGTGGAGAAACTTGTTATTTAATGCAGTGAAGGGGAAGGATGTCACCAATGTTTGAATAGTAGATATGTTTCATGTTTCCTATATGCCCACACACATTCTTTTTTCTCTTTATAAAAAATTTATTGTGGCTTATTTATATTCCTCAAATTTATCTTGGCCTTTCCAAAAACTTTTTTTATAAAATATTTCCTGATTCAAGATGTCCTACCTTATTGCATTCAATAAGAATCTCTTTTATACCAACACCTCTTTTCTATTTTTTTAGTTTTCTTCTCTGTTTTATCTTTCTTCTTTGGTAGAACATTGAGATACAATTCCAATCATATTGATCCAGCCTTTTGTTTTACAACCCTAATTTCAGGGTATTGTTAAGAAAATCCCAAATTAGAAAAATCAGTGGGATATTTTAGTAGGTTAGTGTAGAATATGTTAATTGCATCGTAGCATTTTTTATTCCCTAATTATAAAAGCTGTGAACATTTTTCCTAATGATGTATTATATTTCATATCATATTTTAAATATATAGGATCTGGCACAAATAATCCCCCTTCTTTATTATAAAATCTTAACCATGTAATTCTGTAATATAACAATATCACATTCAAGCACACCATATGACATTTTATGTGAAATGTTCACATTAAAACTATAAATTATTACACCTGTATTATTACCCTACCAACCACACTCAATCATGCATTACTTCTGCCAGACCAGACCCTGTATATTATTTTATATTCTGTTTATATGGTTTATCTTTTTAAAATTATATTTTATTGATTACGCTATTACTGTTGTCCCAATTTTTTCTGCCATTGCCCCTTTCCACCCAGACCCCCTCATCTCCCTTAGGTGATCCCCACACTGTTGTCCATGTCCATGAATCATTGCATATGTGTTTTTTGCTTACTCTCTTCCCTGTACTGTACTTTACATCCCCATGACTATTCTGTAACTACCAATTTGTGATTCTTAATCCCTTCACCTTTTTCATCATTCCCTCCCCGACACTCTTCCCATCTGGCAGCCAACCATCAAAATCATTCTCTGTATCAGTGATTATGTTTATGTTCTGCTTATTTATTTTTTTTTAATTCAGTTGTTAATAGATATGTATTTATTGTGATTTTATTCTTATATATTTTTCTTCTTCTTAAAGAAGACCTTTTAACATTTCACAGACTACTGGTTTGGTGATGGTGAACTCCTTCAGCTTTTCTTGTCTGGGAAGCTCTTCATCTGTCCTTTTTTTAAAGTATATTTTATTGATTATGCTATTACAGTTGTTCCTTTTTTTTTCTTTCTTTATCCCCCTCTGCCCTGCACTGCCCTCCCATGAGCATTCCTCCACCCCTTAGTTCATGTCCATGGGTCATACATATAAGTTCTTTGGTTTCTCCTTTCCTACACTGTTCTTAATCTCTTTCTATTTTGTACCTACCATTTATGCTTCTTATCCCTGAATCTTTTCCCCTACTCTCCCCTCTCCCTGCTGATAACCCTCTATATGATCTCCATTGCTGTGATTCTGTACCTTTTCTAATTGTTTGCTTACTTTATTTTTGTTTTTTTAGGTTCAGTTGTTGATAGCTGTGAGTTTGTTGTCATTTTACTGTTCATAGTTTTTTATCTTCTTTTTCTTAGATAAGTTACTTTAACATTTAATGTAGTAAGGGCTTGGTGATGGTGAACCTCTTTAACTTGACCTTATCTGGGAAGCACTTTATCTGCCCTTCCATTCTAAAGGAAAGCATTGCTGGATAGAGTCCTCTTGGATGTAGGCCCTTTCCTTTCATGATTTAGAATACTTCTTGCCAGCCCCTTCTTGCGTGCAAGGTCTCTTCTGAGAAATCAGCTGACAGTCTTATGGGAACTCCTTTGAGGTAACTGTCTCATTTCCTCTTGCTGCTTTTAAGATTCTCCCTTTATCTTTAATCTTGGGTAATGTAATGATGATGTGCCTTGGTGTGTGTTTCCTTGGGTCCAGCTTCTTTGGGACTCTCTGAGCTTCCTGGACTTTCTGGAAGTCTATCTCCTTTGTCAGTTTAGGGAAGTTCTCTTGCATTATTTTTTTAAATACGTTTTTAATTTCTTGCTCTTCCTTTTCTCCTTCTTGCACTCCTATGATTTGGATGTTGGAAAATTTTAAGTTGTCCCGTAGGTTCCTAAGCCTCTCCTCAGTTTTTTGAATTCTTGTTTATTCATTCTGTTCTGGGTGAAGGTTTATTTTTTCCTTCTGATCCAACTGTTGATTTGAGTCCCAGTTTCCTTCCCATCACTGTTGGTTCCATGTGCATTTTCCTTCATTTCACTTTGTATAACCTTCACTTTTTCCTCTATTTTGTTACCATACTCAACCATTTTTGTGAGCATCCTGATTACCAGTGTTGTGAACTCTGCATCTGATAGTTGGCTATCTCTTCGTTGCTTAGTTGTATTTTTTCTGGCGCTTTGATCTGTTCTTTCATTTGGGCCATTGTTTTTGTTTTGGCATGCCTGTTATGTAGTAAAGGGCAGAGCCTTGGGTATTCACTAGGGTGGGGCAACCCACATCACTGTGTTGTGGTGCTGTGTGTGGGAGAGGCATCCCAGAGGGAACAGTGCCACTTGCTAGGTTGCCTGCCAGCTTTCAGTCACTTCTCCAGCTATCTACAAGCAAATTGGGCCCTTCTGGTGCTGATTCCCAGGTGGGTGAGTTTGTGTGCATTCTAGGACCCTGTGGGTCTCTCCAACGAACTCTCCTGTGAAACTGGGAGTTTCTCCCACTGTCATAACCCCTACAGATTTTTATAGCCAGAGGTTTTTGAGGCTTTAGTTTCGTGCGCTCGCTCCCCAGTTGTTCCTCCCAGTATATCTGCACTCAAATGTGGGACCACCAAGCTTCCCAGCCGCCACCTCAGGATCTGCAGTCCTCCAGCCATCACCATGCTGCGTGTCCTCTCTGCCCCTACTGTGCATCTCTGCTCCTCCTATCAGTCTATGAATGTTTCTTCTTTAACTCCTTGGATGTTGGACTTCCATACAGTTTGATTTTCTGACGGTTCTGGTGGTTTTTTGTTTTTAAATTTGTTGTTGTCCTTCTTTTGGTCATGCATGGAGGTAAAGTTTATCTATCAATGCCTCCATCTTGGCTGGAAGTCTCTTCATCTGTCATTTGATTTCTGAAAGATAGCTTTGTTAGATAGAATAATCTTAGTTGTAGGTCCTTGTTTTTCATCACTTTGAATATTTCTTGTCAATCCCTTCTAGCCTGCAGAGTTTCTTTTGAGAAATCAATTGACAGTGTTATGGGAGCTCCCTTGTAGGAAACTAACTGCTTTTCTCTTGTTGCTTTTAAGATTCCCTTTTTGCCTTTAACCTTTGGCATTTTAATTATGATTGTCTTGCTGAGGGGCTTTCTGGGTTCATCTTGTTTGGGACCCACTGCACTTCCTGAACTTGTATGTTTTATTTCCTTCATCAGGTTAAGGAAATTTTCTGTCATTTTTTCAAATAGGTTTTCAGTTTCTTGCCCTCTTCTTCTTCCAGCATCTCCATGATGCAAATGTTAATGAAGTTGTCCCAGAGGGTCCTTACATTTTCCTCATTTTTTTAGATTTTTTTTTTTTTTTTGTTATTCTGATTTGGGTTTTTTTTTGCTTTCTCCTATTCCAAATTGCTGATTTGAATCTCAGCTTCATCTACTCTACTGTTCATTCTTGTAAATCTTTTTTTACTTTAATCAGTGTATCCTTTGTTTCTGATAGGATCTTTTTTATGCCATTGATGTTGTCACAAAATTCCTAGAGCATCCTTATAACCAGTATTTTGAACTCTGCCTCTGATAGATTGCATATCTCCATTTTGTTTAGTTCTTTTTCTGGAGTTTTGATCTGTTCTTTCATTTGGGCCATGTTTCTTTGTCTCCTCATTTTGGCAGCCTCCCTGTGTTTGTTTCGATGTTATTATGTAGAGCTGCTATGTCTCCCAGGCTTGGTAGAGTGGCCTAGTGTAGTATGTGTCCTGTAGGACTCAGTGATAGTATGTGTCCTAGTGTAGTATGTGTCCTGTAGGACTTCCCTATTCATCAAGCTGGGTATTCAAGGTGTGCCCACTGTGTGGGCTGTATACACTTTTCTGTTGTAGTTGAGCCTTTATTGCTGTCGGCATATCCAAGGTCAGCCACCACCTGTGTTCTGTGCAGGGGTCACACAGCATAAGCTACAAAGCAACCCACAGATGGCTGCTACTTGTGCTGAGCTTCGAGGTGCCCAGGTGAACCCAGGCTGACTGCTGCTAGTGCTGGTCCTGGATCACCTTAGTGAGAGATAGCGGCCAGATACTGCTTGGTTGAGAGAATTTAGGAAAATCTGAATCATGGGCCAAGACAAGCCATTTGTATGGAAAGGCCACTGCAAACAGCTTTGGTAGGCGTGAAAGTTGGGTGGGGCAGGGCCTCAAAGAATTACCATTGTGGGGCACACAGTGTGAGCCAGGTTGATGGAGTCTCAGATACGGCACTCACCTGCTACCTCTGTGGTTCTCTTGGGGGATGCCTAGAAAAGGAACAGTAGGCTCTGCCAGCACTTCTGTCTGGGAGAAAGCGTCCTCCCAGCTCTTGCCCTGATGCTGGACAGTTCCGTTCCTCCCCATATGTCTCTGGTGCCTTTCAATCTGCTGCCTCCATGTTGGGGCTCAGAAGGAGTGAGTCTGAGTAAGTTTGTGCATGGGCTCTTTAACAGGAACTGCCTGAACTCCCAGTAGTTTCTGTCTTCCACAGCCTCAATCCCCGCTGGTTTTTATGGCCAGAGTTATGGCAATTTCTCTTCCTGGCACTGGAACCCTGGGCTGGGGAGCCTGGTATGGGGCTGGGACTCTTCACTCCTGAGATATCCCTTCTGATTTTTATCCACCACATGTGTGTGCGGGACTAGCCCATTCTGCATCCTTCCCCTCCTACAGTCTTGATGTGGTTTCTTCTTTAATTACATAGTTTTAGGACTTCCATTCAGCTCAATTTCTGATGGGTCTGAATGATGGCTGTTTTATAGTTCAGTTGTAATTTTGATGTGTTACCTCTTTTTTAAGACAAACTAAATAAATCAATTTTATTGACCTTATCCCCTTATATATAAACTTGTTGAACTTTTACACCTTTTTATCCAACTTTAACTTGTAATCAGCAAGATAAAAATCATTTTGTGAGAACTCATATATATGGTCAGAAGAACAACAGATGTTGAGGATAAAGAAAAGGTCTATTAAGTATTTAAGTAATGCTATAAATGTGGACCTTATGTGTGGCACACAGACTTTCTGAAGCCAAATCCCACATCTGTAAAATTAGAATGCAGAACTCGATTATGATCAAGTTAATTTTCAGGTATAAGATTCTAAGAATCTATTACATGTCCATTAATTATATGTGTGTTTTTTCTCTTCTAGTTTGAATCTCAGCATCACCCCATTAGCTATGCGATTGCCTATCCATTGTGTTTGTGTAACCAAAGAATGCAGCCATATTCTTGTAGGATTAGAAGATGGAAAATTGATTGTAGTGGGTGTTGGCAAGCCAGCAGAGGTAAAACCTAGTGAACAATATAATTCCTGTACTGTGTGGTATTCCTTTGGTTCTCCTTTGTTCCTACTGAATCAAGAATAACTGTTATAGATAAACAAATTTTAAAAATTTGATTTTTCTAAGGGCAATAAAGTCAGTATTCAAGAATGATGCTGGTATTATCATTGAAAGCACACATATGGCAGTTTCCATCTATCACTCTGAGTTAAGAGTGGTCTTCTAGTCTCTCTTTCCAAATCTAGATTCGAGACTGCTTCTTAGATTTTTAGTCTATAAAAGCATTTATGAAAAATAAAATTGTCCTGCTGGTACAGAGACAGTGGGGCCTGTCTCTGTACCAGCAGGACAAGACCCTGAAGAATTTCAACCAGCCCCACCATCTGCCATCTTTCTCTATACACACCTGTGGCTAAAGAACTAAGATATCTAATAAAAGCAATAAAAAAAAAGAAATATAGACTCAAACAATAAAGCTACTTTATTTTTTTATATTAGCTTTATTTATAATTTCAAATTGGATATTGAAAATGTCTGTTAACAGGAAAATAAATAAATTTAGGATAATTGTACAATGTAATACTTCCCACCAATAAAAGTAACAAATTACTGAAACATATAACAACATAAGTTTAAAATTTAGTATGCTTATTAAAAGAAGGAAGACATAAAAGAACACATACTGAATGATTCTATTTATATGAAGTTCAAGAACATGCAAAACTAATCTGTATGAAACTGTATTTTAACAAATACCCAACATGATTGTGTATCAGTTGTCCTCTTATAAAAGCATCATTTTTTATTTGGAACCACAAATATCCCATATAATGTGCTAATTCTCAATGAATTTCCTATAGTCACTGAATTTATTTGCCAGTAGTTTATCAGTTACTGAATATTCCAGTATCATAATTCTAACACTGTTCTTAAGAAAACTTAATAGTAGCTACTCCAAGTAATTTAGTGATTATTCTGGAAAATTTATTGTTAAATCACATTAAATTAAGAACTATGAATTTTTATTAATATAACTGGTCTTTTCTGAGAAATCTAAAATATTGTCTCTGGCACTGGCTGGTGTGGCTCAGTGGATTGAGTGCTGGCCTGAGAACTGAAAGGTCACTGGTTTGATTCCCAGTCATGGCACATGCCTGGGTTGCAGGCCAGATCCCTGGTTTGGGGCATGTGAGGGGCAACCAGTGGATGTATCTCTCACACATGGATGTTTCTCTCCCTCTCTTCCCATCTCTTAAAAAATAAATAAAATAAAATCTTTTAAAAATTATTTACAAAATAAATTTCCCAGATAAATAGTTCCCTCCTATTTTCTGCTAATGAGATTACTTAAGTACTCTGCTCAGACTTGCCTCTTTGAGTATGTTTCACTTTCTGTGGTTTATTGACATGCCTTTTAAAAAAATTGTCAGTTTTGATTTTACTGAACTATTAAAAATGAAATGACCCTATTTTAAGAAATGATTGGGGGAAAAGTGCCTAACCAACTTCATTTTATAGGCCTAAATTAATGTTATGTAATATTTACCAAGTAAGTTTTTGCCCTTGTTAAAAGATTTATATAGTCTACAACACAAAAAATAATATGACTTGTGTGTAGATGTTAAATAAAAGTATTTTTTTATGTTTTTGTATGTGTCATTTGAATTATGCATCTACTTTAGTAAATAATCAAATTTAATAATTTGAATTTTGCTATATGACAGTGTAGAAATTAAATAGATCATTATGAAAAAATTATTTTTTAAGATCTGTTTTTATCTAAAAGGTCAAAATGTTGGTTAATGTGTATTTTTAAAACATGCATCAGTTTTACATATTATATAGTCAGTATGAAATACATGTTTATAAATTAGATGGTAAAGTACTAATAGATGAATGGAAATACATTTCTGGGAATACATTTGGAAACAAAAATGCAAAATAAGTTTGCCACAGTGTTTTTGCATTAGGCTTGTCTTTTATCACTCCACTAAACATACCTAAAAAAATTAACCATTTAAAAAGGATGGCAGACAAAGCACCGTTTAAAAGTAGATTGCATTTGGGAAAGTAATTCCAACAAATCATATAGTTAGATTGAGAAATGTTTTTGTATATGGCCATACCACCCTAAACATGCCTGATCTCATATGATCTCAGAAGCTTGGATGGGAGAAATGTTTTCCACGGCTTTTTTTCCCCCCTACCTAGAAATGTGAGCATTTTTAGAGGTATGGTCATTCATTGATTCAGTTAGTAATATTTATATGCTGAGAAGTGGGCTGGGTGGTACAAATCTAATGGTGGACAAAATGTTATTCTTACCATCAAAAATTTATGCCATTCTTATTTTCTAAATTACTTTTTATCATTTTATTGTCAAATATATTTTTGGAAATTTTTATATCAGATTTGAAAAATTTATTTTCATCGAAACATGTTACTTCTTATCCTTGTGATGGGCCTTAATAGTACTTCATACAAGAGGAGAAAATCCCCAAACCTTTGTATCTCCTTAGCTAGATAAAATATAATTTAAAGAAATTATTTTAATGGAATGAAATTTTTTTTTAACACGTGAAGTAAAGGAGTCTGGTAATTTTGGCATAACTGGAACACTTAAAAAATTTACACATTGGCATTAGACCATTCTCAACTGAATGACATTCAATGTAGAGAATTTTTCTTTTGTTATTATTAATGAAGAATCATTAAAATGATTCTGCTACCCGAACTTACATTCTCTGCATTCTACTAAATTAACATTATCTTAACAATTTCACTTATTCGTTCTTTTCTTCCTTAATAACATTTCTCTGGTTTATTTTAAACAGATGCGTTCAGGTCAACTTTCTCGAAAATTTTGGGGATCCAGCAAGCGGCTCAGCCAGATTTCATCTGGAGAAACGGAATATAATACTCAAGGTTCCAAGTGACTGTTATTTCTGTCTTCTGTCATGGGTAACTGAAACTTGATTTACTGTTTTGTCACTTTAACCACATTTCTCAAAGATCTGAAATCTTTCAGGGCTTTTATCCCTGAAAAGGTCTTAGGGATTACCAAAGTTTGGTGTGAAGTGTGTATAAAAATGTAGATTGTATTATTATTCACTTTAAAAACTTCCCATTAACATAATTGAATTCAGTCTTGTTAGCTAATTCTTGGTCTGCACTAAGATTTGAGAAAACACGTTTAATTAGATTTAGTGATCCATTTCTAATCATTAGATTCATTTTTAAAAATGAACTTCTAAAAGTGAAGAAGTTAGATTTGATATGCTTATTCTAAACAGCAGTATTTACCAGGTATTTAAGGTATACTAAAAAAAGAGAACAGATAATAAGACAGTTGGGAGACATGGCTCTTAATACGTTCTTTAGTTAATCATTTTCCTGTATACTGACCACTATATGTTGAAAAAAATCAATTTACTTGTAAAACTCCTGATTGGAGATAATATTTAAAGGTATCTGTTGCATACTTGGATTTCCAAAACTCAGTATAAAATTCCAGGTTTCACATTAAGTTGAAAATAAGACTATTAAAACTGTGCACTGGCTCATTCCACTACTACTTAGCACATTACTAGTGAAAATGTATTGAAATGTATTACTATTCTTAAATAATAAATGTTGAGTAGGAATCAGAGAAACTAGAGATAAAAAATGCTGATTGTGATCTTGACAGTTGGGTCCTTTCCATAGCATTTGCAGCACAATTTATATCTCCAAAGTGCAGAATTTCTTGACTTTTTCTTTGCTAAGCAAATACTCTGTTTTCCCTCAGTAATGAGAAGACCTAGCAGTGACACCCAAATATATCACATTCTTCAGTAGGACTTCCATGTGAAAGATGAATGAATAGAAAAGACATGTGCAACTTAAACTAACCATCTAGATATACTAATTTTTAAAGCCACATTTCTTTTTCATGTTATGTATAACTTTGAGGATTATAATTAATTTTATTGTACATAGCTAGGTGTTACATTGTGCTTTATTATTCAAGATTTTATAGTAAAATTCAGATAGATATATTTTGGAATTTAGAAAGAATGTTAAACCTAGTGATTTTATAAGGTCATTTTTTGAGTTTGGTCAGAGAGCTTTTACAACTACAGGTGTTCTTAATTTGAGATTACACGTTATTTGTGGCATATATGAATCGCCTGAAATTGTGTGAAGATTTTGTTAATTGCATTTTTTAAAGGAACAAATGGTTGAATGGCTTTCTTAAAGGGTCTTTGATCAGGAAAAACAAACATTTTCCACATTAACAATTTCTTGAAACAATAATCTTTTTCATTCCACAAATCATAGATCCCTTATGTCCAATTGAACCTTGAACCTTGAATCTCACTTGAACCTTGGAAAAATTTTTCCTTGGCAAATCTTCTCTCCTGTTGTCCACATTATCTGCTACCTTTTCCTTTATGACCCTGTGAGTAAGTAAAAATTTGTAAGTAGTGAAGGATTCTGTGTAGGGAAGTTTTTTTCAATAGGTTTGATTTGAGTCTGGACTAATAAAAGGTTATATACTAGAAGAATTTTCTTCCAAATTACTTTAAATCCTTTTATTCAGTAAAAAACAGTTATGTTTTGGTAAATAACATTAAAATAAATTGGTGTAGCAACTGTAAAATAGAACATATGTAAATGTGAAGGTTACCTTTTTGAGAACTTAAGAAATTTGTGGTGAAAATGGCTCAAACCAAGTCAATAGAAATAATTATGATTTATCGAGATTTATTGGTTCTATTAGTTTATTTCATTCTATTTTAATTTTTTATCTAATATTTTAGGAGGTTTTAAGTTGGCAGAACTAACAATATTTTTGATATTTTAAATGTAGACTTGTAAAACAACTTTCTAAATCAAAACTGTGCAAAATTTTCTTTTACTTATTTTTCCAGATATTTTGGTACAAGGATGCCTTATTTAATTTTAAGATCACTTGATATGGTTTTGGAAATTATTTTGGATGCTTAAAAGTTACAAAAAGTTTAACTTAGATTACCGAGGGAAAATTCCGACATGTGCGGTGCTTTGCTTGGCTGCTTTTTAGATGGAGGAACTGAAGAAGTAGTATTGATTTTATAGCACAAGTAGGCAGCTCTGTTCACAGTAAAATGGATACCCGACACTAACAGTAGATGTGCAAAGCAGTGGAATTAAACCTTTTATTACTTTCCTCAAAAAGTAAAAATCCAAAATTTTAAGGAAAATCTTTGAGAATACTGGCAACAGTCTAGAGGAACAGAACTTAAAGTTTATCTATTAAATAAGCAAATATGGTGGGACCATTAGCTGAATAATATATTTCTCTTTAAACAGTTTAACCCACTGAATTAAAAATCACTAGATAAAATCACTGGAAGGATATATTTTGGGAGATTCTGGTGTATTGAGATGCTATCCCTAGAAATTATTTCTGTATTGTATATATTAACGATATCATTAGAATAGAATAACAGGTGGATATTTCAGTTAATGAATGTAATAACTTGGCTGTTATAAAGTCTTTGCAGAACTTTTCATTTGCTTTTGTTTCTTGACACTGGTGATGATGGAAATAAAAATCTCAGCTTCCTGTTGATGAAGGGAGATTTATAATAAGATGATTTTACTTTTAGAAAGTGAGGTCAAGTATGAAAATCTGTAATAGCTGTCCTCACTTAAAGAATAAAGAAGCTTTGTAAGCCTTTTTTCAGCTTTCCCCAGTCAGTATTCTGTCGTTTTCTTAGTTAAAATTGGAGGACAGAAGCTAAAGTAGATCCTGACATGAAAATTAGAAAAGTACATGAAAATGAAGTTTGGCTAGATGGTTTAAAATATTTTAAGTTTGTGAAGCTCATGTCAGCTATGAATGTTTCTATTTTCTTGAGGTCCAAGTGCTTTTATTAGGATACGTGCTTTTCTAGGAGAGAAAATGCCAAGCATTCGCTTGTCATTAGCAAGGAATATCAACAAGGTTTTTTTCTATGTAAGCAATATAAAATTCTTAAGAACCGATTGTTGAAAATCAGCGTTATGCTTCTGAAGGAATAAGTGTGCCTTCATACTTAATTAGAATTTAGACTTGAAAGTTGAATCTTAACCTAAGATTTTTTATATTTTGAATAGGAATAGGCAAAGAAAAATTTTAACTTGAATAACAGATTTTTATTTAATGATAGACTGACTCATGATCTTTGCCTTTAAGTATATTTTATATTATTATTAAAGAAATCACTAATGGAAATATTTTAATTGAACTTAAAGAGGTTAGCTCCTTTTATATATTTATATTTTAAAAATGAGTAGCATTGTTTTATTATCTTTCCAAGGAAGAGATGCAAGTATGTGGACAATATTATATAAATATTAAATAATATAATATGTAATATGGTTCGTCTCTACAAATATATTATTAAATTTCCATAAATAAATTCTTAAACCTGTCTTTAGGATATGGTTTTTCAGTGATATAAGACAGGAAATACATTTTTTTTTAAAGCTAATCTGTATTCCTTTATCAGCCAGACACATAGCTTGCCCTAATTACTGTTTGTCATCAACTGAAACTGTTCCCTTCCAGTAAGTGACCAGTTTCTCAACAAATATTAATTCTCAGTATTTTTTGCCTAATTCGTTTATCAGATATACTCAACACTTGATTTGTTTTAAACTTGACTGCATGTCTGACATTGCTCTGAAGAGTCTTCCTTCATCGGAGTCCTGATGGTACTCTCTCTGATGACATTAGGCAGTGGCAGCATATTGTTACCGGTCATCATTTCAATATGATTAAAATGTTGGCTACAGCCTTATTTCTTTAATTTGAACCTAGCATTTTCTAGGCCAGTTTTTCTTAATTGAGATTGCAGATCAGACTTATTAAAGTTCTGTGAATATACAGAGGTCGAGACAGTACCCTAGACTTTCTGAATGACTTTACTAGATGTTGATATAAAATAAATTATGTCTCAGGATTAGTATATTAAATCTTAAACTGTTTTACTCTGTAGAAATTCATTCATTTTTATAAATCAGACTTAATATTCACAGGTTTATTTAAAAATAGTTTTAATCATTATCTTGGGAGATACTTTATATAAAATTTTCTTAAAATGAGTTATTTGTGTTTCATGGTATAGAAACATTTAAATTTCCTTTTCAGTTGCATTATCATCATAAACCCTCCTCAGACCTTTCATATTTGAAACTTGTAACTAATATTTGCCCTCAAGTATATGTTTGGTTTTTAATCCTACTGACCATCGGTGAATATTTGCATGTCAAATTTGGTAACATTTAAAAGTATTAGTAAAGAGCACAAGTAACAAAATGCTACTAGCAATTCCAAAATGCTAAAAAATAAAATTAGAGCTCTGTAATTTTGAAGCTCTAATCAATTGAATTTTCCATATAAAAAGCATTGGATAAAGCCCTTCCGCTTATGATGACTTTGGTAAGTAGAGCTCCTGTATGGAAATAATCTTCAATTTTTCATATGCAAAGTCCTAGTATTACCAAAAATATAGCATTAACATTTAAGATATTTAGGCCTATATTGGAAATGATTCAATTTTCTACATTAATATCAGCCATCCTTAATTATAGGATTTAAGTTATTTTCTTCAATATAAGAACCTTGTGTAAGAGTGGCTGTGTCACCAAGTACTGTTCTGGCACATTGCAGTAAATCTTCAGACACATCTTCTGGCATTATCTTAGTGACATTTGTCATATGTGGGTGATTTCTAAATACATTACAGGATTTTGATTTATAAAGCTAATAGCTTTAGTGAAAAAAGACAAATATAACTGCATTTCCTTTGTCTTAGTGCCTATAATCTTGGGAACTGAACTTCAAGGAAAAGAACAAGTAGAAAGTCACTAATTCAGGATGTTGCAAATATTATCGTAAAATAACAATCACAACAACACGGTTTGGTCACTGAAAGAGTTGACCATTTTTCACAGTTGACTGTTAATGGAGTTTTGTGTGTGTGTTCACTTATAATATAGCTGTCTCATTATTTTAATTTATAACTACATTTGAGTACACAAAGTGATTAACTTTGTAATACTGTTTCAGTATTATGTTATAATTTGAGAATAGGAAAACAAGTTAGGATTTACGTAAGATTGGTAAAATGATATTTTATTAATTAAAATGTAACTTTTTAAAAAGAAGTCTTAATCTAATTGGACCTATTAAAATTTTATTTGAAAATAACATAGTTCAGTTTAATATGTATTAAAATTAGAGGTTCTCTGGTAGCCAGTGTACTGTCTAATTCATGTTAAAACACTATTTTTATGTTCTTTCTCTTGGAAACATTTTCTCCTATAAGCCATGTGTTTTAAGATTTACGGGGCTCAACCTACAAATTCAACAGGTACTTCTTTTGCACTTTGAAGGGGAAAAAAACTATTGGCGATAGACATTATTTTGTTCTTCAGAACACTAAAATTATATAACAAAAACTTCAGAAACTTGTTTTGGTAAGGAGATATCAGTTGTCAGATTTAACTGAAAAGAATCTCAACCTCTTAGTTTCTTATATAGGGATTAAAGAAAATAACTTTATTTCTTCCTTTGGGATTTTGATTCCTTTTCTTAGGTAACTTTTAAATTATTTAATTATAATAGTTTCTATACTTCTCCCAAAATTATGCTATATTACAGTAGATCTTACTGTTAAAAATCCTTTATATTTTAGATGTCTTTCCTTTTTCTGTTTTTTACTGTTTTCTGTGATTTATAAATACCATAACCAAGTTTTTTTGTGGCTAGTGTTAGTTTTATAGTTAGCTTTACATAACAAAAATTATATGGCTGTTCTGTTCTCTTCAGAAACTCCTAACAGGTATGGCTTTTATTTCCCCAACTAAAGTCTTTCCCCAAGTAAAGACTTGGAGGAAAAGTTTGCTAAAAGTAATCAGAGAACTAGCCAGACAGTGATTTTCTATCAGATGCATTGTTGTCGATGTGTATCCATTAAGACAGAAGAATATCATACAAATGATTTGTCTTTTCTGTCAGCTTTCTGGGGATGTGACAGTGACTTGAATGCACACACACACACACACACACACGCACATAATCATTTCAGAGGAGGAGAGCTGAAAATTTGGAATTACATGTTAAAAAACTTGCAAATTGTGCTGCTACTTAAATATTTAATTGAAGAAGTTATATGGTTATCATAAACATTCTTTCTCATTTTTTCTACTGGAATGGACCATGGAAAAGAATATTAAGCCTTATTTATATCTAATTATTGACAGTGCAGACTGTGACTCAGTGAATATTTGTATGCCAAAAAAGGTTTTGAAGTTGAGAAACGTTTAAACTATAAACATGTGTAAATAATTTTCATTAATATTCTCATTATAATGAAGTTACTGTTAATTTGGTGCAATACACTCTTCTCTTCTTCACCTTTTTACAATTAAATCTATAAGATGTATGTTTTGTTTTATTTGTTTTGTTACACCGAGTGCTGTTTTAAAATTTTTCAATGTGTGTATATGAGCTAATGTTTTATTTGTTTCTGTATAGCATGATTGAAGATAATAATTGAAAATTTTGCACTTTTTTAGTCCTTTCAAAATTTGTATTTTAAAGTTTCTAAGAATGTACATTTATTTTGTACATAATAAATTAGCTTTGTACATGAAAATGGGTTTTGATCAAATTAAAAAATGATGTTACTTTCTTCCATTGATTTTTAAATTCTCCATTCATGGAGTCTGATTGCATCTTGACCTTGGCTAAGTTAAGGAATTGAATACAATATTTGTTAAGCAACAAATTGATCACTGCTTCTTTCTGTTATGAGCAGAATTTCTTCTGTAGTCCTGTGTGTATAAGATAAATGTTATGTTAATTGACCAGTTTTCATCATACAAAATGGCAGCTATTAAGCCTTTTGTTTTAAAAGCCGCCTCAGAAACATGGTTACATTCTTCCCTCTCCCCCCAACCCCCCACCCCGCGCCAGGAAACGTTCATAAGCCAGAAATCGCCATTTGTAGTTAAACAACACTACATTAGATTGGTGTTTTATTTTACTTTTATTTTCCTTCATAATTAAATCTTTTATTCATCAACTTTTGACAGTCGAAGTGTTGACCTAATCCTTCTGTTTTTGTTAAGGTTAATAGAACTTAGTCCATAATAAGACAGAACCCAAGTTCTGTTTCAGATTCTTGCTAGTACTTTAGTCTCTAGAGCCATAGTAACAGGACAATAGAAAGGAACATTAACTTATTTCTAACCTAGCACCATCTATGCACTATTCTACACTTTAATTGAAGACACTTTGCTAGAACTGGAAACTGCCTGCATTAATTCAGCTGGTGAAATTGCCCGGTCACAGGACAATACAAGCCAGGTCAGTTACAGGTTTAATTAAGACCGCCTTGCTTTTGTCATATGAAATACATCTGTAACACCATACCAAGCATCAAATAAATGTGTTCATCTTACACAGAAAACTGGAGCTTGTATGTTTTCACCATCTATCATTCAGTTAATGATTAAACAATTTTTAAAAGCTTACGACATTTTTAATGATTTTTAACTTTTTCTACTACTGAATTGTTAAGATTTTGAGTCTATTCAATTCCTATAAAACTGGTGTGTTTTCTAAAGTTGTATTCATTCAAAGGTAATTCAGTTGTAATTTTGCAGAGATTGGAAGAGTTGAGGGGAGGCTACTGAGAAATAGTGAATTTCCTTTATCCATATGTTAGTGAATCCCAGCTTGGAATGAGTGGCCGGAGAGGAAATAAAGCAGGGCCTCCACCCAATGAAGTCTAATGAAGAACGTAAAACAGGAGGCTAGAAACAAAAGGGAGTCATGTCTCACCTGCTGACCCAGGAGTTCTGAGCCCCATCTCATAAGATTGCCAGGTGTCCCAAATATCACAAGCAAAACTATGATAGTGCAGGAAGAGGGGACCCCTTGAAATTCTGTGTGTATCATCTCCACTGGCTGCGAAAGAAAGCCTTTGTAATTGTCCCACGGTCTGGAAGGGAGAGGAGGAGGGGGGACCTAGAAACTGGCTAAAGTATATAACCCCTGAATCCCAGTAGTCAGTGCACTCAGATTAGGTGGGTGCCCACTTGTAGCCAGGGGCTCAAGTGTATAGACAACAAACTTACTAACAACTTTATTTCCTCTATATGTGAGGCATTCAGACTAAGTTGGGTGCCTGCCTGTGGTTTTATGCTCAAGTGTGTTTTGTAAAAAACTTGCTGTCTCATTCCACTATATGTGTTTGTCTCTTGTCTGAATTCTTCTCTTACGAGCACGGTAAGAACCGAAGAGGGAGAGTCCCCTTACTCAGGTCTCCCCGGTAACACATGCTCTAGTGATATAAAATTCTTTTTGAAAGCAGGTGCCTTCTTATATTATTCTACCTTAACTTACAGTCCAAATCCTTTAACATATCATTGATTTTCAGAAGAACAATAGTGTGCCAGATTGCTCACATGCGTATGATGTGATATGATGATTAAAGAGGTGAAGGTGAGTTTAATTCAGCCTAGAACAACAATACTTTCAGAATCCTTTTTAAGTATTTTTTTCAAGAAACATCACAGAGGCATTTACAGATGAGGAAACATATGCTAACTTGGCTTATGTGAGAACTTAAAGACAGTGTCAAAGAGATTGGAAAGAAACATAGACATCCTAAAAACAGTGCTCATCCAATTTTACATCTGAAAGGAAATATGCAGATCATCTGGAACTTTTGTTTGAGGTATAACACTTTGAGGAACTTTTGTTTGAGAAAACAATCTAAATTTATATCAAAAGTGAAAATTATTTTGCCCTGGCTGGCGTAGCTCAGGGGATTGAGCGCAGGCTGCAGATCAAAGTGTTGTAGGTTCGATTCCCAGTCAGGGTACATGCCTGGGTTCCAGGCCATGACCCCCAGCAACCGCACATTGATGTTTCTCTCTCTTTCTCCCTCCCTTCCCTCTCTAAAAATAAAATAAATAAAATCTTTAAAAAAGTGAAAATTATTTTAATGCTAACAGTTGGGTTGTATGCAGATGCTGTGATTTTTCCACATTGGTTAAATGAGTGGTGGTTATATTAATAGTAGTATTGGTTAGAGCCATAGTAATGCAGAGAGAGGAAATCTCATTTCCTTGATGAACTTGTCCTGGTTCAGGATCTAGCCCTATCAGTATCCTAAAGAGAAGCTTGAGAATGCAAATTAGCAAAGTTCTTAAGAGAGTGGCACACACACACACATGCACATGCACAATGTAAATGTACTAATTTATAATACAGGAGACAACCTTCATTTTATTTCCCCCAGCTGCCTCATATACTAACCACGACAGATCCCAGTATACTAAGGTCACTACTATATTTTAAACATATTGAAATGGGGGGAAATAAAATTTTGATCTATGGGCAACATTATTGGGCAACATTATTGAGATATTGTCATAATCTCTAATAGACAGAATGTAACAGAGTGGAAAGGACATGCACCTGCAACAAAAGATCTGGCTTCAAGTTACATGTGTACTATTACTAGCACAGTGCCTTTAATAATACACTTAAGCTACCTGGTTCTACTCCATCTATAACATAGCAATGTTTATGATGGCTTAGGGATCAAATGAAATAATGGTAAAGGATCAGAGGTGAGAAATTACAGCGATGTAATAAACAATTTTCACTTTAATGAAAGGACTATTGGCATGTCATTAGTTTGCTCTGTATGTTTAAATATTGGGTAACAGGTATGGAGTTCCATCATAAAAGTGCACTGAAAGGTTACTAATAAATTGTAAATTAATTAAACAAGGAGATATGTAATACATAATATGTTAAGCCACACAGATTTTAAAATAAAGGGCAGATCCTATTCAGGGAACTCAGTGCTTAGTATCTTTCACATAAGTGAAATCTGTACTTCCCTGGCAAGGAGTAATCTTTTAATAAGAGAGGCAAAATAAATTTCTTTGAAGTGAATGCCTATATCCTAAATCTAATTACCTGTACTATAAAGTACAGTAATTAACTGATGGATGGTATTGATCATAACATTAGATATTTTGCCTCGTCTCCCTTTAAGGTACATTGCATTTACAAGTGATTATATATGTTCCCGTTGCTGCTGTACATTACCACAGATTTAGTGGCTAAAAACAACATAAATTTACTCTTAAAATTCTGGAGGTCAGAAATTTGAAATCAGTTTTACTGGGCTAAAGTCAAAATGTCATTAGGGGTGATTTCTTCTGGATGCTCTGAGGATAATCCATTTCCTTATCTTTTTCAGCTTCTAGTGGTGGTGGTCCTTGGTTTATGGCCACCAAACTCAGACCATATCACTTTAATCTCTGCTTCCACCATCCCATTGCTTTCTCTGCCTCTTCCTCTTCCTGTGTCCCTCTTACTAAGCCTAGTGATTATATTGGGCCCACATGGATAACCCAGGTTTATCTTCCCGTCTCAAGATCCTTAGCTTGCTTACTACTCTGTAAAGTTTATTTTACCATGTAAGGTAACATTCACAAATTCCAGGGCTTAGGATATGTACATATTTGGGTGCCTTATTCAGCCAAACATAGCAGTGAATGTGAAAAACCAATAATGTATACCAGTTATGTATTATTTTCTCTTTTGCTGCCTGAGCCTAATTATTCTCATACCAAATGATATGACTGGCTAGTATCACTTTACAATTAAGGCTCACAGATCTTAAGCAGTAAAGTTGCTTGGAGGTTTGAAATGGGAAAAGGTGTTTTATGAAACATTCTGCTTTTAATTAGTAAGCCAGTAAGTTAACCAGCATGAAAAGGTGTTTGTTAAAGGAAACTATGAGTTCTGTCAATATCCAAAAAATTTAGGATATTTTAATTTAGGGTACTTTAAAATATATTAAATATGTTACTTCTGCATCTTTGGAATCTTAAAGTTAAGTAAAAAAAGTGATCAACTATAAGGAGCTATTACCGCTTGACATTTGCCACAGCTGATTCTGTTTGTCCAGATCTTTGAAAAGACTGTTCTCTAAGGATAACAGATTGACTATAAAAGTACTGTATTTAGTTTTGCTTCATATGAAAATTCTATCAGAACAACAATGAAGACATAAACCTACAAGGACAAAAGCATAAACCTACAAGAATAAGGAAAATAGAAAATATAAGCATATTGGAAGGTGGAAAATTAATGGATGAATGGTAAAACAGATCCAAAATGAATGAATCTGGATTTACAGGGTGGCTAAGATAATGATAGTTACCTATATTTGAATTTCTTTTCAAAGAAAAGAAATCACTATAGAGCTATAGTAATCCGGAAACAAAGAGAGACATGTAGCTCTATGGAAGAAGACAGGAACCTTTAGATGTATCCATACATACATAGTGAACTGATTGTCTACAAATGTGCCAAAATAATTAAACGGGAAAAGAACAGTAGTGTTTTCAACAAATGGTGCTAGAACTCATTATCCACATGGGAAAAAATGATGTCTCACTTTCACCTTACAAACTGACTTGAAGTGATGTATAGACCTAAATGTAAAACCTACTACTGTAAAGCCTACAAACTTCTAGAAGAAACTAGAAGAATACATTTCACAATCTTATGTCGCAGCTGAAGAATCTGAGTTTAGGAAAGTTGAATCTTATGTAATGGGCTGCAAGCAAACCAGTCTGACCCTTGCTCTGGAGGGAGCTGTTTTTACATTGGATAAGTTAGCAAACTTCCCTTCTGTTCTAGAAAGAAACTACCTTTATCTTCCAAGATTTGTTGTACAAAATCCTTTTAAAGGATGTCCTGAGCAATGGCAATTAATCCTTACTTATAAGAGACTTAGTTTTCCACCACCGCCTATTGTTAGCTAGGTCTTGTCGGATCACCAGGTCTTAAGGACCACAGAGCAGAGGCAAGTATGAGGAAGTAGGCCAGATCCCCAGGGTATCAACCACTGTTACCCCAGTTCTCTTTTCTTAGCTAACATGTTTGGTTTTGTGGGTGGTCCTGTATGAGCAGATGGAGGATGAGAAAAAAGCCCACACTTGATTAACAAATGGGATGGCTTAGTATGTGTGTAAAGCTAAAAATAGGTAGGAGCTGAACTGAAGCCTTATTTATGGGCAGTCTTCAAAGACAGTGGCAAGGGAAAAACCATTTCAATGGGCAGATGTCTAGCCGTGCACCATGTCATTCACCTAGGGTGAAAGAAGCCCAGGGTGAGAATATGTATGGGATTATGGGCACTGGTGAAAGGCCTGACCAAATGGTCAGGGGCATGAATGGAAAAAGCTAAGATCCAGGATGAAAAGGTCTGGGATAGAGGTATACAGATGAATAAACATATTGGAGTGGAAGTGTGGTAATCTTTTAGTTACATATTAACAGCCAACAGAATACCCACCATGAAAGAGGCACTAAATAGTCAAGTGGAAAAATCAATCTAGTTTCTGTCAGTCCTTGCACTGGCCAGTCCAGGGCTGGAACAATGGACTACGTGGACTCAACAGCATTAACGCATCACTTACCAAGGCAGCTTGTAGCTACTCCCAACACTAAATGTCCAGCTTACCAGTGGCAAAAAGCAATACTTAGCATCGATATAGCATCATTCCAGAACACCACCAATGGGCAACTTGCTGGAAAGTTGGCTATTTTGGGCCCCTTTTATTCTGGAAGGGCTAGAGGTTCATTCTCATAAGAATAGACATTATTTTCTCTAGGTCTGCCTTTCTGTCTACAGGGCCTCAGCCAGCACCATTATCTTAAGGACTCTGGAGTATTTGATTCACGGGCTAGGCATCCCACATAACATCACATCAGACCAAGTATCCACTTCATAGTACATAGGTGTTAGAGGAAGCCATGTCAGTGGGATCCACTGGTCATCTGGCATGTATCATCTACAAGTGGCCATCCTGATAGAGCATTGGGATAGGCTGGTGAAACATCAGATTAGAGGCAATTACTCTGTAAGGATGAGGTTCCTATCTTTAAGGATTTACTGTTTTCATTAAATCAAAGTCTCTTACATGCTTTCTTGGCTCTAGTTAGAATAATACATAGATTTGGGACTGAAAGCAGGAGCAGTACCTCTCTGACTTTCACTCCTAATGACCCACTGGGAGGCTTTGTGCTTCCCATTTCCACAAACTCTGGGCTGTTTATGATTACAGGTCCTAGTCCCCAAAGGGGCACAGATGACACTGCAAGAGTTCTCGTTCTTCACAAAGAGTTTATATATTTTAAAAAATGGTTGATGATAGAGTCACGACATCACTTTTGCATTTAAATTCATTTTATACATTTAAAAGATTTCAAAATGGATATTTACAATGAGATATAAGGTATTTAATCCTTTAAAGTGAAGATAAAAATTTTAGATGTCAACACAAAAATGTGTGAAAATATATATACATAGATACGGTGTTTCAAAAATCCTTTTAGGAATCAGGCAAAAGTTTGAAGAACACAAGAGGAGGTTGTATAGTTTAAAACACTGTGCCTTTGCTCTACCTCTGTAATTTGTCTCTTTTTCATGGACCCCCAAATTCAAGTCTCAGGCTTTTTAGGACTAAAAGGGTCAATTTAGGACTAAAAGGTAAGTGAGTCCAGATATTCTGGAGGATTGGTGCCTAGGGCTGTTACTGTTATGTTACAACATTATACATTTAAAAATCTGGTATTTACTGTTTTGAAAACCTATTTGGAACATGTTTTTGATAGGAAATGTCTTCAAAATTGCAAAGAGATTGAAAAATGAACTTTTGAAATACATTTGTACTCAGACAACTGGAGTTCAAAGAATTTCTGCAGAATTAAATCTCAGCAACGTTTTGCTCCATTTGCTATAGATGCCAAAAAAATTTGCCATTTTCAATGTCATGTTTCATACATATCATAAAATAAGTAAATTATGCCCTGGCTGGTGTGCCTTAGTGGACTGAGCACGGGCCTGCAGACCAGGAGGTCGCCTGTTCGATTCCTAGTCAGGGCATTTGCCTGCATTGCAGGCGGGCCCCGGTTGGGGCCCTGTGAGAGGCAACTGGTGGATCTCTCTCACATTGATGTTTCTCACCTTCTCTTTCTCCATCCTTTCCATCTCTAAAAATAAATAAAATCTTTTTAAAAATAAGCAAATTATCATAAAAGCTCTAAAATGTAATCTGGAATGATTTATTTTGCTTAATTAAGCAAAAACTGCCCCCCCTTGGGTCACTTTATATTATTAAAGTTATAAAATCTATAACGCTTATAGGACCCTTTCACTAAATGGAACAGCAGTAAATAGACTTTGCCTTACGTTATCCATGTCAAAACTCATGTAAACAGAGGAAGAGGGGTCCTAGCTTTAAATAACTAATCTAAATGTTTAAGTAGATACCACTTTTTCTCACAGGCGGTGCCAAACGAAATACTGTCACGGATGCACATTTCCTACCACTTCAAATTCTTTTGCGAAACAGGAAACCTCTAAAGGCGCTTTACTCTTGACTTGTCCCTGTTCAGATTACCTTAGATAGTGGCTTTCACCGCGTTTTAACAGCTTTGTTAAAACACGGATTGCTGGGAACCTCTCTCCCCAGTGTCTGATTCTGTAGGTCTGGGGTGGGATGGAGAATCTGCAGTTCTAGCGGGTTCCCGGGCAATGCTGCTGCTGCTAGTCCCGTAACCACACCGTGCAACATTGTTTTAGAGGCTTTAATCTTAAATCCACTGGAAAAAGCTAGTCAGGGTACAACTATGACAACGCCTAAAGTTTCTTTGAAGCCTGGCCTCCGCACTCCCCAGCAACTCGCTGCCCAAGTCCTGGGCGTGCCCTGAAGCCTAGTCCCCGCCACTCCTCGGCGGTCCATTGCTTTTCCCGCCTGCCCTGTTGGCCTTGGCCACGCCCCCCGCGACCCATTCGCTCGCAGGTCCCGGGGAGCGCCTCGCCCAGCCGCTCGTTCCCCAGGTCCGGCCAGGCCGAGGCGCAGCTGTCCGAGCTGTGGATCTGAGAAGCGGCTCCCGGGCGGAAGACCATGTTGGACTTCGCGATCTTCGCCATTACTTTCTTGCTGGCGTTGGTGGCAGCAGTGCTCTACCTCTACCCGGTAACCACGGACTCGGCCCTCTGGGGGTCTGGCCACTGCCCCAGGCCCATGTGGCCCACGTCCACCCCCTTCTACCCGCAGCGGGCCTCAGGGGGCGGGCCCGAGGGGGATGGTTCCCGGTCCTGCTCCCGCCCTGGCGCTGTCCCGGCTCGGAGGACTGGCGGGGCGCACAGCGCCAGCAACCGGTGCTAGGAGAGCGGCTGGTGGCTCAGCTGGACGCCACCCCCGCACCCCGGCAGGGGCGCGGCACGGACCCTGTGGAGCCCGGGAAAAGCCCGCGTGGCGGGGGAGGGCTGAGGGCGGGTCCTCTGGGTTGGCCTCCCCAGCGCTGTCACAGGGCGGGTCTCAAGTACTTTGGGTGGCCGTTTGGCAGTAAGTGCCAACCCAAACTTCATTTTCTGGTGTGTCTGGGAGGAAACTCTCCTTGGTCCTTCCCTGAGGATTCTCGCAGCGGTGTGTGTGTGTGTGTGTGTGTGTGTGTGTGTGTGCGTGCGCCCGCTCCCCTAACACCTGTCTTTGACATGTCATTACCCGAGTCCCAAGTCCTGAAGGCCCAGCTGGGTCGTGCTCCTCGTAGGGTCTCAGAGGCAGATTGGGCCGTGGAATGAGCACAGTGGTGGGTTATGTTTGAGCTTCACTTGTCCGCTCTTTTTCTCTGAATCTCATGCTAGCCTTCTTTCTCTGCTTGCTTCTGTCAACCTCGCAGTGTGATTCTGAAAACGCGTTCTACAAAGCAAGGGGGTGGTTTGACAGAAAAGGTTGTGAAGTAGCTGAGCAGCACCAACTACATCACTGAGAAGGACGGAACACCTTAAACATTTTCAGACCCGGTAAATAGATTAGACTGGAATGTTGCAACTATGCAATTTGGAATTTCTGGTATATCTTACTTTCTGAGAATCTATATGTGGTGGCTCCAGGCCTTGAGTTTTTTATAGCCTTTATATGAGGCTCTATTTTGATTAGTTAATAGGAGCAATACTATTTATTCTTTCAACTAAATGTGTGCCCGATAGGGCTTTATGTGCTGGGCATGCTGCAGTGAGCACCTACACAGAAACTTCTTGACCTACAGAATTTATGTTTTATTGAGGGGAAACAATATAAACAAATAACATGTAATGTATTAGTGTTGAGTATTATGGAGAAAAATTAAGTTTGGAGTTGTAGGATTATTATTTCTAAGTAGATGTTCAAGAGATAAGGAGACATTTGAGCGAAGACCTGAAGGGGATGAAGGAGCAGCCCCTTCAAGCATCTGGGAAAGCCTTACAGGCAAGGGGAACAGCAAGTGCAAACGTTCCGTGACAGACATGCCTGGTGTGTTCAGGGAAAGAAGGGGACCGGTGCGACTGCAGTGAAGAGACCAGCTAAGAAAGATAATGTCCCAGTCATGGGGATGAGGGGCAGACTTTAGCTGTGGGCCATGTTATGGGGGGCTTTTACTCTGAGGTGAGAAGCCACTGGAAGGTTTCAACAGAAGAGTGACATTTTATGTTTCAGAGAGTTCAAACTGAATTTTGTTAGTTAAATTTTCAAAGATTCATTTTGGCTACTGTGTTAAAAATAGATTTGTGGACCTGAGGCAAGGGTGGGAGCTGGCAGAGTAGTTAAGAGGCTATAATAATAAGTTTGGTGAGAGATGATGTTGGCATGGACCAGGTTAGCAGAGTTGGTGAGACCCGGTGTATAGTGAAGATAAAGCCAATGGGATTTCCCAATGAATTGGATTTGAAATGTGAGAAAGAGGCATCAAGGAAAACACATTTCTTTTTTGGCCTGAGTAGCTAGAAGGATGGATTAAGTCCAGGGAAAGCAGGGTTTTGTTGTTTGTTTTTGTTTGGTTTTACTTGGTGGAAGGTAGTGGGGATTCATAGAGATCAGGAGTTTGGTTTTGGATAGGCTAGATATAAGGTGCCTGTTGGATACCAAGGTGGGGATGCTGAATAGATAATTGGGTATATAAGTCTTGAGTTTAAGACAAAAGTCCAGGCTGGCGATGTCCATTTGGGAGCTATCAGTATCTAAATGGTAGTTAAAACTAGACTAGTTGCGATTTCCCAGGGAGTAAAGATACAGGAGAGAAGAGGTCCAAGGACAAGCTCTGGACTCTCCAATATTTAGAGGTTGAGGAGAGGGAAAAGAGCCAACAAAGGAGACACAGCCAGATAATTAGAAGGAAGCCAAGTGTTTTAAATGGAAGCCAGTAATCAGCTAAGTTATGTTGCAGATATGTCTTGTAAGTTAACACCTGACAATTTAGTAGCACTGATTATTTGAAAAAGAGCAATTTCAGTGAAACGGTGGGGATGATAAACCTGCATGGAGTGAGTTTAGGGATATCAAGTATAGACAACTCTTCAGAGTTATTCTGGAAGGGGGGTGGTAAAAGATGAGGGAAGAGAGGTAAATGGAATTTTTTAAGGTGGGAGAAATCACATAATGTTACTCTGCTGGTGAGGATTGCCAAATCATGAGATACAATTGATGATGTAAAAACAGAAGAGAGCCCTGGCTGACGTAGCTCAGTGGATTGAGTGCAGGCTGGGAACCAAAGCATTGAAGGTTTGATTCCCAGTCAGGGCACATGCCTGGGTTGCAGGCCATGGCCCCCAGCAACCGCACATTGATGTTTCTCTCTCTCTCTTTCTTTATCCCTCCCTTCCCTCTCTAAAAATAAATAAATAAAATATTTAAAAAAAAAACAGAAGAGAGACAAGTGTTGAATCAATTTTCTTCTCTAGGCGGGAGGGGCGGGACTTAGTGTGGGTATTGGAGGGATGGGGGTACACTCCATATGTAGCATAGAGAGTTCATCCGTAGTGATGGGAGGGAAGGTGGAATGCACAGCACAAATGTAGGCAGATAGATGGCTAGCTAAGTGTGGAGGTAATCTCCTCGTTGCTTTCATTTTTTCAGTAAAATAGAAACAAGGTTATCAGTTATTGGTTAGGTCAGGGGATTTGAGGAAGAGAGAGGAGGAGTGAAATAGTCCTGTAGATTAGGAAAACAATAGACTAGGGAAATGTGCAGTTTCTAGGTAGCTCACTTGGAGTTCATGAAATTAAAATGAGACTAGTCAATGTGGCTGTGTTTCTTTCCAGCTGTTTTTTGTCACCTGTGTGGGCTCAGAGGCAGCTAACAGAACATTGGGTTTTATCAAAATTAGGTGTTTTGTTAGGTGATTGTGGCAAAAGGATACAGGATGAAGGAGTTAAGGATGTATACAAAGGAGTGATTATACTGAGTGGCTAGAGTGGGAAATGAGTATATGAGGGAGAGGGTTAAAAGTCCTATGGGGTAAAAGTAGTTTTGCGAATCAAGATATTAAAAATAGTGCGAAGAGCCCTGGCAGGGTAGCTCAGTTGGTCCGATTGTTGTCCTGCTATGCTAAGGTTATACGTTTGATGCCTAGTCAGGGCACATACAAGAGTCAACCAGTAAATGCATAAATAAGTGGAACAACAAATAGATGTTTCTCTCTCTCTAAAGTCAATAAATAAAAAAAAATTTTAAACAGGAGAAAAGATAGATGCTGGAAGATTCAAATGCTTGATGTTAAAATTCTGGAGATGTTGAAGTTATTGGTGACGTTGAGAGTTACTGTATGGCCATGGGATTAGTGACAGAAGTAGGATGGAGGTTTGCATGGGACAGAGATGGTTCAGGAAAGAGGATAAACCTGTAGGAGTAGTAATCTGGGGGATGAGGGAAGACTTGGGGGTGGCAATCCTGGGCCTCATGTGGTATCTAACATAAGTAAGGGAAAAAGTCGTATTACTATTTTGGATGGTCTCAAGGCAGATGGTAGTGCTAAGGCTACAATTATCAGGGAGGTTGAAGTTTTGCTGGGCCTTGCCAGGTACATGCCAGATTTGGGATGTCTCATCATCGTAGCTGTTTGAGATGTGGCTGTAGTAAGTGCAGGAGAGCCTTTCACCAGGTGTTCTGGAGCTCATACTTCATTTCTGCTACCGAAGGTGAAGGTTGGTGTAGAAGCCATCTTACCCAGAGCACCCAGCCTCCTGAGGCTCCCTCTTTATGCCTGTTGACAGAACTGTGGAAGCCAGTATAGGGTGGTGGGGAACAATTGTGTTTATATTTGCACATCATTAGAACTTACCTCTTTTGCCTATCAGTAGTTTTTTCCAAAGATTTCAACATTTCAGCATAAAACTAGTCTATGAAATTGCCCCAGTATTTAAAGACATCAGTTGTATGTTCTGTCCTGTGAAGATACCCTTTCTGGCCACCTTCGTCATCTTTCCCCAGTCAGTACTGCTTACCAACCATCTCCCTGGGCTGCATAGCTCTTGTTCCTTTATTGTTGTTGTGGGTGTTCTCGTCACCTGTATTGGATACCCTCTTTCCTAGATGCCACATGATTCTCTCTCATGCTCTCTGTCTCTTTTTACTTCTTTTATTTGCTGCAGAGCACCATTTTCCAATAGCTTCCTAAAAAAGTATGCATGGAAAATACATTTTATGAGACCTTGATTGTTTGAAAATCTTATTGTTCTAGCTTCACCCTTGAGTAATAATTAGGCTTAGTATAAATTCTAGGTTTGAAATAATCTTCCCTTAGAATTATAGGGCCTCCCCCTCCCCAGATTGTTGTCCTTGAATCTGGAATCAAGGTCTTCTTCCAGAAGGATGGTAATCACAGGAATGGAGAAGGGCACCTTAGGTATGTGTCTAAGGTTTCTGTATACCGACTTTGACCTTTTTTTAAGTCCTTACCAAGGACATGTGTATTGATTTAAGAGAGAGAAACATCAATCATTTGCCTCCCACATGCACTGTAACTAGGGATCAAACCTGCAACCTAGGTATGTGCCCCAACCCGGGATTGAGCCCATAACCTTTTGAGCAACCCAGGCCAGGGCCTGACTTTTAACTAATTGTTAGTCTTGTGTCTTACCATGCTTTTCTGGTTCAAGAATGCAATCAGGTTGCTTCATGTAGGAATCCTCTGTTGCCCCCATATGTGGCCTCACAACTATGTTGATTAATCACTGCTCCAACAGCTTAACACCTTCCAAAAATTGGTTGGATTTCCATCTACTGTTGTTCCTCTTTCATTCTCTTTACCCTTATTTTCTCCTTTCTTATTTCTTCACTTTTATTTTAGTGGGCTTTTAGGAGCAAGAGATAATAGATGAATGTTGTCAAGCTACCATGTTTAAAGAGAAATCAAGAAACATGTTTTTGGTCATTAATAATTTCAGCCTAGAAAATAAAAATAGGATGTTTTATGCCACTGACTTTATCTTTTTCAAGTTATGGGATTCCTGCCAACCTTTCCCCCACTATTTATTGTATTAAACTGGAAAAATATTCGTTATTGATGAGACTGTAGAACTAAAGTGTGCATTGTAGGTTTCATTATTATCTGTTAAATGCAAGTTACACGTCCTATTCTAGGTAGCATTTTTGTAGTAGTAATTAGCAGAAATTGTAAATTCTTCAGTAAAACCTAGATTTCTCTTTTGGCATACATACCCCAAAGGAGAACAAAATAAAACGTATACAAAGTTTTTATAGCACAACTTATGATAATGAAAAATAACAAAAGAAAGAACATACATGATAGAACATAGTTTAGGCTTTAAATGTTCAAATAAATAAGATTTCCTTTATATAGTGTTAAGTAGACTACGACAAATAGATACACTCTGATTAGCACTAGTCAAAATCATTGACAAAATTCAGAATTGATCCTGGAATTGAATATTTTAGGTTATTTTTCCTATAAATGTTTAGTTTATTTAAAAATTGTTTTGTTCAAAAATTTATTTATTTATTTTTAGAAAAAGAGAAAGGCGGGGAGAAAGAGAGGGGGAGAAACATAGATGTGTGAGAGAACTTCAATCAGTTGCCTCTTGCACATGCCCCAACCAAGGACCAAACTCATAGCCCAGGCATGTGCCCTGACTGGGAATCAGACCAGCTACCTTTAGCTTTGCAGAATGACCCCCAACCAACTGAGCACCCTGGTCAGGGCTAAAAATTATTTTATAAAAGTCCTATATAAAAGTTATAGGCACTTAGGTCAAAATAGTGGCATAGGTAAACACGGCTCACCTCCTTGCACAATGACATAAAAATTACAACTAAAATGTAGAATGAGCTACGCTCAGAACAGTCTGAAATCGAGTTGAATGGAAGTCTGACAACTACGTAATTAAAGAAACCACATCCATCCGGACTGGTAGGAGGGGTGGAGATGCTGAACGGGCTGGTTCCACATCCACATGTGGTGGTTAAAAATTCAAGAGGGATATCTTGGGAGTGAGGAGTCCCATTCCCACAACAGGCACCCCAGACCAAGTTTCCAGGGCTAGGAAGATAAGTCTCTGTACTTGAGGCTGCAAAAACCAGTGGGGACTAAGTCAGTGGAAGAAACTTCTGAAGTCCGAAGCAGTTTCCCTTAAAGAACCCACATGTGGACTTACTCAGACTTACTCTCTCTGAGCTCCAGTGCTGGGGTAGCAGCTTGAAAGCACCAATGGCATACAAGGAGGAACTGAAGTTTCTGGCATCAAGGAAGGAGCTAGGGGACAGTTTTCTCACAGACAGAAGGGTAGGCAGGTGCCTTTTTCTGAACCCTCCTCCCACAGAACCACAAAGCTGGCAGGCAGGTGCAACATCTGAGACTCCATCAACCTGGCTAACAATGTATGCCTCGCCCTGGAGATCCCCTGAGACTCTGTCCTACCCAACTTACAGGCCCACCCAGCCTGTTTACCTTGACTTTTCCATATGAATGGCTAGCCTTGGATCAAGCTTCAAAACTTTCTAAATCCTCTCAAAAGCAAAGTGGCCCCAGGCCTAGCACTAGCAGAAGCCAGCCTTGATTCACAGCTTGGCTTCACTTGGGAATCTCCAAGCCCAGCACAAGTAGCAGCCGTCTCAGAGTGCTTTATACCTCATGCAGAATGGTCCCAGGCAGAACACAGGTGGGGGCTGATCTTGGCCTGCACCACCCAGGAAACCCCAGAACCTGTGCACCCAGTGGACAGCTGCAGACTACAGTGGAGCTCCACCACCCTGCCCCTGCATACCTGAACCTCCACGGAGGTGGAGGTTGGTGGTCAGTGCTCACAGCCAGTCCTTGCACCTGACTGACCTGAGTAAATCCCTCCCATTGACCTGCCAAAAGCAATCAAGGCTCAACTACAAGAGGAGGGTGTACTCAGCTGACACAAAGGGCACATCTTGAGTAGCCAACTTGGGTGATGGGGAGGCTGTGCCACTGGACCCAATAGGACATCCACTAGATTAGATCATGCTACCAGGGCAAGGAGTCTAGAAACAAACACAGGGAGGCTGCCAAAATAAGGAGACAAACATAGCTCAAATGAAAGAAGAGATCAAAATTCCAGAAGAAGAACTAAACAAAATGGAGATAAGCAATCTATCAGAGTCAGAGTTCAAAACACTTTATAAGGATGCTCAATGAACTTAGTGAGGACCTCAACAGCCTAAAAAAGATCCAGTCAGAAATGAAGGATGCACTAAGTGAAATAAAGAACAGTTTACAAGGAAACAACATTAGAGTGGATGAAGCTGAGGATCCAATCAATGATTTGGAAAATAAGCAAGCAAAAAGCAACCAATCAGAACAAGAATAAGGAAAGAGAATCCAAAAAAATGAGGATAATGTAAGGAGCCTCTGGGACAAGTTGGGACAACTTTAAATATTGCAACATTTGCATCACAGGGGTACCAGAAGGAGAAGAGAGAGAGCAAGAAATTTGAAATCTATTTGAAAAAATAATGAAAGAAAACTTCCCATATTTGGTGAAGGAAATAGATGTGCAAATCCAGGAAGCAAGAGAGTCCCAAACACAATGGATGCAAAGAGGCCCAGTCCAAGACACAACATAATTAAAATGCCAAAGGTTAAAGATAAAGAGAATATTAAAAGCAGCAAGAGGAAAGTAGTTAGCTACCTAAAGGAGAGTTCCTATGAGACTGTCAGCTGATTTCTCAAAAGAGCTTTGCAGGCTAGAAGGGAAGAAACTTCTTGCAGACAAGAAATATTCTAAGTCATGAAAAGCAGGGACCTACAGCCAAGTTTCCTCTACCCAGCAAAGCTATCATTTAGAATTGAGCAGATAAAGAACTTCCCAGATAAGAAAAAACTAAAGGAGTTCATCATCCCCAAACCATTATTGTACAAAATGTTAAAAGGACTTATTTAAGAAAAAGAACATCAAAACTATGAACAATGGGAATAAATACATATCTATCAAAAATTGAATCTGAAAAGCAAACTAAGTAAATGAGAAGAACAGAGACAGCATCATGGATACGGAGAGTGTTTTGATGGTTGCCAGTTGGCAGAGGGTGTGGGCAATGGGTGAAGAGGTGAGGGGATTAAGAAGTACAAATAGGTAGTTACAGAATAGCCATGGGGATGTAAAGTGCAGTATAGGAAATGGAGTAGCCAAAGAACTTATACACATGACCCATGGACATGTGTCATGTCCATGGTGAGGGGATTGCCCAAGGGAGTGGGGATTGCTGGGTGAAGGGTGGCAAAGGAGGAAAAATTGAGATAACTGTAATAGCATAATCAATAAAATAATTTTAAAAAATAGCTAACAAATGTCATATGCTTAATCAAAAATAATACCCCAAACACAGCAACCATAAACCTCTACAGACTTACAGAAATTCCCCAAACTTCTCCCCAGTTCATTTCTTAAAGTCTGTCATTTAAACAATTTGCTTTGAATTATTTTGCTATATATTTCTGTACCAGACACCTCCATGACTGTATGACCCAGACAAGAACAACTATTAAAGCAAAAGGTGAATATCATGTTGTATTTTGATAACTTCTTTGACTGGAAAGAGAACTATTTTAGGAATGAAAGTATTATAAACATGACATTGATTTATTTTTTAAGCCAAGCCAGATGGGACCATATATAGATATTGAACAAAGAAAACTGTGCTTGATGGTGCATTAATTTATGTAGAATGTATGTTAAATTCTTCAAACACCTTAGTTTAATTGAGGAGGAATGTTAAGATAATTCTTTTAAATACAAAGAACCCAGTTTTTGTATTTAACAAGAGATAATATCTGAGATTTAACCTAATTGGGAAGCCACCATTGAAGGTTCTGCGGATGTCATGGCAAAACGCACTTGACTTACGTGATGTTGATAATTCATTGTACTAAATAAACTATTTTAAAATTGTTCCTTAAGGCTTCCAGACAAGCTGCGGGAATTCCGGGGATTACTCCAACTGAAGAAAAGTGAGTAATTATTTTTTTTGGAATCAAATGGAGTCAACTGTTAATTTTTGGTATTGAAAGTAAACCACATTTTTAGATCAATCAGCTCATTTAATTCCTTTATTTACTCTTGACTTGCCTCTTGGCATACAACATAAACTTCATTAAGAACAGAAAGGAAGGCTGTATAAATCAAAACCTTCAATTACTTTCATTTCCCCTAGCCAGAGAAAGTTGAAAATAGTCAGGACTAAGATAGAAGGAACAGAGAAAAAATTTGCCGTAGATGATCTAATGTTTTTCATCAGCCTGTGGTGATGTTCATTGAGGTGAACATCTATCTCAGAATGAGGTGCTCTAAAAATTGGGTTGTTTTCTAGTGTCTTAGTCAGATGTTTCTTGTGTACCTTTCTTATTTGTTTTCGAGTGTTATGAACTCTCAAAATATCAGACAAATCCATATCTAAATATATCTATAGAAAACAAAATGTCAAATATAATTGAGTTTTCGGTTTTGCAGTAATTGAAATTCATGTACCTTTGATCTCATGTCTTGACACAGTTAATTCATAATTAATTGTTGCTCTTCTGATTATTCCAAGGTAAATTGATTGTTTTGTCAAATGTTCTTTCCTCAGAGATGGTAATCTTCCAGATATTGTGAACAGTGGAAGTCTGCATGAGTTCCTGGTTAATTTGCATGAGAGACATGGGCCTGTAGTCTCCTTCTGGTTTGGCAGGCGCCTTGTGGTTAGTTTGGGCACTGTTGATGTCCTGAAGCAGCATATCAACCCCAATCAGACCTGTAAGTTTAATTTTCTTTCTAGTTAGCTGATCCTTATCTTTAAAGAAGAAATGTGTATAAAGAACTACATTGTTCTCAGATAGGAATAGCAACATTTGTTGAGTGCTCTATACTATGTACTACATTTAAGAAACAGTATTATAAAATGATTATTTTTTCGTATATAAGAGAGAGGACTCCCACAAAACCAGGATATATTTATAAAAACTTTTGCATTTATTCTTACATGTTTAAATTTCAGTCACCTTCAAAGTATTCTCTATTTGATACAATAACCTATTGAGATGTTTTTTCCACTGCTCAAAACAGTTTTTGAACTCCATTGATTTTGATGCTTTTTAGTGCCCTTGCCCATTTGTTTCACCTCTTCCACATCAGCAAAGCGTTTCCCTTTGAGGACTTTTTTCCCCTGGGGATACCAAAAAGGTTGCTTGGGGTGAGATCGGGTGAAGAGGGGGCAGTAGGGCACGGTCATGCTGTTTTTGGTCAAAAACTGCTGAACACTCTGTGCAGTGTGGGCAGGTGCACTCCTAAATCACCCACCATGAAATGGGCAGTGTTGAACGAGTCCTCAAAAAAAAAAATTCACTGAAGCCGAATGCAGCCTCTCACAACAATGCCAGCTGGTACATTGATACAGATAATTTCCTAGAACACTCCCCTAGCAGGGGAAGTGTGTACTACAAGGGGCCCACCCTGCAGGAGATAATTCCAGCTTTTTGGGGGTCCCCTTTCCTGTGTGTGTGTGTGTGTGTGTGTAAAAAATCTCAATGTAAATTTTTTGAGGGAACCTGGAAAAATAATTTCAGTATACATGTGGAAGAGTAAATATACATGAGCAGCCAAGAAACGTCTAGAAAAGAACATTAGTGAGGAGAATACCTCTACCATCAGATAGAACAGTGTATTATTATAAAGCTAGATTAATTTAAAGAATCTTGTACTGTGATAGGACTAGATTAGTCCTAGTAATAGACTAATAGACTAATAATAGACTAATTCCTATTTAGGAATTGACTAAATAGTTCAGTAGAAAAACCAAGTATACATATGATAAAAGGGAAAGCTAATAAGTGGGATTGGGAAAACTGGTTATCTATTTGGGAGAAAATTTGAATCCCTGCCTTATTCTTTTTGTCCAAATAAATTCCAAATGATTAGAATATAGTGTCATAAAAATAACAGAAGAAAACATAGTTAGATATTAAATTTTTGAGGGGAGTGTTGGCAAACCCTTTCTTACCATGACATGAGATCTAGGAGCCATCAAGCACAAGATGGATAAATCTGTCTACATGAAAATGAGAAACTTTAGTGCATAGAAATGCCTTGGAAAAGGCTGAAAAAGAGAAAAATGGGAAAATGTTGGCTACTCATTACTATACATGTGTATTAATTGATGATTATATATTTGTAAAATAAAAAGTTATGAAAAAGTTTAAAAGAAATGGAAAAACTATTTCCCACATATATATTTAAAAAGTAAATAAAAACTAATAAGAAAAAAATAAAGTTCAACTGTAGAAAAATGGGTAAAAACAAGGTAATTAAGAAAGAAGAAATATAAATGTCCAATGAGCAAATGAAAACATTCCAACCTCACTAATAATCACTGCTATGCAAATACAGATGAGGTTTTCCCTGCCTGACCAAAGATATGGACAATATTGACAAAACTCATTGTTGAGGCAGGAATGGAGAAACATAGAGTAGAAATGTTTTACAGACTTTCTGGACAGAAGGCTGGCAGTGATATTTGATTTAGCAGTAATAATCTTCAGGAATTTATCATGAATTGATAATCAATGAAATAAGACCTATTAGCAGTATTTATAATATAAATAAGAAGCAGATAAATACTTATCAATCAACATGATTATACTTATCAAGCATAAAATAATATTTGTAATACTACTTTTAGGCCTTAATATAATGATATATATTTATTTTATTTACAAATACTTGCATAGCAATTACTATGCTAGCACTATTTTTATAAACCTTCATCAATATTAACTCATTTAATCCTCAGAACAACCTGATGAAATAGGTATTGTTGGTTATTCCCATTTAACAAAAGACAAAATTGAGGTAGAGAGGTTAAGTCATTTGCCCAAGATCATACTACTAATTAGTGATGGAACTGAGGCTTGAAGCTAGGCAGTCTGGCCTGAATTGGTGCTCAGTTTCCACGACAGAAAGATGGCTCTGTCAGGAAATGCAATGCTGAGTGAAACCAGGTGTGGTCTCTGCTCCTGTGGAGTTTATACCTTAGTGTTGGGGAGTAGGAAAAGAATGTAAAAAGCATTCAAATGATCACACTAATGAACCCAGACAAGTGCTCTGAAAGAAGGGACTGTAGTTCTTTGTGAACTCTGACAGATTTTTCTGTCTGTCTCTGTGAAGAAATGTTAACAGCTCTAAAAAAATCTCTAAAACTTTTAACAGTGAGAATCTCTGTGGTGAGATTTAGATGCATTTTACTTTCTTCACTGTATTTTACTGTGTTTTGATTGTTTACCATGAGAATGTATTTTGGTATGTGTATGAAAACAAAGTCATTAAGGAAACACTTCAAATAATGAAAAAAGAGAAAAGAAATTTTTTAACTCAGCTAAGTGATTTTAACTCTAATACTTGATAATTACACAGCATCATGTTTTTCTTTAAAATCAATGGATGAGCTGTTTTTATAAAGTCAACAATATTGTCATGTAGGAAGAAAATTTATGCAAGTATGAATTGTTTATAGTGAAATTTCCAGTCAGGATATTCTACCCTTGCCAATTTTTATTGCCTATTGAACCTCTCATATGTAGGAAAGACATTTAAGGGAGTTGTGGGGAAAAAAAAGTTGCTTTCAGTTAAAATTCCATACTTCCCTGATCTCTGTGTCCTTTTGCTGGAGGTGTTTTTTCTATTTTGTTTTGTTTTGTTTGAGTGATTACTTTGACTTAAAAATGTTTAATTTGTTTCAGCGGACCCTTTTGAAACAATGCTCAAGTCGTTATTAAGGTATCAATCTGTTGGTGGGAATGTGAGTGAAAACTTCACAAGAAAAAAACTGTATGAAAATGGTGTGACTAATTCTCTGAAGAGTAACTTTGCTCTCCTGTTAAAGGTAAGGTGTTAAGTAGTTTGGCCTGGAGGTCTGCAGTACAGATAAGAGTATATTTTTCGACTATTTTGTGTCTTGCCTTTGCTACTCTTTTCTCATCTGTCTTTCTAAGCTGATCCTTATTCTCCTAAAATTGTAAAACAAACCAAACAAACAAAAAAGAAAACAAAAAACACCTTGTCTCCTGTATAAATTAAAATTATGGGAGTGGAGAGAACCTGAAAAAATTTTCTAGATCCATAAATTTGTCTTTCATTTTCGGGCCAGACTCAGAACCACTGTTTCCCAGAATGTGGTCTGAGCTCACCTGCAATGCTCACCTGCAACACTCTCCAGTTGAAAATGCAGATTGCTTAGACTCTGTTTGGATTACCTGGGTCACTGGGAGGGGGCTCTGACATTTTTAAGAAGCTCCACGAATGATTGACAAATATGAAAATAATACTGATTAATACCATCCCCTTTTGTCCCTAAAGAACCTTAGTTGAGCCATGTGCTTTCTGACAGTTCTCTGTGTCCCCATAGGGTTGTTCCAAACCTTCATTCTGAATGCAGTATTACTAGTCCTACCCACCCTTTTTGCTTCCTATACATGTCCTTGCCTTCTGCTTTGCTGAGACTAGAGAGTCCCTCATATGTGAACTCTCTCGTCTCCTATTCCCCCACCAACAAACTCTGTCCATCTCAGTCCTTGTTCATTTCATGTTAAATCTTACAGAATCCTTCCTTCTGTCCAAAGCTAATCCATGCATTTGTGCCCTTTAACTATATTATAATTTACAGTACAATATGTGCTTGCTTTAGTAAACATGGGAAATCTAACAGTATAAAGAAATCATCCATAATTTCCCTAAAGATACACATATGGTTGAGATCATACCATATGTACAGTTTTATATACTTTTCACATTAATACAGATTATAAACATTTTACTTGTCATTAAAAATGTTCAAGAATAACTAAAATTAGGCTTTTTTTCTGATAGTCATTTTACAAAATATAAAAAAATTTAGAAACATCCTAAGGAAAAATAACATTTTTAATATTATTTATTACCCACGGAAAATCATGTTCAGTATATCAAAATACTTTTATATCATTCCAGTTTTCTCAGTGCACAGTAGAATTTTAATCAGTGTCATACAATATGGGTAGTTTTAGATTGCATTTTTCACTTACCATTATATTATTGGCATTTTTATAACAAAGTATTCTTTGAAAATTACATTTCAAAAGAGTCTCTAATGTCAATTTTATCTCCTGAATATCTTTCATATTGGTCTTCTCTCCACCAGCAATGCCATCATCTTAGTTTAAACTTCCCTCATCTTACTTGATTGCTTGTTTCCCCACCTCCTCTCTCAGTTTCCCTGCATCTGTTTGTTTTCCGCTTGTTGTGGGGATTCTTAAACTTATTTTATGATATGTTCCCCTGGGGATCTTGGTGAAACTATGGACTCTTTCTGAGAATGACATTTGAATATGTGTAACTACAAAGGAGACCAAGGAAGTTATCAAGATACTATTTTTTTAAAATTTGTAATAATGTAATTTATGTGCTTCAATATTAATACATTAAATAGCAAGATCTAGCAGTGCTTTCAGAACTTCCGTGATTTTAAAGTTATGATGTTATGAGGGACAAAACTATTTTTTTGAGATTTTTGTAGTGACTGTAATATGATGTGAAAGGGCCTATATTCGTAATTGAAGGAAATGCTAAATTTTATTTAGAGGTTTGTGGAAAATAAAGATTTTTTTTGCCTCTTCATCCAAGTTCATGGACTCCTAGACTTTATGCACAGACCCTTTGGGGTCTGTAGACTTGAAGTTAAGAACACCTGAGAATAGATGGTTTTAGAATGTAATTCTTATTTTATCACTCCCTTGATCAAAAACTTTCACTGGCTTCCCTCTGTTCCTGGGACAAACTCCAAGTGTATGAGTATTCTTAAAGACCACATATGATCTATTTAGCCTGCCTACTTCTCCAGCCTCGTGCCCCACATTCTCATCTGGGCTCACACTCTAGGTATACTGGTTTCTTTAGTTCTGTACCGCACCTTGTTCTGTCCGATCTGAAGGCTTCTATATTCTATTCCCATTGCCTTCATGGTCTTCCCTAGCCATCCACTCATTTCGTTAGTGCATGTTCATTCTTAGCTCTTAGTGTAAATGTGCTTCCCCAGGGAAGCCATCTCTGATCATCTCTCTGTTCCTAGGTAAGTCCCCCTTTAGATGCTGGCTTCACAGGCTTCACGTGCTTTTCCTTCATGACACTTCCCGGTTTGTAATTATATTTTGTCTAATTCTTTGATTGTCTCCTAAACTGTATGTGCCATGAAGGGGGGGGGGCTTTTCTGTTTTGATTGCTACTGTACACTTGGCTCTTGGTGTAAAATAGGCCTTCGGTAAATATTTATTAAATCAGAGAATGAATACTGATCAACTTTAAACTTCCTTAATGCATTGTCTCTCTTACCTCTATGGCTCTACTCTTGCTATTTTCTCCCTGGAAACATTCCCCCCTGCCCCTTGCCCTGCTAACTCCTACTCCAGTCCCCAGTTTACAGTTATATTCCTTTCCCCATGCACCCTTTCTAAACTGCCATAACAACCTGGATGTGCTTACAGAACATGATTAAATAGATGTTGTTATCTCTCTTCCTTCTTAGATTGTGTTTTCCTTCCCCTTTTCTGTAATCTGTATACTTTAAACAAAGCTATTTATTTGTTGTATGTTTAACATAGCTCCTTGGGGAATAGATTATTGTATAATGCAAAGACTATTAAGCTTGGGCAAGAAGCTTTAAATCTTGCTGCTGTCATTTAGTATCTGTATGATCCTTTGTGTATTATGTGGCCTTTGTGAGCTTTTATTTCCTTATCTTGAATTGAGGATAATAATATCTACATTACAGATTTGCTGTGGGGATTATAGGAGATAATGATGTAAAATGCATAACAACAGGTCTTAGAATACAATAACTACTCAAGAAATACCTTTCCAAAAGAAAAAAGAAAAAGAAAAAAGAAATACCTTTCCTTCTCCTTTGCCTGAGAAATAGATTTTCCTGCCATTCGTTTCCTGTGTTTTCCACGCACATTCTTCTGTTCCTCTAACCTTTCTTCTTGCATATATTTTTCCAGCTCCCCTGAAACTGCACCTTCATATTAATGTTTGCAACTTGGCTGCTTCATTCCTTCTTTCATGAGGGTTTTATAGTTGATAGGCCTGTAACTATCTTATTTGGAGAGTTACGTAGAAGTCCTTTCTAGTGTATAGAGAGCAAACCCACTTTCACTGGGAAGTGAACACCCCCCACTTACTCTCTCATGATACAGAGTAAATAATTTTTAAAGTCATGAAAATTTTAAAGAAAAAAAATAGAAAAGACTGTAATGACCATCCATGTCTTTGTCACCAAACTTTAACAGTTATCAAATTAGACTCAATTTTATTTTATCTCTGCCCCTACTTATTGAAATACTTCCCCTGTCCTGTCTCTTGGTTATTTTAAAGCAAATTCTAGACATCATACTGAGGACATGCTTCTTAAAGTGCTGAACAGTGTTTAGCATATAATAGCTACTTGATCAGTTTTTTTTCCTTCTTCTATAACTTTGTTCATTCCTCCTAAAAATGTTCTAACCACATATTTTAAGCAATTTTGTAACTTTTTTGAGTTATAGAATACCTGATAGCTCTTAGGAGGATGTCATGTCCTACAGTATCCACTTTTTAAAAATTAGATTTGGTAAATGGTTAATGCCATATTTTCCTTATTGGAGTTCTATTTGAAACCCACGCTTTCCATTTAAGACTTCAGACTTGCTTGCTGAGTCTACCAGAAGCATTAATCGGCTCCTCTCTGCATAGTTTTGCTTCTGAAAACAGACCAGACAAGGCCTTTAACCATGTCTGGCTGCTGCTTTTTCCCTCCTTTCCAGTCCCAATTTCTAACTTCTAGCCATCATTCAGAGGGCCATCAGGAGACTTGTATACCAAATTCTTGCCCTCTCACTGTTATCATTCATGTTTTGCATCTCAAGGTTTTACACTGGCCCTGCTCACCCCATGTTCTCTGGATCTCTCGGGCCGCCTGCTTGGTTGTCACAGCTGTGCCTGCCACCCCTCATCGTCCTTTCTGGAAGCAGCTAGGCTGCCTGTCTCTGAGCATTCACCAGTCAAAATCTTCCTTTCTGTTTTGTTAGAGCACATTAAATTTGTTAGTAAGAATCTTTTTGTATTTAGTTACATATCTCCAGGGAATTTTGCCCATTTCTCTTTGCTTTGCTATAATGCCATTTTCTTTTCAGCAATATTTATTGTTAAAAGGCTTAATTATTCTTTCTTCTCTGCTTCAAAGTAAGTGATTCTAAGTTCTTTAATCTTTTACCATAGACTATTTCCTAAACTTTCTATTTTTTCTGTGGTTGTTCTGTATTCCATTTTTCTTTTCCTCCTGCTTGATCAAATGCAAATTAAAGTGGAAAATTATTTCCCAATTTTCATGTTTTTGTCTTCATATTTTCAAACTTTGGTCCAGACTGGGTCCATATGTGAGAAATGTGTTTCAGATTTTTATTGTAAATTCCATAGCACAAGCCAGTAACTTGGCTTAGGCATTAGTCAGAAATACCAATTAAATGTTTAATCAGAGAGTACCTGATTGAAGAGTACTGCTGTCTTTCTACCAGTGGTATTCTTTTTTTAAGTATTTGTATTGATTATGCTATTATAGTTTACCCAATTTTCCCCCTTTATACCCCCTCCACCCAGCCCCCACTACCTTCCAGCATCCTCCCCACTTAGTGAATGTCCCTGGGTTGTACATGCAAGTTCTTTGAGTCTTCTGTTTCCTATACCATTTTTATCTCTTCCCATCTATTTCATGCCTACTAGTTATGCTTCTTCTTCCCTGTGCCTTCCCTGCCATTCCTCCCTCCCACTCCCCACTGAAAACCCTCTGTGTGATGTTCATTTCTCTGATTCTGCTGCTGTTCTGGTTGTTGGCTTTGTTTTTGTTTTCATTGTTTTTCTTTTCTTTTAGGTTCATTTGTTGATAGTTGTGAGTTTGTTGTCATTTTACTGTTCATATATTTTATCTTTTTTTCTTAGATAAGTTCCTTTAACATTTCATATAATAATGGCTTGGTGATGATGAACTCCTTTCACTTGACCTTATCTGGGAAGCACTTTATCTGCCCTTCCATTCTAAATGAAAGCTTTGCTGGATAGAGTACTCTTGAGTGTAGGTCCTTGCCTTCATGACTTGGAATACTTCTTTTCAGCCCATTGCCTGCAAGGTTTCTTTTGAGAAATCAGCTGATAGCCTTATGGGCACTCCTTTGTAGGTAACTCTCTCCTTTCCTCTTACTGCTTTTAAGATTTTATATTTAATCTTGGGTAACTTAATGATGATGTGTCTTGGTGTGTTCTTCTTTGGGTTCAACTTCTTTGGGACTCTGGGCTTCCTGGACTTCCTGGAAGTCTATTTCCTTTCCCAGATTGGGGAAGTTTTCCTTCATTATTTGTTCAAATATGTTTTCAATTTCTTGCTCTTATTCTTCTTCGTTTGGCACCCCTATAATTCGGAACATTTCAAGTTGTCCCAGAGGTTTGTAAGAGTCTCTTCACTTTTTTGAATTCTTGTTTCTTCATTTTTTCCCGGTTTATTTTTTCCTATTGTTCCAAATCATTGCTTTGAGTCCTGGTTTCCTACCTGTCACTGTGGGTTTCCTGAATATTTTGCTTTATTTCATTTTGGGTGTCCTTCATTTGTTTTTTTCATTTTTCAACCAAGTTCAATCATTTCTATGAGCGTTTTGATTACTAGGGCTTTAAATTCTCCATCAGATAGGTTGGCTATCTCGTCACTTAGTTCTCTTTCTGAGGTTATGCTCTGTTCTTTCATTTGGGCCATATTTCTTTGTCTTGGCACAGCTGTTAGGCTGTAAGGGGGCAGGGCCTTAGGTATTCACCCAGGCACAGCAACCCTCCTTGCTGGTTGTGGTGCTGTCTATGGAGGAGGATTCAGAGAGGGAATAGTGCGTCTCACCTGCTCATCTCTAGTGCACTTTTCAACAAACTCCTGTGTGAGACTGGGAGCTTCTCCCACTGCAGCAACCACCATAGTCCACAGTCAGCTCTGAATCTCTGATTCCCCTTCAGTCAGCCCCGCCCATGCAGCCACCCTCACCATAGCCGCCCTGCCTGCCTGGTTCACTGCCTGGTTCGCTGCCTCTCAGTGGTTTTTCTGAGTCGTCTGAGTGGTCCACCACCTTACCGGTCTGGTTGTTCTGGTTGATTTTTTCTTTAATTCCTTGGTTGTCATAGTTTCATGGAGTTTGATTTTCTGTTACTTTTGATTGTTTATTGATTTTAGATAGGTGTTATTCTCCTTTCGGTTGTGCAAGGAAGCAAAGGGTTTCTACCTGCACCTCCATCCTGGCAGGAACTCACAGTGGTATTCTTTAAGAGAATAACTCTTTACCAGAGTTGTCACTCCACATTAAGTTGTATATTCCATACTGACACACTAAACCTTTTAGCTTTTTCTTTTTGGCCCAGACCTAAGTTCTGTGTTCTGACTCTTCTCTAATCCTCTCAGACCTCGTCCTATGTGCTCTGACTCCTTCCTGCCCTGACCGTCTCTGCTCCAAGGCTGAGTGCGAACCTCCACTTTTATTCTGTGAGTGTCACTTCTCTCTTCCTTGTGCTTCAAGCGAATATTATCCTGTGACTTTGGGTCTCCATTCTGATTTAACAAGTATTTTTGGATTTTAGAACTTATGACTGTCCTTTTAATTGATAGCTTAGTAATAATATTAATAGCCAAAATTTTTGAGTTCATTGGTTTAATAGCTTAATAAACTCATTTAATCCTCCATATATATAAGATAAAGGGTCAGCATTGACATGTGGTACTTGTCATAAACCCAAACAAATGGGTCAACACAAAGGCTGTAAGTCATGCGGGTGTAGTTTTGTCACATGGGTTGGGCCTGATAATTTAGGATTAGACATTTAGGAGTAGATTGAGTGATGAAGAAGGTAAGGTTTGACAACATTCAGGAGTGATTGAGTGATGAAGAAGGTAAGGTTTGACAACATTCGGAAGTAGATTGAGTGATGAAGAAGGTAAGGTTTGACAACATTCGGAAGTAGATTGAGTGATGAAGAAGGTAAGGTTTGACAACATTCGGAAGTAGATTGAGTGATGAAGAAGGTAAGGTTTGACAACATTCGGAAGTAGATTGAGTGATGAAGAAGGTAAGGTTTGACAATTGGGTATCTAAGTGGATGAACGTTGACACCCAGTTAACTTGCCGTCTGTGCACAAAGCAGAGATGGTTTCAAGTCACATGCTTTTCCTAGTATTGTTTTGAGGCAAAAATCCCATACTTACTAAGAAATAAAATATTTTCTAAAGCAAATGAACTGTGGTGTTTGAAAAAATAAGTCTGATGGGTTTATGTTACATCTATTCATTGTTTTATTATTTCTTTTATAAGAAAGCTTTCTTCCCCAGTGTTTGCCTTTCCAATTGGACCTTCTGTCATTAGCTGTATGTCATATTTATATGGGCTCTTCTGTTTTCACCTAAAAACAGCATGGTTTGCTTCCAAAATCTTTTTTTACTTTTTAGTATAAAGGAAGCTATGTGATCTCAGTAATAACTACTGAATTCTAGCTTTTTAAAGCACATGGAATTATTTCATTAGTAATATGAAAGTTATTTTTAATTATATAGTTATGTTCTATTTTAATTATTATTTTCCTATCTTCTTTATACTTCAACTCTGAAGAGTTCTTCATCAAAGAGTTCTTTTAAAACATATTACCAAAAAATAAAAGTAAAATGTATTACCTAGCTCAATTCATTAATCTTGATACTGTAGAATCAAGAAGGCTTCCCTTTCCTTCTTCCGAAAACAATGTTAGATTCCATACAGTCCACTTTAAGTAGGTTAAACCTATTTCATGCATATCTTTCATTTTGAATATTTATCTGTTTCTCAGAAAATTGATTTTAATCCTTTATACTGTGACAAAATTGTCATGGAGATGCTATGGGAAAAGAGCTTAAATTTGAGTTCCTAACCTGAAAGGGCTTTATATCTATCACTGCACAAAGCTGTTACCACCTTATATGACATGCATATAATTATCCAGTCACAGCAACTGTGCGAGGCAGAAGATGTTGTTCCTATTAAACTGTTGAGACATCTGTACATTGGAAAAATTAAGCAAATTGCTCAAAGTCACATTACTTCTAAGTGAGAGCCAGAAATAACACCAAGGAAGGTTTTTCTGATTCCAAAGCTCTGATATTCTTCCTACACACTGTTTATATTCTACAAGGGATTTAATAAATATTTGAATTTAGAAATGACAAAGAGACTCTGAGAGTTTTCTGATATGAGAGCATGACTAGAACTTTTACATAGTCATGTAAATTTATTGATTGTTTACTATATGCCACAGATACTCCGTGGTGAACCTTTATTATTTCTAATCAGATACTAAGATTTTAGTCGCTTAATTTTCATTATTTTTAAGGTGTTGCCAGCCTTTGAACTTTTAAATTATATATTTTGTTGTTGTGATGGTGGTGGCAGTTCTGTTCTGTTTCACAGATCAACCCTTGGACAGAATCTGAATCTGAACCACTGAGCATGTGATGTTAGGTGGAGCCAGAGCAGCCCGACAGATCAGCTCATCACCCGAATGCTTGCTTGGTTTGAGTTGAGCTGTGTACTCTGTGAAATGAACCTACTTGATGAATTTTTCTAAGATTTGCGAGAGGAAACAGTAAATCATTGTGATTTTCCATTCTCTTTCAGCTTTCAGAAGAATTATTAGATAAATGGCTCTCCTACCCAGAGTCCCAGCACGTACCCCTTTGCCAGCACATGCTTGGCTTTGCTGTGAAGTCTGTTACCCAGATGGTGATGGGTAGTACGTTTGAAGATGACCAGGAAGTCATTCGCTTCCAGAAGAATCACAGCATAGTAAGTCTAGGGCCAAATTTAAATTATTCTTTCATCAAATTGAATAGTTAAATAATGTAGATTTTGCATCTCAAGAATAAGGTCTAAGATTGTATAGTATAGAATTTCCTTGTTTTGGGTTAAAAACAACAATGTAAACAAAGATGATTTTTGTATTTTTTTTTAATTTAAGAATTACTTTTTGCTTGCAAGTACATTTTGAAATTTAAAAATTAGTTAACTAAAGAAATTTTCTTTTAATACTTTTCAAGTATATAATAAAATAATACCGGATTCTAGGATAGAGAGAAAAACTGTATTTAATAGAACTGTACTATGTCTTATGTAGAAAGAAGTTAAAGCCCCTGAGCGTTAAAATGTAATGAGATGAATATGATTTGAAGAAAGGCTAATTCACTTTAAAATTGATTTACTGTTTGCCCTTTCAGAATTGATTTTTCTCTATTTAAAAAAAAATATATATTTTTTATTACAGTGTAATTGACATGCAATATTATATTAGTTTCATGTACAACATAGTGATTTAACATTTATATGCCTGCAGGAGTGTCCAACCTGCAGCCTGTGGGCCGCACACAGTCCAGGATGACTATGATGTGGCCCAACACAAAATCGTAAATTTACTTAAAACATTGTGAGCTTTTTTTTGTTTTTGTTGGTGTTTGTGTATTTAATGTGTGGCCCGAGACAAATCTTCTTTCATTGTGGCCCAGAGATGCCAAGAGGTTGGATACCCCTGCCAGTGAGATCACCACAATAAGTCTAGTAACCATCTATCATTGTGCAAAGTTGTGATGACATTATTGACATGTTCCCTGTGCTGAACACTGCATCCCTGTGGCTTATTTATTTTATAACTGGAAGTTAGTACCTCCTGTTCACCTTCACCTTTTCACCCAACCTCCCACCCACTTCTCCTCCAGCAACCATCAGTTTGATCTCTGTATCTTTGGGTCTGTTTTTGCTCTGTTTTACTTATTCATTTGTTTTGCTTATTTTTTAGATTCTACATGTAAGTAAAATCATGTATTTGTCTGTCTCTCTCTGACCTATTTCACTTAGCAAAATACCCTCTAGAGGTCCATTCATGTTGTTGAAAATTCTTTTTTATTGCTAAGTAATATTCCATTGTATATTTATACTACATCTTCTTTTTCATTCATCTACTGATATACACTTAGGTTGCTTCCATATCTTAGCTATTGTAAGTAATGCTACACCGAACTTAGGAGTGCATATATCTTTTTTCTTTTTTAATCCATTGATTTTAGAAAAAGAGAAAAAGGGAGGAAGGGAAAGAGAGTGGGGGGAGAGAGAGATAGAGACAGAAAGAAACGTCGATTTTGTTGTTCTACATATTTATTCTACTTATTTATTCATTCATGATTGATTCTTATATGTGCCCTGACTGGGGATCAAACCTGCAACCTTGGTATATATCAGGACAATGCTCTAATCAACTGAGCTACCCATTAGGGCCTGTATATCTTTTATAATTTTCTTATTTTCTCATTCTCTTGTTCTGATTTTCTTCAGATAAATACAGGCCATATGGCAACCCTATTTTTTATTTTTTGAGGAATCTCCATACTGTTTTCTATAGTGGCTGCACCAATTTATAATCTTACACCAACAGTGCACACAGGTTCCCTTTTCTCCACATCCTCGATAACACTTTATTTGCTGACTTTTTGGTAACAGCCATTCTGATAGGAATGAGATGATATCTCATTGTGGTTTTGATTTGCATTTCCCTGATGATTAGTGATGTTGAACATCTTTTCATATATCTGGTGGCCATCTGTATGGCATTCATCACTGAACTAGAATAAATAATCTCATTTATCAAACTCAACATTAAATTAATTTTTTTATTCAAATTATACTTAGATCATTTATAGCATATTAGATATCTGAGAGATTATTCCTTATTGTTTTCAAATCTATAAAACTGGTTAAATAATCAAGATAATGTGTTTAAAACAATAATCATTAGTGACTGTGCTTAACACCTTGTCACTATTTAGTGTTGCACTTTTTACATTAAAATTGTTTTATTACTTTTGTTTGAAGACTAAAAAACATACTTTTTTAAATAAAACATTCCAGAACATAAGAATAGAAGTGGGAAAATCACTCTAAATTTCACTTTCTAGATAAACTACTCTGTATACTCAGGCAAAGTAGATGAGTTAAAGAATTCCTAAAATGTTTTCGTATTTTAATGAAGAATTAATTTTTGACTAAGTTGTTTTGTCTAATTTTTTTTAAATTAGAGCTATTATTTTTTTTTAATGTTTCTTTTATTGATTCTAGAGAGAGGGTGGGGGGGGTAAGAGAGAGAGAGAAACATCGATGTGAGGGAGAAACATCAGTTGCCTCTTGCACACACCCAGACAGGGGACCGACCATACCTGCAACACTAGCATGTGCCTTGACCAGGAATTGAACTTGTGACCTTTCAGCTGGCAGGACGATGCCGAACCAACTGAGTCACACCAGCCAGGGCTGTCTGATATTTTTGCATATTGACTAGAGAATATTTTTTAAAAGAGACCTCAACTGTTACTTCTACGATTTTCTTCTAACCCATTCTGCATGTTTTTGTACTGGCATAATTTCAAAGTAGAAATTATTTCAAACTTACTGAAAAGTTGCAACTAGTACAAAGAACTCCAATGTATCATTTCTCCAGGTTCACCAGTGGTTTACATTTTGCCATATTTGTGATTGTCCTTATCAATCTATCTATCTACTTATTCATTTCTCCCCCTTACCAGAACCATTTGAGTGTCAAGTAGACACTTTGCTTCTTTCTCCCTAAATTCTTCAGGCTGGATTTCCTAAAGACAGGAATATTCTCTTATATAGGGAAAATATAGTTTTCAAACTTGGGGAATTTAACATTCATATTGTACAACACTATTAACCACAGCCTATATTCAGATTTCTTCACTTTAGTGGCCAAACCTCTTTCATGTGAAAGAGTTCCTCAGTTTTTTCTTTATTTTCTTTGACCTTGACACTTTTTAAAAAATACAGGCCAATTATTATGTTGAATGTTCCCCAATTTGTATTTGAGCAGATTCAAATTATGTTTTTTAGAAGGAATCTGGTATTTTTTAACATTACCAGAAGTTGTCAAAGGAAAGTTTTTAGACTATAAACATGAATTGAAGTCTTCCTCAAATGATCTTTTAATGTCTGAGACACATTAAAAGGGATTTATGTCACAAGGGATAATAACCAATTGACTGACAGCAGTTGGGAGATGTCATCAGTTGTGAGACGCATACCAATTTCACAGGTGTTAGGTGTGCAAAAAGGTGCACTTCACATTCAGCTGCATAATGTTTCTCCAAACACACCATCTCAGTTCTTTTCCCACCAACATCAGTGTGCTCTTTGTGCTTTTGACATTTAGAATTGTTTGTCCTTTAAATATTTGCCTACCTAGTCATTAAAAAATGATATTTCATGATTAAAATGTATAATTTACTGTTTGTGAGGTTAAACATTATTTAATATTTGTGTTGAAAACTTGTGTTTCTTCTTTTGTGGGATGTTTTCTCATATACTGTGCCCATATTTCTACTGATATGTTTCTTTTTCTTACTAATCTGCAAGAGCTCTTTGTTCTTTTCTCAGTTTTCTTTTGCTTTCACTTTTATTTGTAGTGCTTTTTAAAAAATCTTTATTTTTTAAATAATTTTTAGGTTTATAATAAAACTGAGAGGCAGGTACAGAGATTTCCCATATGCCCTTTGCTTCTACACATGCACAGCCTCCCCCGTTATCAACATCACTCACCGGAACGGTACATTTTTTGCCAGTGATGAACCTGTATTGACACATCCTAATCCCCCGAAGTGTACCTAAGGATTTACGCTCAGTGTTGTATATTAATGGGTTTTGATAAACATATAATGATATTTATCCATTATTTTGTCACGCAGAGTATTCTCACCTCCTTAAAAAATGCTGTGTGCTCTGCGTCTTCATCTTTCCCCTCCTCTGCCAACTTCTGGCAACCACTGATCCTTTTACTGTGCCCATACTTTTGTCTTTTCCAGAATGCCATATAGTTGGAATTATACAGTATGTAGTCTTCTCAGACTGACTTCTTTCACTTAGAAATAGGTGTTTAATCTTCCTACTTGTTTTTTCAGGGCTTCATCGTTCATTTCTTTTAGCCTTGAATACTATTCCATTGTCTGGTTGTACCACAGTTTATCCATTCACCTACTAAAGGACATTTCAGTGTTTCCCAGTTTTGGCAGTCATGAATAAAACTGCTATAAACATCTGTGTGCAGGTTTTGTGTGGGCATGTTTCCAACTTCTTGGGTAGATACTAAAGGTTGGGATTGCTGGATTTATAGGAAGAGTGTGTTTAGTTTTATAGCAAACTGTTTTTCAGGATTCTATTGATATATCCTATAGCTCAGAGATTGTATCTAAGCTGTGACCAGTATACTAATAAGTCTAGCAAAGGGGTTCTTTGTTTCTGTTTATAGTGTTTTTGATTTCTAGCACTTCTTTTCAGTTCTTTCTCGGGATTTCCATCTCTCTGCTTACATTGACTGTCTTGTCTTGCTTGCTATATACTTTCCCCTTTACCTGAGAGTCGTTTAGAGCACTTAGGATATTATCCTTTATAGCCCTTAGCATATTAATCATAGTTATTTTAAATTCCTGAGCTGATGATTCCAACATCCCTGCCATATGTTGTTCTGATGCCTGTTGTGTTTGTTCAAATTGTGTTTTTGCCTTTTATAATATTTTTTTTTTGGTAGCTAGACGTGACGATATACTGGTTAAAAGACATTTGTGTAAATAGGACTTTGGTCAGGTGTGGGGAAAGGGGAAGCATTCCATAGTTCTGTAATTTGGTCTTAACTTAGTGTTTTTAGTGAGCCTGTTCCTCTGTGCTGTGAACTTCACAAGTGTTTTCAGTTTTTTCTCACCCTTTAGGTGGAACAGGAAGGCCATAGTGGGCTGGAGTTTGGCATTTCCTTTCTCCCATGTGGAAGCTTAGATCTGACTGGATTTGGATATTCCCTTTCCCCAGGTCAGTTAGGCTCTTGGTAATACCCTAGTAGGTTGGCTAAGTAGTTTCATACGAGAATAGGCCGTATTAAGATGAATGGGGTGCTTTGGCTTATTTCAGATTTGGTTCTTCCCTGCTGGGAGCCCGAGGAGGTTTTTACCAGCATTTACTGTGGGAACCTGACCAAGCAGAGGTAAATCTCACAATATGTTGGGGGTCTCCCATGACTAGTTATCTCTTGAGATTTTAACTCTCAGAGTTGTATATATTGAGCCTCAAGCAGTTTGTCAATTATAGTTCAGGTTTTCCTACCTTTGCACTGGTTCCTGGGGTGGTTTTCTACTTGTGATTCTGTTTCAGTAAGATGTGACTGCCAGTTTTTGTTTGTCTTTCCAGTCTTCGAGGCCCCAGTTTGCCTGTATCTTAGGGATCCAAGGAGAGTTGTTGATTTTTCCATCTGTTCAGCTTTTGGTTGTTGGGATGGAGTAGCTAAATGAATGGAATGAAGAGTTAAATGAATTTAACTCTTTCATGATAAAGTTTTGCTCTGTTCTCTGTGTCATGCTTGGAAAACTCCTTTCTCACTTTAAGGGTATTCATAATGTAAAAATTTACTATATATCTTTATAATGCTTTTAATAGTTTAATTTTTTACATTTAAATACTCTGTAAGGTGTATCTTTTTGTAAGATTATAGTTGAGAACTCTTTATTAATAATTTTTAAACTATCTAGCACTGATTAATATAAGTGGTGTGTTTTTTTCCCTAAGTTCTTTAAGAACTTTTGAATTATAAACAAGTTGAAGTTTTTTCAGAGGCTAATTAACCAATTTTGAAACAATTGGAAGCCTATTCTGTTGTTTACTATCTTCGAATTTTAGACTACTTTTAACCTTTTTCTGGATCTCAGTCTTGTCAATATCCCAGGTGAAGTATAAGTTGGAATTCCCACGGAATTTCCCTATAGATTTTATTTATCCACTGGTACCATTATAATAAAAAATTAAGAATTGACTCTACTGCCATGTTCTTTTCCTCCCCATGTGTACACCTTTTAAAGAAAAGGAACTTTTGACTTTTGGGTTATAATTAGTTTGAAAGTGTCTTGACTGAAATTGTTAAAATATATTTGCTTTGTTTTCAGAGACCATGGAATAAATGATTATGTAGCTAATTTAAAAGGGAGAGCTTAATTATCAGTTTGGTTAGTCAGATAGGAGTTTCTTAATTATTAGCTTAGATTGCTTGGGATTATTTAGAAAATCTCCTTATTAGATGACAGGTATGTCTTCCTATTTTCAGGTTTGGTCTGAGATTGGAAAAGGCTTTCTAGATGGATCACTTGATAAAAGTACAACTCGGAAGAAACAATATGAAGATGGTAAGTTTTGCCACTCTTAATTTTCAGTAAAGACAAAAAGATATGTGCTCTGTTTTGTCATGTATCTGTTTCTCTATTTGTTTTTTTTTCTACATTTCCTGTAATGAAAGTTCATCTTAAACAAGAGAGGAAAAGGCAGTGAATTAGGAAATGAAACTCTGGCACACGGCAGAATGAGAATGCTGTGGAGTTGGTAGAGCCTGCAGGATTAATGGAAAGTGCAGTCCTGGGAAGGCAATTTAATGACCTGTGTTAAGAGTCATAAACGATGGATGGAGTTATCCAAGGAAAAACATTCCCTGAATGTTTCTGTTCCTACTATTTCTGCAAGTAGAAAACCAGAAACAGTCTAAATGTCCAACAATATAGGAACTGCTAAGGAAATAATATCAACATGATTCAGTATTTTGTAGATATTTGTAAAAAATGTAGCAACATAAAAAATTCTTACCATTATAACATTAAGTGGAAATATATTCAAAATTGTTTAGCATTGGTTACAACTTTGCAAAATTCTACACAGAAAAATAGCAATTTCAGTTTAAGATGGCTTCCCAATTATTCTCTCCCTTTTTATTTTATTCTATATATTTGTCAGTAATTTAATGAATGTAATGCTTTAATACCTTTATTCTGAGCTGCTTCATTTTCTTTTTTGGAAGTGGGCTGGGTAAGTTAAAATACATAATATACATTGAAATAATGAATTATTTTCCATATATAATAGTATTGCTTCCCAGGATTTTCTTCCTTAATTATTTCAACAAATATTTATTGAGGCCCATATGTGCTAGGCATTCTTCTTTGTATAGAAGACAGCAATCCCTGTCCTCATGGGACATACCATTCTGGTGATTCCCTTGATGTCCAACATAAGTCCCGTAAAGCCAATTTAACTGACACATTTTATGCTATCTGGTTTTCTTGATACCATTCTGATTATCTTTTTTTTAAAGATTTTATTTATTTACTTTTAGAGAGAGGGGAAGGGGTTTATTGCTTTAGAGAGAAACATCGATTGGTTGCCTCTTGCACCCAAGCAGGGACGTGGCCTGCAACCCAGGCACATGCCCCAACTGGGAATGGAACCGGCAACCCTTCAGTTTGCAGGCCAGTGTTCAACCCACTGAGCCAGACCAGCCAGGGCCCATTCTGACTATTTTGGTGGATGCATTTAGAGTAATTCCCTTAATAACAATCGTATTTCACACAAATTGGTTCAATTACTATGAATGAAAGTTAGTCATTTATAATTTTTGATTTTAAATAAAATTATAAAACAAATCAAAAATTCCTATTTTCATGGCAGCACATTCTAGTGGGAAGAGGCAGACAATAACCTAAATAAGTAAACTGAATAGTATGTTAAAATATGAAAAGTGCTGTGGAGAATATGAAATCAGGAGGGGGAATGGGGTGCTAGAATTGGGGTGGTCAGTTTTAAATAAGGTTATTAGAAACAGCCTCACCAAGATTAGGTGACTTTTGAGCAAATACTTCTAAGAGATAAGGCAACCAGTCAATGCAGAGCATGCGGATATCCTCATGTCCAAGGGAAGAATATTCCATGTAGAGGAAAAGTAATTGCAAAGTCCTTGAGATGGGATTCTCCCTGGTACATCTGAAGTATAACAGGGTATGGCTGGAGTAAAGTGAGTCAGAGAGGAATAGAAGGAGATGAGGCCAGAAAGACTGTGGAGAGGGACAGATTTTGTCTGGTTTATAGGTCACTGTGTGAATTGGTTGTTAATATGAGATAAGGAGCCACTGGAAGATTTTGAACAAAGCTATGATCTGAGCTATGTTTTCAAAGGATCACTCTGGCTACTGTGATAGATCATAGGTGTCCGGAGCAGAAGCGGGAAGACTACTTACGGAGCCATTGCAGTGAACCAAGCAAGAGGAATAATGTGGTATGGACTAGGTGACAGGCAGCAGAAAATATAGAACAACAAAAAAAGTAGAATAAAATAATTCTGTATTTTGAAGACAGAGCCACCAACATTGGCTGACAGATTAGATGTGTGGTATAAGAGAGAATGAGACACCAAGGTTCTATACCTGAGTACTCGAATATAAAGTTTTGGGGCAGTAATATCGGATGGACTAGGAAGATCCAACTCTGGAGAGAAATATGAGCAGTTCAATATTGGATATGTATGTTTAATATGCTTCAGACATCCAAGTGGATATGCTGAGATGGTTATAAAATATATGAGTCTGGAGTTCAGGGGAAAGAGGTCCTCGCTGGACATAATAAACTTGGGACTATTAAGTACACAAATTGTATTTAAAGTCTTGAGACTGGTGATCACCAATCTAATGAATGTAAATAGAAAAAGAGAAGAGGTCCAAACACTGAGTCCTGACCTTGGACCTTCTGTCGTGAAAAAATTCTAGAGATGAGAAGGGATCAACGAAGGATGCTGCGAATGAACAGGTAGTAATGTGTGGGGCGGGGAGTGTGGAGTCAGGAGAGGGAGGAATTCTGGAAGCTGAACGGGAGTGTGTTTCCTGGAGAGTCAGTGATCAGCATCATCAGATGCTGTGATAGAGCAAGTAAGATGGGGACTGAGAAATGATCTTTGGATAATTTTATTGATTGTTGGATATCAGTTATTTATTCTATATCTTTTAAATTTCAGAAATTTACTTTTCTGCTTATTTCACATCTGTTTCTGTCCCTAAATTAGAGATGCCTGATTTCAGAGAAGAAGGAAGTTAAGAGGACAAAATTTAAAAGGAAGGTGGATAATGTCAGGGGAGGGTTATATGTGTGTGGAGGCCTCTAAGGTGCTGGCATTGTTCTACTTCTTGGCCTGGGTGGTGACATTGTAGGTGTTTGCTTTACAGTTACTTCTTAAACTGTGCATATATATATGTCTATGTACTTTTGTGTACATATGCAGAAGTTAGTAAAAAGAAGGAAGAGAACGTAGATGAGTTTAAACATAAATTAGCTTTTTTAAAAATCGGTTACTACTCTTTTACCTTTGAAAATTTTATTCTGCAGTGGTAACACTGTACAGAAATATTTTAAAAGTTTAATTTTTATACATGTGTATACTCTAAAATCTTTTTTTGTTTTTCTACTCTAAGCCCTTATGCAACTGGAATCTATGTTGAAGAAAATCATAAAAGAACGAAAAGGAAGGAACTTCAGTCAATATATTTTCATTGACTCCTTAGTACAGGGGAACCTTAATGACCAACAGGTAAAATAATTGTTAAATATTTATCAAATAAAAGATAATCACATACATATTGAGTGTTTTTTATTAATTTAACTCAAAATTCCTTCAAAATTCAATGGCTTTCTTTTCTTTAATGTACATTATTCATAAACAATGTAATATTTAGTCTCCTGTTCTTTAGCTCTTTGAAGCAGCTGTATATTATTTAGTATTTGGGTAAACAAATATTGAGTCCAAATTCTCTGATCATAAAATAGGAGGACTTCTGTAAGTCTTTATCGACTAAGCTGCTCCGCCCGTGTGACCAGGTGTGGCAGCACGGCTTGTTTCAGTGTGTCTGTTACCTCCAGCACACCACTGGGCGGTGTTGTCGGGCAAAGGACAGGAGCAAAACTGTTACTGCCACACCCTTTGATAGTAGGAATCCTCATCCTGATTCTACATGTGAAAGTCTTTGTAGACAGAAGTGGTTTCCTGGTGTGTGTGTGAGTGCAGAAATTGAACCAGACTCCAAGGACAGTGAGTGGCAGGCTCTTCTCCACTGATCCTGAGGCTTCATTGCTGCACCAGGCCAAGCCCAAAAGAGAGGTCTGAGCCAGTTTGTTTGCAGAAATGTATCATGGGGTAGTAATATTGTTGATAAATGTTTACCAAAGGAAAAAAGGCAATATAATATTTAGTTGGTGTTTACATTATATAGATTTTTTTAAAGTGAAACTAAGAAATAATATACTTTTTTCCCTTTCCTTGACTCTCAATTCTATTCTCGAGGTTATTTTAGTAGGGGATACAGGCCACCTTGCATTTCATACTTTCTAAACTTAGTTTTGTTTTCTAGATCCTAGAAGACAGCATGATATTTTCTCTGGCCAGTTGCATAATAACTGCAAAATGTAAGTGTAATTTGATTCCTTCTTGAGAAAGAGTATAAAATATACTAAGGTAAAGCTATTCTAAAATAAAAGAAACACAGTTTGTAAGAACTCTTTATGATTTCCCTTCCCTCTTTTGTACTATTGTTTGAAAGTCTTCATTCACACAGGCACCTTTTTCTTTTTTTAACCCCAGGTGTTCTGTGCCACCTCTGAACATTGCCATACAATTTTTGACACAGTTTATGGATTGTGAATTCTAGTTAGTGCTTTTAAAATGAACCGCTATTGATACCTTTCCAACCAAGCAACGAGTGTTTCAGTCTCCTGCTGAGAAATTCCACTTTGACTCCAATTCAGTCCGCTATGATTAAGGTCTACCAACAGAAGAGATAGGCCACAGAGATCATGATTTAAAAGAACTCTTTTCTTGGTATTGAAGGTGATTTTTATTTAAAAATCTAAAATGTGTGATATGTTTCTTAGTTTCCTTACTGGTTTTTAGTTTAGCAGAGTTACCATTCATTCATAGAGTATTTACAGAAATTTATGTGCATCTATAAAAATATACTAACAAAATGCTAAAATGCTAAAGGAAGTATTAAAACCTTAGTTTAAAATCTAGAAAATTTATGTTCACTTGAAGGATTTCATTTACAAGTATTTCTGTTGAAGGAAATTTTCTTAAAAACAATGATGACAAATATAAACTTTCATAAATTTTTCTTGTAAATTTTTTTAAGGATATTATTTATTTCCTTTTAGAGAGAGGGAAAGGGAAGAAGAAAGAGAGGGAGAGAAACATCAGTGTACAAGAGGTATATCGATCGGTTGCCTTTCACACGCCCCTGGCAGGGGACCTGGCCTGCAACTCAGGCATATGCTTCGATTCCCAGGTCACTGGGAATCGAACCAGTGACCTTTCATTTTGCAGGCTGGTGCTCAATCCACTGAGCTACACCAGCCAGGGCTTGTTGTAAAATTTTTGACAGAGATGTCCAGATATTATAAATTAAATGGAATTTCAGTAAGCATGTGTCATATATAATGTATCAAACCTTTTCTTTAAATGCTTGACTTGTTTTAAAATTTTATTACATTAAAACGTATTTTTGCCAAAGACCTTTAAAAAATCTGAATCATTTGTACTCTAGATAACACAAAAGGTAACCATTTTCCAAGATTGAGTCAATATTTTAATCTAATTTGCTGTTTTCAGTGGAAATTTTAAGAGTATTATTATGTAACCTATGTTGATAGGTGATAGTATTAGAGTAACCTATGTTGATAGGTTATTTTTGTCATCTCTGAAGTTTTTGAGAGGTAAGAGAGGAAACCTTAATTAAAGTTCCTCCTCCACTGCTTATTAGCCTTGAACAAGGCACTTACCTCTGCATTTTCTCCTTTTCTAAAAGAAGGATTTAGCTGGAGATAACCTCCATGGTATCTTCCAACAGTAAAATTGTGTCTTGGTTTAGTAGTGTAATGAAAGAATGTTCATTGGCTTAAAATAACAATTTAAAGTTATCCCCAGTCATACTTTATTTTTAATAGAGTTCTACAAAAGAACCAATGTTTGAGATTTTTAAAAAATATATTTTATTGATTATGCTATTGCACTTGTTTCATTCCCCCCTCCTCCTTTATTCCTCCCTGCCCTGCACCCCTCCTCCACCAGCATCGTCCCCCTTAGTTCATGTTCATGGGTTGTACATATAAGTCTTTGGTTTCTCCATTTCCTATATTATTCTTAGATGTCCCCCTGTCTATTTTGTATCTACCATTCGTGCTTCTTATTCCCCATACCTTTCCCCCTATTATCCCCCCTTCTCCTCCACACTGATAACCCCCAGTGTGATCTCCATTTCTGTGAACTGCTCCTGTTCTAGTTGTTTGGTTAGTTTTTGTTTTTATTTTAGTTTTAGTTCAGTTGTTGATAGTTGTGAGTTTGTTGTCATTTTACTGTTCATATTTTTGATCATCTACTTTTTGTTAGGTAAGTCCCTTTAACATTTCATATAATGAGGGCTTAGTGACGATGAACTCCTTTAACTTTACCTTATCTGGAAAGCACTTGATCTGTCCTTCCATTCTAAATGATAGCTTTGCTGGATAGAGTCATCTTGGACTTAGGTCCTTTCAATCCAGGACTTGGAATACTTCTTTTCAGCCCCTTCTTGCCTGCAAGGTTTCTTTTGAGAAGTCAGCTGATAGTTTTAACTGATTTCCTTTGTAGGAACTCCTTTGTAGGTAACTGTCTCCTTTTTTCTTGCTGTTTTTAAGATTCTCCCCTTATCTTTAATCTTGGGTAATGTAATTATGATGTGCCTTGGTGTGTGTTTCCTTGGGTCCAACTTCTTTGGGACTCTCTGAACTTCCTGGACCTCTAGTTCCTTTGCCAGATTGGGGAAGTTCTCCTTCATTATGTTTTCAAATAAGTTTTCAATTTGTTATTCTTCCTCTTCTCCTTCTGGCACCCCTCTGATTCAAATGTGGGGATGTTTAAAGTTGTCCTAGAGGTTCTTAAGCCTCTCTTCCTTTTTTTGAATTCTTGTTTCTTCATTCTGTTTTGGTTGGATGTTTATTTCTTCCTTCTGTTCCAAATCTTGATTTGAATCCTGGTTTCCTTCCCTTCACTGTTGGTTCCCTGGATATTTTTCTTTATTTCACTTTGTGTAGCCTTCACTTTTCCCTCTATTTTGCCACTATACTCAACCTTTTCTGTGCACATCCTGATTACCAGAGTTCTGAACTGTGCATCTGATGGGTTGGCAGTCTCTTCATTGCTTAGTTGTATTTTTTCTGGAGCTTTGATCTGTTCTTTCATTTGGGCCATATTTTTTTGTCTGGGCACCCCTGTTACGTTGTAAGTGGTGGAACCTTAGGTATTCAGCAGGGCAGGGCCACTGACATTGATGTGTTGTGGCACTGTATGTGTGGGAGGGGTCCAAGAGGGAACAATGCTGCTTGTTCAGCTGTTGACCAGCTTCCAGTCACTTCCCCTGCTTCCCACTAGCAAATTGGGCCCTTCTGGTGCTGATTCCCAGGTGGATGGTTTTGTGTATGTTCTAGGACCCTGTGGGTCTCTCCAATGAACTCTCCTGTGAAACTGGGAGTTTCTCCCTCCACTTGCAACTCACACTGGTCTTTACCCCCAGAGGTTCTGATGCTTTATTTCCCCCACACAGAAACCCTGGGCTGTGCAGCCTGTCTTGCTCCCCTGTTGTTCCTCCTGGTTATCTGCCTGCAAATGTGGGACCACCCAGTCTGCCAGTCATTACCTTGCTTGTTCAGTCTGCCAACTGCTACCTTGCCGCACATTCTCTCCGCCCTGGCTGCCCGTCTCCTACCAGTCTGAAGGAATGTTTCTTCTTTAACTCCTTGATTGTTGGACCTCCATACAGTTTGATTTTCTGGCAGTTCTGGTTATTTTTTGTTTTTAAATTTGTTGTCCTTCTTTTGGTTGTGCAAGGAGGCAAAGTGTATCTACTTATGCCTCCATCTTGTCTGGAAGTTCCCAGTGTTTGAGATTACTAAGCTTACTGTTCATTAATTTTAAGTGATTATTTGGTCAAATGGATATACAGGTGCCTACTGTGTTCAAATCTTTGTTCTCCATCTTTCAGTATTGTGTACATTGCATATATATACACTTGTACACTCTGTACTAGTTTTTGTGTCACTTTTTTTTCTTTTTTAAATCATTTTTATTTTTCAGTTAAAGTTGACATACATTATTATATTAGCTTCAGGTATATGCCCCAGTGATTAGCCGTTACATAACTTACTGATTGTTTTGATAAATCTTATATCCATCTGATACCATATATAGTTATTAGAATATTATTGACTACATTTGCTATGCTGTTTATTACATCCCCATGACTATTCTGAAACAACCTATTGTTGTTCTTAATCCCTTCTACTTTTTCATCTACCCCCAACCCCTCCAAGCCCTCTTCCTTCTGGCAGTTGTCAAAACGTTCTCTCTCTGTGAGTCTGTTTCTCTTTTATTTGTTCATTTAACAAAAAGTCTGCAGTTCACTCAAAAGCCATAATAAAGAAACACGTAGGAAAAAGTTAAGGACAGGTAGTTACTCATCATGTGCCTTTTTTGAACTCTAGATGTCAATAAATTATCAAAATAATTGAGGACCAGGAAGCTATTGACTATATTAATAATATTGACAGTGAATTATATCTTTAGGAATCGGATAATATGTGAGTTAGGCAAATATTAAAAAAACTTAACTTTGAGCCCTGACTGATGTGGCTCAATGGATTGAGTGCCGGACTGCAAAGCAAAGGGTCTCTGGTTCAATTCCTAGTTAGGGCACATGCCTGGGTTGCAGGCCAGGTCCCCAGTGGGGGTTGCATGAGAGGTATTTCTGTCCTCTTTCTCCCTCCCTTCCTTTCTCTCTAAAAATAAGTAAATGAAATATTTTTTAAAAATCTCCTATGTGTGAAATTGTCAAGAAAGAAAAAAAATTTAACTTTGAGACAAATTTACATCAGCCCTTATTAGCTCAGGAAAGAGATTATAAGCAGAGGTAAAAATTAGTAAACATATTTTTTAAAATACTTGACATAGAAAAAGTAGCTGCAGATAGTCATCTCAAGCATAATCTAGGGAAAGAGGTACTACTGTATTTTGCCATGTATAATGTGCTCACATGTATGCTGCGCACGCACGATTTTGGCCCAAACTTTCAGGAAAAAAAAATCTTTCATTTTAATTTTAAAGATTATATTTATTTTTAATTTTTAAAGATTTTATTTATTTGTTTTTAGAGAGGGGAAGGGAGGGAGAAAGAGAGAGAGAAACATCAATGTGTGGTTGCCTCTCACGTGGCCCCCACTGGGGACCTGGTCTGCAACCCAGGCATGTGCCGTGACTGGGAATCGAACCTGCAATGCTTTGGTTCACAGCTCGCGCTCAATCCACTGAGCTACACCAGCCAGGGCTAGATTATATATTTTTTTTTTTAGAGAGAGGGGCAAGGAGGGAGAAAGATAGGGAGAGAAACATCAGTGTGTAGTTAACTCTATTGAGGAGCTGGCCTGCAACCCAGGCATGTGTCCTGACTGGGAATCGAAACGGAGACCCTCTGGTGTGCAGGCTGGTGCTCAATCCACTGAGCCATACCAGCCAGAGGTCATTTTAATTTTAATTCAATTATTTATTATATTTATAAACAAAACTGATGATCATATTTCAGGGTATTTTGTATACAAATATCATTGCTTTCTAGATTTACATTTTTCACATATAAGCATGAATAAAAGAATTAAAAACATTTATATAGATATGGACTTAGTACTACTCATGTATAATGTGCATCCTTACTTTTCCCTCAAAAATTTGGGCAAAAAAGGGTGCATGATACATGGTAAAATATGGTATATATCTGGATGATTTAATTCTTTGAGTAGTTGCAATTCCAGTGGATTACTAAAGGAAATATAACTACTCTAGTTTTTCTAGTTTCAGTTCATCATGTAATTTTCTTAACTTTTCATTTTCATAGTGAACATAATCCATAAGCAATTTTAACCGAAAGTAAACCATAAGCTGGCGACTTTCCAATTTTGGTATTTATCAAAATAATTGTGGTATTTGTTACAAGTACAGATACTTGGATCCTACCCTAAACCTAATAAATCAGAATCTCTAGATGTGAGATTGTTCCATCAACCAAATTCCAGGTGATTTTTGAGAACCACTGTCCTAAGCAATAGCCAGTTCCAGTCATTGAGCCAGTGTATCTACCACTACAAGTAAAAATTTAAAACATTGATTTGCAGGTAAATATCCTGCCACGTTGACTTGTATGAATCATTTCCTTAGGGCTCCTGAGTGACCTGATAAGTCAGTTTTTGATTTTACAAGGTTGAGTGAACTAGACAATCCATCAAAGTTATCAACATTTAACATTCCCCCAGATGTGAAGTATATTTATTATCATTACTATTTTACCCAGGTATGATACATTAAGTGGGTTCAATTATTTGCCATTTTAAGAAAGAAATCTCTCAGCCCTGGCCAGGTGGCTCATGTGGTTGGCGTGTTGTCCTGTACACCAAAGGGTTGTGTGTTTGATTCCTGGTCAGGGCACATACTTAGGTTGAGGGTTGATCCCTGGTTGGGGTGTGTATGGGAGGCAGTCGATCGATGCTTCTCTCTCACATCAGTGTTTCTCTCTCTCTTCCTTCCTCTCTCTATAAAAAATACAAATATATCCTTGGGTGAGGATTAAGAAAGGAAAGGAGCGAGGATGGGCCCTGACTGAGATAGGGAAACCAAGGAAGAAGGAATCTTCCAGGTTGTACCATCTCTTCTGGGGAGTATTCTGTAAATATGTTTGTTCTCTTCGATGAAACATAAATCCTGTGAACACTTTGTTTTATTCTTTGGTAGCATTTATCTTCAGAAAAAAAGGAAATAAGAAAACATAAGTTTTTTTCTTGTTCTGTACCCAAACTATGAATTAGCTATTTTCATTGTTATTAATATAAATTTTTACTTAGTGTGCACCTGGGCAATCTGTTTTTTAACCACCTCTGAAGAAGTGCAGAAAAAACTATATGAAGAGATAGACCAAGTTTTGGGAAAGGGTCCTGTTACCCCAGAGAAAATTGAGCAGCTCAGGTAAGAATACAAGAAAAGCAAGAGGAAATCATTAAAAGGTAAATTTGAACTGGTTTGAATGTGTAATTTAAAGCTAATGCTAATATCTAGGAAAGCTATATAACTGTATAGTACTTAAAACATTTACATAAGATTTTAATAAATAATTTAATTTTTAGAACCATATGGTAGTTCTGGGAAAGCTTCACATTAGCCTGAATAAAACAATATCAGTGATGCCACGTAAGTGGAACATTCGTACCTTGTTGGTGGGAATGGAAAGTGGTACAGTCCTGTAGGAAAACAGTGTGGCAGGAACTTATAAAGTTAAACACACACTTGCCGTATGATACGACTCAGCAATTTTATTCCTAGATATCGCCCAAGAGAAATAAAAACAAACGGTCACACAAACCTGTATGCAAATGTTCATAGCAATATTATTTCTAATAGCATAAAAACTGGAAGCAGTCCAGGTATTTATCAATTGGTGAATAAACAAATTGTGTTATAGTAATAAAAAGTAACAGTAATTTAAAAGGAAGTCTGGGCCTGGCTGGGCAGTTCAGTTGATTAGAGGAGGGGTTCCCAATCCCCGGGCCATGAGCAAAGCTCACCTGAGCTCGACCTCCTGTCTCCCCTCACTTTCCACCTTCCACTCCATCTTCCACGAAACTGGTCCCTGGTGCCAAAAAGGTTGAGGTCTGCTGGCTTAGAGCATTGTCCCGATATGCCAACGTTTGCAGGTTCAATCTGGTCAGGACACATACAAGAATCAAACAATGAATGCATAAATAAGTGGAACAATAAATCAGTGTTTCTTTTTCCCTTCCCCTCTCTCTCTCTCTAAAATAATAAGTTAAAAAAAGGAAGTCTAAATATTTCACTTGTCAAACATCTAATTATCAAAGCAGAGAAATCGATTGTTGGGACACTTTACCATCTTAGACTGATGGGAGGTTTGGATAAAATAAAAACATAGTGTTGCCTTTTCATGTTAATGTTTGACAGTATGAGAAGTGGATTTCATCAAATTGAGAACAGCCTTGCAGATGCTATGTCAGAAGCATATACCTTGAGTAAGCTTTTGTCCTCCTGAGGATGCAGCACTGAAGTTAACCAAACCTCTCACGTATCACTGATGCAAAGTCTTGGTCATTGAGGTGGCCACTGTCTTGGGCCGGCCTCTGCAGATAATTCTCACCCTCTGCATGAGTCATTGACTGCATTTCCTTTAGTGGGTTTTATTACTGTGAAGAAAAATTTATTTCTACCACATGATTTGGCATGAAATATTGTTAAAAGAGCCCTGGCTGTGTGGCTCAGTTGGTTAGAGCGTAATCCAGATACGCCAAGGTTGCAGGTTTGATCCCTAGTTAGGGCACAAACAAGCAGCAACCAATGAATGTATAAATAAGTGAAACAGCAAATCGATGTTTCTCTCTCTCCCCCTCCCCCTCTTTCTCTAAAAATTAATCAATAGAAAAAAGTTTAAAAATAAAAACTAAAAAAAATTGTTTAAAAGAACCAAAGCCACAACAAAAAAAACCCCAATGTGTTGTATGTCCATCATTTTTATGCTTGGGACCTGTTTTATTATTTTTGGAACTATTACAAGACTTCGGATAAACATGTTGAATGTTGAGGAAACAGACTCTTGGCAAATGTGGAAAACCAATTACAGAAAACATCTCTGCCAGAGCTCAAGAAACCGGGGGAGGCACAGAGAAGCTTGTCCTCCCCCTCCTCTAACTGCCGAAAACGCAGGCGGAGGAGTTGCCCTGAAGAAATGTATGACTTACACTGTTGTCTTTATTTTTATATTTACAGGCAGAAGGCCATAAAATAATACTTCTCAGTTAAATCTACTTACAATGTAGTTGAGTACAACATAGAATTACTTTTCTTAACTGATGTAAGGAAAGTAATATTTTTAAGATAAAAAATAAAGTATTGTCAATACACACAACAGCATGGAAAAATCTCATGCTAAGAGAAAGAAGTCAGACACAAAGATTGCCAACACAATGATTTCATTTAGGCGAAATTATACAAGAGGCAGAACTGTTGTGATAGAAAGCAGGTCAGTGCCTCTCTGGGGCAAGGAATGCGGAGGGGATCAGCTACAAAGGAGTAAAGGTTTAGGATGAGGGAATGTTCTTGTTCTATGTCTTTCTTGTAGTCATGGTTACAGAGTTGTATGCAATTACTAAAATTTAACAAAATATACAGCTAAAATAAGTGAATTTTTTAGGATTTCACATATGTGAAATCAGAAACTAACAATGCTGTATGTCAACTGTAATTGAAAAGTAAAAAAATTATTTTGAAATACAGAGGACTTTTTAAAGATTTTATTTATTTTTAGAGAGGTGGAAGGGTGGGAGAAAGAGAGAGAAACCTCAATGTGTGGTCGCCTTTCACATGGCCCCACTGGGGACCTGGCCCTCAACCCAGTCATGTGCCCTGACTGGGAATTGAACCAGTGACCCTTTGGTTCACAGTCCTGCGCTCAATCCACTGAGCCATACCAGCCAGGGCTAAAATATAGATGACTTTTTATATGTAAGTAATATTTGAAAAGATTTTTTTTAAATAGCAGCTGTGGCTACTTCGCAAATTGGACTCTGAGACTCGGTAACAAACAACCCTAATTTGGAGCATCTTTCAACTACAGAAATGAAGACAGGGATATAGCCATTGGAAAAAACTTGAAGCCATGGGTTTCATGGGGAGGCCTCTGTTGCAAAATTTTCAAAATGTTGGAAGTGTTGTTTATTACATTAATATAACTACCTTTAATTTTAAAAGTAATACATAGTTGTTCTTTGAAATTTTTATAATACAGAATTGTATGAAGTAGAAGGTATGGAAAGTACATTATTTGTTCTTTAAAAAATTTTTTTTTAAATCCACACTCAAGAATGTGTTTATTGATTTTGGAGAGAGAGGAAGTGAGAGAAAGAGAGAGAGAAAGATCAACGTGAGAAAGAGAAATTGATTGATTGCCTCTCATATGTATCCTGACCAGGGATCGAACCCACAACCTAGGTATGTGCCCTGACCAGGGATCGAACCCACAACTTTTTGGTGTACAGGACAATGCTCCAACCAAATGAGCCACCTGGCCAAAGCAGAAGGTACATTATTTATACATGTACCCTTAGGGATAAAAATTGTTAACTATTTTACTACTCTTCCAGATTTTTCTGTGCATATACACATATGTATTTGAAAAAAAATTTAAAAGCATTAACAATAACTATGTAACATATCTCTCCTGTAAATTCTATTATTTCTCTAAGTATTTTATGGACAGTATTCTTATATGTAGTAACTCCACCACAACCAGTCAATGATCTAGTTCTGTTAATTATACTTTCTAAACAACTTTTAGTTGGAAGTTTATTTTAGTTCTTTCTGCTGTGCCCATTTTATTCAGACTGCAATCAGCTTGTCTGAGATATGTCGACAGTTTTGCATCTTGCTCCCTTCCAGTTCATTTCTCCAAATTGCTACTGGAGCCTGTTACTGCACACTGTAATCACTTCAGGTGCTTTAAAAATACAGATAACCTGGGAGCAATCCCAAACCAACAATTTCTAGCATCGGAGTTTCAAAAGCTTCCCAGATGATTCTAATATGTAGCCAAAGTTGAGAGTCACTGTGCTGAAGTAATCTTTATATATCTGGGAGTCACATCTGATTAGATGACTTCCCAATTTAAATTCCTTCAGTGACTTCTGGTTGCCATTAAGATAAAATTTAAACTAACATAGCTTTTATAAGGTATTTCAACAGCTAAGCTTTGCATTCCTCTCCTACTTTATCTCTTATTACTTGTGCCTGTTCATACCCTTGGATTCAGCTATACTGAAATTCTTTTGTTTTTTCAAACACTCTTTTATATCTTCTGGCTTTGGCAGACTCTTTCTTTGTCTAGATTCTCTTTTCCTCCCTTTTTTCCAGAAAGTCTCAGTCTAAGTGTTTATTTTTCTGCATAGTTCTTTCTCTAGGTAGGTGCTCCTTCCATGTGTTCCCTGCTAGTTCCCAGAACTTTCTTTACCATAACAGTTACTGTGCTTTGGTAATTGTTCATCCTTGATGTTCTTGCTTTTCTCCCTTCCCCTGTCAACTAGACTTTGACTTCCTTTGAGGGTGTCTGAACTTGTTCATTGCTGTAGCTGAGTATCTAATGCAGTGGTCCTAATGTAGTACCATACCCAGTAAATATTTGTTCAATGAATAAAGGAAGGATGTTTCCTCTTTGGTTTTGTTGTTTTTAGATATTATAAATGATCAGCATTCCTATGCTTACATCTTTGCTAACATTTCTACCATATTTTGCCATGTCTAATGCACACTTTTTTGGCCAAATTTTTTAGGGAAAAATAAGGATGCGTATTATACATGGGTATGATTACATACCATGGGTATAATAATGGGTATAATAATCCCATGTATAATGCGCACAAAACATGGGTGTGTATTATACATGGGAGCACATTATACACAACAAAATACAGTAATTGTTTCTATTAATAAATACTAATGAGGTTATTATTTAAGGATATATGCAATAGTATAATTCCTCTTTTTTTAAATCTATAAAATTAAAATAATAAGATCTATGAGGTTCTTTTAAGGATTAAAAGAGATACTGCATAGAAACTAACAGAACTGGCTCATAGCAAGATTTCAATACATTTTAGTTTTATTCTCTGGTGATGCACGCTTAATATTCTTACACTGTAAGTTGCCAAATTACCCTTCAGAAAGATTATACCAATTTATATTTCTACCAGTCAACTTTGAGTGTATTTTTCCCCACTTTGAAAAAGATTTTATTTATTTATTTTTGGAAAGGAGAAGGGAGGGAGAAAGAGACAAGAGAAACATCCATCTGTGGTTACCTCTTGAGCGCCCCCTATTGGGCACCTGCAACCCAGGCTTGTGCCCTGACTGGGAATCAGACCAGCTACCCTTTGGTTCACAGTCTTGTGCTCAATCTACTGAGCCACACCAGCCAGGGCTTTTTCCCTATTTTTTATCAGTACTGTCTATTGTCATCCTTTTTCGCCTTTCCTAATCTGGCAAGTAAAAACAGTGCTTTGGCAATCTTTCCATTGTTAGTGAGGTTGAGTATCATTTCATATGTTCATAGGCCATTTGTATTATTTTGTTAATTGCTTTTTCTCTGTCTGTATATCTATTGGGATGTTTGATTATTTTAATTGTGGATTTTTAAAGAGCTTTGCTACATTAAAGATATATTTACTGTAAATATTTTTCCTAGTTGTTTTTTAATTTTATATATAATGATTGCAAAATATATTTTTAAAAATTGTATAATCAGGTTATCTGTATTTTTTAATATTTTCTGTCATTGTGTCAATATTTATATAATTTTTATTAAAAGAATCCTTTATTAAAAATTTTACTAAATCTCATCTTAAAAATAAAGGACTTTTCTACTCAAAAATTATAAAAATATTGTTTTGAGTTTTCTTATGGTACTTTTTTTTAAAGATTTTATTTATTCACTTTAGGCAGTGGGAGGGAGAAAGAGAGGGAGAGAAACATCAATGTGTGGTGGCCTCCTGTGCACCCCCCACTGGGGACCTGACCTGGTCCGTAACCCAGGCATGTGCCTTGAATGGGACTCAAACCAGCGACGCTTTGGTTCACAGGCTGGCACTCAATCCACTGAGCCACACCAGCTAGGGCTCTTCTGGTATTTTTAAAGATGTTTTTATTTGTTTAAATCTTTACCCAGCTGGACTTAATATACTTCTAATATATAACACATCTTCAAACAAGAAAGAATTATCATGTGACTATTTCAAATTAGGAAGGTTACAAAAGTTGTTGAATGACATTTTGCAATGTATGTACCTTTCAAACTGCTTCTCCCAAAGTAAATCTTCAAATAAAATTTCTTTTAAACAGATATTGTCGGCAGGTGCTTTGTGAAACTGTTCGAACTGCCAAACTGACTCCAGTTTCTGCCCGGCTTCAAGTAATTGAAGGAAAGATTGACAAATTTATTATTCCTAGAGAGGTAGGAAACATTTAATATACTTAACTCATTCAGTTATTTTCTTCAACTCATTTAGTCTATATTTTTAAATGTTATTGTTTAAAGTGTCTAGTAAATGCTACCTATTATTAAATCAAAGACACAATCATTTTATTTTATTTTTAAATATATTTTATTGATTATGATACTACAGTTGTCCCATTTTTTCCTCTGCTTTATTCCCTTCCCCACTGTACCCGCCTCCCACCAGCATTCCCCTACTTTAGTTCATGTCCATGGTTCATACATATAAGTTCTTTGGCTTTTCCATTTCCCATACTATTCTTAACCTCCCCGTGTCTATTTTGTACCTACCATTGATGCTTCTTACTCCCTGTACCTTTCCCCTCATTATCCCCCCTCCTCCTCCACGCTAGTAACCCCCAATGTGATCTCCATTTCTGTGAACTGTTCCTGTTCTAGTTGTTTGGTTAGTTTTTGTTTTTATTTTAGTTTTAGTTCAGTTGTTGATAGTTGTGAGTTTGTTGTCATTTTACTGTTCATATTTTTGATCATCCACTTTTTGTTAGATAAGTCCCTTTAACATTTCATATAATAAGGGCTTATTGATGATGAAGTCCTTTAACTTTACCTTATCTGGAAAGCACTTTATCTGCCCTTCCATTCTAAATGAAAGCTTTGCTGGATAATCTTGGATGTAGGTCCTTGCCTTTCATGACTTGGAATACTTCTTTCAAGCCCCTTCTTGCCTGCAAGGTTTCTTTTGAGCAATCAGCTGATAGTTTTAGCTGATTTCCTTTGTAGGTAACTGTCTCCTTTTTTCTTGCTGCTTTTAAGATTCTCCCCTTATCTTTAATCTTGGGTAATATAATTATGATGTACCTTGGTGTGTGCTTCCTTGGGTCCAACTTCTTTGGGACTCTCCGAGCCTCCTGGACTTCCTGGAAGCCTGTTTCCTTTGCCAGATTGGGGAAGTTCTCCTTCATTATGTTTTCAAATAAGTTTTCAATTTGTTGTTCTTCCTCTTCTCCTTCTGGCACCCCTCTGATTCGAATGTTGGAATGTTTAAAGTTGTCGTGGAGGTTCCTAAACCTCTCCTCATTTTTTGAATTCTTGTTTTTTCATTCTCTTTGAATGTTTATTTCTTCTTTCTGTTCCCAATCTTGATTTGAGTCCTGGTTTCCTTCCCTTCACTGTTGGTTCCCTGGATATTTTCCTTTAGTTCACTTTCCATAGCCTTCACTTTTCCCTCTATTTTGCAACCATACTCAACCTTTTCTGTGAGCATCCTGATTACCACAGTTCTGAACTGTGCATCTGATAGGTTGGCTATCTCTTCATTGCTTAGTTGTATTTTTTCCGGAGCTTTGATCTGTTCTTTCATTTGGGCCATATTATTTTGTCTCAGTGCACCTGTTATGTAGTAAGAGGCAGAGCCTTAGGTATTTGCCAGGGCGGGGCAACCCACATTGATGTGTTGTGGTGCTGTATGTGGGGGAGGGGTCCAAGAGGGAACAATGCTGCTTGCTCAGCTCTCTGCCGCCTTTCAGTCACTTCCCCTGCTTCCCACTAGCAAATTGGGCCCTTCTGGTGCTAATTCTCAGGTGGGTGGTTTTGTATATGTTCTAGGACCCTGTGGGTCTCTCTAATGAATGCTCCTGTGAGGCTGGGAGTTTCTCCTGTTACCTCAACCCCCATAGATATTTTTCAGTCAAAGGTTTTGAGGCTTTCTTTCCCCGCGCTGGAACCCTGGCTTGCATAGTCTGTCTCGTTTCCTAGTTGTTCCTCTCAGTTTATCTGCACGCAAATGTGGGACTGCCTGCTCCACCAGCCACAGCCTCACCCACTCTGTCAGCTGCTGCCTTGCCCACCCTGGTCCTCCATCCGCAGCCTTGCCACGAGTCGTCTCCCACCCGGCTGCCTGTCTCCACCCCTCCTACCGGTCTGGATGAATGATTCTTCTTTAACTCCTTGATTGTCGGACTTCCATACAGTTCGATTTTCTGGCAATTCTGATTATTTTTTGTTTCAAATTTGTTGTTGTCCTTTTGGTTGTGTGAGGAGGCAAAGAAAAACACTATCATTTTAAATGACAAAATAATATACGAGTTCTGTCCAGAAGTATCCAGCCATGTAATATGAAAAGTAAGAGACATTTATTGAAGAAGATACAGATACATAGGACAATGATGTCTCTGTCCCCTTCAGAGTAGGCACCTTGGGACCTTACACAGTTCTTCCAATCTCCATCAGCTGCCCTGTAGTATTTTCCTGAATCTCACTGATGGTCTGAAATCTCTTCCCTTTCAAGGGTGATTTAGTTTTGGAAAAAAAACAGAAGTTGCAGGGCACCAGATCTGGGGTGTTGTGGGGCTGAGTCACCTGGGCGATTTGATGTTTAGCTAAAAAACTCTGCACGAGACGTGATGCGTGGGCAGGTGTGTTTTCATGATGAAGCTGCTAATCACCAGTTGCCCACAGTCGTGGTCTTCTAAATTATCCATATAGTTTCCTTGGAGGGATGTTCAAGCTTAATGCAAAATTCGATGCAGATTTGTTTCTGTACTTGCTCGATTATTTTCAATGAGACTGCCACTCAGTATATGTGTTCACTCAATGGCATCTGCTGCCCCCGCTGACTAGTACAGTGAAGTCATCATTGCTCATTCATACGCATTGCAGTCCACTCTCCTTGGCTGCCAGGTTACATCATTGTTGTGCAAAATATTCTTGTTACTGTATTTTGCCATGTTTAATGTGCACCTATGTTTTTGGCCCAAACTTTCAAGAAAAAAATCTATTGTTTTAATTTTTTAATTCAATTTTGTATTTATTTATATTTAGAAACAAAACCAGTTATCGTATTCCAGGGTATTATTTTGCATATGGATATCGTTTGCTTTTTAGAGTTACACTTTTAATGCATAAGCATAAATAAAAATTAAAAATATATAGATATGGAATTAGTGCTATCCATGTATAATGTGCATTTTTATTTTTCCCTAAAAAATTTGGGCAAAAAAGTACACACATACATGGCAAAATATAGTATATTAACAATGGCTGGACTTTTTCTAGACATACCTCTTATGCTTGTTTTAATGTTCAATATAAAGGAAAGCTCCCTTTCCCATGGATACTGTTCTTAATAATTTAGTGTGGCCTTGGCTGGTGTGGCTTAGTGGATTGAGTGCTGGCCTGTGAACCAAAACATCACAGGTCTGATTCCTGGTCAGGGCACATTCCTGAGTTGCGGGCCAGGTCCCCAGTTGGGCCTTCAAGAGGCAACCAATTGATAATATAACTCTCTCACACATCAATATTTTTCTCCCTTTCTTTCTCACTCCCTTCCCATCTCTCTAAAATAAATAAACAAAATCTTTTAAGAAATGGTTCAAGGTGTATTTTTATAGATCTTTTTCTGTGTATGTGTATTATTTTGTGTGTTTGTATTTGCGTGTATGTATTTTTAAAACAGAATATATAGGTGAAAGGTTACTCTTTTTATATATTCTTTAATTTTCTTCTTTTATCAAGTGTATCATGGCTACTAGTCCAATGGGCACTTGATACAGATCCAAGTCATTATTTTCAATGGATGCATAGTGTTCCATGTGTTGGCGGTGGCGAGCACCAGCTGTTAGACTCGGGGGGGTCAGACTGGACCTTGGGGCAGCATCCTCAGTACCTGAGTTCTGGCTAGGACAGAGTTCAGAGCTAAGACTCAAAGTATAAGAGAAAGTTTGTTTAGAAAATCATAGAGGTGGGACTGATTCATGGAAAATTATAGAGGCAAAAGAAGGGTCCTTGGGGCTTAGGAGAGGGGAAGGTAAAAGTAATGTGCCTGGGTGGGGTGAGGGATGGGAAGGCTTCTGGGTTCTCCTGGGAGGGAGAGTTCTTTTTTTTTTCTTTTGGTTAAATAGATATTGCTTATATAGTTTCTTTGTTTTCCTACTATTGGTTTCAATTATTAAGTGCTTTAATGAAATTCAGACAGTAGGTTTTGTGTGTATAAGTGTTGTGTGTGAGAATGGCAAGGAGGGAAAAAATTGAAGAACAGAGTTTATCCTCCGCCTAAAGACTTTTGAGGGTGGGAATTTTAGAGGAGGTATCAGCTTTCCAGTTACTTCCTTTCAGCGTTGTGGTCTCCACTGATTAGTTGGCACCAAGGCAGGGTGACATTAGTCAGTGCAGCTGGTCCTGAGGTCAGCTGTGGGGTCTTGTCTGGTTTTGCTGCTTTTTTGGGGCCTGGTGCTGAGATGCAGCTGAGGCCTAGATGTATTTGCTGCAGGTCAGAACCCCCTAGTCCTGAGGCTTAATGCTTACAGGCTTACAGGCTACTCTCCATCCCTCTTGTTCCCCCTCTAAAGGAGTCTAACTTGCATGACTAGCAACATGCCAGGGTAGAAAAGGTCAGGGGAGGGTCCAAACTTCATGACCAGTGATATGCTAGGGGAGGAAAGGTCAGTTCCTAGGCATCCGGAGCTTTCCACCTTGGTGACCTTCTGTACCCGGCCCATTGTTCTTGCTCTGCTCACATTTGTCTAACTGCCTATCACACGTGGACCGTAATTATTTAAGCAGTCCTCATAAATGGAAATTAGATTGACATTTTTTATTATAAACCATATACTTGTAGGTATTGGATAGAGCCTTGGAAATGGAGTTTTGGGGTCAAAGTGCATATGTATGTTTAATTTAAATTGCCATCTAAAAGGCATTTTTTATTTTTATCAATAATGTGTGAGCTTTGTCTCTCCGTATCCTTACCACCTCTAGCTTTATGAATCTTATTACATATTTTGTGAATTTTATGTAAAATTGTCTTATGATTTTAGTTTGCTACTCCCTAATTGTTGGAGGGATTGAACAGCTTTTCATATCTGTATTACCAGTTTGTATTTCTTCTTTTGTGAATTTATCTGCTTATAACTCACTATTCTTTCTAGTGAACTTATAGATCTTTTTACATGTTACACATACTGTCAGTTATATGGCAAATATTTTTTCATGGTATTACTTACTCTTACTGGTGTTTATGGTATGTTTTGTTTTGTTTTGACTAGATGCAGTTTTTTAAATTTTCGTGTAGTTTAGTCTGCTATTACTTTATGGCTTTTGTGACACGCTTACAGATGCCTTCCCCACTATAAGATTACCAAAATAATAGCCTCTGTTTTCTTTTATTATTTTATATTTTTATTTTGTATTTATTATTTATATTAAATGAGCATTTAGGATGAACTGGCTTTCTGGGAGTCATTTTGTTTCTATTAGGCCTTCACTAACTAGAATTTTTTGTTGTTTTTTTGCAGACCCTTGTTCTTTATGCTCTTGGAGTGGTACTTCAGGACCCCAGTACTTGGCCATCACCATACAAGTATGAAATATCTGTCACTGTCATTGTGATTATTGATTTTTATGTGTTTTATGTTTTGCATTCCTTTTCTAAGTTTTGAGGAGAAAGTTTAATTTGTGTCAGTGGCACGTTTGTATCTTCCCTTCAAATCTTCTCCTCACTACTTTTCTTATGAACCTGCTGTCTGCTATTCTTTGACCCTCCTGTTACTGCTTCTATCCTAAGATCTATTTAACTACCTGATCTCTACAACTACTTTTTAATTTCAGTGGATTTGGAATTCTTTTTTTTTTCTTTTGGTTAAATAGATATTGCTTATATAGTTTCTTTGTTTTCCTACTATTGGTTTCAATTATTAAGTGCTTTAATGAAATTCAGACAGTAGGTTTTGTGTGTATAAGTGTTGTGTGTGAGAATGGCAAGGAGGGAAAAAATTGAAGAACAGAGTTGCTTTTGTTTGCATCCTAGGTAAGCATCTAGTAAAATCTTAGGGAAATGGATTAAGATGCTCTGCCCTGGAAGAAGGTTATATATTGAGTTGTTTAAGGGGAAAACAGCTATGTGTAATGCAGAGGGCAGGGCTGGTGGCATGGTTGAGGTACTAGAAACCTACTTCTGGAGGATAAGGATGGAACATATTAAGTGTGCCTGTCATTTTACTTTTTAATATTATAATGATATTAAAGGAAGTCTATTAATAAATGAAATAGCAATCCTTCAAAATATGCTATAAGTGAAAATTGAGTATATTTATATTCCAAGTAGCTTTTATAGCAAAATTAAAGATAGACATTTGTGGATCAGAAAACTTAGGTTGCAAATTGAAAAATCTGAAAAGAATATATATTAAAATGTGGAAATCATTTTTAGGAATCAAATGTAATCAAATTTAGAAAGTGTTGGTAATTATGTTGTATGATACGGAAAAGCTTTCTGAAGTTAGCCACCTCCTTACCCATCCCCTTTTGGAAGGTCTAGAGATTCATTCTTGTCAGCACCTTGAAATGATCCTGAGAGACAAGTCACACTAACAAAAATGTACATAGGACTGAGACAGACCTTGTGGAGACAACTAATTACAGTTTAAATATATTTGTCACACAGAGGAGAATGAAGAGATTGACTTTTTTACTAAACTTAATGCTCCTGAGGGCAGTGTAGATGTTGCATATCTTTTTATGGCTGCATAGTATTCTCTTGTATGGATATACCAGATTTTGTTCAACCTTTCACCCACTGAAGGACATGTGGGTTGTTTCTAGGATTTTGCCATTAGGAATGAAATTTCTATGATTATTCATGTGCAGGTTTTGTGTGAACACAGGGTTTCATTTCTTTGGGAAAAATGCCCAAGAGTACAATTGTTAGGTTACGTGATTAGTGCATGTTTAGTTTTGCTGGTGACTGCTAGGCTATTTTTCAAAGATTCTCATCAGTTATATTTGAGAGATTCAATTTCTCTGCAGCCTCAGTAACATTAACTATTATCACTGTTTTTTAAAATTTTACTTCCTATATGTATGTGGTGATATTTTATTGTGGTTTCTATAAGTTTTCTTTTTGAGTAAATAACTGACATTAACTTATTTTCCCTATAGATATTTGTCTAGATATGATTTATTTACAAAAATGCATAGAAATGCATTATTACTGTTACAATATTGGCATTATTTCAGAGCATGAAACCCTGGGTCAAATTCTATGATTTAAATGGATAAGAATGTAAATATTACTCTATACCAAATGATGAAATATCAGCTTTAAAAAAGCAAAGTAGCCCTGGCTAGTATGGCTCAATGGGTTGAACACCAGCCTGTGAACCAAAGGGTCACTGGTTCAATTCCCAGTCAGGGCACATGCCTGGGTTGTGGGCCAGGTCAACCACACATTGATGTTTCTCTCACTCTCCCTCCCTCCCCCTCTATCTAAAAATAAAATCTTTTTAAAAAAGCAAAGGAACTAAAAATTCTCAACTGAAAAGAATGAAGACAAATGTAAAAAACCTCAGTATGGAGTGGGACAAAGTGATGACGCACACAGCAGGCTCCTGAATCTCTTCCCACAGACACACTGAATGTATAGCCATGCATGAGCAATTCCTTTTTGGAGAAATCTAGAAAGTAGCTGAGTGACTTCTACATAGTGGGCAAATGAGAAAATACCCTCATTGAAACAAGTAGGAAAAGCTGCCCCGGCTGGTGTGGCTCAGTAGATTGAGCACTGATCTGTGAACCAAAGGGTTGCCACTTCCCAGTAGGGGCACATGCCTGGGTTGTGGCCCAGGGTCCCTGGTGTGCAGCGTGCGAGAGGCAACGAAACATTTATGTATCTCTCCCTGTCTTTCTCCCTCCCTTCCCCTCTGTCTAAAAATAAATAAATAAAATATTTTAAAAAAAGAAGAAACAAGTAGGAAAAGCTAAGATAAACCTTGCCATAAATCCCACCCTAGCACAGCGCCATACAGTTAGGCAGCATCCCTCAATTCCCAGCTTTTTCCTGAGGAGAAGGGTTTGGACTGTACGTTTAGTGCCCCAACTTTGAAGACCCTCACCTCTGAGAGATGGGCTCCCAAAATACCTGGCTCTGCAAGCCATCCAGGCTTCTGTGTGAGTGCCACCGGAGTAGAGCAAACAGAGCAGCAGTTCTTAGAGAAGGCACGATGAAAGCACTTACCGAGCTGTCCCCCAGGGTTCAGTGCGGAGGGAAGAGGCAAAAACATCCATCTTCCAGCCTTTCTTTCCCTGAAAGAAGGTTGACTGCATACTTTGCAAGCTGCTGCCTGAGAGTCCAGCTTCTCATTAGCGCACATCTAATTACTGGCTGTGATCCTCCCCTGAGCTTGAAGGAGCCAGTGGGCAGCTTCTTCCCCGGCCCACTCCTACAGCAAAACTGAGTTGCCAGCATCTCTTTTGTGTACACATCTAGTTCCCTAGCTTTCACAGCTGCCATCTGAGGGTCATGCCACAAATCACCTAGCTCTGATAGCCACTGGGGCTTATGTTCATGAATCGCACAGGACTGTAGCAAAGAAGTAGTGTTAACAGGCATGCAGGTACTTGCAGAATCTTGCCGCCAAGGTTCATGCAGAGGGAACAGGTGAAAATGGCCATCTCCCCAGTCTTTCTCTGGAAGACATTAGACTGCATACCTCACAAGCTGCTGGCTGAAGTCTGGCCTCTAATCACCACACATCTAGGTGCTAACTGATCTTCCCTCATGCTTGAAATAGCTGGTCAGCACTTCTGCTGCCTTCTTGCTCCAACGATAAAGCCAACTTGCCAATATCTCCCAAGAAGGAACTTGTCCGCACATCTAGCAGTTCAGCTTTTACTGTTAGGCCTCCATTACTAGCTAGTTAGCCAGTGGGACTTGGCATTCAGAAGTCCCACAAGACTGTAGCAAACAAAGAAACAGTTTTTAAATGGATACAGGAACGTCCCTGTGGCTATACCCCTGGGTCCCATACAGAGAAAACAGACAAAAATTCCTACATGTCAGTTTCTCCTTGGAAGAAGTTTTCTCAGCTGCTGCCTGATGGTCCAGAATCAGTCTGCATCTAGGTGCTGACTGTGGCCCTCTTTTTTTAGACACAGACAGGACTTGGCATGCCCTAAACTACTGGGAGCTCCTACAAAACGAAGACAGCAACTTGAATAATCACAGAAGTTTGACAGGCAATCAGGAGCTCAGGCTGCGCTAAGTAATTAGATTTATCTCCTACACAAGACTTCTGTCAAGACTGGAAGAGGTGGCTCTTTTATCTAATGTGAAGAAACCAACACAGAAAGCTATCCAAAATGAAGAAACAAGAGCAAGATAAATCCTCAGAAACTGGACTTAAGGAAATGGGTATAAGTGATTTACACAATAGAGAATTCAATATAACAATCATCATGACGCTCACAGAGGTCAGGAGAGCGATCCATGATCAAAGTGAGAATTTCAACAAAGAGATAGAGAATATTCTATTAAAAAAGACCAAACAGTTTGCACTTCTCTGATGACTGGTGACGTTGAGCATCTTTTGATATGTCCATTGACCATCTGTGTGTTCCCCTTTGGAGAAGTGTCTATTCAGGTCCACTGACCATTTTTTTTATTGGATTATTTGTTTTGGGGGGTGCTTTTTGGTGTTATGTTGTATGAGTTCTTTGTGAATTTTGGATATTAATCCTTTATCAGATGTATCATTGGTGAATATCTTCTTCAATTCACTGTGTTGTCTTTTTGTTCTGTTGATGGTTTTCCTTTGCTTTCAAAAACTTTTTAGTTGGATGTAGTCTCATTTGTTTGTTTGTTTGTTTTTCCCTTACCGAAGGAGATATATTAGAACAAATATTGCTAAGAGAAATTTCAGAGATTTTACTGACTGTGTTTTCTTCTAGGAGTATTATGGTTTTGAGTCTTACATTTAAGTCTTTAGTGTATGATATAAGAAGGTGATCTAGTTTCATTTTCTTGCATGTATCTGTCCAATTTTTCCAACACCATTTATTCAATAGACTATCTTTACCCCATTGCATATTCTTGCCTCCTTTGTCAAATATTAATTGACCATATAGGTGTGGGTTTATTTCTGGGTTCTCCATTCTATCCCATTGAGCAATATGTCTGTTTTTATGCCAGTACCATGCTGTTTTGATTACAGTGGCCTTGTAGTATAGTTTGATACCAGGTATTGTGATCCCTCCTAGTTTGTTCTTTCTCAAGATCACTGAGGCTATTTGGGGTAGTTTTTGGTTCCATATAAAAAATTTTTGAAATATTTGTTCTAGATATGTGAAATATGTCATTGGTATTTTAATAGGGATTGTGTTGAATCTTTAGATTGCTTTGGATAGTATGGACATTTTAATGATGTTAATTCTTCCAATCCATGAACACAGTATATACTTCCATTTATTGTATCTTCCTCTTCATTCTTTTTGAATCTCTTTTCATTTCATTGCTGTGTGTGGGAGTTTTATTCTACCTTGTCCCCTAGCTTGCTGATTTGATCATCTGCTTCATCTAGACTGCTTTTAATTCTTTCTAATATATCCTTCATTTCAGATACTGTATTCTTCATTTCCTCCTGGCTTTTATAGGTAGTTTCTATGTCCTTTTTCATGCTGGTATAGTTCCAAGTAAGTTCCTTGCAGTTTTTACTGAGCTCCTTGAACATCCTTATAACCATTATTTTTAATTCAGTGTCTGATAGTTTTCTTGCCTCAATTTCATTTAGCACTCTTTCTGGGGATTCCTCTTTTCTTTTTGATTGGGGGTTGTTTCTTTGTCTCCCCATTTTAGGTGACTCTTCTCATTTGTTTCTGCATATTAGACTGATCTGCTTTGACTTTTTGTGTTTGTGGTGTGACCTTCTGTGGTGGGAGACTTGTGGGGCTCAGTGATGAAGTCTCCTTCATCTCCTGAGCCGGATGCCCTTGGAATGTCCCTTATGCCGTTTTTGTGGTCTCTAGTTTCAGTTGGGTTTGGTTGTTGTTGGGCTGTTCGTCGGTGGGTCCTTCCCTCTGGCTGTCTGGCTGAGAGTCACACCACCCACCACATCTTGAATGCTGTTGTACAGGTGCTGCTAAAACAAAACCAAACAATCCAGGAAACAAACCCACACCTGCAAAAATAAGCCCCACCCACAGTCACACTATTAACAGCAAATGAGCAAATTCTAATAAAGGCATAAAGGGATTAAGACTATTATAAGAAAGGAAAAATGAATATGAGATGACTAACAAAGAAAAATGATTTTGAGAGGGTAGAGAGAGGAAATATAATAAGAGTAGGGAATAGAAATAAGATGAAGAGGAAAGAAAATAAAAAGTAAGAAAAGGGAAGAGTATAGTATGAGGTTTAAACAAAAATTTAGAAAATATGTAGTGCAAAAAAACAGGAACCAAATTGGAGCCACCTCAGTAATATCAACAACAAATGAACAAAGATTAATATAGGTGGAATGGGAACAAGGAGGAAAAAAGGAAGAAAGAAAAGCCTAAGAGATGTCTGGAGGAAAGAAAAATGATTTTGAGAGGATAGAGGGAAAAGAAATATTAAGAGTGAGGAATGAAAACAGGCTAAGACATGAAAAAATTAAAATTTAAAACAACAAAGAAAAGAAAGAGCAGAAAGAAGGCAAAATGGATTTGGGGAGGGGAATGGTAAAATTTGAGATTTGAAATACAAAAATAGTGAAGATCTAGAAATAAAATTAAAGAAATTCAACGACAACCACCATATCAACAACCAAGAAGCAAAGATTGATAAAGGTAGAGAGAGAATAAGGGTATTTTAAAACTAGGATAAAGAATGTGAGATAACTAATGACAAGAAAAATTAAGGGTGGAAGGAGGAGAAATAGTAAGAGTGCAGAATAGAAACAATTCATAGCAAGAGAAAAATTTTAAATCAAAAATGAGGAGGAGGAAGGAAGAAGGTAAAATAGAGTAAGAGGAAGGAGGAACAATATATGAGATTTGAATTAAAGTAAAATATACAATCTTGTAAAATAATAGGTACAAACTTGAAGGAAAAGGAATGATGTTAAAAAGCTATGCAGGAAAGAAAACAATACAAATAATGAAGAAGACCGTGGCGGAATTCATCTCAGTAGAATCCAGTGTTTACCACTGTCTTCTCTTTCTGTATCTGCCCCTGTTAATGTCAGATGGTGTCCCAGTTTGGCCCTAGGCATCCTGTTCAACTATGAGCGATCCACAGTCTGTGGTTGTCTCCTTCAGATTTGGCTGGTTAACACTGTTTTGCTCTGCTGGCATTCCTTCATTTAATGACCCAAGATTGGGTCATTCCCTCATTTAATGACCCAAGAAAACTGTCAGTACCTTCTCCACCTGACTCCACAGAGGGCCTCAGGTGCAATTGGGCTGGTGGGAGCCCTGAGTCACCACTGGGTGACAGTCACACTGTTCAGTCTTCAGGGAAGATAGTGGGAGCTCTCTTGCCACACATCTGGGTCTGTCCCAGATTCTTTCCAATAACATATGGTTTCTGGTGAATTTGCTGTCCATTTCCTGTGAGGGTCAATCTGTAAAAGGGGCATCTGTTTCCTGTTTGGGGCTGACAGCAGCTCTGTCTAGGCACAGAGGCTGGGCGGGGCCCTAAACACCCCTTGTTGCACCTGTCTCTAATCTCTCTGCTCTGTGGTTTCAGTGGATCAGGGCCCAGGGAACAGTGTAGCTCTTAGTGTCTGGTAGAAAGGGCCCTTTCAGAGCTTTTTCTTCTTTCCCCTTTGGAAATGCACCCAGCAGGGGCCTCCTGAGCCTGGCCTCTGGAGCCTGGCCTCACTGATCTGCAGAGCCTATAATCCCACAGGTGGCTGCTGGGTTTGGCTGTCTGTGAGGGGACCTACCTGGCTGCAGCGAATCTCAGGCATTCAGCTCCTGGCCATCCAGTTCCCAGCCTGTTGTTCACTCACAGGAGTCTTGGGCCCAGACTCTCCCCTCTGTACAGTCGCCTGCACACTAGCCATGCTGGGTTAGGTCCCACAGTCCCTCCAGCATGACTCTATGACTCTATCCCTCTGAGTTCTTTGTTGTCAGAGCTGCTGTGCACACACATGCATGTTGTGCGCGCACACACACATAATTTCCAGGTCCCTGCAGAGTCTCAAGTCTTGCCTCAGCTCCTCTTTTAAAACAGTTTCTGTGTGGCCCCTCATGCTACAGCACCGAGCCCTGGGCAACCTGTTCTCCATGTGCTCCTCCTTCCCCTAAATCAGAAGTCTCCCTCAGTCAGGGTTGGCCACAGCCTGCCAGAGCCTCTGACAGTTTCAGATAAGGCTTCTCTCCTGGCTGGCACTGGGAAGAGTCCCGCAGGGTCACTGTAACACAGGGCAGTGGCAGGGTGCTCTGCTCGCTCCCTCCAGTGATTCTCAGCTTTGGGTGGGCCTGTTCCCACATTGTGGTTTTTGCAGCCAGCCCCACCTCAGCCACTCTCTCTGCCCCCGGAGCTCATGGCTCCTGAGCCCATCCAGTTGCCCTGAATCTGCACAGCCGGAAGAGCTAGGTTGCACAGTGGCAGGGGCAGTTTATCTGCTAGAAGAGCCAGGGCCTCCTGCTCATAAGTGCCCTGCAGGCAGCCAGGCTCTTGCCCACTCATGCATGTTCCCTGGACTCTCGTCTGCGTACACACTTACACATGCTCTCACTCATCCTCTGCTGGTTCTTCAAGTTGGTTGCTCTCTGATTTAGCTGTAAGACCAGCCCAGGTCTGGGAGCAAATGAATGGTGCTTCCAGTTACTCTGCAGCCATCTCAGACCCCCTTGTCTTTCATTTCTGATTTCATGTATTAGGGTCCTCTCTCTTCTTTTCCTGATTAGTCTGGTTAAATGTTTATCAATTTTGTTTATCTTTTCAAAGAAACATTTGTTTTGGAGGTGAAATTTTATGCTCCATAGTGGGTGGTTTATTTGTTTTGTTTTAATATATCCTTTTTTCCTGCAGTGTTTTACAGAATGAAATTCTGTACAATAAAAAAACTTTGTTTCTTTATTTCTGTCACTTATTAGCATATTTTGATGTAATGTAATAGATGAATATAATTTTAAGCCAGGTGTCTTTGATTTTAGGAAATAAATTTAACTGATGAGGCAATGTAGAATGCCTTGCATATTGATCAGATGGTTTCATGTAACAGATATTTTGAACACTTAAATTTAAATATCTATTACATGATTTTGTATGATTTATCCTTATATCTCATATAATGATGTAAAAGCCATGTTAAAATTTTATTCATTGCTAGTTCCAGAGAAATGTATTTCACATCTATTATTTAGACTAATAAAATAAGCAGAAAGAGACTATATATGTTGAATGATTTGGGAACATAATAATAGGTAAAATTTAAGTGTAATGTGACAGCAGTTTCTATTTTCAGTAGATTTTAAACTTTATTACACTCCTGTGTTCTTACATTGTAAATATGTAAATCGCCAAAAGAGCTCTATTGTGATTAGCCCTCAAACTTCTTTTTTTTTAAAAATTAAATATATTGAGGTGACTTTTTAAAAACTAAATACCAGTCTTCTTTTCAGGTTTGATCCAGACCGATTTGATGATGAATCGATAAGGAAAACTTTCTCCTTGCTTGGATTCTCGGGCACACAGGAATGCCCAGAGCTGAGGTGAGATGATAGAGCGAGGAAAGTGAAAGGAGAGGTGTCGGACTTTGCACTCACAAAGCTGATGAGAAATGAGCAGTCTGCATAATTAAAGTGTGATTGTTCACCTTTAGTAACTAGTCAACTCTCCTCCTGACTAGGTTTGCATATATGGTGAGCACAGTTCTGCTGAGTGTGTTGGTGAGGAGACTGCGCCTACTTCCTGTGGAGGGACAAGCCATTGAAACTAAGTATGAACTGGTAACATCCGCCAAGGAAGAAGCGTGGGTCACTGTCTCAAAGAGACATTAAAATGTTCTACGTTTACCTTTGTTGAGGAAAATGGCCATTTAGAAAATCTGTATTGAATCCTTTTATAAACCTAACTGTGTAATGTAAACACATACTAGTACTTTATTAAGTAAATTTGGACTTTTGTATATTAGATTTTCTTAATGCATGATGTACATTTGTCTTATCTCTTTCTATGCCATTCTTTGCATATACTTTAGTTAGTTTATCTCTAAAATTAATATTCTTGAAAAGAACTTATTTTGTAGAATTTGGAGAATATGTTTTTCTGAATATTCATAAAAGAGAAACAAAAGCCTATTCATTTTCATACTTCCAATAAATCACCTTAAAGGGAGAGGAAAGGATTTTTCAGAATTTTGTTTCTTGGATTAGTATTTTTATTTTCTGAGTATAAACTAATTTGTGTTTAGTCATTGCTATTGGGTTTCATAATTCAATGGGTAGCCTGTCTTGTATTTGCTATTTCTATGCCTCTTCAGACAATAGTGTTCATTTCATGAATTATACAAGTCTCATCATGTTGAAATGTTCTGATCATTTGGAGAATAACACAGTTGGTCTTTAATGCCGAAGTGAGAAAATAAAATTGAGTCTGGTTGGTCCTTCTGTTTTGCTGCAAATCTTATTAGCACTAAATCATTCCACTAATTCTCATTGTGGAAAAAACAGAATTCCTAAATTTATGTATTATGTCATATAGTTAACATAATGAATTTTTTAAAAGATTTTCTTATTTTTAGAGAGCAAGGGAGGGAGGGAGAAAGAAAGGGAGAGAAACATCAATGTGTGGTCTACCCCCTACTGGGGACCTGGCCCACAACCCAAGCATGTGCCCTGACTGGGAATCAAACCAGGGACCCCTTGGTTCTCAGGCTGGCACTCAATCTACTGAACCACACCAGCCAGGGCTGAATTTATTATTAAGAAATGAGAGAGCACTAACCAAAAAACAAAAACAGAAGAAAACAACCCAAATTAAAAAGAAAACAAAGATGAGTGAAAGTAATTGCAAAATATCTGACAGAAAGGTTTAATAACCATATTATGCATAAAGAGCTCATACATATTGGTAAGAAAACATGCAATTGATAAATGAATAAAAGACATGAATAGCAGCTTTTACAGGAGGAAATAACTAGTAAACTTTTAGAAAAATGGTCAGTCTTACTAGTAATAAAAAAAATGTTGAGGCTATTTCAAAATATTTTAAGTATCTTATAACATTCACACTTTAGTACTGATAAGTTTTGTATTTAGTATTTTTTTATTGAAGCACTGTATTTTAGTTCACTTTTTTGGGTTATGCTGTTCTTAAAGACTTCTTTTTTAAAAATACATTTTTTTAAAGACTACAGCTGAAGGCAATATGCCAAGTGCAGATAGAAAGGAAAGGGAGAAAAATGAAAAATGTTGCGAGTGAGCTTATTTTTGACACTGCTGCATTTAATTTGTAAATTTAATTCCAAGAATGTACCCTAGTTCTTAATTATTCTTTTATGCTGTGTTTGTGGTTAAAGAGCTAACATTTTAGACCTAGTTATGAGTGATTAACTTAGAATTTAATTAGATGCTGGCTTTATTTCTGACAAAAATATTTAGCTTATGGAATAATTTATATCCAAAAACCTTAAGTCAAGTGTATTTATAATTCCTAGCATCATGTTGTTTCTAAAAAGGTATGTTTCAGAATAAATTGTTACATTTATTCCCAACCAGGTATCATGGTTTTGTGCATGTAGCACATCTTCCTTTGTTGTCCAAGTACCTTAATTGGTTTGGAAATTGGCAGTGAACGTTGAGAGTAGGCAATTGAGAGTAGGCAATTGATGATGCATAAACCAAGTGTTAGTAAAATCAGGTGAGATCAGTGGAATTTCAAAGTAAGTGAGATCTCATCAGCCATGACCGAGGCAGAAACAGGGCGCCCGAGCCCGAGCTGGCTTGTTGCCCACAAGAGAGGCCCGCCCTGTGTAGTTCTAATAGTGGTTGCAATCAAGGAGAATCGAGGCCAGAAGAATCATCTAAATAAGCACATTTTATTCATAGTTACATGACTAACTTAAAACATTAGATCATCTTCAAAAGAATTTAAAAAACAAAATACTATTAATTATGTATAAAGTAAGTTGTTCATTCCCTGTTATTCTTACTTAGCCCTTTGTGTTGATCAAATGACTGATATTTTAGTAGCCACAGTGTCAATAATGGTTTGTAGCAGAACTTTGCAGGGCTCTTAAGTTTTGTAGCTTTGGGGTTTTTTTTTAAACTATTCGTTCACTGATTGTGATGTGCATTCTTTTTGATAGATATTTCAGCAGTTTATTGTTAAAAACATCAGCACAACACATTTTTATGGAATGAAAAGGCTTTTCCACATGTGTTCATAAAATTCAAGTCCAGATTAATTCTGTGCATGTGTTTGGGAAAAATAAAAACCTCATATGGTGTTTATTTGGCCCACAAATGTGCAGTTTAATTTTTATATATATATATATATATAGATTCTGCTTTATTTATAGATCCTATGTCAAAATTTGTTTTCTTTATCTTAAAATAGTTTATATTTTAAAAACAAACATTGTTTTTTATTATGAAAGTTATATGGGCTTGCTGTAGAAAAATCTAGGAAACAATAGAAATATAAAAATAGCAAACTCAGTCAATGAGAGTCCCACTACTTGAAGTTCGTCAGTGTTAAGCTTTGAGATAAATCCTTCCACTCTCTTTTGTATCCACATATTTCTATAGACACACTATATATACTGTTCTCCTCATTTAGTATATTATGAACAATACCATTTTCTACAACTGGAACATTAGTATTCTTCTCACACAGAAAGTAAGCACAGATTTTTGGCATTCTTTTCTCTCTTTCCCTTCGCAGCTATTCTTTTTTATTCCTTTCCACTTTAAAAATATCCTTATTTCTCCATCTGTGCTAATAAAACAGTTATATGTTTGTACATCTAAGTTGCTAAAGTTATAGAACAATGTAAAATGAACAATTAAAAAGAGAAATTACTATCCTGAAGGAAATCTTCAGTATCATTAAGTTCAAATTGAGATGGCATTTCAAATTTTAAGAGGAAATCTTAAGAATCTTTCTTATTGTTTCTGGATTCTGGGGCAAACAGATTAAGATTCTTCCCTGAAGACATCTTTATTTTTTTTTTCTAGATCCATTAAAAGCACTGTTAACCTCTAAAATTTTTCCCGATGTGAATATATTGACAGATTGAAAACCACTTAAAAACACAATTCTACCATGTGTAAGACTGAGACACGACCAGTAGCATCAAGGAGTGGTTTAGCAGCTGTGAGAGAGAAATGGACACTATTTTCCAGGGCAGCTTTTATATAATGTCAACCAATTGATACCAGTGACCTTATTTTTCCTCTCAGCCAGTGCTCTGCCTGTTTCCTAAGTTACTAAAAACCAATGATTGAGGTAGAAGGGGAGGAGTTGTGGGGGAGGATATGACAACAAAGCAGTTACTGTTACTACAAAAGTCAGAGGAAATCAGCACAGCCAGAAAGGCTTAATAATACAATGTTGTTTTGAACTGTTGTGAGTGACCTGCAGTGATAAAAAGGAGTGCGACTGAAACTTGCAGTAATAAGTTAAACTGAAAGTAGAACAAGGGGCTGCAACAGGCATTGGTTACAAACCAAGTGCAGACTTTATATACCTATCTCATTTAGTCCTTAGAGCGTAACAGTAGGTTCCGTGTCAGACTAAAATAGTTTTTCATTCCTGCTAGAAAAAACACTGTAATTGAAGATAGGTAGATGCTAATAAACCGTAAGTAAATAAGATCTAAACTTCAAATTATCTTATTATCTTCAGTGGGGTTTATTGGTATGTTTCTTCTTATTTAAAAGGGAATCAAACAATAGTTTCAAATGATATACTGTTCATAATAGCTAAAGAAAATGATTAACAGTATTGTAACAGGAGTATTAAAAGAAATCATTAAAAAGTGAACTAATGCTACCAACTATACAACTATTTAAATTTTTTCCTGTTTACACATACGTATTTTTACCTGTTGCAATTATAACAATGTGGTTCCTTTTCACTTAATGAATTTTAACCATTTTCTCTTGTTACTTTTTTGTAAGGGCTTCAGGGAATAGATGTTTTGGGGGGGCATAAATAGACTTTTAAAGTAGAAATCAATTTAATGTTTGATTTACAGAATTTTATGACACTGAATGAATGGATAATTATTAAATTTGAATTGGGAGCCATTTTGTAAAACATCCAGGCAATAAACAAAAGGTGGGAAATGATATTCCTTTTCTAGTTGCACTCTCCAATTAATAGGTTTACAGTTTGGTGGCTGTCTTTCTAGAGATTGGGAGTGGATCTTGTTAGAGCATGTGATGAAATGCCATCAGCAAGTAAGTCACAAATATATCCTGTTGAGTAATTACAGAAGACACACACATTTATTTACCTTTAAAATACTTTTAGACCTGGTTGGTGTGACTCAGTGGATTGAACACTGGCCTGCGAACCAAAAGGTCACTGGTTCAATTCCCAGTCAGGGCACATGCCTGGGTTGTGAGCCAGGTCCCCAGTGAGGGGCATGCAAGAGACAACCAATAGATGTTTCTCTCCTTCTCTTTCTCCCTTCTTTTTCCTGTCTAGAAAATAAGTAAAATCTTTAAAATAAAATAAATTACTTGCAAATTCTTGTTTCACTTTTTAACACATGATCATAGTGAATGAAACAGCTACCTCACCATTGTAACTATATCATAGGTAAAATTGTAAAGTGCCTGTCTCCAAAAGGGCAATAAATAGTTTTGAATAAATGAATGTAAATAAATGAAATCTTCACTGAGGTTTTCTGTTCATGTAAAGTAAAGGAAATTATTGAAGTTACTAAATAGCTGAAAGATTTCCAGGTAGCCAAACTACCTCTAATGCTAATTGTATTTTGTGACATGCTAAGTACCTCATTACTGGAAGTATTTAAGAGGAGGAATGGATGCCTTTCAGTGATGACTATCCTAGGTGTGAACATAGGTTTATAATAGCCAGTACTTACATAAAATATCAACCAAAACAGTTGGTAATAAGTACTCCTTTTTTCCTTCTGTATCATGAGATCATTATTAAACCAGGAAAAGTTTAAGTATCTGAGTCTTTTTATTACATTAGCAAGAGCATTCTTTCCCAAATTGTGTCTCATGGAAAACTGTCCTGTGGGGTACTTTGAGAAAAAGATTCCTGGATCAGAATCATTCATACTCAGATTCTCCACACTAAGTTCTTTCTCTTGTATATGTAATACATGTTAATACAGTGGAAGTGCTGAGATGTTCTACTCTAAATAACCTATTTTACTTTGCTTTAACACTTAATGTTCCAAATGTATTTAATGAAAGTATCCCCTTTCCCAGGCATTCCTATTACCCAATAAAACCAGTGTCTCAGAAGTAATGTTCTAGAGCAGTGATTTTCAGCCCATGTGCTGCCAGAATTTTTAAACCATGCAATAATTGACTATTTAGTCAGGGGCACTGACCCTTTTCCATTAGACTGTCAAATTAAAAAAAAAATGGCAACAGCCAACACAACAATAGCTGTCAGTGTGAATGAATCAAAATTATACTCATTTTTTGTCAGATTGGCAAAAAAACATGTTTTGGTGTGCTTCAGAATTTTAGTAATTAGTTTATATATGCCATCCATGAGAAAGATTGAAAATCACTGGTTTAAATCACAAGAAGTACCATCCACATCTGTGCTTCACCAGGAGGGAGAACCAGACATTTTCATGTCCTGAAGCTTAGTAACACTTGGAGCTCTCTTGGTCCAGGCTTTGGAATTAGCTCAAGGACCCTTTAGGTTAGTGGCCAGTAAGGAAGGACTTGCAGTTGACTACATGACAAAGAACACAGAGGCTTCTGTTATCAGCCGTAGTGGGGAAAGAAAGAGAAGAACCATTATTTTTGTTATTTTTAGTGTATGAGCAAGAGAGTCAAACTAGATATCTTACCGAGGATAACTGTCAACGTTGATGCTAAGTAGGAATATTGGGAGAACTTTCAGAGCGAGAAAAAATAAAACTAAGATTTGGTTTACTCTGTTAAAGAGCAATATTTATTACTGTCACTTGTATGAAATGTTGCTTAATTATACGCCAGCACTAGGTGTGCTCAACTTTTATGTTTTGTTCCTTGTGTTGGCAAGGTCATCAGCTAATAAATAACTGATTTGTAAAGCTTAAAAGAACCATGTAAAGATTATATGGCATGGCCTGCTATCTAAAAATTTAGAGAAGCCTAGGGCTTCTGGGAATAGTAATGTTATTAGGCTTTCCCTTTGATTTTTCTCATATCCTTCTGAAAATATGTGTTTAAGTCTATGCTGCTATTATATTCATAGAATTTTGTTAAGCTTTCAAGAAGATGTAGATTCAGAAGGAATTGGGAAATTAAAATATTTCTATATATACATATTCTGGATACAGAACCTTTGAGGGAAATGCAAATGTGTTTTGAATGTTAAATTTACTTAGATTTAAAAATACATAACTTCAAGCAAAGTTGCCATGACAACCTTGCTTTATGTGTGTATAAATTTTATGTCTGTCTCTGAGGTTTTCATCTTTCCCAATACAGAGTTTAATCAGAAGAATTGGACACCGTGGTATACCCATATTTCTATCTGCATGGTGCCCTGTTGGAATTACATAATTTTGGAAAATGCAAATCAAGCAGTAGGGAAGCTCTATAGCACAGTGATTCCACCAAGATAAACGTCACTTTGTTTGCTCCATGATCAGAGAGTGATCTGACTTCAAACCCAAGATGAATTTAGATAGAAGTAGAACCATGAGTTTGTTCTGAGTTTTTGTTTTTTCGTATTTAGAGGAATTACAGGAGGTCCATAGGAAATTTGGGAAATTCTGTATCAAATCTCTCGGTCAGCCCCCAAACTGATCCAGCCTCCCTGGGGTCATCTAAAACTAATCTGTAGATCATCTAATCTAACCTAAAACTAATCTGATGTTCTCTACCCTGCCTGGCTGATGCACGGTTGCCCGAACTCCAATCCAGCAACACTAGAGAGAGCGTGTTACCCGACCTCTTTCACCCCACTTCAGATGCCCTTGTCTGCCAAACTCTATCTTGTATATCAGGGGCCAGGATTTGGGAGACCCAAAGTTTACAACGAAGGAACTCTCGTGCTCAATTCTGGAAATGCGAATTTATTTAGCATTGGAATAAGGGGGTAGTCACTGGTACCTTTTAGCAACAGTACCTGTGACTTTTACTTAAGACCATGGGTGCCTAAAATTTTGAGATGCTTGTTAAAAAGCGGTGTTTGTGTTTTATATTTCAGTTCCTCTGTGGTGCAGTTTTTATTATTTTTATTAATATATTTTATTGATTATGCTATTACAGTTGTCCCATTCTCCCCCTTTATTCCCCTCTTCCCTGCACCCCCCCATCCGTATCCCTCTCCCTTAGTTCATGTCATGGGTCGTACATATACGTTCTTTGCCACTATATTTCCTATATTATTCTTAGCCTCCTCCTGTTTATTTTGTACCTACCATTTATGCTTCTTATTCCCTGTACCTTTTACCCCATTCTCCCTCCTCTACTTCCCCACTGATAATCCTCCATGTGATCGCCATTTCTGTGATTCTGTTCCTGTTCTAGTTGTTTGCTTTAGTTTGTTTTTGTTTTTGTTGTTTTTTAGGTTCAGTTGTTGATAGTGTGAGTTTGTTGTCATTTTACTGTTCATAGTTTTTATCATATTCTTTTTCTTAAATAAGTTCCTTTAACATTTCATATAATAAGGGCTTAGTGATGATGAACTCCTTTAACTTGACCTTATCTGAGAGGCACTTTATCTGCCCTTTCATTCTAAATGGTAGCTTTGCTGGATAGAGTCATCTTGGATGTAGGTCCTTGCCTTTCATGGCTTTGAATATGTCTGTCTTGCCCCTTCTTGCCTGTAAGGTTTCTTTTGAGAAATCAGCTGATGATAGTCTTATGGGAACTCTTTTGGAAGTGACTGTATCCTCTTCTCTTGCTACTTTTAAGATTCTCTCCGTATCTTTAATCTTGGCTAGTGTGATTATGTTATGCCTTGGTGTGTGCTTCCTTGGATCCAACTTCTTTGGGACTCTCTGAGCTACCTGGACTTCCTGGAAGTCTATTTCCCTTGCCAGATTGCAGAAGTTCTCCTACATTATTTTTTCAATTCCAATAAGTTTTCAATTTCTTGCTCTTCCTCTTTTCCTTCTGGCACCCCTCTGATTCAGATGTTGGAACATTTAAAGTTGTCCTGGAGGTTCCTAAGCCTCTCCTCATTTTTTTTTGAATTTTTGTTTTTTCATCCTGTTCTGGTTGAACATTTATTTCTTCCTTCTACTCCAAATCATTGATTTGAGTCCTGGTTTACTTTCCTTCACTGTTGGTTCCCTGTATATTTTTCTTTATTTCACTTTTCATAGCCTTCACTTTTTCCTCTATTTTGCGACCATATTCAACCATTTCTGTGAGCATCCTGATAACTAGTATTTTGAACTCTGCATCGGATAGGTTGGGCATCTCTTCATCGTTTAGTTCTATTTTTGGAGCTTTGATCTGTTCTTTCCTTAGGGCCATATTTTGTGTGTGTGTGTCTCAGCACAGCTGTTACGTAGTGAGAGGTGGAGGCTTAGGTGTTCACCAGGGTGGGGTGACCCATGTTCCTATGTTGTGGTGTTATATGTGGGGGAGGGGTCTGAAAGGGAACAATGCTGCTTGCTCGCTCTAGGCTTCCAGTTATTTCTTCCACTACCCACAAGCAAATGGGCCCTTCTGGTGCTGATTCCTGGGTGGGTGGGTTTGTTATGTTCTCGGACCCTGTGGGTTTCTTCAACGAACTCTCCTGTGAGGCTGGGTTTTCTCTCACTGCTGCAACCCCCACAGATTTTTACCACTATAGGTTTTGAGGCTTCATTTCCCCATGCTGGGAACCCTGGGTTGTATGGTCTGTTTCATCTCCAGTTGTTCCTCCTGGTTTGTCCACATGCAAATGTGGGACCACCCAGTCTGTCAGCTGCCACCTTGCCACGAGTCCTATCCTCTGCGGCTGCCTGTCTCTGCCCCTCCTACTGGTCTGGATGAATGTTTCTTCTTTAACTCCTTGGTTGTTGGAATTCCATATGGTTTGATTTTTCTGGCCGTTCTAGTTATTTTTTTTTTTAATTTTTTGTTGTCCTTCTTTTGATTGTGTGAGGAGACAAAGTGTATCTACCTATGCCTCCATCTTGGCCAGAAATCTCATGATACCAATTATTTACACTTGATACCTTCAACTTCACTATGGTGCAGTCTTAAAAAATTAATGTTTTATAATAATTTAAGAACCCCTGAAGACAGTTAATTAACTAAGCTGAGGTCAGAAGCATGATCTATTAATTTATTAACTCTGGTTTACTTTAGTTTTAATAGATTTTGGAATACCGTGTTACATTTAAGAGAACCCATGGATATCTTCTAATCCAATCCCCTTATATAAGTGAAATTTATACTGGAAGACTTTGTTTTGTATGGGGATGTGCTCAGGTTCATACAGTTCTTCTTTTTTTTTTTGAACTTGTTCAGAATGTGATTTCCTTTTGACTTCATCTTATTCTCTAAAGGAAGAATTTAAAACAAAGAAAGGGCCCCCTAAGTAAAAAAAAACAAAAACAAAAACAAACAACCCCCCCCCCACCTGGTTAAATTAGTATACTATGTTATTGTTAACTGAGAGAAATAGGATAATAGTCTCCTAAAAACAGGTGCTTGAAAAAAGATGTCCCATAGACTATGCTCTGATGTTTATAAACGTTTTTGAGTTTTTTGGAGGAGGCACAATCAGCGCTGACTACATAATTTGCAGAGCCCAGTGCAGAGTGAAAATGTGGGTCCTTGGCCACAGTCACCAACTCCCTGCTAATGTAGTCAGTCCTATTGCTGCCCGGGGAAGAACACAGCAGTGGTCCCCTGCAGGGGTGGGGAGAGGAAGGCCAGCTGGGGCACAGGGATCAAGGAGCTGGTCACTGAGAAACGGTGTGCAAGGCAAGGAAATAGACTCCAAGCCCCTAGTGTTTGCTCCATGGTCCCGCTGGACTTCAGTTATGAAACACAAACTCAAAAATAAAATTTTGAAGAATTTACTGTTTTGTCTTCAAAGCATGAGTCCCCTAGCGTAGGGCCCTTCTGAGCAGCGGGTCTCTGTGGGGCTGTACTGGCTGCAGCCCATGAAGATGGCTTAGGGATATGTCTTACCTTACTTGGCGTGGCGCTATGACTCAGTGGTTTTGAGGGCTGTACTTCCTGGTAATGCCTTACTTATGATTTATCATTTAGTTGTTTAAACCTCTCCAGGATAGCTTAAAATTATTTATGAGATAGTAAGTAGATGCCAAACTTTTTTAAAAATAAAAGCTATTTCATAGTACACAGATTTATTAAAGTTGCAAAAGTGCTCAAGTCCACTTAAAATCTCATCCTAGTCCCTATTTCCCTGATGGGACTTTTACTTTCCTATATTTTACCTATTTCCAAAAATCTGCTGGAAGGTAAAATGGTATTTTTCCCTGAAATATCATCATAAAATCTTATGAAATATTTCAGTGATGTGAGTCATTTACTTATTCATCTGGGTAGACATTTAGCTAATAGAAGTAGCTAACAGAAATCTGTGAGAAATATATTGTTAATTCCTGTGGAGGAGGAAGGAAGAAATCCTACTGATGTATTTTTAAGTGTAGTTAAATTCAGTGTTCCCTGCCATTTTAAAATAACCAAAATTATTCTGTTCTGCTCCTTTCTTTCCAGGACGCTACATAAAATTACTTTGACAAAGAAAATCATGAATCTTTTTTTTTCTATTAACCTCTCCTATGTTCCATTTCATGAACATAGCAACCAGTGTCCTTATTCCTATTAACCTTGTATTTAATACACAAGTGAAACTTACTACCATGCACTATGGGGTTTAGTTAGCAATCTTGTCCAAGTGTAACCTTTTTGCAATATTACTGAAAGTGGCAAGAAACAGATTGTTATGAAAAAAAAAAAAGTTGGCAGGCCCTGGAAGGGTGGCTCAGTTGCTTGGAGCATTCTCCTGTACACCAAAAGGTTGCAAGTTTGGTCCTCGGTCAGGGCATGTGTCTAGGTTGTGCTTCTGTCTCCTGTCAGGGCACTTATGGGAGGCAACCAGTCGATGTTTCTCCCTCCCCCACCCCCCGCCACCATTTTCCTATCTCTAAAAATCAATAAACATATTCTTGGGTGAGGATTAATTTTTTAAAAAGTTGGCAGCCTCAGAAATTATGCGTGCTGTAGGTAAGTTAATATTCAGCATATAAATTCTAATGGTATTAATGCACACTCAGAAAAACTGGTGCATTTCAGATTCTTAGTAATTCATGTTATTAAATGAAGGTCAGTATGGTTTTCAGTAATAAAAACCCAGTTAATACGTTTTGAGGCTTGAAGTTTTATAAATTCTTTAATATAACTTAAAACAAAAGTAGCTGAGTTTAGAAATCCAGTTTTTGTGAACTGATTGGTGACCTGTCTGCTGTGAGGAAACCATTATCTGTTTTATTCATTAGTTCTGAAATTCAGTGTTTTTTGGAGGGAGGAATGTGTAAAGCCAATTTTAGTAGGAATGAAAGAATTGAATTATTAGTCTTCAAAATCATATGCCTTTCAAAATAAATGTCTACCCCATTGTTATACCTGTACACATTGATATATTACCATGAATAATTTCAGTTTTATATTGTTCACTCTCATGATTTAATGGAAAAATTTGTTTCTTTTTATTTTCAAGAAAGGGAGCTATTTTGTTGTCTCTCACAGGAAACTATTACTAAGTACTTAAATATAATTCCTGCAGGTTGTATCTTGGGTATATAGTATTTCCTCTCTTCATAAGAGTAACTTCTTGAAGAATGATTTTTATTGGATATTGGATAGTATAAAGGGATTATTGTTGATTTTGTTTGATGTGCTAACAATATTATACTTATGTAGCAAAAATGTCCTTATTTTTTAGAGATATATCCAAAAGTATTTAGGGGTTAAATGTCACGATTAGTATAATTTTCCTTAAAAATCTTTAGCATAAGCCCTGGCTGGTGTAGCTCAGTGGATTGAGCATGGGCTGCGAACCAAAGCATCGCAGGTTCGATTCCCAGTCGGCACATGCCTGGGTTGCAGGCCACAACCCCCAGCAACCACACATTGATGTTTCTCTCTCTCTCTCTTTCTCCCTCCCTTCCCTCTCTAAAAATAAATAAATAAAATCTTAAAAAAAAAGCAATTTTCTTAAAAAATTTTTAGCATAAGAATAATATGAGAAAATAATGTAAAATAGAAGCTATTGTTACATCTAATCAATGAGTATTTTGTGTATGCATTATATCATTGTCCATACTGTATGTTTGTAATTTCCATAATAAAGAGACTAAAACATTAACTTATTTCTTAAAAATGTGTATTCATGTAGCTATACATCATGGAATGCTCTAGTGTACAAAAAACTTAAAAAAAATAGTTTGGTACATTTTTAGCCATTAAATAAATATCCCTAAAATTGAGACCAATGTTTATTTACATCATTAAAACTGAAACCAAAGTCTCAGATGATAAAGCTTGCCTAAAAATATAAATCTTAGATTCCAGCCACTTATCTTTTCTTCTAATCCTCATCCAAGTATATGAAAACTGGTTTCAGAGGAAGGGGAAGGAAGAGAGAGAGACAGAAACAGAGACAGAGACATCAATCAGCTGCCTCCCAAAGCACCTGACCCACTGGAGATCCAATCCACAACCTAGGTGTGTGCACTGACCTGGAATCGAAACCGCAAACTTTTGGTGTACAGGACCAGTCTCCAATCACCTGAGCCACCCAGCCGGGGCTCCAGGCATTTCTCTTTTGATCACAGACAGAACATTTTTGTTTTTCAAAGACTTAGTGTGTTCTAAGTATATGCACTTGATATTTAAATTTCCTGATTGTCTTAAATCTGACAAAAACCCAGAAATGTGTATAAATACTATAAAATATTAATCACTGATAATTATTTTTCTTGTTTGGAGTGACAATGGGAAGCCATTAACCATTTCATTGTTTGAATAAAAAGCTCTGCTTGCATTTCTCCTGAGTGCTGTATGATATTTCTAATAGGGAACTTAACTGTACAAAAAGGAGTTCTTTTAAATTTCATGGAAATATGTATTCACATACATATTCATTAATTGAAATATATTTTGTGTGTATAAAATTATATACATATATATCCAATTTGGTACTGCTTGATACAATAATATAGCAGCCAGAAAACTAGTTTTGAAATTCTCAAGGTAAAACGCAAAACAGTCCAAAGTATCTCAATGAAGAAGGGAGATATTTAACAGTTTCTTATTTAATGTTTCTAAGCATTTAATCTAAAGTCAGGAAAAGAGATGACTATTATAGGAACTGCCATTGTGTGGATATCAAACAGTTGGTATTATTCTTCAGATGCCACAGATGCTATTTGTTCTCTAAATTTTTTTTTCTGAACTATGATAAAATACAGTAACAAATACCAGCTGAACCTCTTGCCAGTGTTAAGGATACTAAAACTAGTAGTTGATACCATTTCAGACAGACTGAAAATCTGGGGGCAAAGAGTTAATGATGCAAACAATGTTAGTAATCAGAATGTCAATGGAGCACAAGAAGAACGTGAGGGAAAGTCTGGAGTGGATGAGTGTGTCTTCTACGTGTTGTAAGATAAGCCATGTAAACAGTTCAGTTAAGCAACATTTATTTTTCTAGTGCCCATACTATCAGGCATTGTATTATGTATGTTACCTTACTTTTCTCATTTAAGGGTGGAGTTACCGGGATGATATACAACAGGGGAATTCCACAGACATAGTGCATCTTTATTTCAGCAGAAGAATTTGACACTTTCTCTCCAGTCTGTGACAGTGATGATGAAATCTGTGATAGGTGTGAGTCTAAGGCACAGTCACAACTGGCCAAATTTAAAGTACTGGTATATTGATAGTGGCTCTAAACAATTGGGTAAGGCTTACCTTAATTTATTCAACCTTCTTACTCAAGTTTGGGACAAAGCCAAAGTGTAATTTGTTGGAAATAGATATAAATAATTGCAATTACATTCTAAAAAATAAACTGTACTTGGCATGATAGCTACTATATAAAAAAACTAGGAGTTTTTAATGCTTACTTTGAATCAAGCTGATGGTAAAATTGCTTTAAAAAGTCATCTGGGGCAGCATTAATGGAAGTATTCTCTCTGATTTTGGGAGATAATAGTCTCACTGGACTCTTAGAAAAACAATCCATGTTCATTTTATAAAATTAGGGTTAGTAAAACCAAAAAGCCCTGCAATCTCACCACTCAGATTACATGTATTCTTAGAGCTCTTGTAGCTGTCTTCCTTTTTGCTTAAATTACCTCCCCAGCAGCAGAAGTATTTATGTCCTGGGGTTCTTAGCGTCTGCTGAGTATTAAAGCTCCCCTAACGGAGATTCCCAGCTTCCAGAAATTGGAATCATGGACCTTCAGAGCCAGAGAGGCAGTTTCATCTGCATCACCTGGACACTCCTTAGAGCTATAAATTGGACTAGACCATGTGAATGAGAATATCTGGGGGTCGGACCTAACAATCTGTGTTTTAACAAGCCCTCCAGATAATTCCAATCCACACTGAAGTTTGAGAACTGACTTGAGTTTAATGCTTTGATTTTTCAGATAAGGTAGCCAAGGTCCATACAAGATATCGCAAATTGGTTTGAGAAAGTACAATGCTGGAATCCTCACACACTGATTCCTAGGATGACGAATCATCTCTTAGGGAGATGTGTTTATTCGGGTAATTGCTAAGCAGTATTTGAAAGAATGCTAGGTGTGAATAGTGTAATGGGAGAAGAGCCTACCGTTTAACTCACCGGAGGGCTTCCTGCAAATCAACGGTAGCCCTTCCATACATTGAACTTTAGTCTAAAACAAAACCTTGCTTGATCTAATATGTTTTATTCACTCGACTATAAGTGTCTTATTCCCTGAGGCACGTTTATGTGCCATATAAGTAATTACTACCCCATTCCATCACTGCTGCTCTCTAATTAATCTCTAGAGTGACCCTGCAGCATTCCTTTTTTGTTTTTTTTAAACAAGCTCATCACACTTAAATTTGAGAATCACTAATATAGAAGATATTTAAAGTGGTTAAGAGTAAATCTGGTTGGATTGGACCAACATTTTCAATGTCTTTTTAATTAGGTTCCACAGTGAAGACTCAAAACGATTTGCTAATATACTTATCATAAAATAAATGCAATAACATCAGAGATCGCTCCAGAAATTTGTAATGGAACAGCATTGAAATGATTTCTTTTTTTTGAGAAAGTATAATATAGTTTTCTCATCATCTGGGAAAAGGGTGGAGGGCAGAGAGTCACTGTAGGAGGAACCAGAGATCACAAAAGCAAGAACAAGAGTTGAAATAGTGGATCCTGTTCTAAACTACAAATGTAGCCAACTTTAACTATCACCGTACAGAAAAGGTCACAGACTGTATCTCAGCGGTTGTCAGGGATTTTAGTTTTTAGAGATTACATTGTGTGGAACAGTCAGATTTAGGAAAAAGATACATTTGGGGAGTAAGAACGGAACTTCAAGATCAAAATGCTCTACCTTGAATTTTTGTAGCATTTAACATTTTTGAAGGTGCCTTCACATAAACTTTTATTTTCTCCATGTACCAGCCCTGTAAGGAAGGAAACTAGTACCAGCAAAACCGTTTCAGAAACTTTACTGAATCACGAAGAAAAGATAGCGAAGACGATACAACCAGAGAAGTGATAGAAGAGGTGGCCAGTGAGGAAGTGGGGCAGACACAAAAAGCTGAAGTCCAGGGAACCGGCAAAATAGCTTTAACGGGCAAGTAAATGCAAAAAAAAAAAAAAAAAAAAGCCAGGGTGCAGGAAATTTGGGATCAGGAAACTGGAATGTACTTATGTGTCCCAAAGAGGATGGATGAGGTCAAAGATGAAGAGAAAAATGAAAAGCAATGCGGGACTTAAAGCTGCATGGAAGTTTCGTGGGCTGACAAGTCCCTCAGGCCAATGCCCACAGCAAGGCCTCGGACCCCATGCTGAGCAACTCGCGGCGGGGGCTTTGCGGAGGGCGGCGGCGGCGGCGGGGGCGTCGCGGAGGGCGCCGGCGGGAAGACTCCTGGGCCGAGGGGAGCGTTCAGTGCGGACTAACAAAGGCCGCCGGGGGATTTCCCACAACGCGCAGCCGGCGGGGGGCGAAGGGTTAACAGCGCGCCCGACTCCCGCGCGCATCCCGGCCCCCACTCCGGTCGTCGCTAGGAGACGCCGGAAGTGGGGGAGGGGTGGGCGCGGGGCGGAGGGTGGGAATCTTTTTCAGCGCTCTGGGAGGAGGGAGGGAGAGGAGCGCGCGTGCGCGCGCCTGGCCAGCTGTCGCCGCGGTGACTGTCCTCGGAGTCCATCGGCTCGCGCCCCGCCCCCGTCCCTGCTGACCCCTCCCCTGTCGCGCGCGGGGGTGTTTCTCGCTCCTCCCGAGTTGCGGCCGCCGTGGCCGCTGCTCCTCCTCTCCCAAGCTTGGGTTTCCCTAGCGCTGCGGCCGCCGCTGCCTCTGCGGTCTGTATGAGGAGGAGGAGGAGGAGGATGTGAAGATGGCGGAGCTGCAGATGCTGCTCGAGGAGGAAATCCCGGGGGGGCGCCGGGCTCTCTTCGACAGCTACACGAATCTGGAACGGGTGGCGGATTACTGCGAGAACAATTACATCCAGGTGAGACGCGTCTTCTGGCCCGGGCGCGCAGGGCTTCAGGGTTGTGAGCGGCGCGTGGGACCCCCAACCGCGGGCTGGGGGGCGCGGGGTGCACGGGCTGAGGCCCGGGCGGGGACCGGCCCTGCGGCGCTCGCGATTGGGGGTGGGGCGGGGTGGGAGTTGGGGCTGGTGAGTGGATGAGAATTCTCCGGGTGGAGGAAATCGGAGGTTTAAAACATTTTTAAAAGCCGTGAATTAGGCGGTGTGTGGTGTCCCCACCTCTTCTCCTGCCCTTGGTCGCCCCCGCTCCCGGTGCCCGTCAATGTTCTGGATGGCGGGGGAGGCGGAGAGTGGCGTTTTGTATTTGACAGAATCTTGCTCCCCCTATGTGGCAGGGGTGTCGGGGAAGCATGGGTCATCCCCTTCCCCCAAGCTCTGGAGGATTTTTTTAGGTATTGCTGCAAAGTGAAGTGTCTCAGTTTCAATTCATGTGAATGCCTCGGGAGACTGTTGTTTGAGTGTGTGGGGGTTTTTGTTTTTTTGGCTTGTGTTTTAGATTCTAACTGGGGATACATACAATAGAAGAGCAGTTGTCTCTTTTTGGAAGTTACTGCTGTTTTCCTCTGTATGGAGAACGAAAAGCTGCATGATAATAAGCTTTCCCGTCTCCCAACCCGTTAGAATAAATGATTTATTTTCCTGTGGGAAAAACAATTGTGACTATTTTTCAGAGAACATTAGGAAATGATCCTCATGGTTTAATTTTTCCCGTGATGGTTGGTTTGGCACAGGGACTCAGAGTGGTAGTGCTGTGTATATGTGTATGGAGGCGGGGGATATTGGATGAGGTGAGATTCAGCTGCGCCTGGGTGAAGCGAAAGATTCTGTGGGTTAAAAAATTTTTCTTTAGAAAATTACTTGAAAGAATATGTTAAAACGTACAGTTTGCAAATTCAGCATCTTTTGTTTTCTTATGGCTGTTTCCGAATCACAGGTCCTACCTCCATTTTTTCCCTTCCCATTTGAATTCTCTTGGGATAAAGGTGGAAATGGAAGTATGTTAAATTGTTCCTACACTATGGTCTTTTTTTCTCCTGCTCCCATATCCATCTCTTCAGGCACCCTTCTTAACATCAGGTATTGGGGATCGTTCTCCAGTCTTAGTTTAAACTTAAAAAAGGGAGGTGTTAAAATGTATCGGTTCATAAATTTTGTAAGGAGCAGATGGTTAATCAAGGATAGTATTGTGATATTTTACTTGGTTAGCTATATACTGAACTCTTTATTATCTTGTAGGGAATATTTGTAATGGAAAATGAACCAGATATAATCCAAGGCTTTTCTCTCCAAAGAGGCAGTTGAAAGTATTTGGCTAGTAGGAAAAGAAAGACTGTGTCTTGGGTCAAAGATTTTGTGCAAAAATAGCTGTCCATATTTATAGGGTGCCTTTCTCTTTCTAAAAAATTATTTATCGATTGATTGATTTTAGAGACAGGAAGGGAGGGAGCAAAGGAGAGAGGGAAAAGAAGGGAAGAAGGATGGAAAGAGAAATATCGATTTGTTGTCCCACTTATTTATGTATTCATTGGTTGATTCTTGTATTTGCTGTGACGGATCCTGCAACCTTGGAGTAGGGGACGCGGCTCCAGCCAACTGAGCACCCGATCAGGGCTGTAGGGTGCTTTTCTGACAATGAGTGGGATAGGAGAGATTGAAAGGTTCACTTGCTCAATTTTCCATTAAATAAATTCAAAAGTCTTTATGGCCTGTGGCCTCATACTGTGTCAAGGTTTGATGATACCCATCTAGTGTCCAGAATTTCACAGTGCAGTTACTAGAAGCTGCTCTGTGAGCAAATGATAACATATACTGTGTCAATTTATACTGTGTAATGGACTTCAGGTGGGAGGGCTGGAAGAAGCTGTGCTGTCTCAGGGAGTTCACCTTCTCTAGGTGCTAAAGGACTGAAGTAGTAATTTTATTTTAAAGGCAACTAAAGGACCGAAGTAGTAATTTTATTGCTTTGTGCAGCGTATTACTAGTGAAAAGAGTTAAAGGTCAGAAGAGAAATTGAGGGTGAACAAATGATTGTGTTGCACTTACTACCAATGAGTGAAGAAAACAGATCTGTCTCTCTTTGGAATTTTTATTGTAATTTCAAGGTATAGTACTCCTTAGATTATAATTGTTACATAAAGGTGAAAGTACAGGCTGAGAGGTTAAAGGGATCAGTGATTGTCTTTTTATGTTTACACACTGTCTTAGCAGTGGGACTCAATTTAGTGGTGGCATTTTGAAATTCAAAGAATAAATATTGATTAATAGAAATGGATTTGGATTTTGAAATATTTCTTCAGTTTAGCATCTAAAAGAGATTGTATTTTTTTTTTTTACCTTAGATTATCATCAGTTTGAGGATCCACTGGGTGTATTTTTGGTGTTCTCTTTCCAGGTGACAGCTCTTACATGATTTGTCTGTAGTAAAGTTGATAATTAGACCGTGGTGATAGTGATTTGTGCTGACCTAGCTGCACAGTCGGCAGGCTCTCTTTGCAATCTAAAGAATTGACCAGCAGGGGTTTTGATACTGCCTCTGGCCCTGCAATAGAGGAAAGTTAATTGGTGGGATCAGTGACCAAAAGGTCAATTTAGTCTTATTATAGCATCATGCCCTAAACACTAGCTCAAGCTAACTAACCTGACACTCAATTTTGTTGTGTGGAAATGTAATTTTTGCTTGTCAAGCAGAAAAAGGACAGATCTGTTGATCATATGTAATAAAAAGTAAGGTATTTTTCCCTCTGGTTTTTTTTTAAGATTTTATTTATTTTTAGAGAGGGGAAGGGAGGGAGGGAGAAAGAGGGAGAGGAACATCAGTGTGTGGTTGCCTCTCACGCGACCCCTACTGGGGACCTGGCCCACAACCCAGGCATGTGCCCTGACTGGGAATCCAACCCATGACCCGTTGGTTTGCAGGCTGGTACTCAATCCACTGAGCCACACCAGCCAGGGCCTCAGTGTTCTTAAATAGCTGATTTTATGCATAGGAATATCCAAAAATTTAAGATAAATAGGAATATTCTAAATGTGAATTCTAACGTGAAATTGACAAAGGATGGAAAATGATTGTGTTGTCCTGAAAACAGTTGCACTCTTTAAATTGTTTCTGTGTTATAAAAATATCCTTCAGCTATATTATCAGCATTAGAAGTGATCAGATATTGTCTGTATGAACACCAACAAGATCTACAGGTAGAGCAGAGCAGGGTTGTAAGTAGTAGTTGTCTATGTTACTAATGCAGTGAAACAGAAATTTAAAAATAATCTGTAGTAAAAGTTTAGATGATTTTTGTTTTACTACTTCAACCTCTAGAAAACTTTTCTGAAATGTGATGATAGAAAGTTATAATTGCAGTTTGCTGATATTTACGATTGTTCATTATTTAGAATTGGAACAAAATTATTCAATAAAATGAATTTGCTCAGAAGAACAGAAATTATGAATTTATCTTAATATTTTATTTGAATTACTTCTCTTGCTTTTTAATAACAGGAGAGCTATTGTTAAAAGCTCTCCTTTTTTCTTTTTATCAACAAGGATACTCCACAGTTAATTAAAAATTGCATGAAATATTTATAAAGAGATAATAGAATTATGTCTTTTACCCAGATAATTTCATAAAAAATAAGTACTAAAAGATACAGATATTTAAAATTCTTATTTAATAAAAGCTATAGAATACATACTTATTGAAAAATTATTAGAAAGTACAAATTGTCTAATCATTTTGAACATATATCTAGTATTTATACTTTTAAATCTTTTTGATATAACATACAGTATATCATATTTTCTTAAAAATAGGTTCATATTTTGTAGTACCTCTATACCATTCTTTAAAAAGAAGCTTTTAATGGTACTAGACTTGCCTTTGTCTTTTATGGGTGTCATAGAATATATAGAAAGGAGGTTTGTGTTGGTGTGTTTGAGTTCTGTCTGTTCTCACAAGTAGAAGAATCTTATAAGCACCTAGAATGACAAAGGAGAGAAATAATGTCCATTATTTGAGAGTAGAACCTTAAGGTCCTTCCCTGTGATTTTTGTCTTTTACTTCCACAGACAGGAGTAAACCACGTATGTGGACTGAATTAGGGAAACTCGATTTCGGTAGATTGAGGTGATTTAATTTACCAGGATTTGATCAAGGTTTATCATCCCTGACAAAACTAGTCCTGACTTCCCAGCAGAGACATTTGGTGTTTGGATTTTCAGTGAAAAAAGACAAACTAGCCAATATCAAGAAATTTGACAGGATTGGAAAATATATTAAATTACATTCTGAGCCTATTGTTTTTATAATTAAAAATCTTAAATTTAATTTTAAAAATAATTTTTGTCCCTGGCTGGTGTGGCTCAGTGGATTGAGTGCCAGCCTGTGAACCAGAGGGTTGCCAGTTCGATCCAGTCTAGGGCACATGCTTGGGTTGCAGGCCAGGACTCCAGTAAGGGGCATGTGAGAGGCAACTGCACACTGATGTTTCTCTCCCTCTCTTTCTCCTTCCCTTCCCCTGTCTAAAAATAATGAAGTAAATAAATAAAATCTTTAAAATATAAAAATAATTTCTGTAGTTTTGTCATTGTGCACTTTCTACACCTTCTCCAAGGTACTTAATTGACCTCTTAATTCCCTTTATTGATCCAGGGACTTCAGCTGCACTTCATTTTTTGCCCTACTTTGAAACACTTGTTTGGAAATTGCCCTTTAGTCAAACAGGTCATAAACTCTTTCTTTTCTCTGTCTTCTTACCTTGGTATGATTAATGTATGAATGTGTGATAGGTTTCCTTTATTCAGGGTGGCCTGTTTTCTCCCAAAGAATGGTTTATAACCGAATTGGTTTTCTCATGTGTAGGGTATATATTTCAGACATTTTAAAGAATGAGATTCTTTGGTGTTATTTTCCTTTTAGAACTCAAGGAATTTTAATAGCATTTGGTGGAAGTAAATATAAGTATAATCTTTTGGTGGATGAATGGAAGTATCCTGAAAGTTATATTATACTATCCATAGACTTTTGATAGCTTATGATTGAATTTTTATGGGACTTAATAGATTGGCTTTTTGAAGTAGCATGTGGGCCAACAACACCTGCTACTTTGAATTTTTCATTTACTTCTCAGTTCCATTTACTTTTTCAGTTCCTTCTCCACATACAAAACTGGTAGAAGATAGAGTCATATCTTAAGATTTTTAATATCCATTAGGGATATGATGTACATATAGTAGACACTACTTAAATAGTTGCTGAATGTCAGAAATACATTCTCGACTGTATTTGAGACTGTGCACTGAATTATTTTATAGACCGAGTGTAATTACCTCTAAATTTCCTTTGCAAGCTTTTCCTTTTTATGATATAGTAAGCAACATTCATATTGCAGTCATTACTTTGCCAGGAACAGAATTTTACTCTTTATTTTTTTTATTTAATCCTCACCTGAAGATTTGTTTATTGATTTAAGAGAGAGAGAGAGAAGCATTAATTTTGCCTCCTCTATGTCCCTTGATTGGGGATCGGACCTGTATCCTTTTGGTGTATGGGATGATGTTCCAAACAACTGAGTCACCTCACCAGGGTACATTTCATCTTATCTTATTATCTTATTTTATCTTATCTTATCATCTTACTTTTAATGTAAGTAATAGACTTTGATGTAGAAACTTTGACCACAAAATAGTTTATGTTACAACACAGATTTTTTTTCTCATTTGATTTTTGTAGTCATGTTTATTGAGGTATAATACACATATAATACAGGTCATTCTTTTTAGGTCTATGAATTTTGACAAATTTATTCTGTTGTTTAACCAACAGAATAGAGAGCTTACAACAGAGAGCCTATAACCAACAGAGAGCTTACTTTAGCTCTCTAAATAGTAGACTTCCTGTTAGGGCTTGAGCAAAGGTGTTAGGTCTTGCCTTACCCCTTACTTTTGCATTGACAGTAAATATTTAACAATAGAATCATTGGGTTACATGGGTTATAGGAAGTGCTGAACTCTTTTCCCCGAAATGATGATACTATTTTATGTTCCCACCAGCAAAGTTCCAGTTGCTCTTTATCTTTGTCAGCACTTGGTTTTGTCTGGTTTTAAACTTTTAGCAGTTTTGGTTGATATTAGTGATCTCTCACTGGTTTTGTTTTGCATTTTCTTAATGACTAATGAATTAGAGCATCTTTTTCCATGTGTTTATTTGCCATCTCCATATCCTCTTTGGTGAAGCTTGTTTGACCTCTTGTGCATTATTTTAAAAGATTTTATTTATTTATTTTAGAGAGGAAGGGAGGGAGAAAGAAATGGAGAGAAAAATCAGTGTGTGGTTGCCACTCCCACGCCCTATATTGGGGACCTTACCTGGCTGGCAACCCTGGCATGTGCCCTGACTGGGAATCAAACCGACTACACTTTGGTTTGCAAGCCAGTGATCAATCCACTGAGCGACACCTGCCTGGGCTCCTTTGTGCATTTTTAAAAATTGTTTGCTTATTGTTGAGTTTTTAGAGTTCTTTATATATTCTAGATACAAATACTTTTTAGATATATAGTTCATGAATATTTTCTCCCAGTATGTGATTTGTCTTTTCATTTTAAGATGCCTTTCACAGAGCAGAAGTTTTAAATTTTGACAGTCTAATCTATCATTTTTTTTGTTCATATTTTTGGTGTTATAGCTAAGAAATATTTATCTAACCTAAAGTCACAAAGATATTCTGTTTTTTCCTTTAGACATTTTTATAGTTTTAGGCTTACAGTTAAGTCTATGATACATTTAGAAATAGTTTTTCTACATGGTGTGAGGTATGGGTGAAGGTTGTTTTTTGTTTTGTTTTACAAATGACTATTAGATTGTTAAAGAATCATTTGTGGGAAGGACTCCTTCCTCATTGAATTCCCTTGGCTGACAATCAATTGACCAATGTGTTTGGGTCTGTTTTGGTCTGTCTTTTGTTCCTTTAATGTGTATGTGTATACTCTTGGCCCTTACCATGCTGTAGTGTTACAGTAAGTCTTGAAGTCAAAGTAGTGTGAATCTTTTACCTTGCTCTTGGTCAGAATTGTTTTGGCTATTCTAGGTCCTTTGCTTTTTTGGTATGTTTTGGTATCGGCTTGTTAATTTCTGCAGACTTGCTGGGAAATGGCATTAAATTTGTAGATCATTTGGGGACAAATTGAGATTTTCAAAATACAGAGTGTTCTAATCTATGGGTTTGATACTTCTCTCTGTTTACTTAGGTTATCTTTGATGTCTCTTGTCATCGTAGTCCTTAGAATACACACAAACTTTGCATATTTTATATTTATCCCTAATTATTTAATAATTTTTGGCACTACAGCAGTTTCCATTTGTTCATTACTAGGGCACCAAAAGGATTAACTTTTACATATTGACCCTTTAACCTGTGACCTTGCTAAATTTATGGATCAAACATAATTGCGTTTTTTGAAGATTTTGGGGGATTTTAAAAATGTGAACAATCATGTCATCAGCAAATAAACATGGTTTTATTTCATCCTTTCTAGTATTTTTTCCTTTTATTTCCCTTTCTTGCCTTATGACACCGACTAGGACCTCCAACATGATGTTGGGTAGGAGTGGTGAGAGCCTGTGTCCTTCACTTGTTCTCAGTTTTAGGAAAACAGGTAGTCTTTCGCCATTGAGTATGAATTTACTGTAGGTTTTTTATGAATGCCTTTTACTAGGTTGGGGAAGTTTTCTTTTATTCTTAGATTACTGAGAAGTTTTTTTTTAAACTATAAATGACATATTGTCATGTGTTTTTTTCCTACATCTATTGAGATGTTCATTTTATTTTTGGTGTGTTGATAAAGGTGAATGACATTGATTGCGAGATAGATTTCTAAAAAATTTGTACTTAGAGGAAATTTGGTCAGTCAAGTAATAAGCATTTGGAGATACAGAATTTTTTTTTAAGAAATGGACTAATACTGATGTCTAGAAATTTGCTATAATAAGCATGCTTTGTCAGACAGGTGTATGTATATTGTATATTGACTGCTGTTTATGAACTTTGCTATGTGCTGTATTTGTATATGCAAAAGGACTCTTTATTAAGGTTTACCTGGCAGGAGTGTCCACCCTGCAGCCTGCAGGCTGCATGTGGTCCAGGATGGCTATGAATGTGGCCCAACACAAAGCCGTAAATTTACTTAAAACCTTTTTTTGCTCATCTGTTTTTGTTAGGGTTTGTGTGTTTAGTGTGTGGCCCAAGACAACTCTTCTTCCAGTGTGGCCCAGAAATGCCTAAAGGTTGGACATCCCTGGAGAGCATTACTATTTAAAAAAAAACCCTTAAATTTCTTTTCATATTGAGATCATTAAAAAAGTTACAAAAAAACCTGAAAATATGTGGGTTTTATTAAATAGTGATTTTGGTAATTAAATACTGGAATGCATTGTAAAGGTAACTAATGTTAATGGCTGTGCCTGGGAAGCTGTTTGACCTCCCTGTCTCAGTTTTCTTATCTGTAGGATGTAAATTATAATAGTTCATAGGATAATTTTGAAGATAAATGAGTTAATACATTTACATACAGCTAAAAGGGTACATGTTTAATCAAATCTAAGACTATTAGTTTTTTGAGATATGCCATTATTTTATGTGTCACTAAGTTAACACTATCACTTAAACACTTAAATACTGGAATTTCAGTTATGTTAAAGTATGAACTGTTCATCTCACAGTCAGTGAAACATGCTAAGTAAATGTTTGCAGTTACTGCAGTCATTATTAATGTATGTGGAAAACTTAAGTGTTATTTTGTCATTTTTTTACACTATTGAGATATCTTTACTTGGTCACTTTTTAATTATTTTTTGAATTTTTATTGATTTTAGAGAGAAACAGAAACATCAGTTTGTTCCACTTATTTATGCATTCATTGATTGCCTGTTGTATGTGCCCTGACCTGGGATGGAACCTGCAACCTTGGTTTATGGGCCTGACGCTGGAACCAGCTGAGCTGCCTGGCCAGGGGCTTCCTTTTTCATTTTGTTAGGATGAAATCTGAGTGTATTTGGGGTTCAAAGATGCTTGCATCCGTGGGGCTGGGATTTCTTGCATCCTAATTTCACATGTCCTATTGAACTACAAGTGTATTATGGTAGGATTTTTCTAGTTAAACAGGTTTTCATAGCTTTTATGACTAAAGTGTATTAGGTAAAACTGTAGCACAGATACACAGAATTGTATTTTAATTTTCTACAAATAGTCACATACTAATTATGGATATCCTAGGTTCAGGTTGGGCTTTATCCTAAAACTTCAGAGTGATATTTATACTTCATGCCCTCTTATGATAAATGTAAAAACCAATTTACCCAGTGTTGTTATATCCATTTTATGGTTCTCTGTTGACTTAGGCCATAGGCACTATAACTTTCAGCCTTTCCAACAGTTTGCCAAGATGGAAGGACTTACATGAGGTAGGCCTTCTAGAGTTTGTATCTATCAGGGTGACAAAGTCTGCTGAGTCCAGAGGTTCAGAGATAAGTCTTCAGATCACATGTGACCAAATATTATCATTAAGCTTATGACTACTTTAGCTCCCATTTTGACTACTTCAGATCACATGTGACCAAATATTATCATTAAGCTTATGACTACTTTAGCTCCCTTATACTGTACGTATAAGGAAATTATTTAAAATGCTAAGACATACCATATGATCTCACCTTTAACAGACACCTAAACAACAAAACAAATAAAAACAAGCAAAATATAACCAAAGACACTGAGATAGAGAACAGACTGACAGTGACCAGAGGGGAGAGGGGAGGAAATTTCAGGGGAAAAGGGGAAGGGTTTACAGGAACGAGTATAAAGGACACATGGACAAAAACTAGGGGGAGGGGTGGAAATGGGAGGGAGGAGGGGAACACTGGGGGGCGGCTGGGATGGGACAGAAAACTACTGGAACAACAATTAAAATTAAAAAATAAAAAATAAGAAAATAAGAAAATGCTAAGACATTTGTTTAAACTGACACAATATCTTTTGCATATACAACGTTATAGTCCTGGTGTTATTTTCAAATCCAGAAGGAGATTTTGTAATAATACAAAACTCTGATGTATTTATTTCTTAACTTCTAAATATTCAAACTTATTTTCAATATTATTTTTCCATTGCTGTTGTAACATTACCACAAATTTAGCATCTTAAGTCAACATGACCTTATATCATTTTATTGTTCTGAAGGTTCGAAGACGAAAATGAGCCACACAACTGTGTTCTCTCTGGAGCCTCTAAGGGAGAATCAGTTTCTTTGCCTCTTCCAGCTTCTACAGGCCACTCAACATTCTTGAGCTCATGATCCTCCTTCAGCTTCTAAGCCAGCAGTGGCATCGCTCTGGTCTCTTCTGTTTTCACATCTCTTTCTGTCCCTCTGCTTCTGTCATCACATTCTCTTGTCTCCTGCCTCAGTTGTCACATTGCCTTCTCTGACTCGGACTCTCTGTCTCTTATAAAGGCCCTCAGGATTATATTGGGCCCACTCAGATAATCTCCCCATCTTAGGATCTTTATCACATCTGCAATTTCTTTTGCCATGTAAGGTAACATATGCACAGTTTGCAGGGATTAGGATGTAATCATTTTCGAGGGTGGGGGGGGCTCCCTTAAGACTACCTTTGTACCTGGGCATAGCTTTTCCTGCAGTCGTTCCTGCATCAGTAAGTGTCAGCTCCAACCTCCTTGATACTTAAGCCAAAACTCTTGGAGTCATCATTAACTCCATTGGATAATAAAAGGCTTTATCTTCACATGTCTGGATCTGAGTAGTCACCACAACCCCTGCTGCCAACCTGGTCCAAGCCACCACCATCCCTCACTTAGATTATGGCAGTAACCTTTTAGCTAGTCTTAGAACAGCAACCGGAGTAATCTTTTAAAAATCTAGGTAAATCAGATCATGTGACTCCTCTGTTCATAATATTCAGAGATTTCCCATCTCACTCAGTGTAAGAACTAGTCTTTAAAATTGCCTACAGGCTGCAAATGTTTGAGCTTCTAGTCTTGAATCATCTCCTGTTAACACTCCTTTTCTCCCCAGTGCTCACTCTACTGCAGCCACTTTTCTTGAACATACCAGGCATACTTCTGCCTTGGAACCTGGTTACTTTGCATTTACTATGCCTTCTGCCAGGAGTACTCATCCCTCAGATAGAAGTAGTTGTATGACTGAATTTTTTACCTCCTTCAGGCTTTTGCTCAAACATCATCTTCTTGATAACTTTTTTTTGATGTGTGTAAAATTATAACATATTCCTGCCTTTTGTTCACTCTCTGCTTGTACTTTTCTTTCCAGGCTTTATTTTTCTTAACATTACTTGTAACATGACTTATTTATTTCTATGCCTGTCTGCCTCCCCTGGTATGTGAGCACCATGAGGGCAGGGAGTTTTGTCTCTTTCATTGCCAGCATCTGGAACAGTGCCTGGGACAAAATAGGCATTCAGTAAATATTTGTTAAATGAATAAATTAGGTCTTTCCTAGTAAGCAGTAGAAAATATCTGTTTGAGAGCTGTGAAATAGTTTTCCAAGGTTGAAGAGTGTGTAGAGTTATGTATAGGTAAATGAAGTTGTTCAATACTTTCCATTAGTTCAGCGTATTCGATGTAGGTGTGATGGACAATCAACAGTGCTATTTCAGACATGGCATGTGCTTCAGAGTAAACTCAGCAGTTCAGTTACTTTCACGTAGTACAGAGTTTATGTCTGAACTGATCTACAGCTTCTTGGGAAATAAGCAAGGGAGATACTCCTATATTTAAAAAATCAGATAAGTAAACTCAAACTTAACCTTTGACTCTAATAAACTAAAATTCAGTTAACACAGCATTAGTGGTCTTTTTCCCCTGTATCCTCTGTGTTTTGTTGAGTAAAACGATTGCACTTAGGACTCATGCCATTTAAAATTTTTTGGTATATATTTTTCCTTATTTATTCAAAAATTATTTATTGAGCTTTTGTCCATGCTGGGAATCAGTGGTAAGTAATTCATGGATCTGACAGTCTAGTTCTGTTAACTATTTTAATTCCTATGGTGAGCCTCTTTTGTAAATTCTGAATTAATTGGGTTTGAACTGAATATAACCTGGGATGATTTTTCTTTTGTTGTTTTTGCTGACCGTTATTCGGCTTTGTCTATTTGTCTATTGACAGCTTTGGATAGAGGTGAGTAGATACATTGTTAGGAACTTCCAGAAACTGCAGAACAAGATTAAATAGGGGAAGCCAACAAGGGATGCCAGCCTTTTCCAATATTTAGTCCTCCAAGTCTTCAGCCAGAAGATAGATCTTGAGTAATGACACTTTTTCTTCTCCCTTGAAAGTTTTTATTCCAGACATAGAAGAGCAGACAATGTTCACAGAAAGAATTTGAATTACTTATCTTTGTTTTGTTTCTGATGTTAGGGGGAAAGCTTTTAGTCTTTTTACTGTTAAATAGAGGCACATCTCGTTTTATTATGCTTCACTTTCTTGTGTTTCACACATCATGTTTTTTACAAACCCTGAAGGCCAGACGCTCTGCCAGCAAAAAGTTTATGACTTGCTGTTTTGAGATACTTGCTTTGTTATGGTGGTCTGGAACCAGACCTGCAGTTATCTCCAAAGTATGCCTGTATGATGTTAGCTGCGGGTTTTGTCATAGGTGTCCTTTATCAGGTTGAGCATATTCCCTTCTGTTCTTAATTTGTGTTTTTATCATGAAAGGGTGTTGAATTTGTCAAATCACTTCTCTGTATCTGTTGAGCTGGTCATGTGTTTTTCCCCTTTATTCCGTTAATATGATATATGAACAGATTGATACATTGATTTTCCTATGTTGAACCACTTGTACATTCCTGGGATAAATCCCACTTGTCATGGGTTATAATCCTTTTAATATGATGCTAGATTTGGCTTGCTAGTATTTTACTGAGGATTTTGTGGTAAGGGATATTGGTTTGTAGTTTTCTTATGTCTTTGGTTTTGGTGTTAGAGAAATGTTGGAAAGAATAGAATAGGATGACTTGGGAAGCATTTTTTTTCAAGTTTTGTAGAAGAGTTTATGTAGACTTGGTATTATTTCTTGCTTGCTGAATTTACCAGTGTTGCTATCTGAACTTAATTATTCTTTGTGAGATTGTTTTAAACAAAATTTTTAATTTCTTTAATAGACATGGCTATTCTGAATTTGTCTAAGTTATCTCATTTATTTTCAGTTTTCCTACAGTTCCATAAATGCCTATTTATTTATTTATTTACTGTTCATATTTTTTATCTTCTTTCTCTGAGATAAATCTCTTTAATATTTCATATAATAAGGGCTTGGTGATGATGAACTCTTTTAACTTGACCTTATCTGAGAAGCACTTTATCTGCCCTTTCATTCTAAATGAAAGCTTTGCTGGATAGAGCAATCTTGGATGTAGATCCTTGCCTTTCATGACTTGGAATCCTTCTTTTCATCCCCTTCTTGCCTGTAAGGTCTCTTCTGAGAAATCAGCTGACAGTCTTATGGGAACTCCTTTGAAGGTAACTGTCTCCTTTTCTCTTACTGCTCCTAAGATTCTCTCCTTATCTTTAATCTTGGCTAATGTAATGATGATGTGCCTTGGTGTGTTCTTCCTTGGGTCCAGCTTCTTTGGGGCTCTCTGAGCTTCCTGGACGCCCTGGAAGTCTGTTTCCCTTGCCAGATTGGGGAAGTTCTCCTTCATTATTTGTTCAAATAAGTTTTCAATTTGTTGCTCTTCCTCTCTTCTGGCACCCCTATGATTCGGATGTTGGAACGTTTAAAGTTGTCCTGGAGGTTCCTAAGCCTTTCCTCATCTTTTTGAATTTTTGTTTCTTCATTTTGTTCTGGTTGAATGTTTATTTCTTCCTTCTGGTGCACACTGTTGATTCAAGTCCCAGTTTTCTTCCAGTTACTGTTGCTTCCCTGTATATTTTCCTTTATTTCACTTTTCATAGCCTTCACTTCTTCCTCTATTTTGTGACCATACTCAACTAATTCTGTGAGCATCCTGATTACCAGTGTTTTGAATGTGCATCTGATAGGTTGGCTATCTTTTCATCACTTAGTCCCCCTACTGGGGACCTGGCCCACAACCCAGGCATTTGCCCTTACTGGGAATGGAACCAGCAACCTTTTGGTTTGCAGACTGGCATTCAGTCCACTGAGCCACACCAGCTAGGGCAACAGCTTTTCACTTTTTACAACCTCTTTTTTCTCTGCGCTTCATTTTGGAGAAAGAAAGTATGTTCTTTTGTCTTCTTGTTTTTTTGTAATTTTTTTTATTAATTCCATTTGTTGTATTCTTTATCTCTGACATTACAGATTTCATCTCTAGAAGTTATATATATGGGTCTTTTTATGTCATCTGGGACTATACTTAACTTTTCAAATACATAGAAATACTGTTATAATAACTATTTTAATGCCATTGCTAATTTTAACATTTGTATCAATTCTTGGTGAGCTTCAATGAATTTTTCTCTTCATTATTGGTCATATTTTCTTCTTCCTGTATATGACTGGTAATCTTTGATTGAATGCATATTTGTCACTGTGATTATTACTTTATTGGGTGCTGGATTTTTTTTAATATTCCTATTAATATTCTGAGGTTTGTTCTTGAATGTAATTAAGTTATTTGGAAACTATTGGAGTCTTTTAAGGTTTGTTTGGTGGGCCAGTGAAGTGTTATTCTCCACTGATCAGAAGGTAAGACCCTTCTGTGTAATCTAACCAGTGCCCCATGAAGTGGGGAGGTTTTCCATTTCTCTGGTAGAAACATTCACCATTCTCTGTCCTGTATGAGCACCAGGCACTCTTCCTTATAATCCTCTTGGGTGACTCTACATCCTTGGGTAGTTTTCTCATATGCGTGCACTGATCAATACTCTGCTCAATACTAAAGGGAGACACTGCAAATCTCTGGATTTCTGTCTCTGTGCAGATTTCTGATGCTTTGGGAACTGTAATGGGCTTGGTCTTCTCAGACTTTTACCTCTGACTCCTGAACTCTAATTTCTGCCAACTGTATCATAATAATACTCTCTTTAGCAGAATTTTTTCTCCTTCCAGTCCAGGATTATTGCACTATTTGTCATGCCACTTTTAGAACAATTCCTTAGCTTTAAAAAATTTTTCATTATACTGATATTTTAAAGAGTTTATGTAAGTGTTTTGTCTTTTCCTTTAAAATATTTCTTAATTTGAGTTTCTGATAGTTTCCTTATGATTATATTTAGTTTATGCAATTTTGCACATTTGGCAGGAAGTAAGTGATACATTCTTGGTGCAGTGCATCATATTAGGAGTGTGTCCCATTAGTGGTGATGCTAAGTTTGACTACTTGTTTCAAATAGTGTTTGCCATATTTCTGTTATATAAAGAACATTTCTTTTTTTTTGTAATGATTAATTTTCTCACATTGATTTTTATATATGTTTATGATTTTTGCCTGAAACAGGCAAATATTGCTGTAGTGGTTGTAAAGTGATGATTTTTCTATGTCATTTCTTGATGTGCTTATTTGTTATTTGGAGGGGAAGATGAGTGGGAGATTGCATTTCTGCTCTAGCTGTGGTTTATGCTGGCCAGAATAGTGTGGAAACATTGAGTTTTCCTGTGGTAGTGTAGCATTGTACAGTTACTAGCTTTGTGAGTATCGAGTGCTGAGATGTGGCACATACATTTTTTAGATGATGTACATTTACTTGGCGTGGTAGGTTCTAGGATTAGTAGTAATTATGTGGCAATTTCCTGATTACAGCATAATACAGTAGTACATTTCTCATATTAAGAGTTACAGTGGTTGCCTTATGAGTCTTCCCCACTGCTCTGATTCTGTTACTGGTGGACCAAATCTGTGATTTTGTTATGGACATGGTATTTGGAGGCGAATCTTAGAGCTTAATCCTCTAGTGTTTCCTTGGTAAATACTCAGTGCCTTGTATAAATTTTCAAAGTGAGTGTGGCACTAGTTTATTTTTTCCCAGCTTTACTGAGAGATAGATAATTGATATGTAACATTGTGTAAGTTTAAGGTTTATAACTTGACAATTTGATACATGTGTGTATTGTGAAATTATTACAATAGCATTAGGTAACACCTCTATTACTTCACAAAAGATTTATTTTTTGGAGGGGGCACTGAGAACATTTAAGATACTGAGAACACAGATTTACTCTCTTAGCAACTTTCAAGTATGTACTACAGTATTTTAACTTTAGTCAACATGGTGTACCTAGATTACCAGCACTTACTTATAACTGGAAGTTTGTACTCTTTGACCAACATCTTTCCATTTCCTCCAACCCCCTCCCCTAGCCCCTGACCACCACCGTTCTGTGTTTTACAAGTTTGGCTTTTTTAGATTCCACATATAAGGGTTATCACACAGTATTTATTTTCCTGTGTCTGGCGTATTTCACTTAGCATAATGAACTCCATGTTGTTGCAAATGGGAGGATTTCCTTCATTCTCATGGCTGAGTAACAGTCTTTTGGTGTGTGTGTGTGTACATACATGTCACATATCATTATTTTTTAGTCATCTATAGGCGGACACTGAGGTTGTTTCCATATCTTGGCTATTGTAAATAATGCTGCAGTGATTTCTTTGAAATAGGATTTTGTTTCCTTTGGATATTTATCCAGAAGTGGGATTGCTGGATTATATGGTAGTTCTGTTTTTAACTTTTTGAGGAACCTCTATCCTGTTTTCCTCAGTGGCTATACGAATTTACATTCCCACCAACAGTGCACAAGATTTCCCTTTCTCCACAACTGTACCAACACTTGTGATTTCCTTTCTTTTTGATGATAGCCTTCCAGCAGGTGATATCTCATTGCAGTTTTGATTTGCACTTTCCTGATGCTTAATGATGTTGAGTACCTTTTCATGTACCTGTTGGCCATTTGTGTATCTTTGGAAAAATGTGTATTTAATTCCTCTGCCCACTTTTTAATCTAGTTATTTTTATTTTGCTCTTGAGTTAGACAAGTCCCTTAAATATGGTTTACATATATTTTCTCCTATTCTGTAGGTTGTCTTTTCATTTTGTTGATGGTTTCTTTTGCTGTGTAGATTTTCAATTTGATGTAGTCTCACTTGTTTGTTTTTGCTTTTATAGCTTGTGCTTTTGGTGTCCTGTCTAAATAGTTGTCTAGACCTACATCAAGGACTTTTTCCCCTGTGTTTTTTCCTGGGAATTTTATGGTTTCAGGTCTTATGTTTAAGTCTCTAATCTAATCCATTTTGAGTTAATTTTTGTGACTGGTATAAGATAAGGGTCCAATTTTATTCTTCTGTATGTGATTATCCAGTTTTCTCAGCATCATTATTGAAGAGACTATCTTCTCCTCATTGAGTATTCTTGGCTCCCATGTCAAATATTAGTTGAATATATGTGAAGATTTATTTATGCACTGGCTGTAATTCTATTCCATTGTGTGCCTTTTAAAATTCCATACTGTTTTAATTATGATGGCTTTGTAATGTAGCTTAAAATCATGAGGTGTGACACTGTCATCTTTGTTCTTTCTTGGATTTGCTTTTTGGGGTCTTTTATGGTTTCATGCAAATTATAGATTTTTTTTATTTCTGTAAAAATGGCATTGTTTTTTTTTTAAAGATATTATTTATTTATTTTTAGAGAGGGAATGGAGAGAGAGAGAGAGAGAGAGAGAGAGAGAGAGAAACATCAATGTGAGGGTGCTGGGGGTCATGGCCTGCAAGCCAGGCATGTCCCCTGACTGGGAATCGACTCTGTGACACTTTGGTTCGCAGCCCACGCTCAATCCACTGAACTACGCCAGCCAGGGGCATTGTTTTTTATTACTGAGTTTTAACTAGTACACCCTGGTCCACAAAGGGATTATTAGCATAGTACGTACCATTTGACTGACTCTGTCGTGTTTTTGTCCTTGACTTTGCATATGTTATAATACTTACGTTACTGTTAAGATATTTGGGTATAGAAGGAAGCTGTGATCCTTTATATACTACTGCTTATTTTTTTATTGATGTATAATTGACACAGTATTATGTTACTTCAGGTGTACAACATAATGACTTGATACTTATATATATTGCAAAATTATCACCACAATAAATTAATGTGTGTCACCACACATAGTTATAGAATTTTTCTTATGAGAAGAGCTTTTTAAAAATTTTATTACTTTTAAAAAATTTTATTGGTTATTGAGAAGTGGGGGGAGAGACAGACAGACAGACAGACATTGATTTGCTGCTCCACTCATTCACACATTCATTGGTGGATTCTCGTACATTCCCTGACCAGGGAATCTTGGTGTATCAGGACAACACTCAAACCATCTTAGATACCTGGCGAGGGCCTCTTGAGATAAGAACTTTTAAGACCTACTGTTTTAGCAACTTTCATATAGGTGGTACAGTATTATTAACTGTAGTTGCCATACTGTGTATTTTTGTACATCTTCATGAGTTATATGTGCTACTGCTTACTGAAACTCCAGTATCTCATGCCTTGAATTATACTGGCACTTGGTTTCTTTCCTCTGTAAGGCAGAGGTGTAGGAATGTAGTCAAAAGGCCTCTGATGTCTTACCTAGCCCGTTGGGATTTCTAACTTGAATTTTTATTTACATGTATGATCATCTGTGCTTTAACATTTTTTCCCATCATGCTTACTTTATTTATATATAGAAAAATATAAATATGAAAAGGGATGTCAATCTATAAATAGTCGTTCCAGTGTTTATAAGTGTAGTTAAAATTATTTCAGAACTGTGGAGAAAACACATAGATTCTCAAATGGCCTTATTTTGTTAGATTTCAGAGTTTAATATTTTCAGATTTTTTTCTGCTCTTAACTTTTATTAGCTTCTACTTGATGCTGAATTTTCTTCTAGGCCCTAAATTTTTGTTTTTTCAGTTTCTTATGGGATATCTTTTCCTTCTCTGCAACCTCCATTCCCACGTTAGGAACAATCTGCTCTTTCTGAGGAGGGTCATCTCCGGGTGGCAGGGAGAACTCATGTGTGGGTCAATCCGTTCATGGCTCTGTAAGTTCTGAGATGCATCTTGGGAGCTTGTTCAGTCGGATGTACTCAATGACCAGAGAACGTACATCTAAACCGCTATGCTCAGTATTACTCTCTGCATTTTTAAGCATGTGCAGCAAAAATTCAGCACTCTTTTGGGGCCACTGACTCTGTGTACAGTCCCACTGTTTGGCCTGGGCTCACCTACCAAACTCTACCATTGTAATGACGGAATGGCACACGTTGCTTTTGTAAAGTGACAACCCTCAGGTACTTGGCAGCTGTTTGGATTTGCATACCCTGATAGCTTGGGCAGTTTCACAAGTGTTCTTAAAGTGAACACAAAGATTTGAACCTCTTGATTTGCATGGTTTTGTGGGAGTTTTGTTTTCTGGGTTGGGGCCATATTCAGAGGTCTCCTCAGGCAGCTATGGGAAGAGCAGATTTTTGTTAATCTACAAATAAAGTCAAGAATTTAGAGGTATTTTTAATTTCCTGTGTTTTGAAATGCCAAATGTTACTGTTGATTCATACTTTTCCAGATGTGCTTAAGGTTTGTTTAGAATGAATCTTACCTAGGAGCATAAAGTTAATCATCTTGTATTCCCAAGTAAAGACTGCTGTTAATATTAGTATTCAGAGAAAGGGAACTTGATCTTTAGTGATAATTAAAACAACCAGCTGTGCCAGTAACTGCTTTTACATAGTAAAACTGTATTCCAGTGAAAACAAAAGAACAATATAAGTTTTTATAATTTTCTGTTTTAATGAGAGGGGATTGCTTGTGGTAAGTTTGCTTGAAATGTAAATCTTTGGACTTTTTCAAATGAAATTTCAGAATAAGTTCTTTCCCAACTACTTAAATCTTTGAAAAATTTAGTGTTGCTGGCTTGATCAAATCAGAGGAGTCTGCCAAATGCTATTTTTGTATTTGGCATCTTTTCCAGGTTTGTGCTAATAAAAAAAGAATACTTTGTTGTATCTTTCAGGAAAATATTTCAGTTTGTGGAAATAAGAAACTAGTAAGCATGTCTTAGACCAGTGTGTATGATACCATATTACTGGCTGAATGGAAAATATCAGCTATAAGAAGCAAAGCAAGGAATTTGGAAACAGTAATCTCCTATATTTCAGGTTTACACATTATTGGAGCTGTTTAATCATAATCACAGCATATTTTTAATTTTCTTAATTCCTAAAGTCTTTGATTCCTGTCTCCTTTTTATTGTCTTAGTTTAAGTTAAATTCTTTCTTTAAAATACATTTTATTGATCTCCAAAATATATAAAGAACTTCTAAGACTACACTCCAGGAAGACAAAAAACCCATTTCGAAAATGGGCAAAAGACTTGAACAGACACTTCTCCAAGCAGGACATACAGAAGGCCCAGAGACATATGAAAAGATTCTCAGCATCACTAGCCATCAGAGAGATGCAAATTATAACCACAATGAGACAGCACTTCACACTGGTCAGAATGGCCATCATAAACAAATCAACAAGCAAGTGTCGGAGAGGATATGGGGAAAAGGCAATCCCAGTGCACTGTTGGTGAGAATGAAGACTGATATAGCCATTGTGGAAAACAGTGTGGAATTTCCTCAGAAAACTAAAAATGGAACTGCCTTTTGACCCAGCAGTTTCACTGCTGGGATTATCTCCTGAAACACCAATCTAAAAGAACCTATGCACCCCAGTGTTCATAGCAGCACAATTTACAATAGCCAAGTGCTGGAAGTAACCTAACTGCCCATCAGTAAATGAACAGATCAAAAAACCATGGTACATTTACACAATGGAATACTGTGCAGTAGAAAGAAAGAAGGAACTCCTACCATTTATGAAAGCATGGATAGAACTGGAGAACATTATGCTAAGTGAAATAAGCCAGGTGGTGAGGGACAAATACCATATGATCTCACCTTTAACTGGAACATAACCAGAAGAAAGAAAAAAAAAAAAGCAAGAAGCAGAAGAAAAAAGCAAGCAAAACATAACCAGAGACATTGAAATTAAGAACAATCTGACAGTAAGCAGAGGGGAAGGGGGAGGGTATAATGGGAAGAAGGGTTTTCAGGAACAACTATAAAGGACACATGGACAAAACCAAGGGGGAGGGTGGATGCAAGGGAGGGAGGTGGGTTTGGAGGGAGTGGGGGGGCTTGGTGGGAGGAAAATGCAGACAACTGTAATTGAACAATGATAAAATAATAAAAAATAAATGTTTTATTGATTATGCTATTACAGTTGTCCCATTTCCCCTCCCTTTATTCCCCTCATCCCTGCACCTCCTCTCCCATCCACATTCCCCCTCCTTAGTTCATGTCCGTGGGTGGTACATGTAAGTTCTTTGGCTTGTTTATTTTCTATATTATTCTTAACCTCCCCCTGTCTATTTTGTACTGACCATTTATGCTTCTTATTCTCTGTACCTTTTCCCCCAGTCTCTCCTCTCTTCTTCCATGCTGATAATCCTGCATGTGATCTCAATATTTGTGATTCTGTTCCTGTTCTAGTTGTTTGCTTAGTTTGTTTTTGTTGTTTTTTAGGTTCAGTTGTTGATAGTTGTGAGTTTGTTGTCATTTTACTGTTCATATTTTTGATCATCTTCTTTTTCTTAGGTAAGTCCCTTTAACATTTCATATAATAAGGCCTTGGTGATGATGAAATCCTTTCACTTTATTTGGAAAGCACTTTATCTGCCCTTCCATTCTAAATGGTAACTTTGCTGGATAGAGTAATTTTGGCTGTAGGTCCTTGCTTTTCATGACTTGGAATACTTCTTTCCAGCCCCTTCTTGCCTGTAAGGGTTTTTTTTGTTTGTTTGTTTGGTTTTTTTTTTTTTTTTTTGAGAAATCAGCTGATGATAGTCTTATGGGAACTCCTTTGTAGGTAAATGTCTCCTTTTCTCTTGCTGCTTTTAAGATTCTCTCATCTTTAATCTTGGGTAATTCAATTATGATGTGTCTTGGTGTGTTCCTCCTTGGGTCCAACTTCTTTGGGACTCTCTGAGCTTCCTGGACTTCCTGGAAGCCTGTTTCCTTTGCCATGTTGGGGAAGTTTTTCATTATTTGTTCAAATAAGTTTTCAGTTTCTTGTTCTACTTCCCTTCTGGCACCCCTATGGTTTGGATGTTGGAATGTTTAAACTTGTCCCTGAGGTTACTAAGCCTCTCCTCATTTTTTAAAAATTTTTATTCTTCATTATGTTCTGGTCAAATGTTTATTTTTTCCTTCTGCTCCAAATCGTTGATTTGAATCCCAGTTTCCTTCCCTTAACTGTTGGTTCCCTGTATATTTCCCTTCATTTCACTTTGTATAGACTTCACTTTTCCTTTATTTTGTGGCCGTTCTCAGTCATTTCTGTGAGGATCCTGATTACCAGTGTTTTGAACTCTGCATCTGAGAGGATGTCACTTAATTCTTTTTCTGGAGTTTTGATCTGTTATTTGGGTCATATTTCTTTCTCTTGGCACACCTGTTAACATTGCAAGGGGCAGAGCCTTAGGCATTCAGCAGCATGGGGTAACACGTTGCTGGGTTGTGGTGCTGTTTGTGGAGGAAGGGTCAGAGAAGGAATAATACTGCTTCTTCAGCTCCCTCCCTCTTCTACTTTCAGTTGCTTCTGCCAAGCAAATTGGGCCCTTCTGGAGTTGTTTCCTGGGTGGGTGGGTTTGTGGTCATTCTAGGACCCTGTGGGTCTCTCCAGTGAGCTCTCCTGTGAGGCTGGGAGTTTCTCCCACTGCCACAATCCCCACAGGTTTTTACAGCCAGGGGTTTTGAGGCTTTAGTTTCCCACGCTGGAACCCTGGGTTGTGCAGTCTCTCTCACTCCCCAGTTGTTCTTTATGGGACCACCCATCTGCCAGCCATGCCTCGCCCACCTAGTCCAGGGCCTTGATGTGCATGCTCTTTGCCCAGGCTGCCCGTCAGTTGGGATGAATGTTTCCTCTTTAACTTCTTGGTTGTTGGACTTCCATACAGTTTGATTTTCTGGTAGTTCTGGTGCTCTTTCGTTTTTAAATTTGTTGTCGTTTTGGTTATGTGAGGAGGCAAAAGTGTATCTACCTACACCTCCATCTTGGCTGGAAATCCTATTCCATAGATTCTTGTCTGTTCTTATGTCAGTAGTACAAAGTTTTGATTACTGCACTTACATAGTTTTAAAATTTATATATCTTTCATCATTGTTGTTTCTCAAGATTATTTTGTCTACTCTACATTCCTGGAACTTCTGTATGAATTTTAGGATCACTTGTTAATTTCTGCCCAAAAAGCTGCTAGAATTTTGATAGGGATTATGCGGACTCTGTAGATAAACTTGGGATCCATCTGATACTAAGTTTTCTGATCCTTGAACATGGTGTGTCTTTCCATTTAATCAGATCATCTTTAATTTCTTGTAATGATTTGTAATTTTCAGTGTAGAAGTCCTACAATTCTATTCTAAAAATGAGTCTTAAGTATTTTATTTTTGATTATATTGTGAATAGAGTTGATTTTTTTATTTAGGTTTTGGATTTTTATTACTATTTTATAAAAATACAGTTGATTTTAGTCCTGGCTGGCATAGCTCAGTGGATTGAGGGCGGGCTGAGAACCAAAGTGTCGCAGGTTCGATTCCCAGTCAAGGATACATGCCTGGGTTGCAGGCCATGACCCCCAGCAACCGCACATTGGTGTTTTTCTCTCTCTCTCTTTCTCCCTCCTTTCTCTCTCTAAAGGTAAATAAATAAAATCTAAAAAAAAAATATATATATATATATATATAGTTGATTTTTTTAGATTGATCCTACATGGTTACCTGAATTTATTTTTTATTTAATTAATTAATTTTTTAGAGAGAAGGGAAGGAAGGGAGAGGAACATTGATGTGAGAAACATCTATCAGAATTAATATTTCTCTGATTGATGACCTTTTGGTTTTTGGCATAATGCCCAATCAGCTGAGCCAGAATGTCTGGGGCTGTTTACCTAAATTTAAATTAATTGAAATTAAATTTAAAATTCAGTGTAATATTTCTTCTAGCTACCTTTCACATGCTCCCTAGCTAACTGTGCTTAGTGACTGTCATGTTGAATGCCACAGATTTGACTTTTTCTTAATATTGCAGTTCTATTGGATGTCCAATTAAAAAAAAAAGCCTTCCTCAAGAGTACCCCTTTACTTATGTCCGGAAGCACTTTCAACTTGTATCTCTTCCTTGTGATGTTTATCTCCATATGTTCATGCTCATGTCCAAATTTTTTGGACATTTCTACTATGACAAATGGTGACTTTGCTTTCTTATACTTCTCATCTTCTCAACATAACTTTTACCAATTTTGGATTTCTTAAGTGTGTTCATTATATGTATTTAAATATTCACAAATGAAGCACCCAGTGGACTGTGATTGTACTTCTTAATCAAAGTTTTTTTCTCCTAAAAGCTAATAATTACTTCAGTATTGGCTGGTTTAATTATGTGTGTATCTGTAATAAATCTCTGAACTTTCTCTTGGATGTATAAATCTTATGTCAACATACTAAAACATATCAATAATCTATCAGTTGTCAGGAACTGTAAAGAGTCTGAGATTGAACCCTGTCTGGAACTAACAGGTTAACCCCAGTTTTATGGCTGATGTGGCAGAAGACATGAGACACCTGGCTCAGAGGTACAGGACTTTCTCACTGGAATTGGAATAGCCAGAATACCAGCATTTTCTTGCACTTTGAGTGTCCCCCAAATCCCAATTTTCAGTGTGATGTGAAAGGGTGCCAGGTGGTACTTGCATATGTATTGGGATTGGGAGGAAACCTGAATTTAGGGGACCTGTATCTTTTATTTTGGTTAGTAAGCATGCCTTCCCTTTGCTCCAGAGAGACATGAACTTTCTGTCTTCTAAGGCTGTTTTCCATGCAGATGCCCTTGAACAGATAGTCTAGCACAAGGCCACCAGTGCCTCTGCTTCCACATGTATAGAAATGCAAAACACCCACGGAGAATTGTCTCAGATTAGTTTCTTTTCTACCTCCAGAAGAAATATTTCTTGGAGCCCTTTGCCATCTTCTCCAATCTGGATTACTAACATTTCAGTCCCACAGCACAGCTGTTAATTCAAAAATTTCCTTTGCTTTCAGTTTTCCCCTTCCCTTTGACTCTTTGATGTAGATCCTTTCTTTCTGTTTCCCATGCTTCCTTCTTCCTTAGCTTTCTATTTTGAGGATGCACATCCTCCAGTACTTCCTGAGGAAAATAATACATTGACAGTTTTTAAAAGTTGACCTTTTGTGTGCTGAAAATTTTATTCAACTTTCACCAGATGAATAGTTTGACTAGATATAGAGTTATAGGTTGGAAATAATTCTCTCATATTGTGAAGGTGTTCTTCAAATTTCCTCAATTTCAACTAGCTTTTGGTGTTGCTGTTGAAAAGTCAAGTGCCATTTTGATTCCAGATTCTTGGTGTGTTATTTTTTCCTCCTTTTCTTGTCTGGAAGCCTTGTAGAATCATTTACTCCTCATGATAGTCTTTGCTTATGGGTCTTTTTTTTATTAATTGTACTAGTAATCATTTGATCAGTACATTTAGTGGACATTTATATTCTTTAGCTCTAGAAGATTAACTTGTATGCTTTTGTTGGTTGTTTCTGTTCTGTTTTCTCTCTCTTGTATTTTTATTAGTCAGATTTGGACCTTTTTGGATTGAGCCTCTAGAAGTTTTTTTTTGTGTGTGGTTTTAGTTCCTTTTGAAGTGTCTATTGTTATTTTAATGGGACTGGAGGGGGTTAACCTAAGCACTGATGTGATTAATCTGTGTTTTATAACATATTTTAAAGTGCAGTTATTTTAAAAAATTCTAATCTTTTTTGTCAGGTAGCAGGATAGCACTACTTTGTGTTAGTAAGCACTACTTCTTACATTCTGCCTGTCTTTTGGTGGAGGAGCAGGCATCTGGAATGTTTTTAAAAGGCAAATGAGTAAAGGTGAGCTTGTCTGCTTTTAAAAAGCAAGTTTCATGCCAGATAGACTAAATTTTTTCCTAATCTAAAATCAGTACTATTGTAAAACTTGTGATTTGTTTTAGATAAGCATGTATGTAGTTCAATCTAAAATGACCTACTTCCAAATCTGTTCCAAAAGAGAATCATGGTATTTTATAGCTGAAACTGACATCATAATCTAGTCTTTTCAAAGTAACAAGTAGTAACTGAGTCCTTGAGAGTATCTGATTTATTGACAGCCAGATAAGAGCAGAGCTTGAAGAACTCAAATGCCCTATCTTTTCTATTCTCATTATTTTCTAGAAACTCTACTTTATCTTTAGTCGTATGTTCTCCCAAAGTAGTCAGCCACAGTCTCAGCAAATAATTTTATTTTCTGAATCTCAAACAGATTAGTCTGTGATCGCTTGTCTTATACCTAAAGTAACCCCTTCCCTCCCCCCTGGCTTTCCTCTGATGCTTTAGTTGTGGAGGCGACTATCAAGTTTATTTGCCTCAGTTGTCTGCAGTTAGTCTATACATAGCTCATCTAGGCAGATGACATAGCACCTTGACTATTTTAAAGGTGCCATGTTATTGAGAACTGAAGCCAGTATACATTAAACTATTAGAAGGAACACTTTTAAGTGTTTTAGGATTCTTTGACTTCAAGTGACAAAAACTCAATTTGAACAAACTTAAATAACAAAAATGTGAATTTACTGGTTACTAATTAAACCATGTAAGAAAGCAGGACTGACTGGAATTGAGGACTGTCATTTCTGCTTCTTTCTGCATGCTGACTTCATCCTTCCATATAAGCATACTCCATGCGCTGTGAGACATCCTTGAATGTGTTTCAAACCTCATATATCTGAGATAAGAGAAAAAGAAAGTTCTCTCTTCTGGAATTAGTTTGAAAAATCCAGGGAGGTTTCTGTGTCGTGGTCCTGTTTCTTGAACAAACTCACTGTGGCCTAGAGTGGGCAAAAGTGTTGGAAGTGGCCTAGTTTGTATGTAGGTCAGGTGCTGGGTATGTGGTGGGGAAGAGTTGTTTATTTTCCCTTTTTAATTGAGATGAAGGAATGCTTCTCAGACAAATATGTGATCTAGTATGTCAGGTAAAATAAGGATTTTTGTAAAGATCACCATCAGTCTTTTTATATATGCCTTTATATTTCCCTCAGTTCTACATAAATTTATAATGTCTTCAGATTCTCAAGTTGATAGATGAATTTTCTTTTATTGAGGGGCATAGACAGGCCCCCCTTCCTAACCTGGCTCTTTATCCTCTATCCACTGAAAAATTTTAGAATATTGTGCCTGCAGTTTCTCTCATTTGTAGAGTCCTCAAAGGTCCTAAATTATATTTTGCTTTATCTGAAAGCATTAATATTTTTCACCCATGTAGTTAGAACAACATACAACTTACATTCTAAAATATGTGTGTGTATACATACGTATATATTTTGGCAGTATCTTTTATGTACATATAAAGGTAGGTATTTAGAAATTGAAGCAATTTTATACTTAAGGCACTTATAAGTTTGCTCTGCACTCTTTATCTTGTGTTAGGATTTAAGAAAACTTTTAAATGATTTGTATTACTGTGTAAGGTCATGAATGACAAAAGTTTTAGGTTCACAACAAAATTGAAATGAAAGTACAGAGGTTTCAACACCCCCATCAGAGTGCTACATTTATTACAACTGATAAACTACCTTGACACATCATTATCATCCAAAGTCTATTGTTTACTTTAGGGTCCACTTTTGGCATTGTACTCTCCATGGGTTTTGACAAATGTATAATGACATGTATTCATCATTGGGATATCACACAGAGTTATTTTCACTGACCTAAAAATCCTCTGTATTCCGTCTGTTTATCCTTGTCTGGACCAGTTTTCCACTGTCTCCATGGTCTTGCTTTATCCAGAATGTCATGTTGTTGCACTTACATGGTATGTAGTTTTTTTCAGATTGGCTTATTTCACTTAGTAATATTCATTTAAGGTTCCTCCATGTCTTTTCATGGCTTGATAACTCATTTCTTTTTAGTGTTGAATTGTATTCCATTGTATGATGTACAGTGTCATCTATTGAGTGCATCTTGATTGTTTCCAAGTTTTCGCAATTATGAATTAAGCTACCATAAACAGTCGTGTGGATATAAATTCATAATGTTTCTGTGTCTTGCTTTAATGCAGAAGAATAATGCCCCGAACACCTGCTTCATGGTGACCTACATCAATGTTTTAAGTCTTTATACATTTTACCTGGTAAGAAAAATAAATATACATGAAGTCCACCTACTATCAGGACCTCTCATATCTTTGATGCAGCAACAACCAGCCACAAGATTTCACATATACATTAGGAATAAAGGCATAATATGAAGGGATTAATATTAATATTTGCTTTTCAGACTATCTCAAGTGCTGTCAATATAAAAAAGGATACATTGAAAATAATTCTATCTGTCCAGATATTCATCCCCTTGATCCCTTGAGGCATACTAATAAACTAAGTGTTTTAATTTTGGATTATTTTCTATAATAAATGCTCTGATTTAGGATAATGTGTACAAAGTTTTAATGAATTGCCATTTTCTACTGTGAATTTAAGAAAAGTTGTTGAGTTTTTCCAGTGTGTTCAGCTTTTTGCCTGTGATGATGGAGTGCCAACTTCCCAGCTCCCTATATACACCACCAGAGACTGGAAGTCTGTAGTGTTTTTTGAAAGTATTTATCTTCAGCCAAATTTGGTTTCAACTCTGTTGTTAATTTAAGTGTTGATAAAACTGAAGTTACTGAGGGTTAGAATAGAAAAGATAAGAAGCTAATATAGTGATTCTTAACTCTTTTCAAATTAAAGTGATATTATTTGATCATTTTGTTAACTGCTGCTGCTTCAGTTTTTCTCCCCCTGGAGAAACTTATTATCTAGGGTTGTTGATTCTGACTCCTGAATGTGTGGGAGAGAGGAAACTGGGATGTGGTGCACTTTGAATAGTTAATAACTATTCAAAGTTAATAACTTTAACTTTCAATAACTTTAACTATTCAATAACTTTTGAATAGTTATTAACTATTCAAAGATGATGACAGTTGTTATAGATACGATTTGTAGTTTTAGAAAGTGGGTTTATATTCATTATCTTAGAGTTTCACAGCTACTTAGAATGATTGATACAGAGGTTTGTTTGCTCTTGAGAAATTGAGGAACTGTCTTGTCCACTTTAACTTTTTTTTATTTTTAGTTTTTTAAAGATTTTATTATTTATTTTTAGAGAAGGGAAGGGAGGAAGACAGGGGGGAGATAAACATGTGTGGTTGCCCCTTGTGTCCCCCCTACTAGGGATCTGGCCTGCAACCCCAGGCATGTGCCCTGACTGGGAATCAAACCAGCAACCCCTTGTTTTGCAGGCTGCACTCAATCCACTGAGCCACACAAGCCAGGGCCAAGTTGACATGTTTTAGTAAATAGTAGAGCTGCCATTAAGAAAAAAGGTTCAGAGGCTTGTGTATGTTCTGCTGAACCATAGCTTTCTACAGAACTAGGGCAAGAAGCTGGTGTTAGCAGCATAGCATATGTATCTTTACCATTGCTTTGAATTGTGACTTTGGAAATAATCACTTTTTACTGTGTACTCTCTGGTTTTCAAGTAGATTTTAAAGACTTGGTAATTTATGTCCCATAGTGTCATAACACTTCAAATGCTTTGGAAGAATGGGTCCTTTCATTATTTTTATTTTAATTTTTATTATGGTTTTGCCATTTTAATGTACTTTATCATTTTTTATTTATCATCGTTATCTTATTATTATTTTTTAAAGATTTTATGTATTTCTTTAGAGAGGGGGGGGAAGGAAAGGGAGAAAGAGAGGGAGAGAAACTGTTGTGCAAGACAGACATCAGTTGGTTGCCTCTCGCACACCCCTAGCTGGGGACCTGACCTGTCACCCAGGCATGTGCCCTGACTGAGAATCAAACTGGTGACCTTTTGGTTCACAGATCTACACTCAATCTACTGAGCCACACCAGCCAGGGCTTTATCATTGTTATTTAAATCAGACATTACATGAAAGCCACATTTCACATGTCACATGTTAGAATGGAAGGAAAGAAGAAATTCAGGAAAATAAAAAAAGTAGGCCGGAATTTATACATTCAAATCAATGCTACCTTTCTAAACAGTGACCTTGGGAAGCTATGTAAACTAGCTGTCATTGCTCAAAAGCATCCATTGGATCTTGTATTTTAAATAATGGCTTCATGATTTTATTTGCATCTGTACAGATAGATGTATTATGGAAGATGTATTTATTCAACATGAAAACATTAGTGAACTTAGTCAACAGTTTAGTTGTTGGATTTACATCATACTGATAATTAGTCTTCAGAACATTTTTAGCTAGTGTGTGTAGGTTCAATAGCAGAATTGTTTTTATGAGTATGATTATTGATTAGTTTGATAGAATGGGTTATCTTTGAATTAATGATTGTTTTTTTTCTCCTAGTCAGCAGATAAGCAGCGAGCCCTAGAAGAAACCAAAGCCTATACCACCCAGTCCTTAGCAAGTGTTGCCTATCTGATAAATACCTTGGCCAACAATGTACTGCAGATGCTGGATATCCAGGCATCCCAGCTACGAAGGATGGAATCATCAATCAATCATATTTCACAAGTGAGACAACACTATTTTCCTACTTTGTTTTGAGGAAACACTTAATAAACACAGGCAATCTGTGATGCTGGCAGTCTTTATTATGTGAGTTAACTTGTGTATGAGTTGGAAAGTACAAACTCAATATTACAAAATCAGTGTTTTTTTTTAATTCTGTCTTTTTGTGGAGTGATTATCTTCTCTGATTTTGATAGGGAAGTAAATTTTAATGGTTTCTATTACAACTCAATTGTCATGTTAAAATAATCAGCTTTGAGGTTCTAGCTGGGTGGTTCACTTGTTTGGAGTGTTGTCTTGTACACCAAAAGGTTGCAGGTTGGATTCCCGGTCAGGGCACATACCTAGGTTGCATGTTCCATCCCCAGTCAGGGTGCATATGGGAGGCAATCAATTGATGTTTCTCTCCCCCTCTCTAAAAATCACTAAACATATCCTTAAGTGGGGTGTTAAAAAAAAATCAGCCTTGGGATGAAAATTTTTATTTCTTCTGACTTTTAGCCAATCACACTTTTTATTATCTTTTTAAAAATATAAATGTGATAGCTGTTGGTAGGATTTTTGTTTACCAGCATGGTACCATATCCTAAAATAATCAGTGACCTTATAAAATTATCTTTATATAGAACTTTAAAAAAATCAGTATTCTACTTTTTTATTGTAAAAGTCATGCTCATGAGTATAGAAAGACAAAGAGAAATAGATGGGAAAAAAAACCATTTCCTTACTGCTCAAATTCTTCACTGTAACTGTTTTGATAGATTTTTTCCCAATACTTTTTCTTTTAAATAGTTTTTAAAGTGTAGTTGTGATTATGTTATGTATAGAATTTTGGATTCTGGTCTTTTACAACAGACATCTTTCCGTGATTTCGTATAAGCTCTTCATAAACATTTTCAGTCGCTGCATACTGTTACATGTATATATCATAGCTTTGCTAACCATTTCTCTATTTTGGGGCCATTTAAAATAATTCTGCAATGAAAAGCAAATTTATAATTGCAAAATGCACTTTTCATAACATTCAGAAAATAAAGATTTTGATCTGTCTGCTTCTCTTTCATAGGATCTTTTCAGGTTTTCTATTTTAGCACTTGTCATTTGAATAATGTGGGTAGTATTCAACACCCTTTATAATCCTCACCCAAGGATGTGTTTTTAGTGATTTTTTTTTTAGAGAGAGAGGAAAGGGGTGGAGTAGGGGAGAGAAAGAGAGAGACAGACAGACAGATGTAGATCAATTGCCTCCAGTAGGTATGTGCCCTGACCAAGAATTGAACCTGCAACCTTTTGTTGTACAGGATGGTGTTCCAAGCAACCCAGCCATCGGGCAAGGGCCAGCATCCTTTTTAGACCCAGATAATTGTAACTGTTCTGGAATAAAAAGAGTTTTAAAGTGGGCATATTATCTTTTTAAATATCTTTTAAAATACATATTTAGAGTTTAGGATGCTTCTGACATTGACTAATCCAATAAGTTTTCAAATTCTAAAGTTTAATTTCTGAAATTAAATCAGCTGGAAGCCAGATAATTGGCCCTGGCTGGTGTGGCTCAGTGGATTGAGTGCTGGCCTGCAAACCAAAAGGTTTCCAATTTGATTCCCAGTCTAGGGCACACGCCTCGGTTGCTGGCCAGGTCCCCAGTAGGGGGCACTCTAGAGCAACCACACATTGATATTTCTCTCCCTTTCTTTCTCCCTCCCTTCCTCTCTCTCTAAAAATAAATAAATAAAATCTTAAAGAAAAAAAGAGAAGCCAGATCATTGAATCTGTTACAGATTTCAGTTACATTTCTGTTATTAGAAAATTCATCAGATTGATTTAGAGGAGTTTCATATTTAATGTTATTTAATCTTAAATCTGAATTTGCCACTATAGGGTTTCTTCTATCCCATATAAACTTCTATAGACATTGAGTAATTTATTGCATGTTGTATTGCTGTGTCACTTAAACAAAACAATATAAAACAAAACCAAAAAACTCAGAACACAACAACAAAGAATTGGTGAGGTTTTGTTTTTTTTTTAATTTGTGAATTTTAATGAGAGTCTTTTCATTTTGAAAATACCTCCTAGTGGAAATAATAAGTGGAATTTTAAATGATTAAGAATATTATTAAATGGTTTTCTGTAGAAGGAGATATGTTGATTGATAATTTGATATAGAATTTCAAAGTTATACTTCAGAGACTTAAAGTTTCTGCATGTTTAAAGCCAAAGGACCCAAAAAGATAGAAGGAACTGCAAATGTAGAAGAGAAATAGTATATAATAGTTTCTAAAATGGAGGGACAATTTTTTATAGTTTGTAGGAGTAGGAGAGATTGTGAGGGTGGATGATGACAACAAGCAAATGACCATGAAAGATAATTGTGTATTTTCTGATTAGAATTCTGTAGTTCTTTAGTAGAGAAATGTAGCAGCATTAAGGAGGAGGGCAAATAAGTCTACTTTAGGTTGTAATTTTGTATATTAATTCATTAAATGAGAATTTTTGTTTTGAGTATCATAAATTTATACTTAGTTTATATGGTCTAATTAATACTAGCTTTTAAAGTTGTTATAAGGGAATAAATAAAGCACAATAGAGATGAATGGATAGGGATTAGTAGGTCGGAAATAACAGGAGCCTCAGAGCTGTCAGGTGTGCATGTATGTTGAAGAGTCTTCCTCTGCAGTTGAGTGTTGGAAAGACAATATCTGAAGAGGTGAGAGATCTGTAATTGTACAACAGCTGTTAGGTTTATGCAAAACAGTATGTTGGGTGAGGGGTTGAATAGGGAAAACAAGCAGACGGAGGCTAAATTTATGAAATAAAGAGTAAATTTTTAAAAAATTATGTATTTTTAGCATCTATCCTAAGGATTGAAATTTTTCAATTATATTAATGCACAGAAAGTTCTTTTATTTTGTTTTATTTATCTTTAAAGATTTTAAAAAAGATTTTATTTATTTATTTTTAGAAAGGAAAGGGAGGGAGCTAGAGAGAGAGAGAGAAACATTAATGTGCAGTTGCTGGGGGTCATGGCCTACAACCCAGGCATGTACCCTGACTGGGAATCGAACCTGGGACACTTTGGTTCGCAGCTCGCGCTCAATCCACTGAGCTATGCCAGCCAGGTATTTTTAAAGATTTTTAAAAATTTTATTTTTTATGGAGAGGGGAAGGGAGGGAGAAGGAGAGAGAAACATCAGTATGTGAGAAAAACATCGATCCGCTGCCTCTTGCACACACCCAACTGGGGACCTGGCCTGCAACCCAGGCATATGTGCTGAATGGGAATCGAACTGGTGACGGAGACTCCTTGGTTTACAGGATAATGCCCAACCCACAAAGCCACACTAGCCAGGGCAAGTTCTTTGTTTTAAAAGTCAATTGAATGTCAAAACTATTCAGTGCTTTTTAGGCTGAAAGATTATTCTGTAGTTTAAGAGAAAATATTTTCTGTTTATAAAGCAAATACTCAGTAAATACTCTAAAGCAAGGATTGGAAAACTTTTTCTGTAAAGGGACAGATAAGCCCTTCCTGGTATGGCTCAGTGGATTGGGTGTTGTCCTGCAAACCGAAAGGTCACTGGTTTTATTTCCAGTCAGGGCATGTGCCAAGGTTGTAGGCCAGGTCCCTGGCAGGGGCATGTGAGAGGCAGCTGATCCATGTTTCCAGCATCGATGTTTCTTTCCCTTTCTTTCTCCCTCTCTTCCCCTCTCTCTAAAATAAATAAGTTAAGATCTTAAAAAAAAATAAAGGGACAGATAATATTTTAGGCTTTCTGGGCCACATATGGTCTCAGTCTCATATTGTTCTTTGTATGTATATGTTTTTAAACAACTGTTTAAAAATATAAAAAACCATTCTTAGCTTGTGGGCCATATAAAAGCAGCCTTGAGCTAGATTTGGCATGTAGGCTGTAGTTTGCAGGTTCTTGCTCTAAAATACTGTTTTGTTCCCAAATGCTTGGTATTAAAATTTTATTATTATTATACTTTATTAAAAATATTATTATGTACTTAGTGGGAACCAGAAGGTTCTTAAGATATCTTGAGAGTAGATTTTTTTTTTCAATTTGGGCAAAAATACCAAGTTTGGGGAGTAGAATGAATTGAAGAAACAAAGTAGAGGTTCAGTCAGGTCAAAGATAAGATAACATGCTTTTTGGAATGGTAGTAGGTATCAAGAGTTATCATAATGTTTGTCTGGAAGACTGGTTCAGGACCAGTCAATATTATATATCTGAGCTATTTGATTCCTTTTCTCATCAGTATCCTTTTCCTATCTCCTGGGTTAAGAACCTTATCACATTTCAGCCTCCTAGTGCTCTAGCTCTTTGCTCCATTGTAGGGGAACTGAACACTGAGTAGGACTGGGAGGGAGGGAGGTGAGTGATCTAGGTTTCACCTTGGTTCTTCAGCTGATTTGGATGCCATTTGGCTTCTTTGAACTTCACTTATCTGTAAAATGATAGGACTGATGAGATGATTTCTGAGCTATCTTTATCTTGAATCTTTATTCTTCTGAGATTGCCAAAAATAATACTTGATTTGAATTTACTTTTTTTCTTTCTATTCTGTTGGCTCCACTCTTCACTTCAGTCTGTGCCCCCCTGACCTCAGCCGTCTGTCACTATGCTGTAACTGAACTGGTTCCCTGAGTTTGAATCTAAGGATGGGAATTTCATGACTTTATCAGCTAGGTATTAGGATGAAATACTTCAAAAAAACCCCAAAACAAAGTAATAGCCCATTCTCCAAATGTCAGAATTTTGAAATACAAGACAGTTGATTATGAATATTTAGTATAAGGCATTTTTTCCCGAAAGAACAATATAGTATAAAATAGTGTACTAATTTATACCACTCTTACCATATCCATACAGAAGTACAGGCATACCTTATTTTATTGCACTTCAATTTTATTACTTAAAAAAAAACAGAAACAGATTGAAGGTCTGTGGCAAACTTGTATCACCCAAGTCTGTTGGTGTTATTTTTCCAGTGGGCTAAGATGATTATTGGTATTTTTTTAAGTAATACAGTGTTTTTTTAACTAAGGTATGTGCATTGTTTATAGACACAATGCTGTTGCACATTTAATAGACTGCAGTATAGTATAAACATAACTTTATGCACTGGGAAACCAAAAAATTTATGTTACTCACTTTATTGTGATACTAGCTTTTTGCAGTGTTCTGGAACTCAACCTGCAAAGTCTCTGAGGTATGCCTGTATCAGGATAGTTTCTTGATGTGGTTTCCCTTAGGTATTTTAAGGATCATAATTTTAAAGAAATTCTATCACTAGCTTTCTTGCTGTTATATCAGTTCTTTGGAAGCATATTTTAAAAAACTAACTGAAATTTTAATCTTCAACTGAGATTAGAAGTTAAATTAACATTAACTATTTTCAAGAAAATGGAGTTATCAGAGCACACATTTAATTTTACTGAATACTTTTACAAGTATACATAACTACTTTTAGTCAGTATATCATTATGTGTAAGAATGAATGCTATTTACTGTGTCCATAAGTTAGTGTCCCTTTATGGTAAGTTTAAAAAAAGGCTTATAAAACATTCTTCAAACTAAAATTCTTAATAAACTTGTGAAATAAAAATTCTTAAAGCCAGTCCTGTCTCTTTTCTCAACTACTGAAAACAGTCAGTACTGCCTGTTCAGTTTATCATGACGCAGAAGAAGATCATGAGAGGTCAGAAGGCAGTGTGAAGACAGGGTGGTGTTTCTCTCATGCTCCTAGGTGCAGACTAGATTGGTCCAAGTGTTCAGGTAGTTAGCAGGTAGCAAGCAAAGGAGATCAGAAAGAATGATTATAAAATAATAGAAGAATGGAAGTAATTCTTCTGAAGAGTTAGGTACTGAAAGTGGAAAATCTAAACCCTGAGAAACTTAACATGTAAGATAATTTTTTTGTTTAAAAAAAGACTCTTCAAGATACGGATATATATGTATATATGGATATGGAGATATATATATGTATGTATATATATCCTTGTTTAAAATTTCCCAAATTAAGGAAATCCCACTAAAGGTTATCAGTTTTTAATTATGCATAGAAAGGAGGACTTATATAGTTCCTAGTTAGTTTCATATGTATAGTTTATATCATTTCATAAAAAATGAATAACTGAAAATTACCCAGTTCAGTTTGTTACTGATTTGTTTTATGAAAGGAGAATAATTTAAAGCATGCTGTAATTTGAATAATTAAATGCTCATTTGAAACATTAACTTACTAATGAAAACATTGAGCTATATTTAAAAGCAGCCAGCTCAGTTGAGTTAATCAACTGTAACCGTTTGATTGCGCATGTTTTCCCACACTGATGGGCAGCCAACTGAGGTAGTGCTATCCAGTACAGTCAGCTCTCGATTGTCTGTGGTAATGGGAAACAACAATGCATGGGTAAACCTAAAACAAAATACTGTCTGGTACCTTCCTGTCATCTGCTGTGGCCTGAGCACATGCTTGGATCCAGGATGGAGATGTGGGGGTGGGTCTTAGGCTTGCAAGGGAGCTGGGAGTCAGATTATCTCAAGATAATAAAACATATCCTGGAGGAACGCGGGTTTGGCTCTGTGTGGCTGATGTGTCATGGAGGGAACCTGCAGCAGAGCATGCAAGACCAGCTTGGCAATAGCAGTGAGAAGGATGGAGAAGCAAATTAAGTGTGTGTGAGTAATAATAGATGTTTAAGTCCTGCACAGTTGCTTAACAAGCAGCAAACAATAATAGTATTAATAGCAGTATACTTGCATTAGTTTTGATCTTCTTTGCTAGCGAAACATGTTTACTTGCCATAGGTGGGTGCTATAATTGAGCCTTTTCTAAATAAAAGTAAGTTTATTTTATCATATAACTACAGTCATACCTTGGCAATATTGTGGTTTTGGTTCCAGACCACTGCAGTAAAGTTGGTTATATAATCTTTTTGCTGGTGCTGGAGCATCTTGCCTACAATATGTTATAAAAAAATGCCAACACCTGTGAAACACAATAAAGCTAAGTGTAATAAACCAAACTATGCCTGTAGTAACTTTAGAAAACCAGGATGAAAAGGAAAAAAAAAGAAAACCAGAATGAAATTGAAATACTTTTTTTCTTATTAAAATTCTCCCGAAGTATCAATGCTGAATTTAACCTAATGCATTTTAGAATTATAACGTCAAATATTATGAAGGCAAAAACAGTGATTTCTGATAGGTATGAGTTTGATTTTGGAAAAACATAGTAACCACATTTTTGTTAAATATACATTGTAGGAACTCTACAAAAGGTCTCTTAAAGCCGATAACTGCCCCGAGTTCATGAATGTTAAAGCTGGATTTTAGGTAAACGTTGGGGTGTTCATTATGTTACTCTGTTTAATTTGAATATGATTATTGCATTTGCCAAAAAGTCTGTATATTTTTTCCCATAAAATAAAAGACACATTTTATATTTTCACCAATAACTTTATTGATTTGGATATTTTGAGTATGTCGGCTAGCTCCCATGTGGTATAACATCGATTGTTCTCAATTAAAGTCTCAGTTTGATCACTATCAAATTCAGCTGATCTACCCAACTGTGGAGCATTGTCTGGCAAGGAATCTCCAGCATGAAAGTTTGCAAACCACTTTTGACACATTTGATCAGTCACAGAACTGCACAAATTTTTTTTTCCTTGCATTTCAGTTGCTTTTTCACATTTCTTGAAATAAAAGTTAATATGCCGAAAATGTGTATTCTGTCTTCAGTATAAAATGACTACAAAAATACACCAATTTTGATAAGTTGTTTTTAAATACATGCTGATATGACAGCTGTCATAATACAGCTGAAGAAAACTGTTTCAAATGAAGTTAAAGACGATTAAGCACTATTAGAGCCATCTTATGGTAAAAACCAAATGAACTTTTTGGCTATTTGGCCAGTATTTTCCACAAGAGAAAGCTCTGAAAAATTTGACACAAGTGATTGCTAAAAACTTCAGAAACTTCTAGACCACACTTTCATCTTACTTATGGAATAGATTTATTCTCCATTAAGTTATTATTTGGACTCCAGATAAAACCATAGCTATTTTCTGAAGGTATTTTTGATTCTATCCAAGAAAATCCTATAGTTTAATCCAGTGTAGTAGTGGGGTGGCAAGAATACAAATTATATTCTTTGATTTTCTTAATCATACATTATTTTTATTACTGTAGATATTTTTAAAAAGTTAATGACACCAAATATCTATACTTAGGCATTCACTAGAGGTATTAATCTTTAGTCAATGCTTGTTTAAAGTTTGGAAACAATTGATAGTTGAGAGTAAAAAATGATAATGTAGGGGTCCAGCAAATTAGTCTGTCTTCTACTTTATTGGCTCTCAACCAGGGCATTTTTACCTTCAGAGGAACATTTGGCAGTGTCAGCCGTTTTCCTTGTCACAGCCTGAGGCAGGGTGTGCTGCAGGTATTTACTGGGATGCTGCTTCATTCCCACCCTGCGGTGCTCAGGACAGCCCCCCACAACGAAGAATTTATGTCCCAAAATGTCAGTAATGTCTATGCTGAGAAATCTTGCTCTAATTTTTCTAAGATATAGTCATTCTTCTAAAGTAGACAACTAGAAACATTATATAGCCAAACTAACATATTTTGACTTTCTATAGACATGTGTTGAGAATTACTTTAAAATATGCCTTTATTTTTTTACTGAGAATTAATATAAGAAGCAAAAAAAGAACATTTTTCTCTTTGTAGTTCCTTCATCCATTTCCATTTAGAGTTTAATGCTGAAAAAATTTTCAGTTTCTTGATAAAGGGGTACATTTCCTTGCAACTCATATTTCTACTTTGCCTTCTCTCCCAGGAAGCTAAGAGGCCAATTTTATGCTATAATAGTAACTATCCCTTACTTAGGATTATAGGCTTGAGATCTTTTCCTTTGCTATGTTGGTCCTCCTTTTATTGTTACCATAAAGGTCTGTATTGTTTTGGGCTACTTGTATATTAATGTAAGCAATAAGTGGAAAGTTGCTCCCTCCTTTTAATTTTCCAGAAATTTATTAATGTTTCCAGCATGAAAATTTGAAATTAAAGTTCCAATTTGCTATAGTCTTAAGAATTTTATTATAGTTGTTTGGGTTTGCATTCTTATGGTTTTATTTCTAAATAAGATAATTACATTTCTTAAAACCAAGTATAGTAGAAACAGTGTTTCAAGGACTGCATTCTGATAATCTTTTATTAATATGACAAAGACCAGTTTCATAAAAATAAGTGCATATTTTATTTGGTTTTTGTTTATTTTGAAACATACTTAAGTGTGAAATCCTCCCAGTCTATATTTTTAATGATTCAGGATGACTCATTACAAATTAATTCAGGATGAGATTTGTTTCCATTTCTCTGAAGTTAAAATAAGTAAATTCCAGTATCATTACTAATGTGCAAAGTTCTTTTCTCTGTTATAGCTCCCCCAAGCCGTTGACAAAGAAAGCAGATTTCATAATATACCCAACATGCACAGAAAAAGCTCAGGTTATTTTTGTCTTAAAAAGAAATACTTAAAGTGATAAGGTTATACTACCTCAGCTAGTCTTTGATTTGATGCTTTATTTAGATATTTATTAGTTCTGAAGCTTATAGATTATATTGCTTTTAAGATCTCTTGGTTGAAATAGGCTTTGAATTTGTTTCAAGTTTCCTTCATATTTTAGGTAGTTTAGAAAGATAAGTCATCAGCTTTCAGATTTTTAAAAGTGGTATTCAATAATGTCATGATGGTTATCATCATTTCTTTCCACTTCTATGTTATTACCTGGTTCTTCTTTTAGAAGGGGAAAATTGAAGTAGGGCTGGGAAGGAATTAGCAAGTGTGTATTACTTGCTGCTTCAGGCAGGAACGGTGGGAAGAGATGTGAACAGTTTTAGTAAAGTGTATTCCAAACCTTTGGATTGCAACCCACACTAAAAATAACATTTTACATTGTACCCAGTACACAACTCTGTACATTTTTATATATGTAACAAATAAATGTTTCAAGAAACAATACTTAGTACTATGTGTATTTACAGTGTGATATTTCTATTTTATTTCATTTAAGATAACTGCTGCTCACATCCCACTAAATTGCAACCTGCAGTTTGAGAAATGCTGTTTTATTAATTGTATAAGTTTGTAGAGAAATTCATCCTCTATTAGCAAATAGAAGACTGTGAGTAAAGGCACATGTAATCTATGTGAATATTTAATATATAAAATAATGAAATATTTTAGAATCTTTGTGTCATGATAAAATACAAGCCATTTTACCTAAGTAAAACTGTATTTTAACCTCCCTTTTTAAAAGCGTTTACTTTCATAGATTAAAAATTAGAAATTATATCATAGGTTATTTTTCAGTGTAACCAGATTAACCACTAGGGCTTTCTTAATCATTACATTTGGCTAACTCTTAATTATGGGGAGAAAACACAGCATGCTTTAACCCACTGGGTGGCACACTTTTTCTGTAACCGCCTAGCTGATAAGCACCTGAGGCTTTGCAGGCTGTCAGGTCTCTGTTAGAACTACTCATCTGTGCCATTGTAGTGTGGGGATACATAAGCAGGTAGAATGGCGGGGTTCCAATAACATTTTATTTGTGGAAACTGAAATTTGAATTCCATGTAATTTTTACACATAACAGCATTATTTTTCTTTCTACTTTTTCAACCATTAAAAATATAAACACAACTTGTAGCTTTTGGGTTGTGAAGAACAGGCGGTGGGCCGTACTTCATCTGCCAGCCACGGTATTCCAACCCCTGTTTTAGTCTAAAACTGGAGAAAGTCAGTAATGGTCCAAAAAGGAGAAAACTGAACAGTTGTGGTTAAGAATATGAATTATGATATTAAATCTTTTGAACATTTATGTTGACTTTTCTGGATATTAGAGCTATACATTTTTGTGTTACATTTATATTTTTCAGACCGTTGATATTCATAAAGAGAAAGTTGCAAGAAGAGAAATTGGTATTTTGACTACCAATAAAAACACTTCAAGGACACATAAGATTATTGCTCCAGCCAACCTTGAACGACCAGTTCGTTATATTAGAAAACCTATTGACTATACAATTCTAGATGATATTGGACATGGAGTAAAGGTAAGTATAATTTTTGTCAAGTTTTTTAAAAACAATAGCCCAAATTGGAACTAACTTCTTGGAAAATGAAGCTATTATCTTTCCTTCCCTAGAGAGCCAAGTCTTGGCCCAGTTACGGTTCTGAAGATTCCCTACTGCTATAAACTAGTTTTATCTTTAGTTGCTGCTGCTTAGTGCTGTGTTCTCCAGTTTTAAATAGTTATCTTTGAATGAATTGCATTTGCTTAATTATTTATGATAACACCTCACATATATGATAAGTGTGGTATAATCTTTCTAATTTTTTAATATAACTGATTAAAAATCATTCAATGTGTTATTAAAGTATTTATTTTAAAAATTTATCAGCCAACTTTTGGCATTAGAAAGAACATAATTAAACAAAAATGTACTTTGATTTTTCTAAAATAATTTTAACATTTTGAGTAAGAATAGTGTAGATAAAAGTAGTATGTGAATTAATATTCCTGCTGCTTTTGCATATATAGCCATTATATTTTTTTGGCTATCTTCTAAGGTGTATTTGAGTGCCTGCTATGTATACAAAATACCATGATCAAAAATTGACGGGTATATAAATTTTATTTAAATTGGTATTAGTACTTAAGAAAGTATTTGGTGTTTCAGCTGAGTATAAAGTTACTCAAATGTTTGCATTTCATCAGTGATTTTAAAGACAATGAAATGACTTATCAAATGTGACTTTGAATAAATATACATGCTTATAAGTGAAACTAGTTTATGCAGTTGATTTATGACTCTGTAAGCAAATTTAAATTAAAAAAATGTCCTACACTAATATGGCTAGAAATCAGTTAAATCTAACTTTAATTTAGATTTAGGTGAATGAAAATGTACAGTGTAAAGTTTTTAAAAAAATATTTTTTTTCCTCAGAATTTTGATAATCACTATTATTTGGAATTTGATATTTAATTTTATAATGAATACCTACATGCATTTTAGATTACTGTATTAAAGCATGTTAAAATAAGATGTGTAATTAGATGGATAATTAATAACTGAAATTTATTCTAACTTGGGAAAACCTTTTGAAATTTATTCAAGGCTAGCAACTGCTAATAGAAAATTTTAGTGCACTGCCAGAATCTAATGACTAAAAGGCACTTAGAATGTATAAGAGGGTGTGCACACTTCATCTTTGTGCTTGTTCTCTTATATAATTAAAAAAGGTGATTTTTCCACTCCAATTCTTATTTAATTCTCAAGCAAAGTATTATTGTTTTGGGACTCTGTAGTCTTTTTCATTGTTTGAACTTTTAGTGTTTAGAGGTCACTAATTTGAAGAAATCTTTAATAAAGTTAAGTTTTTGAATAAAACAATGTCATATAATTTCATCAAAAATCTCTTGTTCATGACACATTCTGCTTTAACCACTCTTTCTATGATCTACTGAAACATTATTTTTTAATGCTAAATGCTTAACTTGATTTTTCTTTGTTTTTTCCTTTCTCTTCACATCCTGAAGTTCCAACTAACCTTTCAATGCTTTTTTTCCTTACCTCTTTTATTTGCTCCATTTATGCATTAAGTGGTTGCTTAGATTTAAGGTAAGAGATTCCAGGGCTGGATTTCCATTCTTTGTTCTTATGTAGAATATTACATATGGGGAGTGTAGAGCTATGTGGCAGTTGGCCTTTTAAAACCAAAGGATAATTCCTCTTTCTACTTATTTTTTATTTTTGTTGTGCAGCTTTGTGGTGTCTTTATGTTCCATGAGGGCAGTTATTTTGTCTGTTCACTGCCCCATCGTGTGTGCCTCGAACAGTGCCTGACTGTTCATTAGGTGCTTAGTAAATATTTATTTAATAAGTGGTTATTTTGCAATGTTGATATATTTTTCAAAGCTGAAATGTGTGTTATCCTATCATAAAATGTCATTATGAAATAAAGTTAGCTGGATTTTGTAAATGTAGACATTTTGTTATGGATTGGAGAGCCAACGAATGTGCTTTATTTAACCCTCCCCCTGTGTAATAGCTTTTTTATTCTATAAATGGTGTGCTTCATTATATATCTTGTGGCCATTATATCATTATCTCTTGACTCTTAATGTAAAGAAATTGAGAAGCGGAAAATATTGTTACAGGATTTTTTTTTAAGTTGCAGTATCACGTATTTTAAAAAAACAAAATTAGTCTTTTTTCTTAAATTGCTATGTGAAATATGTGTTTCAGTATAAAATCACTTTAAGAGTTTTCAAACTATTATATGCAAAACATAAAAAGTGCATGATAATGTTTCACAAAATCCAAGTTAAGAATTAGAGAAATATTTCCTTTTGTTATTTGTTTAAGTAACATTTTATTGTAGTATTTTGGAGGTTTAACAGTAAAAGACATTCTAGTATATTCAAGAAATCTGTCAAATAGTATGTTACTAAAATTTTCACCAAACTGACCGTGCATTTCCTTTGTCCCCCCCCCCCCCCCTTAGGTGAATTGTATGACTTCTTTTCAAATACTCAGTTGTTTGCCATGTCTTCAGTGTAGAAAGTGATAACAAGAAGACCGGATAACTGAGATCTGAGTTATAACTAGCTAGTAACCATGGGGTTACAGAAATTTCTGTGGTAGGGACACATGACTAGAGAAGCCCAGGCAAATGCTCGTGTTGTGTGATTGATTTCCCCAGGGGTGTCCAACCCATGGTCTGCATGCCATATGCAGCCCAGGGTGGTTATGAATTTGACCCAACACAAAATCATACATTTACTTAAAACATTGTGAAGTTTTTTTGTGTGTGATTACATGTCGCAGTGTATTTAATGTGTGGCTCAAGACAACTCTTCTTCCAGTGTGGCCCAGAGACACCAAGAGGTTGGATACCCCTAGAAGAGTGTTGGCTAAATGCCCTAGTTTTGGTGAATGAAGCATGTAGAATAGTGAGGATGTTCCTTTTGCATAAAATAGGTAGAACTAGACCCAAAACCATGTGGCTACCTTGGCTCTTTTCCTTTAAAGCCTGTATTCAAATTATGATTATTGATGTGTTAGCCTCCAAAGTGAATGAAGTACACAGAGATTAACTGAAGGAAAAGCACAAAAATGGATCAATTCTTTTCCCTGAAAGTTTAGACCAGCTTGCCTAAGCTACTACTATTCTATGATCATTTCCTCCAAATCCTGCTATGATTTCTTCTTGATCATCCTGGATTCAGGATCTCCATGTAGGAGATAGGCCAAAATGAGTGGGAAATGAGAGGGCCTTGAAAGGAAGATTTTGGATAAGACTCCTTAACATCTTTGCTCTTTATACCAAATAGCTCCACTCTTGAGTACAGTGGCTCTGTACAGTGTAGATGGTTTTACTGTACCTGAGCGGAGTGGACAGGGTGGGGAGGGTACCCTGAGTTTATCCTAGAAGCTAGACTGTGCCAATGCTCTGTCTTCCTTTCTTCCTGTTCCTATTTGTGAATATGTCTGTCTCTCTATAAACTTGAGGCACATTAATAATTTGGGGTAAACCAAAACAGAGTAGAGTGAAAAAACTAGTCTGCATATAGCAAATCATTTCTCCTTTTATGCTGGAAAAAAAAAGACTAGTGGTTTTGCAAGGGTGATTGATGGAATAATTGAATATATCAAGGTATAAAATAGGATTAAAGAAAAAAAAAGTTAAAGTTGTCAGGGACTACAAGTAACAAACTAGTCCAGTAGTTTTTCAGCTGAGCTTCTTGGTGACCTGTGGATTACATCAGGGGCCTTAGAAGCCGCCCGATGTTCGGTAGGACCGTTGCTACTTTGATTTCCTCCTCAGCTCTTCTTGAGCTTTGCTTTTGCTCTCATTGCTGTCAGATTTGATGCCTTTGGGACAGACACTAAACAAAGTTTGTACTTTAGGGTCAGACACGTGAGAATTGACTCAGAAGAGACCTCCATGCTTAAAAGTTGAATTTCTAACATTTTATACCTCATGTTGTGGTGTTTAATAGTTCTTTTCATCTGACATTTGGGTTGTTTTTTCTTCAGTTGACTGAGGAAAACATTGTAGAGTGTAATTGATAACACCTTTGAACACAATGTGGTGATATTTTTACAACAAAAGGCCTAAAAAGCCAAAGGATAGAATGCAGTATTGGAAATGTTTTAATAGGTACCAGAGGCCATGTTAAAATGGAATGTACCTTGAAGTGGGGTTCTGTTCCCTACTTTTTATTTTTATTTTTTATTTTTTCAATATTTTATTTATTTTTAGAGAGGGGAAGGGAGGGAGAAAGAGAGGGAGAGAAACATCAATCAGTTGCCTCTCGAACACCCCCAAATGGGGACCTGGCCCTCAACCCAGGCATGTGCCCTGACTGGGAATTGAACCAGCGACTTTTTGGTTCACAGACCAGCACTCAGGCCATTGAGCCACACTAGACAGGGCTACCCCTTATTTTTATAGTAAAAAGAGCTTTAAGACTCTGTTACTGATATATTTTAAATGGATTTTTCTGCTTTTGAAAGCAGTAAAGTTGTCAATGAAGCTAAACTTAAGTACTTTTTAAGTAAGTGTATTAGTTTAATCAAAAATAGTAAAGACTTATCTGTTAGTGTAGTATTTCAGTTGAACATTGCACAAGCCGATTCTATATAATTAACAAGGAGGTGGTTATGGGTTTATTTTATAATATGTTAAAAATATAACACTTGAAAATTTTTCTTGGCATATTGAAGGTCTGTAACTTAACTCTATGTAAACTATGGGTTAAGTTTTTCACTTGAGTGCAGTTCTTTAGCAAGTGTTGGTTATTAACTACAGAGAATGATAAAATGCTCCTCATATTTCTAGCTTTCAGATACAGCATTCATTTAGTACAACGTTGGGAAAAAAAAACTCTGTATTAACAGCAACCCCTGGTAGACCTATCTGGTTTTGCCGGTTCCAGTCGTGAGCCACCAGTTCTATTTGGCAAAAGTCAGCTGTCAGAAACGATTTTCAAAGTCAGGCAGGAGTTTGTCCATCTTTACTCCTGATATCTTACTCTCATTTCTCTATCTTGGGTTATTTCTGGAGTCTTGGCACCTTAGGCTTTTTGTCTTTCTAATTCGGTTGGTACATTTTACCTCTCTCCTGAATTCATACTCGAATTCCCGATTTCAGCTTTACTTTCCTGTATAGGGTCTCCTGGTCCTTTTCCTGCTAGCCATGAGAATTGAAGTAGGAACATACATTCTCTGAGGAGAGGGATAGAGATTTCTAGGAAGCCAAAGAATTATGTCCTGGGTGGGACTAAAGGGAAACAGTACTGGACAGCGATGAAGGCCCAGGGGTGCTTGACCACAGCTTCCTCCTGCCCATCTTCACCACTCCACATCCAGACGCGCTCCTCTGGAGATGACTCCTCTTTAAATCCTGCTCTTTTTAATTTAGTAGTCCCGCTCAGATTTTTCCCTATGAAACCTTCTGTAGCTATTTCTCCTCACATTGATAATTTCTTGGGGGGGAGGGTTTTCTATATAATTTGTAGAAATTATCAGTCCTTTTTGTTTGAAACATACGAGTTACAAATTCCAAAATACTATAAATTCTTTAGAAGCAATCATTTTATAGACCTTTGTGTTACCTCTGGTGTCCCACTTATTTTTTATAATCACTTACCCTTGTACCTAGTAGTCGGGTAGGTGGTACGTGGTGGAGAAATGAGGGATGTATCACAGGTATTATTAAAAATGTGTGTGCCACTGTTATATCACAGCAGGTCACCTGTCAATAGGTTTGTGTTTTTTTTGTTTGTTTGTTTTTTTGTCATTATTGTGTTTTGTTTTTTGTTTTTAGTAGCAGAGGCGATGTCCTTATTGAACCTGGCTGGCCAGCTTTATAAGAAATACTGAAGTTCGCAGGGTACTTGAAAGCACTGAGATTTGTAATGAGCATTGTATTATATGTCAGGGTTCAAGGAGGTATTGAACGTATCCAAAAAGGTTAGAGCAGGAAAGGGAGGGGCACTGTAGAAAAAATAGTAAGGCATTAGAATTGGCCCGATGGTTAGTGCTAGTTGTAGAGATTTCTTTCCAAAGCCTGGGAGACCAGACCATTCTTTGATCATAAAGGAATTGCTGCTACCCCTTGTATTATATGTATTCCTTAGTCACAGGCTAGTGGGAAAGTATTTGAGCTGTGGCCGTGCATTAACCTTCATCACCTGAATGAATATTTTTTCTGTTTTGAGGGTTTCTCTCTAGGAGGGGAAAAAACCCTGGGACCTTTCTTACCATTCTTCCTTCCTTGTGCCTAATACCTCCTTTACTTAGCTCTTAGTGATGACTTTCCCCTTTATGGAATCAAAAAATACCCACATAATTAAATTATTGTTGCAACCAGCCACCAAAGTTTCATTCTTCCAGTTCCCAAATAAAACTGCGAAAATTGTAATGGGCACTCGCACTCATGACTCAGGACCATTAACTACACATTTAAGTGCCAGATAGATAGTTCTGCTTATGTTTGCAATTTTTTAAGTTTCATGTGGAATTGTTATTATGAACTAGGTGCAGAATTATTTTGTTTTCTTTCTTCTGTGTTTGTGGTACATGTGTTCTCAGTCTTCCCCCCTCCTTTCTCCCTCTCCATTCCTCTCTTCCTCTTTACCACATACATAGCTTAGTTGTGTGTGTTTTGTTTCTTGTCAGGAAATATTATTTTCCTCTATAAACTTTCTTCAAAATAGTTTTTAGTACCATGATGACTATCCAGAAAATATTTTATAAGAATATTTTAGACTTAAAATATAGTTTCTTAACTTTGATTTTAATACAAATCCCACCTCTGATTAAAAAAATTAAATTTTGTTTGGAAATTATTCCTGTTCTCTTCCCTTTTCCTCAAACTAGATGGCAGGTTATATTCTATGTAGTATATTTATTATTTTACTTAGCATAGAAGCCGTTTACAAAAACTCTTTTTGCTTAATATAAAGGTAGCACAGTATTAGTGAAATATAATTATAAATTTTTTTCAACATTCTATAGGGACTCTGGTTTCTTCAGTGATTGAAGTTACTTATTCAAACCTCATTAACCAAACAGATACAGTCATATGATGATTCTACAAATATGAAATGCAGCAAATTTTATTTATAGAAATGTCTACCATATTTTAATTTATAAATTGTGTACTTTATATTTTGAGGGCTAGATTAAAAGACTTAAAGAAGATACTGCAATTTAAACAAAAACGCCTTACATACCAAAACCTTAAATCAGAGTTGGAAAGCTGTTTTCAAGTATTTTAGCTATTCCATGTATAGAATAAAATTCTCTTCTACTTTTTTCCTATTCCTGATCCTCTTTCTTCCTTTATAGCAAATGGATGTAGTTTAGTGTTTGGTTCACCTACTTCTCCTTCATCACTTGAAGTAACCTTGGGATTTATGTTGTTTAAGGTTGAGCTTAAAGGACTTTGGTTACTAATTTAAAAAAATCTTCTGGTGTCATAAATTAAAATTTATTGTTTTAAAAGCTATTGGTTGTCATATTACTCCTAAAATTTTCCCCAAATGTGGATTGATTTTTAAAAAAATCTTCTGACATTTTCATTTTAAGATATGATTAGTATACCCCTCTGCTTACTAATGAGGGGGAGAGCAAGGATAAGTTAATCTTCTTTCTTACTTGATAACTAGTTTGTTTTATATTTGTTGTTAAAAAGCAACAACAAAAGGGTTACCATAAATGCTTCTCTTTAAAAATACTGACATTTCAAAGGTATGACAAAGGTAATGACATTTGTCATTAAAGATTGGTTTATCATCACACACAACTTGCTCACTGGGCTGTTCATTTGAAGAGTTTGTTTCTTAATATCATTTCTTACCTATTCAGATGACAAGTAATATTTTAGGATTTTAAAAAATTCTATGTAGTTTTGATAGCCTCAGTATTCTGTATACAATTATAATTTGTTTTCTTAAAATTTTATTTTTGAAATTACATATAGAAATGTATTCTGATTTCATTGGTGTAGTATCTTGGAATTTCATTTTACAAGCATAATTTGAATACTGTAGACATTCTTATTAATCCTTTTTTGAAGTGTTTGACACTCCAAAATATGAGGGGCTGAAAATATGATCAGGCATAAACCTATATGGTAAACATTAACTCAAACCCATTGGTAATCTCAAACAGTTTGAGATTGCATTTGAATTATATTTGTGAATGACTTCTCATAGCTCCTTAAAATATCCAGATTTTTAGGGCTTTCTGCATAAATGCTGACATACTTCTTTTGTGGCATCACTGTTCCCTTATCTCCCAGCTTTTCTACATTTGCACTTTCAGTTGGGGTTAGAGTAGTGAGGAGTAAGGCCCAGCTCAGATTTGGGACGGTGTCGCTTCCATCTTTCCTGTGATTGAATTAATCTTCATTTTGGGCCAGAATGGGTTTAATTCCCATTGGAACTAGGACATTGCCTGTGGTCCCTGTACTGTTCACAGGTGGATGGGATAGCTCAGCCCTAACATTCCAGTGCAGATGTTTAGGAACATGCCTTAATTTCTGGCAGTTTACAGGTAGGTGATTCCTTCATATGAGAACATTAAAGAAATCTGAATTATAAGGCTGATCTGCTGTTTAAAAAACTAAAATTTTATAGGTATATCATGCAATTTAACTTTATATTCTCTAGTTACAATGGAGCAACACCGTAATTGCTTATTTTATTTGAGAAACATGTATTTTGTTTTGTATGATATACTTACTCTCTAGAAAGACAAGGACTTGCTTAAGGGCATCATTGAGTCTGACTAAGTTTATTATTTAAGGTTTTTATAGTTATCCTATTTAATTTCAAATTGAATATATTATCAAATAGTCCAACCAGTGATCTGTTGGTGTGATGGCCTAATGGCAAATAAAGTCTTTGCATACAAGTTTATAATTATTTGAAAATTTCATGTTAGGAAGAGTCCTTTGAGTACAACTGTAGAATAATATAGAGTAGATACTGCATATGAAATGCATGGCCTCTAATTTTTTTGCTATTTAAACCTTCCCCTTCTTTGTTAAATAGCATAATGTTATTTCCCCAAAGTGGCACTTTGTTTTGCTGCATACAAGTTGAGTTTTTCTTAAAAATTTTTTAGGTGAGTACCCAGAATATGAAGATGGGTGGGCTGCCGCGTACAACACCTCCAACTCAGAAACCCCCCAGCCCCCCTATGTCAGGGAAAGGGACCCTTGGGTGAGTATATAACTATGTAATAACTGGCAACTATTTCATGTAGTGTTGTTGAAAACTAAACACTACTTATACTTAAATTATTTTTTAATACTTGAAAAGAGAACATTTTGTTCCTAGGATTATCTTTTTTGTGTGTAATTTTCCCTTTTCCTGGGAAACATTTTTATACTTTAAAAAGATTTTGTTTAGAAATTATTTTTCTAATGAATTTTGCATTTAAGATAAAATACTAGTCCAAGTTCATGCTTTACTATAAATTGCACTCATAATTCTTATTTTCATAAAAGTTTTAGTCTTTTGTATTATAGTTGGCTATTATTTAGACTTCCTCTGAAGAGCATTGTATAGATTACAAAATTTGGTAATCTCACTTTAAGAGAATATGAGCTTCAATTTGGATCTATAGAGGTGGGTTCTGGATTTGACTTTTGGCAGAAATGGTTAATTAATAGAAAAGGTTGCCTTTTCTTCTGTAGCATCATAGTACAAAAAGTGGGTTGATCGTGGAGTTTTGTGATCAGATGGGCATAATGTACCCCAGAAGCCAGATGGCCAAATTGTGGTCCAGCTCTGCTCCTGCTCTATGGTCTTACATAGTCAGCTTCTTAGCAGTTCAGCTTTTTCATCTGTAAAAGGGGGTAATATCTGTTGTCTATCAACTTTTCAGAGTCACTATCATCAATTGGATTTTTTAAAAAGTGTATAAAACAAAGACAAAATGCTGTAACAACCATTGGCTTTATGATTTATGCTTAGAAATTTCTAATTGACAAACTTGTTTTTGGCCCCCTCACCAAAAAAAAAAAATCTGACATAAATGAAAAGCACAAAAAACCTAATCAAGTGTTGTGGATCAGAACAAGACAAAGATGAGTAGGGGTAAAAAGGAGGATAATGTCGGAAGAGGTTAGAGTAAAGACAATGGGAAACAAAAGAATAAAAATGAATTCTAGCCAGGAATAGGATTTTATTTGGGGTGGACAAAAAAATTTCTGCTTAGAGAAGAATGAATCTAGTAAATCAAATAAAATGTAAACTTCAGGGTAGAATGTAGATGACATGCTAGGGTATAATTTTGCAGTGGTAAGAGTAGACAGATTAAGAGGAAGACTTTTCCTTATTTTCCTGTAAATGTCTACTATTATTTGATCATGTATCGTACCTAAGAGATTCTTAGCTTTTAAATCAGGGTTGTTAGCAAGCTAACACACTGTAGTCTTTAATAAAATAAAACTTTCTCTTACTCTCAAATTTTGAAGATTTCCTCATATGCCAGTATTTGTTTTCCTTGTGTAGTAGTAAGAGTTTTGCAGGGTCCTCAGAGTCTCTGAGCACCACATGCTGGTTGATGGTCACAGCCTGGCCTTTTTTGCAGTCTCTGCGTAGCCACCGTATTTTGTTACTGTGCCCCTTGTGTTTTATCTTATGTTTATCATTTTCCTCACTGTATAGTTCTCAGCCAGCAAAGGGTTTTTTTCTTGGCTCGAAACAGAACGTTGAAACACAGAACATTTTTTTGTCTGGGAGAAATTGTCTGGAAAGCAGATGTTTAGAGATTAATCAGTTTCTATTTTATGTTTTTTTAGTATTTACAACATAATTTCAGAGATGCCAAAACTTCTTTTTAGTATTTTAAATGCAGGGTCCTGACATTCCTTCTTCCTTTGCCCAGTATCTCATCTAATGCCCCTTATTTATTTATTCATTCATTTAGTTAGTTATTTTTAAAGATTTTATTTATTTACTCTTAGAGGAAAGAAAGGAAGAAAAGGAGAGAAAGATCAGTGTGCAAAAGATACATGATCAGTTGCCTCTTGTATACCCACTACTGCGGACGCGGCCCGCAACCTAGGCCTGTGCCTTGACTGAGAATGCAACCAGTGACCCTTCGTTTGTAGGCCAGTGCTCAGTCCACTGAGCCACACCTGACAGGGCTATTTGTAATTATTAATGTATGTATGTATTTATGCAAGAGATTTTGAGGGTGGTAGAGTGGATGGGTCAATGCAAAGTGATCTCACCCAAAATTGGTGAACCATAATTTGAATAACCCAGCAGAGCAGTATTTAAAGAAACCTTGGAAGCTTTGAGGGAGTGAATTATTGAGAAATTTGAAGTTAAGTGAGCAACGTCATTTCAGGAGAAGAAAGCTTTTTAATTTTCACATTTTGAGATCCCAATTTTTATTCTTTTAAAAACCAGAATCTCATGTGCAAAATGTCAGTTGAGTATTTATTACTGTCATAAAGAATTAGGAAACCATGTGTTGTACACCTGAAACTAATACAAAATAACATTGAATGTAAACTAATTGAAAAAATAAAAGAAATTTAAATTATCTAAATGTTAACACACAAAAAAAGAATTGGGAAACAATATTTCCTTTCTTACTCTTCTTGTTCTCTTCCTTTAGAAGGAAATTTGAAGGAAAAAAGAGAAATATGTTAATAAAACCTCATTTAGAAACAGGTAGTCTTTGTCTGATTTTCCTTTTAAATGTTGAACTCTGAGGGAGAGTAAAAGGCAAGAGATTAAGGTGAAAGTTAAAGGAGGAAGTGAGGTGAGCATGGAAGATGAGATTAAGTTATTTTCATGTGTAGATATAGTTTAATTTCTGTGTATTTAGTATATAGAAAAGGAATTTCAGGGTTATAATTGCTATGATCATCAGTGTGGGGGTTGTGGAGCCTGTCTTTGAGTATCTTTGGTTAGGGAGAGAGGGGTGAGGAAGATAATTAATTAGTGCATTCATGGAATGCAGTTGGGAGACTTTGACATGATACTAAAGTAACTTGAACTCAACCAAAAAAAAAAAAAAAAGAGTCTGGGAAACATTGGCTTACCTGGTGGTAAAATCTTTATGCTCAATGAGAATGAATGAACAAAATTGCATTAGCACAGGGAAATGAGGTTGGAGACTAAAAAAATAACTCATCAAAACCCTAATGACAGAGAAGTGATACTTAAGGAAAGACTGAAATTGGTAGCTGGGTTATGTAAAAACACATCTTTCTATCTCTAAGTACAAATCGTATTTCACTACTGGCAACTCTTTGAATTGATTGTGCCGAAACTTGCTAATCACACGATACATACGCTCTTCTTTTTGTAGGCGGCACTCCCCCTATCGCACACTGGAGCCAGTGCGTCCTCCAGTGGTACCAAATGATTACGTACCTAGCCCAACCCGTAATATGGCTCCCTCGCAGCAGAGCCCTGTGAGGACAGCTTCTGTGAATCAAAGAAATCGAACTTACAGGTATTTTCTCTACCTCAGCGCAAAGTGTGATGGTCATAGTACCATAATTTGTTCAGATAACTTCAGTTAAATCTCTCTCATTTTCCAAGCACTAAGTTCTTTTCCTCACTCTACTCTCCCAAACCTCATCTGATTCCACCTCTCTCTCCTCCTGTTCTGATGCAACTTTGAGCAGTCAGGAAGTTGGGGGAAAAAGACATGTTCAGTGCAAACTTCTCTGCAAAATTAATAGTTATAATTGACCTTAAAAAAATTATGGGCCAGATATGGGAAATTTCAAGTTGTTTTTTGGTGGAACTTTACAGATGAAAAACTATATGCAAGAAAACATTCATATGGGATAGTATATCAGGATAGTACAAATAAAATTAAATAATGTGTTCAGGAAAACTATGTTTTATTATAAAAGGAGTTTCTTCAGACAGGTATTAAACTGAAGTAAAAGGAAGTATTATTATTTTTATGTGTTGAACCCATCATTTATCATTTATGTTCATCAATTTTTTTCTTCTTTCTTAATTTCTTTAATAGAGGCTTTTTCAAGGGTGGTCAAAACAAGTTTCTTGAAGTCAGCTTTTCCCCCTACTAATAAATTCATATTTGAAGTGGACGGCTTGAATTATTTTTATTGTAGCTATATTCATTTTGCAAAATGTTGGGAAATGCTGGAGATCTTACTGTATATAATACTCATGTTTTGGTGGTTCCTGTTTCTTTAGCAGCAGTGGGAGTAGTGGAGGAAGCCACCCAAGTAGTCGGAGCAGCAGTCGTGAGAACAGTGGAAGTGGGAGTGTAGGCGTTCCCATTGCCGTTCCTACTCCCTCTCCTCCCAGTGTCTTTCCAGGTAAAACATGAATGGTGCTTCACCTTGACTTGTCCTTTCTGAATTTGAATTCAATTTCTGATTTAATTACAGTGGGCTTTCTTCATAATCAGAATTTATTTTCCTTTAGGACTCCATATATGTTGGGAAATCTTTATTATGCATTTGTGATTTTTAACCAACTGATTTGTAAGTTTATGCTCACACACTTCCCTGTAATTTGGTTTATGTTTTCAGTGCTGTAGCTCATATGATGCTTTGAGGTTTCAGGTACCACACTGTTATGCTCTATGTTTAATTCCAGCTAGCGGCACTACAGTGCATGCCTTGGGACAGAGAGAGGACTCAGTGTGAAAATCGTATGTGTAACAAAGGATTGGACAAACATGTTAAATGCTTAAATGTGTTAAAAGACAGTGTTAGAGTAGTTCTGACTGTTCACTTTAGTGGACTGTCAGAGCTTAATAGTCTCTGAAATGCTACCTTCTTTTCTCTGACACAGAAAAATGTACTTATTTAGTCTGAGGATACCAGAGTTAAAATTTAGTTTTAAAAGCAGGACACAAAAGACAAAGGGATAGAATATTACATATTTAATTTACTTATTCTAATAAATAGATAATACCTCTTCAAAAATCATTGAAAAGAGAAGATTTGTGTTTCGCTGAGTGGTTTTTTTCTACCTGGTAAGATATTTATGTCTGGAACATATATGCTTATTTTCTATTTGTGTAATGCAGGATGGAATGATGTTGTTTCCCACTGTTTGTTTAGTTTTGTAATTAATTAGAGAGAAACATCAATTTGTTGTTCCACTTATTTAAGCATTCATTGGTCGATTCTTATATGACCGGGAATTGAAACCGCAATCTTGGCATATCAGGACAACGCTCTAACAAACTGAGTACCCAGCCAAAGCCTACTTTTGTATTATTTACAAAATGTTATGCTAAAGATTATAATAAAAAGGGAGCCCTTTTCTTACAGAATAGTGGCTTTCAGATTAAAAAAATGCTTGTTTAGTGAATCAGAAAATCTCTAATTACCCTGGATTCTTGAATTACTTGCTGCACACCTAATAATCGCTTAACATAAGCTTTATTCTTTTTTGCTTTTTACCACTCTCCTCTATTCTTTGGTTAGTGTTGAGCACTGCATATCTAACATTAACTTCTCTAATGCCTTTTCTAGTCCTGCCTACTGGGATTGCCTCGTTAATGCCGCTTCTCACTCCTCTTTCCCCTCAGCCCCTGCTGGCTCTGCTGGTACTCCTCCCCTTCCTGCTACTTCTGCATCTGCCCCTGCCCCTCTAGTTCCTGCTACTGTCCCTTCCTCCACTGCCCCTGAAGCAGCTGCTGGGGGTGCCCAGACCCTTGCTGATGGCTTCACTTCTCCAACTCCCCCTGTTGTTTCTTCCACTCCCCCTACAGGTGAGTATTGGCTTATTCCTTGGCAGGCAAAATCCAGTCATCTGGCTCTTCTATTACCTGGAACTCGGGCTTTATGATTTTTGTTCATTTGTTTGTTCTTTGTGTGTGTGTGTGTGTGTGTGTGTGTGTGTGTATGTATATATAAATATGAAGAATAATTTACTAACTGGAAAATGGCATGTGACCAAAATAAAATATTCTGAGGAAATCAGGGTAAAGTTTCTCATACATTTTTCCAATAGAGCAACACAAATATACATCTTTTTATTACTTGAATTTCATTTACTAGAGGTTTGTGAATTTAATGTGGCACTATCTTTTATATGGTTTTGAAAAATTGTCATTAGAAATGTTTGTTACAGGGTAAGTTACTAATGAAAAGTCTATGACTAATTCTAAGGTATATTTTATGGGAAATATTTGATACAGCTGTTTAAAAGTTTCTATAAGTTTATTATAACAGAACCTGTTGTTTGCAATAGCAGCATTGGAAACACATACACAATGGATTTTTAAAGAATTTCAGATTTACTTGTTATTTAAGGTTGACTGAAATTATAGCCTAAAATCTTTTTTTTTTTTTATGGGAAAGGAGAAAAGGGCTTAATTGCCACAATATATACTTGCAACGGTAATAGTGATGCTGGTTAGTAAATAAGTTATCTATTACAGAAATGTATATGTTTGGACACACATCACCTTAGCTTCACAAATATTTCACCGAATTTATATTCAGCACTGCTGCTATAACCAGATGTCTAAATGTATTAAAAGACACTTTTACTCAATAGGATTTTGGGTGGTGTTTTATGGGATAGCTTCTATAAAAGCACTTTTTACTACACTTGATCTTAGCCAAAAGGCTGAGAAGCGATTAAAAGCACTTTTTAAGAAAAGCTTTCTACAGTGGGTAAAGGTAAACATGGGCTGTTCTTTGATCCCCACGCAGCTCTGTTTGGCCAGACTAGTTAAATAAAGGGGTTTTGCTATGCTCCTGCGTCAGTAAAGAATACATCTTGAAGTCATTGTAAGTCCACAAAGGAAAAATCACCCCCACGTGTGAATCAGCATTTTTATAATTTAATAACAAGTGCTGGTTCATAAACACTGAATAAATATTTATTGTATGAGTGGATAATTATAGTTAGTTTTTTAAAAAAGCACGTCAGTGAATGCCTCAGTAACAATTTACGTGGACATGATCTTTTTTATACAGTCTTTGAATCACCATGTATTTTTCCTTTTTATTAAGGTATAATTTATGTACACTAACATTTACCCTTTTTAATGTGTATTACTTGGAGTTTTGAATTTTATGCAGTGATGTCAGGACAACTACAGTCAAGATGTGTAACAGTCTTAACATCCCCAAGCTGCCTTTGTAGGCACTCCTTCCTTTCACTCCTGGCCCCTGGAAAACCCTTGGTCTGGTTTTAGTCTTTCAAGTTTTGCCTTTGTGAGACTGTCATGCAAATGGAAGAATATGTTATATAGCCTTTTGGGTCTGGCTTTTTGGCATGATGCATTGGACATTTATCTGTGTTGTTGCATGTTTCATTATTTTGTTCCTTTTTAGTATCACTGAGTAGTGTTCTGTATGGATGTACACAATTTGTTTATCACTTTCCAAGGGGAGGGACATTTGGATTATTTCCTGTATGGGATGGTTATGACTGAACTACCATAAATATCTGTACACAGACTTTCATGTAAGCTTAGGTTTCCATTTCAAAATTTAGATAATTCATTGATTTTATTTCTTTTTTGGCTTGTACTTTTGGTGTCATATTTACAAGCTCTTTGCCTTGCATATGGTCATGAAGATTTTGTTCTGTTTTCTTCTTCTAGAAGTTATTTATTTTAGGTTTTACATTAGATCTGTGATAGTGAAATGAGTTTTGTTTTGGTTTCAACCAAATGCAAAGTAAATGCCTTATTAATGATAAGAATAGTCTCTTTGTCTCTTTTATGTAGTGTCTCTGAATCACTGAGGACTTACATGTGAGATTTTAGACTGGATCTAACTATATAAAATGCACAATGCTGTTAGTTATTAGATGTTTTTAACTGGATGATCCTTGGTTTGTTTTAATTTGTTACAGAGTAATTACTAAAATGCCAATAATTTATTTGTATCTGGTGATTTACCTTTTTTTAAATCCTCACCTGAGGACACGTTTATTGACTTTAGAGAGTGGGGGAGGGAGGGAGAGAAAGAGGGAGAGCAACATCGATGTGAGAACCATCCATTGGTTGCCTCCTGCACGTGCCCTGGCCAGGCACCAACCTGAAACCCAGGCATGTGCCCTGACCAGGAATAGAACCTGTGACCGCTTGGTCTATGGGATGATGCTGCAATCAGCTGAGCCACACCAGCTAGGGCTGGATCTGGTAATTTAAATGACGAGATATACCTTTTAAATGATAGTTTATGTGTTTTCATATTTTTAAGTATATTCATTTTACTATTTCAGTTGTCCCATTTTTTCCTCCTCTTCATCACCCTCTACCTCTTCCTCCATTCTCTCTCTTCCCTCTCCCCGCTGATAACACACTATGTGATCTCCACTTCTGTGATTCTCTTCCTATTCTAGTTGTTTGCTTAGTTGTTTTTTGTTTTTTTTTTTAGGTCAGTATTGATAGTTGTGAGTTTGTTGTCATTTTATTGTTCATAGTTTTTATCTTTTTCTTAGATAAATCCTTTTAACATTTCATATAATAAGGGTGTGGTGATTACGAATTCCTTTAATGTGACCTTATCAGTGAAGCACTTTACTGCCCTTGCATTCTAAATGATAGCTTTGCTGGATAGAGTAATCTTGGATGTAGGCTTTGTCTTTCATGACTTTGAATAGTCTTTCCAGCCCCTTCTTGTCTGCAAGGTTTTTTTTTTGAGAAATCAGCTGACAGTCTTATGGGAACTCGCTTCTTTTCTTTTTTATAATGTGCCTTGACGTGTTCCTCTGTGGGTCCAATTTCTTTTGGACTCTCTGTGCTTCTAGGACTTGTATGTCTATTTCCTTTGCTAGATTGGAGAAGTTTTTCTTCATTATTTTTTCAAATAAGTTTTCAATTTCTTGCTCTTCCTCTTCTCCTTCTGGAACCCCTATGATTTGGATGTTGGAATATTTAAAGTTGTCCCTGAGGTTCCTAAACCTCTCCTCATTTTTTTTTTAAATTTTTGTTTATTCTTTCTCTTCTGGTTGAATGTTTATTTCTTCCTTCTGCTCCAAATTGTTGATTTGAATCCTGGTTTCCTTCCCTTCACTGTTGATTCCCTATATATTTTCTTTTATTTCACTTTATATAGCCTTTATTTCTTCCTTTGTTTGGTGACTGAATTCAATCATTTCTGTATTTTGATTACCAGTGTTTTGAACTGTGCATCTGATAGGTTGGCTATTTCCTTGTCATATAATTCTTTTTCTGGGGTTTTGCTCTGTTCTTTTATTTCAGTCCTGTTTCTTTGTCTTTCACACCTGTTACATAGTAAGGGGTGGAGCCTAGGTATTCTCCAGGGTGGGGCACCTACTTCGCTGGGTTGTGGCGCTGCATGTGGGGAGGGTTCAGAGAAGGAACAATGTTGCCTGCTTGGCTCTTGCCCCTCTTTCAGTCACTTCCCCTGCTTCCCACAACTGAATTGTGCCCTTCCAGGTGCTGCCCTGTTGCTGATCCCTGGGTGCGTGGGTTTGTGTATGTTCTTGGACATGATGGGCCCCTCCAGTGGACTTTCCTGTGAGACTGGGAGTTTTTTCCACCACCCTAACCCCCGCAGATTTTCATAGCCTGAGGTTTTGAGGTTTTATTCCTGGATGCTGGAACCCTGGATTGTGAGGTCTATCTCACTCCCCAGTTGTTCCTCCTGGTTTATTTGCACGTGAATGTGAGACTGCCTGGTTTGCCAGCTTCCACCTTGCCCACCCGGTCCTCCAGCCACTGCCTTGCTGTGTGTCCTCTCTGCCCCAGCTGCCTGTCTCCTCTCCTCCTACCAGTTTGGATGAATGTTTCTTCTTTAACTCCTTGGTTGTTGGACTTCCATACAGTTCAATTTTCTGGCAGTTCAAGTTGTTTTTTGTTTTTAAATTGGTGGTTATATTTCTTTTGGTTGTGTGAGGAAGTGAAGGGTATCATCTATCTATGCCTCTATCTTGGCCCGAGCTGTTTTTATATTTTCAACCATGATTACAGGGTCTTGACAGTGGATTATGTATAAGCTTTAATACTCAAGATTTTTATATAACAGAATTGATTTTTAGGTTTTGATATTGTCATGTGTCTTTACACATGACAAAATCAAAATGGTATGGTGGTTCTTGAGTGCTTTTATAATCTTTATATGAGTGAAGGTTTGATAAGTTTATGGAGTTCCTGAAGACCAATTTTAGTCATGTAAACCGATGACTAAAATCATGGTTTTACAGTCATAAATAACATGAAGAATGTTAAAAGTTCTTTTTTTTCCTTTCACCTTTCCTTCCTTCCTCTCTTGCCCTTTCTTATTTCCTTTTCCTTCCTTCTTTTCACCTTATCCTACCTCCTTCCCCCCTCTTTTCTTCCCCTGATACTTTTCTTTACTCCTTCTCTCCCTCTGTCTTCTTCCTCTCCTTTCCCTTCCCTCTCTTCCTCTCCTACCTGCTGGAGTGCTTTCTTGGATGCTCTTGCAGGGGTGTCCAACCTGTAGCCCACAGACTGCATGCAGCCCAGGATGGCTGTGAATGTGGCCCAACACGAAATCATAAATTTACTTAAAACATTATGATATTTTTTTTTGTGATTCTATGTTGCAATGTATTTAATGTGTGACCCAAGACAGCTCTTCTTCCAGTTGGCCCAGAGACACCAAGAGGTTGGACACCCCTGCCTAGTGCTTTGTCTGTCTGATTGTAATAGTAGACCCCCTGCTGAATGATTTTGAGTGGGAGTGGAATTAAGATAAAATGTAAGAATTGGATAATTAAGAAATAGTGTCTTCAGTTGGCATTAGTTATTGAAGTACTCCCAGAGATTAAAACACAGTGAAATGGCTGATAAATGTGTACAGAATCAGGAATGATATTAAAAATAAGATATATTTTGTTTCACTTTTTGTGTCTTAGCTTTTTTTCATAATTGTAAATTTCTTGAACTCTTATTTTAAGACGAAATAACCTGGTTTTAGAGATGGATATCTTTGATCCAATAAAGATATGTTTGACTTATCTCACTTGACCTTTTGCTGGAAATATTTTTTAAATTGCTTTGCTACCTTAAGTTTACTATTATTAGCATTAATTTGGAATAAGACTGTGTATCAAACATTTTTTCTTTTACTTTCCCAAATGTCATTCTTATTTGTTTAGTTTAATTTTAGTGTTTAGTGGATTTGGGGAGTGGAGTCAGGAAGTCAGTCATAAATTTTAATTAATTGTGATGATTTGGAAAACCTATCAAATTATTAACTTGCTAACATTATAATATTAATTAGTAGTCTATTTAGATGTAGCTTTTTTTTAAAGATTTTATTTATTTATTTTTAGAGAGGGAAGAGAGGGAGATAGAGAGAGAGAAACATCAATGTGCGGTTCCTGGGGGTTATAGCCTTGCGACTCAGGCATGTACCCTGACTGGGAATCAAACCTGCAACACTTTGGTTCGCAGCCTGCGCTCAATCCACTGAGCTACTCCAGCCAGGGCTTAGATGTAGCTTTTCCAGACCTAATCATGAACCTATTTTCCTGCTTTTGTACTTCAATATAATGTCTGCTGAGTGATAATTGTCACCTTGCATCATATTTTGCCAGATAACTAATTTGGTTAGCTAACTAAATTGTTATTTTTTATAATCTTATTAAGATTCATGCTTGTACCTAAAGTATTTCATTGTCTGTGATAATTTTCTTTTAATGGCAGATTTATGTTCTTTTCCTTTTCCAGGTCATCCTGTTCAGTTCTACAGCATGAATAGACCTGCCTCTCGCCACACTCCCCCAACAGTAGGGGGCTCATTGCCCTATAGACGCCCTCCTTCCATAACTTCACAAACAAGCCTTCAGAATCAGATGAATGGAGGACCTTTTTATAGCCAGAATCCAGGTTAGATATTTATTTGTATTCTATGAATGTACCTGGTTAATAACCTTTAGTGACAAAGAAAAAAAAAACCTTTAATTACAAATGATTAACACATAATAGGTGGTCAGTACTATATTTTTTTAATAAGTGGCGGAATGAATACAAGGTTACTAATACTGTATTTTCCAGTTCTTTTTCTTTTTTAAAAATATCAATACATGGTTCTCATATAAAGTTGTAGAATTTCATTTTCCTGAACAGAATCTTTTTGAATATGCTAGTGATTATTTGCTTTTAAAAATAGTGTATTGTGGTAAACAATATTTCCTTCCTATTTAATCAGATATACTTACTCTATGAATAGCAAATAATGACAATTGAGTATATATAGCCAGAGTTTATAAATAGCAAAGTAAAAGGGACATTTTTGAAGTTGCTTTGTACTAGGGAGTTATACTCTCTTAGTTAATTCAAATACCAAATCTATGATGGGAATACTGGGACTTGGACAGATAGATTCAGATATAACATCATCTTTCAGTTGCGTCATGCATACAGAAAATTTAATCTGGCACATATTTAATATTATATAGTAATTTTTGATTTTCCAGAAAGGGTAAGAGAAAAGTCTTAGAATTTATGTAGATATGGTATTATTGTAGATATGGTATGCCAACTTAATATGTTGTTTTGGATTTTTGTCAAGAGGCCAGTAAGTTCGTATGTGACTGCCTCTAATATTAGGGGATAGCCCATTTTATCTTTGATATACTCTTAATTTTATGGAGTTCGAATCTGTATACTGTAGTTACTACCTTTTGGTGAAACCTCGTTTTATTCTTTAGAGTTGTGTAGAAGAAATTTGAACTCTTTTCTTTCTTTTTAAGATTTTATTTATTTAGAAACAGGGAGAGGAGGGAGAAAAAGAAGGAGAGAAACATTGATGTACGAGAGATATATCGATGGGTTGCCTCTCACATGCTCCCAACTGGGGACCTGGCCTGCAACCCAGGCATGTGCCCTGACTGGGAATTGAACTAGCGACCCTTTGGTTCTCAGGCCAGCACTCAATCCACTAGACCACACCAGTCAGGGCTGAACCCTTTTCTTAAACGCAGTTTAAAGAATAGTTTTATATTTATTATCTTACTTGATTCTTATAATTATGTGATCATTTTCATCTGTATTTTACAGGTGAGGAAACTGAGGCTGAGGTGGTGGTCAAATTAGGATTTGAACTTAGGTTATCTGACTCCATATTCTTTCTATTGTACTATGCTACCTACCTTCAGATTTAAAAAATATATATTCTTCGTACTCTCTCATTTGTTTGTTTTGTTGGAAGGAGAATGTCCATATTGTAATGTAAAGTGAACGAGAGCCTGAGACTTTGCCATTCTTTTACACAGTTATAATTTGGGAATTGTGCTTAGTAACTATTTGTTGAATATAGAATGAGTCCTTTTTTCCTTTATTCAGATCCCTTCGCTGTTTTGGGTCTCTCTTCAAATTAAATGCCGTATTTATATTCAATTCAGTGTACCCTGTCATGCCTTACTTGAAATATATTTCTGCTATCTTTGATCACATCTAGTGATGTTGGCTATGCCATTCTTTTTAACCCATTTTGAGCATAATTTTGACAAATGTGCCTGTCTTTTCATCCATTAAATCATGTTTTCTTTCTATTCAGTCATGTGTTCCAAACCCATATTTGAATAGGAGTTATTTTGTACCTAAGTGCATTTTTATTTTTAAACTTCTGTTTGTTAGATATGGATTATTTCATAGTTCTCTCTCTCTGGCCTTCTTAGAAATAGACAGTTATTGCTTAGGACCCTTATGCCCTTTCTTATCTTTGGCAGAATTTTGGAAGAATGATGTCAGCCCAAAATGGGGTGGTTCTAGGGTGGAGATGCTTCACTGTTACAGCTTGGGACCAACTGTACATAATATACAGGAACATACTGGGTTGGCCACAAAGTCCATTTAGATTTTTCTGTAAAAGACACATTTTTCATTTTCACCAATGATTTTACTGATTAGAATATTTTGAGAGTATGCCGGCCATCTCCCACTATTGGCTTCTAGTGGGCAGAGGCCAGGGGTGCTGCTAAACATCTTCCAATGCATAAGACAGCCCCACAGCAAAGAATTATTTGGCCAGAATGTCAGTAGTACCAAGAAACTTCACAAACCACTTTTCACGTGTTCAATCAATCACAGCACCTTCTCCATACACTGCACAAGTCTTTTTTTTTTTTTTTGCATTTCAGTTGCATTTTTACCTTTCTTGAAATAATAAAGCAAAATACACTGAAAATGTTGCCTGTTGTCTTCCATCTTCAATATTAAAATGGCTACACGAAAATTCACCAATTTTGATAAGTTTTCTAAAGTGCATGCTGATATGACAGCTGTCACAATACAGTCTAACAAAATTGTTTTGAATGAAGTTAAAGACAACTAAGCACTACTAGAGCCATCATACAGAAAAAACTAAGTGAACTCTTTGAGTAACTCATTGTATTCAGGGATATTTCATGCTGTGTACATGTACAAAGTATTGATCTTATGAGAACCCTGTTAGTGGAAATTATTTGAAGGCTGTTTAAGTACATATTTAAATGTTTTAATACTTATTTCAATACTTCTTTCTTTATACATCTAATTTTAACATACTTGAAAGTATTATTAAAGTAGAAAAAATATCTTACTCTTTGGAATCATTTTAGTGAAAGTATTTTTTATGCTCATGAAAGTACAGTGAATTGAAATTGTGAGCCTTCAGTGTAATGTGTGAAGCAATTTAGTTAGGGTTTTTTTTTGTTGTTGTTGTTGTTGTTGTTGTTGTTGTTTTGATATCTCTCTGTTAAGTTCTGCTTTTCTACTCCAGGGGTTTGCTAACTGCTTGCTTACAGAATGTAACTGCAGCCTTGTTAGTTGATTAATCAGAGTGCTTCGTCTAAACTAAAAATATTTTTTACTAAAATATGTTCTTTGAAATTTTTTTCTTCTTTTGCAAGACTTAATGCCTTGCAAATCAGCATATTAAGGCTATTAAATGTACCTTTTTTATTTGCTTTATAATATCATATAAGCCTCATGTATTACTCCACTGGTCTTACAGTGGTCCCTGTTTTTTCATATTTAAAGTGAGAAAATTTGTGCTTTTTCAAGTAGCTATTACTCTGATTTAACAAAATGACCCCAGGTGTGCTTTATGAGCATATTTTCGGCAGTTGGAGGCTTGACACGGGTGTGTCCATTTGAGGAAGTGAGCGGACAGGCTGGGATTCATCTGAATGTAATTCACTGGGGTTTCCTTTAAGATGTAAATCTAGCTGCACTGTTACTAGATCTGGCTTGAGTTTGAAAGGGAATTATAACATAGGAAGTAAAATGTAGAACACAGGTGTCTGGAGCCAAGTCCTAGGAGCACAGTAATGAAAGGAACACTTTGATCGGGGCATAACCGAAACCCTTTGGTTCTTATTATTTCTTAACCTAATCCAGCCAAAGAAATTGCAACATCAGTTTATCATTCATCTTGTCAACACTAAGAGGAGGGTCATCAAAATGTAGGGCTAATCACAAGTTTTAACAGTGTTTAAATATAAATACGAAGCACTTTGGTGATAAAGAAAGAATACATACACACAAATATACATATATAAACCTAGTTTGGTAAGTGTCTCAGTTGGGCTTCTATAACAAAGTTCCACAGAGAAGAGGCCTATAAACAACGGAAACATCTCACAGTTCTGGAGGCCCGAAGTCGGAGATCAGTGTGCCAACATGGTCTGAGTTCTGGTGAGAACCCATTTCTGGGCTGCAAACTACTGTCTTCATGTTGTGGCCTCACATGGTAGAAGAGAGAGCGAGCTCTGTAGAGTTTCTTTTACAAGGGCACGGATCCCGTTTATGAGGGCTCCACCCTCATGACCTAATCCCCTCCCCAAGGCTTTGCCTCCTATACCAACACATTGGGAATTAGGATTTCAAACATGAATTTTGGGAAGACACAAACATTCAGTCTATAATTGTAAAGAATCAATTATGTGGTATTTAAATACTAAGACTTTGGTAAAAGATATCCTATACTTTATTGCTCATATTTTCTAACAAAAACTTAAAAAACCCCCCTAATTCATAAAGTAGAATGTTGGTCCCAAGAACTGTGACTGTATACAGTTATATGAGATAAAGAAATTTCTGAATGTTATTTTGCACAGGGAAAATGTCATGCTCTAACCTCTGAATATTATTAAAAGCAACTAAAAATAAAAAACCAGTGAAAAACAGTATTGGGTTGGTAAAATTGCAAAAGAAAAGCCATACCACATTAAAATGATAGTTAAGTTACAGAATTACCAAAAGTATCAAGAAGAATACAAATGTGGAAGGGCTTAAGCCCAGTATGAGTAAGGGGCAGTAGTAAGAAGCTATTTTTAAGTCCTCATTTTGGGCAGTCTTTGGGGTTTGTTAGAAAACGGTTGAAAACAAAAAAGCAAGATAGCAACTGAAAGATGTAAGTACATTTTCAAATGATCAAGTAAACCAAATAGACCTTTTACACTGATTATTAAACACAAGCTGTGTTGTTAAACTGTGTCTTAATCTGCTACTTTTCTTGGCATAACAAGTATATGGTGATTTTTTTTTTTACTTGACAAGGAGTAACAAAAATGCTCCAATTCTTTTAGCCCTTCTGAGACTACAGGACTGATAATACTGGGTAATCATATTCTTTTTTACCAAAAAAGTTCCCCTTACTGAGTATGATTAACTAATTTCACTTTTAGATACTCTATCTTTGTTCTAAGTTGCTGTTCACATTTAAAAAATATGTCACTTTTAAAATAAATTGCTTAAATTATTTCCTTCACTGGAGTATAAAATATAAGCAACTAAATTTGAATGGGCTATCAAATCTATATGGCCTCTAACAGTAATATTCTAACAATGATTAATAGTTTGAGAAGTAATATTTAGAATGTTTATTTTGTTTAATTTTCTCAGTATTTATAAAGCTGTAAAAATAAAACACAAAAGCCTGTTTTCAAAACTCTGAACTGGACATTTTAAAACACTTAAGCCTCAAACATTATGCTACACAGGATTTTATAAATAACCAGGAAGGTCATGCTTGGAAAGACTGTTTTATCAGCACGAATGCATCTTCTAAGTTTGGTTTGCCTGCAGAGCCTTTTACTGTTTCTGTACCTACACGCTTCTACATGCAGGTAAGCTGTAGTTCTAACAGCCGGTCTACTTAAGATCTCTGTGTGAACTGCAGTCACTTGGTGAGCTTGTATCTTCACATTAACTTTATAATTGTGTATTGTGAACATAACATTACTGAATTTAAGTTTGGAGATCTTTTAGTGGTCATAGGGAAAGGATCTTTTAATATGAGGAATCATCTTAGCTAAATGAAGTGAGAATTTATAGTTACTTCCTGTTCTTGCCTGTTCATGAGATGCCTAGGACTAAAACAATATAGCAAACAAATCTTTCATCAAAATCCTGCTTAAATACTGCTAGAATAGTTCATTCTCAACTCAGCTCTAAAGAAGATAAAGCTGTTCTAAAGTAGGATGTTTTGGTTCACAGGAGTCCTGGTCAGATAAATTCTTACTTAGATGGTCCAGAGAGAAAATGCTATATTATCTGAATTGATGTGAACTGTCATAGAGAAGGTTTGGCGCTGGGCAGAAAAGCAGAATTTCAGGTGATTTTTGTAAGCTCCATTTGGAATTTAATTTTAAACATGCCCTGGGGCTGACTCTGAAGAAAAAAGAAAACTCATAAATTGTTTTGTTGTAAAATAATTCTGTTTAAGGAAGATCTGGGGTTGCTGTAACCACGCACCAATGGTGTTCAGCCGCTAGTCGCCTTGATACATGACTTGAAGATTTGTATTGAAGGGAACTGGTTTTTATTAACAAGGTTCAAGTTTGCGGGGGAAGGACAGAGCACTCCTGCTCTGAGCCCTTCTCTCCCACGAGACCCAGAACGTCTCTTGCTCCCCAAAAAGGTACAAGTCAAAACCATACCCAGAAGTTCCCCATTTCCTCATCTCTCCTTTCTAGAGCTTAAGCTGGCCATGCAAACAGATCTTCATCCCCTCTGGAATGTGTATTCATGGGTTTCAGAGTCGCAGTCTTGCAGCAGCTCTCCTTCAGGACTGCTCTGTCTCCATGTAGCAGTCCAGGACCTGTGTGCCATGCTGCACTGCATCATAGTGACCCAGAGGCTGGAGCCCATTGAGGCACGCAGCCCAGAGTGGGACTCTGCCTCTAGGAGTGAGTGGGCTTCCAATCATGTGGGGCCTAAGCCCTTGGTGGGCCCAGCATCTGCCCTCCCATCCTACAACTGCTCCATCCTTGCAGGAGGCAAGGGCTAGAGACCCACAGCATCCAAGCACACGTGCAACCAAAAGTCCCAAGCTAAAGAGCCAAGAGCCAAGAGAGAGCCCAGAGAGCAAGCTAGCTTCTCCTGGTGTCCTTTTTGAAAGGTCCTCTCTCCAGGAATCCCCTGTGATCCAGAAGCCAATGGGAGTGTCCAGCTTTCCAACACATGAGGGCTAATGTCAGCCATATTTGCCTTTGACCCCACTCCTGCAAGACTACTAGCAGGGAGTCTCCTCTGGCAGCCCTTTCCTGCTGGGAAGGCTTGGCTGGTTGTAGTGCCTTCGTTAGCAGTGTGTCTGAAGCCCTGGGCCTTCTCTGTTGACTCCTCTCTGCCTTGCAGAAGGCATGGTGCTGTTAACCTGCAGCCTTGGCAGCTCTCCCTGTGCCCCTGCCTTCTCCGGCACGGTAAGGAGAGCTTCTGTGTCGGGTTTGGGATCCCCTGCCTGAATGGGGCCCCTTGCTTTCCAGCGATCTCTGCCTTCTTAAAATTACCATGATCTCATATTTTCACTTTCAGAACTAGAAAAGAAATAAAACTTACTCATCTTTTTAAAAAAGTAATAAACAGCCTACCTACAAAAAGACTTTATGGGGGGGGCAGTTGTCATTCAATATTATTTTTATATTAGTTTCAGGTGTACAGCATGGTGATTAGACATTTATGTAATTTACAAAGTGTTCCCCCTGATAATTCAAGTACCCACCTGGCACCATACATACTTATTACAATTATTTCAAAAAGACTTTTTTAAGTTAAGGCACCTAATCATTCATTTATTGGAGTATCAGAAGTCTTTTTTTTTTTAATTTGGATGAGAAATAATAACTGAAGTGGGAAATGTCCTACTTTTCTGTTACGGGGGAGGTTGGGACCACTGTTAACAGAAGAGGAACTTTCCATCTTATTTGATAATGAGCGTTCGTGGAATTGCCACTTTTCTATTGCCATTTGCCGTCTGCTGCTGTTTCTCAGTTTGATCTACTCTGTGCTACCTTCTCTGTTCATTGAATCTTCTTACCCCAGTTTGGGAGACAGGGCATAGTGAACATATCAACAATTATTTCAGGCTTCAGGGGGTGGGAGACAGACAACCTAAGGATTTATTACCAAGCCGTATGACTTTTGGGAAAAACATAACCAAATGTATCTTTTGAAGGAAGACGTCAATTTCTAGGCTTATTCTTTGTCCCTTAAATCTAGATATTCTTCAGGATTATCTACTTAACTCTTACCTGCTCATTATAGATCTTCTCCCTGCTTTATTCACAGCACAACTGTTACCTCTCTACTGATCACTGCTAGCTCTGTGCCTTTCAGGTTTCCTCGCAGACTTAACCCAAACTTTCCAGTTGCCTCCCAGGTTTACGCCTAAGTCACTTTCCTGCATCCTAGTTACTGTGTCATTCTCTCCCCCTGACCTGCCATTCCCCAGCCTGTTTCCTACATTACCTGCCAAGGTTAATGTGGTTAGTGGCACCTCCACTTTCATAGTTATGAAAACTAAAAATCTAAGAATTATCTGTAGCTGCTGCTCTCCTTCATGTATTGGCCAAATACTTAGTTACCAAGTACTCTTTTCTAACAGTTACTAAATTCTTTTCTTGCTGTTTCTACTGCCTTTATTTTTTTTGTGCTAGGCCCTGACTTAGGCTTTTTGCATACATTGTCGGGTTTTTGTCCTTTTTAATTTGTAAGAACTCTGTAAAGTAGGTTGCATTATCTCTTTTTTTATATCACATTTATGGAGTAGGCACAAAGAAGTTAATTAACTTGTTCCGATGTCAAACAAAATGATGAATCAGGTTCTCTGATGATGGCTGACTAAAAAGTCCAATCTCTTTCCACTAAGTACTCTTTCACCTAGATGTCAGATCCTTCCCTATTTACCCACCTGCTCACTCTTCTGGGTTCTGTACTTTCTCTCTCTGGGGTACCTTATGCTAGACATAGGAAACATTTCCAGTCCTGTGAGCTGGTCATCTCTGAGCCTCTCTCCTCACTCAGTTCTCAGCTTGTCTTTCTCAACTCTTGCCTGAGTCGGTCAGACTCCATTTCGTCAAGTCACATCTGTGTGGTCTTCCTCACTGTTCCCACTCCCAGTGACACTGCCACCGCCACCCCACCGCACCCCACCCCACCCCACCTCCAGGGCATTGCCACAGATACTGCTGGGCTAATGTTACTATTTTGTTTACTATTTCCAGTTAGAATGTGATCACTTTGAGGGTAAAGACTCTTATTTATTGTTTTAGTTCTATTAGTCTTAAATATAGTTTGGAGCTAATGAAGGTGTTCTGTCTATATAAGAAGATGCATGCCATACTTTATACCCATCCTGAAGGAAACTATAACTGTAGAGTTAATCTTCGGACATTGTTTGGCACATATCTGGCTTATTTGTATACCCACATATATTAAACGATTGTTGAAGGCTTACTAGCACTAGACACTGTACCAGGTGTTAGAAATAGATGGAAAGACACTGTCTCTTGAGATTTGAGGAGGAGAGGAGGATTATTGGAACGAGGCCAACATTTTCGTGTAGGGTCGTGGAGAACATGGACCTGCTTGAGGCCATGCTGTGAATTGGGATTATGAAAAATTGTAATAACACAGACTCGACTGTCAGAGAATGGTTTTGATATTGGTCTCTTAGTAGAGTGCTTGCCACTTAGTAGGAAGCCAGTAAATATTTAATTAATTAATTAATGAAGAACCAGCTAATTTGCCTGCTAATGTAATGGAAAGTCTAAATTTAGGATGTTGGGATGTAGTGGTTTTTTTCTCTTGTACTGACAAATATTTAAACTTGTAACCATCAGGGTAAAATCCAAAAACCCAAATTATTTTTGATAGCCTGAAGAAATTCTTTTAGAAGATACGGTTATTGGTATGAAAAATCAATTTGACATTTTATATTAGAGAAGACCTGTTATATGATGAATGCTTCCTGTCGTAATTTTTAAAAACTTTATTGGAACTCCTCTAATATGTTGTTTTGTGTGTAATTAATTATCCCTCCAAAGAGGATCCTTACTACATCTGATAAATGTTTGTGCCTAGTAGTTTCCCTCCTTATATGTTTTATTGTATTATCCTTTTCTTTTAATGTAACTCGCCCTTACCCCTTATCCTCCACACCCTTTTTGTTTTTACAGTATCTCTTGCTCCTCCTCCTCCCTCCATCCTACAGGTAACTCCTCAGTTACCTTTAATGGGATTTGTGGCCAGAGTCCAAGAAAATAGTAAGTTTATGTCTTCTTTATGCTGTAGATCAGATTGTAGGTGTAAAATGTCATTACAGGTGATTGGCTAAATAGTCATTCTTTCACTGATACTTCAAGCATTGAACATTATGAACAAGTCTGTGTATGAACAGCTGGTAGGGATAAGATAACAAAGATGAAATTGTCTACTTTCAGATAACTTAAAATCTGGTAGCGAAGAAGAGACAAAATAACATGAGGCACATGTAAGAAACGAAAGATCATATCTGAGGATATGCTCTTTAGTCACCAGCTGTCCCATCTCTGGGATGCTCAGACAAGTATAGTCCAGTTTCCCGTTGCTGGAATTTTAAGGCTTTGTGGCTGGGCTGAGAATCTTCCTCTGGTCCTGTGATTCCAGGTATAAAAATGTCAGGGTAGGCCCCAGGGCACCAAACTGCCACTCTGTTTCCCAAGAGGCCTCATAGGTTGGCAGTGAATTCAAGTTGACCTGTGGTCTGGTGTTGACCTGTGGTCTGGTGTTGAGCCGTGTCAATTTTATTGACAAATTGAGTCTTCTCCTACAGACGTATTAAGGAAGCTCAGGAGACTGATGTCTGCATAGCAGCAGGCCTGTATCAACATTCACTGATGAATGGCTGTCACAGAGACCAGTGAGCAGTCTCTACGGTAGATGAATTCTCTTGTGAGCAGTCTACATGAGGAACTGTATCATCATCATAAAGTTGCTTGATGGGCATGGAATCTGTGCAAGGGAATTACTTTGATGAAAGATTTAATGTTACCAGGCTGAAGTAGCCCAGTGTACACATCGCATAATAAAGATGGCCTCACCAACGGGATACAGACGTTTGCACTCTGTTGCTTAGGACTCGAGCTCCTTTGGAGATGGGCGTTGCCAGTATGAGAATGTAAGCTCTGGGAGGGTAGGGATTTTTGCCTGTTTTGTTCACAGGCTGTTCCCCAGCACTTAGGAAAGCATCCGACACATAGCAGAAACTTTTAGTCCCTCCTTTTTTGTGCTTCCCTAGCTGACTATATGCCCTCTTTTTATTGACACATTTCTTTCATGTATATTAACTGATTATAATCCAGTCTTACTGGACTGAGGGCCCAGTCCCTCTTTCAGGGGCCTTTGTATCTCTATTTGCTCATTTCTGTGTTACTTCAGTCTATATTGGAGGGTACCCCATGAGCAACTCTAATGTTTACCACAGTTTGATTGCCTTTTGGGTTATATTTTCTCATTTCTTTCCATAGTCATAAACATTTCTCACCTATAAAATGTATAAAATAAGAAACTGTATGAGGTGTGCCGTGGCTGATTTTAAAGACATAGTAGGACTTAATACATTCAAATGAATGTCGTCCTATTCAAAACATTCACCTTGGAAAGATATACCTTATGGGATTATCTTCATAGCTTTCAAATACATTATTTGAAGGTACCTATGGTAGCAGATAATCACTCTGCATTAAGATTGATGTTTGAAGAAGTCTGGAATTATTTGGAACCAATTATACTGTGCTAAGTAGTGTAGCTATGGTCCTATAATTCTTCTTAAAACCCTCCTCTGGCTCCCCATTGCTCTTGGGATTGAGTTCAGACTGTTGCAAGGCCCTTCCTGCTTAGTCCTCTTCAGCTCCTCATGCCTCTTTCTGCTGAATTCCGGTCAGTTCTTTGAAGGAGTCCTGCTTTCTTGCTTTGCCTTTGTTTTTTTCTTTACATCTGATACGGACTATCCACCTCCACTCCATCCCACCCCCTGGCCATTAACTTCTACTCGTCTTTCAGGTTTCAGAAACCCATGCAAGAGGTTTGGTCTACTTCTGTATTTTACTTAATGACGTAAAGCACCTACTGCACCTAATCAAAGGGAAAGTTCGGTTGTCCACGTCTCCAGGATTTTGCCCACTGCCCATTCCCAGTGCTGAGCATAGTGCCTAGCCAGGGTAGGCATTATTTTAAAGGTAGAGTAGATAATGAACATTGGTTTTCCAGTTTCTGCTCTTCCACTTACTGTAGGCTGCTTTAATCTTGGAAAGCCAGCTTCCATGTCCATAAAAATGAAGATTAAAAACACCACTTCCCAAGGTAAAAATTAAATGAAATAATGTATTCTAAAGTGCTAGCTGAATAATTGGAATATTTTAAGTAAAAAATGGTAGCCTTTTGTTCGTCTTATTAAACTGGCTCTCAGGCAGCTATTAGAAAATATAAAAATGAGCAGTGGCAGCATCTTTGAATGACTCTATTACACAATTTGTCAAGGTGATTGTTTTGAAAGACAGAGTTCCTTTGGATGTATTTTTGTGGAATTGTTTAAAGGCAATCTCCTTACCTTATAAATGTAAATAGGATATATTGTTGATGTTTACTCCAACCATATGTAATTTGTCATAAAGTATATGCCAAAGTCACATACATTTTTTTTTATTAAAAATGCATCAGGACTCCAAGAACTGTTTGTTAATGGGTAAAGTTTTGATCAAGCAGGCGCATTGCTGAGTGCAGAGTGGCACGACCGATGGGAAGAGTGCTGGGATGGGGGTGGCGCACAGCTGGTGTGGCTGGTCCTCACCAGACAATAGCAGTCTTCTGAAATCTGGTCGATTCCATCAGTGGGGTTAGATAAAAAAATGGAAAAATAAACAAATGGCTTAGAGAATTTCATGGAAACAATACTGGTATCTGATAAATAGGAATTTGTGGACTGAACGCCGGCCTGTGAACCAAAATATCACAGGTTTGATTCCTGATCAGGGCACATGCCTGGGTTGCAGGCCGGGTCCCTATTTGGGAGCATGCGAGAGGCAACCAGTGATGTATCTCTCGCTCATCGATGTTTCTCTTCCTTTCTTTCTCCCTCCCTCACCATCTCTCTTAAATAAATAAATAGATAGATAAATAGATAAATAAATAGATAAATAAATTCTTAAAAAAAGAATTTGTGCTGCCCATTAAAATTGGACAACTGATAAATATAGCATTTTTACTTCTTAAAAATAAATTTATTGGTTTTCCAGAGAGAGAAGAAGTGGGGTGGAGAGAGAAACACCCATTTAGTTCTACTTATTTATGCATTCATTGGTTGATTCTTGTATGTGCCCAGACCAGGGATTGAACCCTCATTCTTAGCAACTCAGGATGACGCTCCAACCAACTGAGCTACCTACTTAGGATTCATCTTTCTTTATTCAGTTTATTTTGTTGAACTGTGCTCAAGTATATCCCAAGCATTTAAAAAGCTTTGAGTTCCTGAGTTTGTAGATAATATTTTACACATTACTTTGTTGATACTTGAGCTGTGGAAGCAGATCTCATTAAAAAGACATTTTCAATATTTTAAATAATCCTTGTATATTTACCTTGGAGAAATTCTGCATTATAAAATAGTCTGAATTAGTTGAAATTCTGTATATAAAAACAAAACAAAATGGAGTATCCAAATTTGTTTGTGATTTCTGCCCTGTTAATTTGGTAAGATGCTAATTTTAAAAATTCATTAAGAGGAGGTAGATTTTAAAATTTGACCATTCACTGGACTCATTCTAACTTTTTATACATCAACTATAGATATAAATATACAAATTATTAGTATTTCTGATAACCACTCATTGTTGGATACCATCTAAAACCAAACTATATTGATCTCTGAGGATTATAGTTAGAAGAGGATTATGTATTAACCTAAACAGGTTTCAGAGGCTCAGTTAATAATTGTTTTGGTTAAACTTTATTCAGCATCCATAAATACTAGCCCATTGGGAGGAGAAAGTCATGGTTGGAGACCGGGAATTTATAGTTGGTGGGGGAATTCTCTTGCCCACTCATTTTTTGGAGAGATTGTTATTTTCAAGTCCAGGTTTATGGTCCATGAACATAGAAGATTAGGAAATATTGAACTTTGCATTAGGTGTAGTTGTATCAGCTTGTACATTCTTAGTTTCAGATACACCACCACCACCACCACCTGTGGAAGAACCAGTCTTTGATGAATCCCCCCCTCCACCTCCTCCCCCGGAAGATTATGAAGAGGAGGAGGCCGCCGTGGTTGAGTATAGTGATCCTTATGCTGAAGAGGACCCGCCGTGGGCTCCAAGGTCTTATTTGGAGAAGGGTAAGTTTCAGAGGGGTATCTGGAGGGATGGGAAGGAATCTGTACATAGAGATGAAATTTACTGGTATTGAAGAGAATTTTGTTCACTTATTTTTTTACTGATAAGTAAAATTTTGTTTTTAGTACCTGTTGTTATTTGGTTTGCAAGTTTTATGGTTTTAAAAGCCATGCTAGTAAAATTCTGTGACTTTTATTTTTTATTGATGTTTGTGTATTTTTTCTATTGAACATGCTTTTTATGAATGGTTTCTGTAAGACAAAAATAAAAGGAGGGTTTTTCTGGGATGCCTTCAGAAAAGGATGATTTTTCCAAATTATTAGTTATTCCTACCCCAATGGTTTATAAAGCATTCTTTGGTGACATCTTATATTAGATGTTTTAGTTTAAATATCTCCATATCAAACTTTCTTCCAAAGAATAATGGTTTCTTAGTTTCCCTACAAAGTTTTTTTGGGTGTTTCTTTAATTGAAAAATTTCTCTGAATACATTAGCTAACTACGACGTGGCACTTTTGTGACACAAGCTTCCAAATCTTATCAGTGCTAATCAGCCCAGGAAAAAAGTATGTTGTCTTCCAGGAAGTTTTCTGTTAAGGAAATTAAAACTACTCACTATGTCTCAAAACCGACTCCACATTTTGAATCATCTGGGGAACTTATGTTAAGAAATTGTGGACTGCCACTTTTGGTCAAAATAGAACAACAATAATCAAATTTATCCTCTTTCCTAAAACAGGAATCCAGAAAGAAATACAAAAAAATAATGGTTTTGAGACATTGGACAGCAGGCAGTGGTAGACGATGACCCCAGAGAGAAGAAACTCTGAGCCTTTGATTGTCCTGGCTTGCTACCGAGATGCAGTTTCCATGCTGTAGTGTGAGGAAGTGGAAACCAACGGGAGAAACAGAGCCTGGGGGTTTCACTGCATAGAGGAGATAGAGGTCAGAGTTTATGGAGGCCGCAGAGAGATAGTAGCTACACTGAGACAGAGGACAGAGCTCTGGAGATCTGTAGAAGGGTACCCTTGAGTCTACGACTGAGTACCGATTTGTGTGTATGTGTGAATAAACTGATAGTGGAGAAAGAAAACCAGAAAGCAATAGGCAGAAAAATTACTGGAGATGACGGAGGCCTGGAATGAGTTCATGCTCCCAAACCAGTTAGAGCAGAAAAACTTGTAATGTACAAGGCATTAAGAAGAAGCCTCAAAAGTTTAGTACTGGGCCACATTAGCCCTACACTAAAGTTTGCCTGCTGCCCTAACAAATGCTTAAATGCAAAGCTCGAAAGCATCCAACTGATGCAAGTAACCTAACTGAGCTCCAGGACAAATTCAGCACTGTTCTGCAAAATCCACTGCACCAAAAAGTCAGAATCACAGTGTCCAGCAGCCAGTCAAAAATTACAAGGCATGTAAAAAAGCAGGAAAATATAACTCATAAGTAAAAGAAAAGTCAGTCAATAGAAACAGACCCAGAAATGACTAAGATGGTGGAATTACCAGACAGGGGTGTTACATAGTTACTATAATGCCACATAGCTTCAAGCAGGTAAAGGAAAACATGAACACCAGAGAGAATTGGAATATATATATATATATATATATATATATATATAATATTTATTATTATATTATATATATAATATATATTTATATATTTATATATATTTATATATTATATATTTATATAAAAATATATTTAATATATTATATATTATATATAATATATATAATATTTTAATTAAATATATATTTAAATATATATATTTAAAATATATATATTTAACTAAAATATATATATATATTTTAAAAAGTCCACATTGAATTTCTGAAGATGAAAAATATAGTATCTCAAGTGGTACTTGGAAAGAAAAGATCAGCAACCTTGAAGATATAACAGTAGAAATTGCAAATGAAGCATGGAGAAAAAACAAAAACTAAAAACAGAACAACAGATATGTGGGATAGTATAAATAGTCTTTTTTTGTAGAAGATGTGATAGCATATAGAAAATCTTAAGGAATCTACGAAAAGCTGGTAGAACTAAAAACTGAACTTAGCAAGGTTGCAGCCACAAGGTCAATGTATGAAATTAATTGCATTTTTATATACTAGTGACAAGTACTTGGAGATAGAAACTTCTAAAACAACTTTTATAATAACATAAAATATGAAATTCCTAGGGATAAATTTAATGGAATATATCAATGAACTGCATGATGAAAACTAAAACATTAAGAGAAATTAATAAAGGCCTTCAATTGAGAGAGAAATTATGCTGTTCGATCATTATTAAGAGATCTGTTTTTCCCAAATACATTTATAAACTAAATGCAATCCCAGTAAAAATTCCAGAAGTCAATCTTGTAGAAATTGACAAGAAGTTTCTAGAAGTTATATGGAAATACAAAAGACTTATATAGTCAAAACAATTTTGAAAAGAAGTCTAATGTTGGAGGATGTCACCTGCTTGATTTCAGAGTTCTAGTGAGAAGCTGCAGTATTCAAGACAGCGTGGTACTGATGTAAGGATAGGAATATAAATCGGTGGAAGAGGATATAGAATCCAGAAATATGACACACACAAATTGTTTGATCAAGTTGCCAAGGTAATTCGATGAGGAAGAACAGTGTTTTCAACAAATAGTGATGGAACGATTGGATATCCATATGCAATTTCTTACGTTCTGGGTTGGGGAAAAATATCTTGTAGAGAGCACAGAAAAAACATGAAGCTTAAAAGAAAAAAATCGATAAATTGTATTAAACTTTTCTTCAGATATTTGCAAAGTAATACATTAAGGTGAAAAATAATTTGTAAGGTGAAAAATCTTTTCAGCCTACATTTTACCAAACAGATACATGAATTGCAAATAAGCACGTGAAAGATGCTCAGTATCATTAGTCATTAGGGAAATGTAAATTAAAGACACTGTGTACCGAACTCAGTACCACTACACTACACACCCTCTAGAATGGCTACAATTAAAGACACTGATAATATCAAGTGTTGGAGAAAGTGCGGTAAAACTGTAGCTCCTCTTAACACATTTCTAATAAGATTGCAACATGTTTCAGCCGCGTTGGAAAACAGTTGGCAGTTTCTTATGAAGGTAGACATATACCGACCTCCTGATTTGGCAGATCCTTCCTATGGTGTTTACTTAAGAGGAAAGAGGACGTGTGTTCACACAGACCTGAATGCCCATCTGCTTTATTCATAATAGCCAAAACCTGGAAACATCAACTGGGGAATAAACTAATTCTGGGATATCCATCTATTCAGTGAAATACTATTCAGCAGTGAAAAGGAACCAAATTACTGTTATAAGCAACAATATGGAACCTGACACAAAAGTCACACTTTATGACTCCATCTCAGTGAGTCTAGATCAGTGGTTTTCAGGAACCAGTACTGGTGGGTAAGGGAGGTTACATAGGGGCATGAGGAAATTTGGGGGTGATAGCATGTTGTATGTGATCACTGGTAGTCATTATACATTTATCATGTAGACAGGTGCATATCTTTGTCAAAACTCATTGAACTCAACACTTAAATGATTGTGTTTTGTGTCTAAATTATACCTTACTACAGTTGTATTTAAGGGGGAAGAGGAGCCCGACAAGGTAGTATACTAGGATGTGGCCTTGGGCTTTGCCATGTTTTACAAACTACTTGGCTGATTTTAATGCTGTCCTAGACAAAGTGCTAACAGTTTTCAGCTGTGCAAAATTAGCCCAGTTATTACTTAAGTGAAAAGCACAGTAAGTTTTGCTTCCTAAAAATTGATTCTTCAGTGAATGTGTTATTAAAATATGTAGAGATTTGTAAGAGGAAACTAAGTTTGTTTTTAGTCCAGGTAACTTTAAAGTTTAAAAGAATATGCTTAAATTGTTCCCTAAGATGTTTTTCAAGGTGTAGTTTATTTCCTTGAAGTTCAGGTCTTTCAAAACATGAAAACCAAATAAGCTCTTCCTTAATCTATCTGGCAAAACAGAAACATAACCAACTGTGTTCAGCTTGTGATTGTGTTTTTGTTTGCGTGTGTGTAAATGTTAAGGCTGTTGCCTAATGACTCATTTTGCTATCTTAGACCTTAGGACTTGGTTCTTTCTTAAAAAAGAATATTTACTTATTTTTAGAGAGAGGGGAGGGGAGGGAGAAAGAGAGGGAGAGAAACATGGATGTGTGAGAGACACACCAATCTGCTGCCTCTTGCACACCCCCAGCTGGGGACCTGGCCCACAACCCAGGCATGTGCCCTGACTGGGAACTGAACTGGTGACCCTTTGGTTCACAGGCCGGCACTCCATCCGCTGAGCTGCACTGGCCAGGGCAGACCTTAGGACTTGGTTCTTAATCCTGCCTGCATATTAGAGTTACCTAGACAGTGTTTATGTCCGCACCTCCAGACCTGCTAAATCAGAATCTGGATGGGGGATTGTGTCAGAATTTGTAAAAGTTCTTCAGATAGTTCCAAGATTGAAAACTGCCAAAAGAGAAGGTTTATCTTAACCATTGATTACTGCCCATTCTAGTCAAGAGGAGATAATGTATATTGATTTAACTTGGGTAGAAAACATATTTTCATGTATTTATTTTGTGCCTGGCATAATATAATGTAAGACTTATTACAATATAAGACTTACCACATATGTAAGACAGTTTTTCCATCTTGCAAACTAGGAAATCAGGTTCAAAATAATTTGTTACAGAATGTAACAGAGTATGTTAGTGTTACAGAATAGGCAGTATGTCATAATAGTTATGAATAATAATGAAAGAAGCTAACATTTATACGGACTGTTTACCCTCTACTGTGTATTGTCTGTATATTGCCTCATTTACTAGAACAGTGCTTTGAAGTGTTGGCACTGTTCTAGTTTCCACTATACAGTTGAGTAAAAAGAAATTATGTTTTGCAAACTAATAACTGGTAGAGCTGGGATTTGAACGAGGTGGTGTAACCCCAGAGCCCGAATTATTAACCATCGCCCGAAGCTGGAGCTCTGGCCAATGTGGGGGTGACGGAGTCTCGGCTCTGCGGTTTACTAGCATTAAGTTCTGTCGAGCCACCTGTTCCTGTGTTCTTTCAGCTTGTGGTGTAACTTCCTGGTGGAAATATCAACAATGTATGGTAGTTTATCAGACAACATTTCTGTCCTCACAAGATGACAACAACTTGTCTTGATCTCTAAAGATCAGCATGGATGCTCCACTCATAAATGTCAAAAAATGAATAGTTGCATTAATTCTATCTAGGGATTCCAGAAAGCGTTGCAGAGGATGTGGCATTTGTGACATCCCTTAAATGCTGAGTGGAATTTCTCAGGCAGGGAAGAGAGCTGGGAAGGGCCATCCCGGTTTGTGGGGGTGGTCCTCTGAGTGAAGGGGCCTCTTGGGGCCTGGGGAGGGGTGCCATCTGCAAGGAGGGGGATTCCTGGAGGGAGAGTGGCTGGGGCGTGAGTGTTGGCAGTTGTAATCAGTGATGGACAGCCTTGAATACCATGCTGAGATGTTTGGGTCTTTTTCCTTTTTAAAAAATCTGATGGTAGGAGAAAATGGCAGACTTTAAAGCAGGTCAATGATAAGTTTCCATGTACATGCATTGTAACTTTTTAAAAGCTACCTGATAATAGTGTGGAGTACATTAAGAAGGACAATAAGAGTTGGGAAGACCAGGTTGGACACCTTTCTAAGGAAGAGATGGGCCCCACTGAGGCCGTGGGGCTGCAAACCTTGTTCACGGGAGTAAGCAGACACGGGTGGGAGTGCTTACCACTGTCACTCAGAGCTCTCGGCTCTTTCAGAGTGGTTTGCCAAAAGTCAAATAATGTTCTGTCTTTAAAAATGTTTTATGATTATCTCCACTAAAGCCTTAATTTTTGTTAAAAGCAACGGAGTGGAGCTACTTAACTTGTAAAATGCCACACCAATATTTTTAATTGTTTCTTTGGCACCCAGAGGTGGTTTGTATTTAAGACAGCGCTCCAGTGTACTTTTGTTAAGTGGGAGACTGATAAACAGGAAATGAGAACGTTTATGACCGATGCCTGACTGAAGCTATCATCTTAAACACATCAGTTTTTGGAAGCAGTATTTATAAAATTTGAGACTGTAGAAGGAGTCTCCCCCAACTCATCTGTCACTCATACTACATGGGAAATCCTCAGGTCCCCCCAGTGGTCCCCCCCAGTGCAGTGGTCCTCAGCTGGAATACTGCTGAAAGACTGCTGCACTGGCCTGGGAAGGGATCCTGATGATGACGACCACGACGACTACGACGACGGGGGAAGTGCTGGATTGGAGAGCTCTCGGGGGTGGAATAACAGTACTCAGGGTTTTTCTCTTGTGAATTGCTTTTCAATGGGTTTGCGTTTCTGTAAGCATTGAGAATGTTCTTAACTAAGAAAGATGCTAAAAAATATTAGGTTGAATAGAAATAGTAAATATCTTGTTTTACATTTATTGTTGAACTTGTTTGTCATTGAATTATATATTTATGTTTAGGGGTTTGGTTGTATTTTGAGAAATACACACTAAACTCTTTCTAGGCTTCTCTGAAGTATTTACAGGGCGCTATAACAGCAAATATTCAGAGTTTAAGAAAGCCATTTAATTTTACTAAAGCAGACCAGAAACAGATGCTAATTGGGGCAAGTTGCACTACATTAAAAAATTCCTACTGTAATTTGTTTCTTTCTTGTTGATAGGAGAATTAAAGTTGCATGAGAAATTAAGAGTCAGTATATGCTTCTCAGAATGATGGATAGTTGGAGATTGTTTTGGAGTGAAATCCAAAGTGATAAAAAAATACGTAAGATCTTTTTGTGAAGAAATGTAAATCTTCAAGAGGATTTGAGCAAGCTACAGGCTATGCCAAGTTAACTAAACTGTTAAGGTAGATGTAATCCCTAGGAACCAGAGATTGTCCCAGATATCTCTGAAAGACCCCAGTTACCAAATTATTTAAGCAGTGAAAATCTCAGGAGACCTTATGGGCATCTTGGTTTTCATAACACTTTTGGTCTATTATGGGGATATGTTAAATTGGTAGCATAATACAGCATGTGTTTTGAAAGACTATGTTTAGTGGAGTCCCATCATTTGCACATAAAACTTGTGGGAATTCAGCCCTGACTGGTGTGGCTCAGTGGGTTGAGTGCTGCCCTGCAAACCAGAAGGTCACCAGTTTGATTCCTGGTCAAGGCACATACCTGGGTTATAGGCTGGGTCCCCAGGTGGGGGCAGTGTTTCCCTTCCCCCCTCTCTAAAAAGTAAATAAACCCTGTGGGAATTCAACCATCATCCTACTCAGTGACTGGACATGGGCTCCAGAAAGCGAGGAGATGTAAATCTGCTTGCTGTTCCTTTGGTCCATCTCACTCTCTCACTTGCTTCTCATGGTGTATCTCAGCGCACTAGTGTAATTCTAATGTTTACAGATACATGTTTTTACACAGTGCAGCGCTTCAACACAAGCTCAGCTCAACAGTTGTCTTTCCCAGTTCTGGGATTGTGTCTCTCTTCAATGAGGTGTTTTCCCACAGGCTGTTGAAGGGTAATTTGACTGTAATTTTTCTTTGCCATTTACCCGGTTTGGAACCTAACCTCCCCAAGAAGATGGAGTCCCATTGTACAAGACTGGGTACTAGGAAAAAAGTTGTTTTAGTCTGTGCTTAGAAAGTCACAGTATTTGAATTGCTACAGAATTTCAGAAAGGATGGATATTCCTTTGGTTCTCTCTTTGTGGGAATGTTACTCTTTTCACATCCTATTTTTTTTCCCCTCTAGTTGTGGCCATTTATGATTATACAAAAGACAAGGAAGATGAGCTGTCTTTTCAGGAAGGAGCCATTATTTATGTCATCAAGAAGAACGACGATGGTTGGTATGAGGGAGTTATGAATGGAGTGACTGGGCTCTTTCCCGGGAACTATGTCGAGTCTATCATGCATTATTCCGAATAAAGCTCAGCAGGGCTGTTTCCCTCACAGAAATAGTCAGGACTTCCCAGATTATCACAAGGCCCTGGGATTCCCCTCCAGTGAAGTGAATGAAGGATACAAATGATAAAAACTACTTCTGTTTTTTTTTTTAACTCCGTTTATCCCCCAGTATTAAAACAAAAAAGCAAGCTGAGTGTGAACAAATGGATTTTTCTGTCATCATTTGTACTATGCTGAGCTGTCTGGATTGAAATAAAGTGACCATTTCTGAATATGTGGGAGGTATAACAGCAAAACTATGTAAAACAAATCAGGTTAAGACTGATTCAGAACAAAAATCTGGGATCTTTCTCAGGAATACTGTACACCTGTGGGATTTCTCCTCCTGCAGAATCCAGCATTGCATTGGATGTTCTTCAGTGCCTGTGCTAAAAGGGTTAGCCAGCCCTGTGGCTACTGCATCCCCTGCACTTTCTTCCACTTGTATGAGGAGGGAACCAATATTTGAATACCATACTTAACCATTTTTAGTTGTTTCAGATGGCTCATTTCCTCTTTAACACTGTAAATCCTGCATTCTCTCGGCACTCAGGTGCACCAGAGTTAATGCTGAACTGATTTGCATCCCTTCATGTTTCTCAGTTTGTAGATTATGATGAGCTGAGTCTCCAAACATTCTGAGGGTGGTTAAATTGCCAGTTTGAATTTAACGTGCTGCTGTTGCGTGAGACTGCATTGCCGCTAATGGCCTGTGCACCCAGATGAGTGACGCTCGGAAGCCTGGTTCATGTGCTGAGGTGGGCGTGCGAAGCTAGGCATGAAGGTTCTTAACGTTCTGGAAGAGGTTGAACTGTAAAAATGTGCTGCCCAATAGGCATCCTAAATCCTTGCCTCAGGTGCTGGTTTGAGGAGTAGCATTTTGAAAATCAGACCAACTATCTCTTTACTTTCACTATTTAGAAAAACATTCTTTTTGGGAAAAGTTATTTTCGTTTCTTGATAGTCACTGGGTATAAGAGGCTTGCTACTGTAATCTTGGAATGTTATTAACGGCCAGTGTTAGGTGCTGCTGAGTTGTTTACTCACTTAACTCTAGAAAAGGTAAATACTCACCTGATTTTGTGGTTGGCTTTTGAAGTAGCTTCCCTTAGTAAGAATTTGAACCTGGTTTCTCAGACTAAGAATAGTGGGATAAGGCCAAATACTTATCCAATTACATAGATTAAAAACTGATAGAACTTTGAAAGAAACAGTATTTTTTAATCTGCCCCATTGTAGCTTCAAGTTCAGTGTAGCTGGTAGGTTGATGGCTTTAATCATTTCTGTAATCAGTGTAAGAAATACTGAAAAGAATCCAGGAGGGCTTTGCTGCTCAGCAGGTGAACACCTGGTGATGAACTAGCTCATGGTCAGGCCCAGCACTGTCTCAGCGACTTAGCCTGGAGAGAGCTCTGTCAGGTGACTTCCCTGTGCTGGGTCAAAGGGGAAAGGCAATAGCTGCCTATATAGTTGACCCTTGAACAACAGGGGTTTGAACTGCACAGGTCCACTTACACGTGGATTTTGAAATCAATCAGCATATAGTCCCTCCATACCTCTGGGTTTTGCATCTGCAGATTCAACCAGTTACAATTAAAAACAGTATTTTCAATCTGCGGTTGGGAACCCAAAGATGTGGAGGACCAATTGTGTGCATTGTTTTATGCCATTTTGTATAAGGGACTGGAGCATCCAGGGATTTTGGTGTATGTGGGCATGGGGTAGGGGGGAGGTATTGGGTCTGGACCAATCCCCCATGGATACCCAGGACTGACTGTAGTTGAGTTTGGAGGTCCAGTTACAGGTGGATTTTCAGTTGCACAGGTCTCGGTGCCCCTAATTCCTATGTTGTTCAAGGATCAACTGTAATTCACATGCAGGCCTTGAAGGTGAGATAGTGCAGGTAGAGGAACTTGACGAAAGATGAATGTGTGCAGTAGTGTGTGAGGGAATTCAGATGGTGAAGGCAGAGGTTAATATTCCACTTGTGAATCTGAGCACAAAACTTCATCACCATTTATTTAACTGAAACCCAGGTACAGAGTTCCCTTATCAAGACTTTGTTGTGAAGTTGCAGTCCGCCCTCCCCTCCTCTCCCCAACACACACACACACACGCCAGTGATTTTGCCTTTACCTTTGCCTCTGTGCTTTTGTGTCACCTCAACATCCATTATTCTGTTCTTCTTTAAAGTAAAGGCCCTGAGTGTCCTCTGAACTTTCAGCTTCATATGGACCCAACCTAGCCTATGCGTGTATAGATTAAACTCTTATTGTTGGAGTTAACTAGGAAAATTTTTAAAATTAGATGTTTCAATTATTTATTTAAATACCTTTTGCTGAGAAAGCTTAGTGGATTTAATAAGGCAGAGGGATTTTGGAATCCAGCAAATAGTTCCGCAGCTCACACCGACAGCAGACGACAGTGCAGCAGGCGTCGGTGGCGGTCGGCTGCCTGTTGGGCCCGTTGGACTGGGGAGTGCAGAAGACACTGCGGAAGTGCTTCGTCCTGGAAACCTGCAGCGGGGGATCCATGGGTCAGCCGATGTTTTTCTATATTATTTAGTACTAATGTGTGAACTTTTTGTTTTTAAAAGATACATGTTGGATTTTCCACATACTTTACATTTTTGTACAGTTTTGAATTCTATATAGTCTTGGAAGGATACTATGTAATGATGGGCCAGGCCTACAGTAATTGGGGACTTTTAATGTATGTAATATTTCATAGAGTGCATGCTACTAATAGTCTGTGAGGGTAGTATTTCTTGTTTTAGCGTAAGTTTCCCCATTTATCTTTTTATAAACCAGATGAAACAGTGGGCAGTAGGAATTCCAAATGAATGTGGAAATCTTACATGCTACATAATATTGTGGCGAAGGTCATCTAAGTTTAAAATGTGCTGACCACCAAGCAACTATATTATCAGGATAAAGAGAATCTAATTGGAGAGGGATTTTTTTTCCTTCTGAAATGTCTTTTTGACTCGCTGTTCACTCCCTATTTCCTTTAAAAAAATAAAATGTAAAAAGGAGTGACTCAAGAGTTGTTCCTTTTTTTTTTGTAGTACTGTTAGAAAGGCCATGATGGTATGAATGAAAATACATTTGTTGTCATTGACCTTATGGCCAAGGCAGTAAACCTGAAAGTGTCAATTTGTCAAAATCTAGACCTGAGAGATCCAGCCGCTGTGTTGGAAATACGAATATTTTCTGGCTCAATATTTTCCACCTTTTGGCTATTGGCTTTCTATCTCCCTCAGGGGCCCCTTAGGGTTGGCAGCAGTCTGCTACTTTTGCAGTGTTCCTAGAACTCACTGGGTGAGATGTTTTCTCTGTGCTTTCCCCCTCCTGCTTCTGTTTATTACCCAACTAGAATTTTGCTCTTCAGTGATTTCTGTAAAGTAGCTGCTCCTTGGCAGTCTTAGGTTGATTAAAGATGATTTACCTGAGTTTTCCAGGAGGCATCAAAGTAATGGTAGTTTGCTTTTATCCTTTTGTGTTCATTTTCTTTTAGTAGGTGACCCTTCTGCATTAGGAACTTTCATTTTTCTTATCATTTCTACTCAGTGGAGAGCATGGCCACCTTTCCAGTTGAAAAGCATTTGATGGAGGAAATGACAGGTCTTTGAAAGAATGGGGATCTGAATTACTTCCCAGCTATTTGGCCAGGAACTCTCGAGTGATGTCAAGGTGACGATTTCCCTCACATGATTTAACTTAAGAGTCATAGAATTTTAGTGCTAGATGAGATTTTAGTTCAATCTCACTTTACTGATGATGTTTTATTTCAGATAACAGATAATAAATAATGGTCAAGTTTATGACTCAGTGCCACTTGGTACTCTTTCTACAACTGTCTTAATTAAATGTGCCGTGTTTCTTTAAAATTTGTTAATACTTGATGTCCTCAGGAAGATACTTGAAAAGATATGCTATGTTTCAATAAATACCACCCGAGTATTCAAATTTGTTTAAAGGAGTATACTAAGTGCAACCTTAATTAGGAAAATCTTCATTTTAACCCTTCCAAAACTACACACAGTACGAATGTTCTTTTGCATTAGGTGTATGTAACAGACACATCATTTCAGCACTGGCAGGAGCACAGCAAACAGCCTTATTTGTGAGCCTTATAAAGCATTTCTTTTGTTACACAGGGGCATCTCATTACCTTATCATCGCACTCATTACCTTAAGTTTCCTTTATGCTGCTCTTTGTTCCTATTTCTCATTGAGAGTCGCACAGTTCTTTTTCAAAAACTGACAAATGAAATGACAGGGCCTAGCTTGTGTATGATAATCCTTGCTAAGTATCTTGAGGTTTTTGTTTTGTTTTTTACAAAAACAAAACAACCCCCCCAAAAGTAAAAAACCAAAAAGCTTATTTTCACATTAAAATAAAAACATCTTTTGCAACTTTAGAATTCTATGATAAAGCAGTTTTTATCGTATTTTGTGTCCATGAATCTTTCTCCTTAACAACAAAGTGGTTTACAAAGAGAACGTAAACAATTTGTCATCTGGCCAGTTGTACTTTTTAGCTCCCAGGAGTGAGGGTTGGTGGTCTAAGCAGAAACCATGCAAGAAAACCTGAGGGAGCAGTCTGTTGCCAGTAATGTTTCTTGTGTGTGCCATTAAACCACCCCCATGAGTGGGGGAGCATTCACTTTTTAATTTTGAAATTGTATTTGGAATTGTTGCTGTGTACTAAGACCTTGACCTAAATAAAATCCCATGAAGTGTAAGTGTCTTGTGAATATATTTATGTGAGTAACCTCTTTTCTTTCTAAGGTGGTAAGTTTAAGTGTGGAAGTGAATCCTTCCCTGTTGCTCTAAACGAGGTAGCTCCTATTTATTACTTAAGTCTTAAAAATTTCAAATATTTTAAATGTTGCCTTAAGACAGTTTTCATCTCTGTGACATTTCAAGACAGCTGTTCTAAATAGTTAGGTTTACTTGCAAAAATAGGGATAGAAGTTCTCATCACTTCCTCCAAATACATGTAATTCTTTTAATACAAAAAGGAGAGCTTACCTGTTGCTGGGTACCCCAACATTAATAGCAAAACCAGGTTCTTAATGGTGCCCATCCACAAACAGTCAAGTAAAACCCCCATATTTAAATGAAATCTGTTCTTTTTTATTAAGGATTGGGTAAGCTGACATAGTGAAAACATATAATTGAAAAACAAATTTACACTGACTGTATGACTACTGTCCTAAGTCATTACAATAGTTCACTGACAGTAACTGGCAAGAGTAACTTGTAAAATAACTTAATCCAGCAGTAGAACAAAAAACATCGTCAGTAGTACTGAATAGATCTCTCTCATATATCTCTATCTCTCTCTATATATAGGTTTGCACAATCAGGGAGCAAGGCACATAATGAAATGAGCGTACATTTAAGCAGAAGAAAGTAACGGTGAAAGAAAAATTGTAACTTCATCTTTACCGAGCTGTGCACAATCGTTTGAATAGTGTCCTCTATTGGGTACTTTATAATGCAGTTCCTTTTGCTTTCTTTTTCATGCTTTAAAAAAGTATATTCCTACATTGTTTCTATTCACGTAAATAGCAAAGCTCTCACAGCCTACATGTCAGTGTGAGCATTGACTCAATTTTTTTGAAGAAATGGGAAGAGGGGGAGCAATCCCAGTAAAATATAATGTGCAATTTTCCTTTAAAATAGTAAACAATGTTTTTACACCATTTAACACAAGCTAATGATATTTTCTTTTACATGTACATTTCTATAAAAGTTCACTAGTGGCTGATAATAAAATTAAGCAAAATCATTCGAAACATTCCAGTTAATGCATATTTTCTAGGAGAGATTATTTACAAATAGAGAAAAAAATATAGGAGACGGCAATCATGGAAAATGGCAGTTTTTGGTATTCGGTTACAATACATTTAAACAATGGACATTCCCAAAAATGCAAAGATTTTTTCCCTTTAAGTGCTGCAAGCATATTCTGCCTAGGAGGAGGTTGAGGCTTCAACACTTAGAGCTTGGAATTAACAGCCGCCTGCAATCAGCATACTCACTTCTGAACTTCGCCATCCATTAACTGTGTAGTGTTCACGTCACCCTGACTCAACTTGCTTCTCTCAATGTCTTTGGTAGAAAGCAGCCAGTCCCCGTTTAGGTAGATGAAGCCATCTCTTGTGAGATAGCCACTTTTTCTATTTTTGCGTAAACTAGAAATACTCAACTTCCTTCTCTTTTCGTTAGCACCTCAAAGTTTGCTTGTTAGATTTTTTTTATGCTCTTCCTCCAAAAGAGTTCAAGGCACTGGGGATTGTAGCAGATCCTGTTTTCTCCTCAAAATGGTCTATTATTCAACAAGCAAAGAGCAAACCAATTGGAGATTTTGTCCTTCAGTTGTTTATCAAGTATATTGTTGGATTATTTTTATTTAGCAAGTTTATTTTACAACTAAATGTCAGGTTTCTTTTCCACATAATACAGACCTTCCACGTGTATAACAATAACAGAGCACTTGTTTAGTTTGTGGGACAGACTGGGAAGGTGTAGAAATGTTGTTCTCTTGATTTTTAAAGGAAAATAAATCTTAAAAGATAGTGGGGTATTTTATTTTTCTACTTGCATCTCTCTGTGGATCAAATCTCAACTTTATGAGTGTCATATATTCCTGCAGGATTAGAGATACCCTGTTTTATACAAATGATGTCAAGTGTATAAAACAAAACTCAAAGTGCCAAAAGGTACTTGCAACCTACAGTGATTTTTACTAAAGAGACAGAATCTTCTTATCAAGTGTATAAACCCAAATTATTATTCCTATTTCATTTAAAGCAAGTCAGAGTCATTTAGGTTTAATTGGTCTATACTTGAATAAAATATGCGAGATTACATTAGTTATAATTTGTTAGCTCTGCAGGCATATTAAAACATTTGGTAATGTCTAAAACTAAAAAATGGTTTTGTTTAAAATTACCTTGTGTTTGTAATAACATAAAATTGCTTTTAGCAGAGGGGGAAAAGGTGACACAAGGTTCCATTGGTGACCTGATAGTCAAATCAAACCAATCCACATCATTACCTGAACATTTTTCTCATGCTAATTTACTTTACATTCTCGACACAAGCTCATTAACTATATTTTCCCAGAATAGCAGCTTCTGAAACTTAATTGGATGCACAGCTCCTATTAGCCTTGATCTGAGTTTTCACTCTACTAGAATTATTCATGATCCCCTATCGTCGTTTAAACTTTCTGGATAAACTCAGCATTATTTTCAGTGGCAATTAAACTTACAGGGAGAAGGGATTTCTAAGAGAGTTCACAGCCCTTAGCAGAAGATGCCATCAGTGGCCAGGAGCACCTTGATTTTAGAGGACTGGAAAACGCCATGTCTACCTTACTTTGGAATCTTCTGATGAAAATGGTGTCCTGTAACTTTCAGGAGTCAACAATCTTTCTCATTTTAAAAAACCTCAAATTTTAAAAATTTAAGGTAAAAACCTTAAGAATATTTACTTTTCCCAAGTGAGAATTACAGTAACTAAGGGGAAGAAAAATGCATGTATTTATTCAAGTAGTAAAAGCAAAGCTGATAAAATTTGAATAGAGAATAGCCTGACATTTATATATAATATATACCTATAAACCTGATGTAGTTGTCGCTGACCTCCCCGGTTGGTGCCAAAACTTTCTTTAGGCACAGGGTGACCCAATTTAGAACTCATCTGTGGTTGAGTTAAGGGTGTCACTAGCTCTGCCAGGCACCCGTCTGCCCTGCCCTGGACAGCAGGATGTGTTCCTCCACGCTGTTCATTTTTCAGTAGAGCCAAGTCGGCTGTCCAGACTGTCTTCGACATGAAGATGCTCGGCTGAGCTAGAGCTGCTGAGCGAAGGCAGTGGAAAAGGCACAGAGCTAGTGTCATCTGGCAGTTGGCGCTTACCATGAACACACCAGGGAAAAGGAACGGTTACAAAAATAACAAGAGTAATCTCAAAAAAAAAAACCCCAAATACAAAAACAAAAAAACTCTCCCCAAACCCCACAAAGCTACATGCCAACAAAAACCCACTAAGGAGTTAAATACTGGAGATACAATCTAAAGTATCATTCTTTTAAAAAAAATTTAGTTGTTTCACACGTAAAAGTTAACAGCCTTTTCCAGAAACAGCTGCTGTCAGACAAGCCAATGGATTGGGTTAAAATGTGAGTTCCTTCTCGAACCCAGCTCGCTTGTTGGTGTCCCTAGTGTCGCTGTACAGGATGTCTGCTCCTTCGGGAAGCGCCAGTCCAGGGTGGCTGTCCTCAGGACTGACACAGCCACAAGTCCCAGGAAAGCCCACACTGAAAAAGGCTGTATCTTAGGGTTCAAATCATGGGTGAAGAAAGGTTGAGGGTGGGTGATTTAAAGTTGAAGTGAAAAAAGACCGCCATTGCAACAAAAAACCCTAGTGACAAATGTATCACTGGATTCGTATTTTCAACTCTTCACCTCACAAATAAGGGTGATTCTTGGAATATAAAACTGTAGGCAGAGACTATGGGATTATTACTTCACTCATAATTCACACTGGAGCTTGGCAACCTGTACCCATGTTACACACACTGCTGTGCATGCTTAAATTAACAATGCAGATGTGTTAAAGGCCACCTCATACGCATAACAATGCACACAAACCTTGTGAACAGTTGAAAAGATACCCAAAGTATCATTTTAAAGCAGGGCTTTACAAAAATGCACAATGGTGTATGTGTTCCTATTGCTCTGTAACCGCATGACCACACTGAACAACGTCCCTCTTCTCTACGTGATGCAACACTGTTGGAGTGGGTCACATGGGTATCCTGTGTGCACCGCACATTTCCCCCTCGGGACGGCGTCGAAGACTTCTGCAGTCAGTGCTGGCACTCCTCAGTCACCACAGGCAGGGACTTTCATTTATCATTCTTGGGATGGCTCCTTTTCTTTTGTTTAAGAGCAGCTCTGAGATTGTATTTTATTCCCAATGGTTAGTTTATCATCACATTTTTCTCAGTAATAAAGGAAAAATCAGAGAAAACATATGAATTGCAGCGTGGAGCACACTGTGCCAACACAGTGACAATTTCACGTGATGCCAAACTGCACGTGCACAGCACGTGACGCCACTCACTGTACTTGGACTGCACCGCTCCCACAGAACCCCAGGGAGCCCGGACAGGTCCCCGCACGCAGGCTGCAACGAGCAAGGATCCCAGTGTGCTGCTGTGCCAGAGCCTCATTTGTTCTCCCCCCTCCCTCTAGGACAGTCCCGCACTGAAAGGAAGTGTCTGTCTTACACGTTACAGTCCATATGCAACCTGATCAATGATACCTGCACAGGAGCCATTTTGTTCATTTTTGTAATCACCCGACCTTCTAGAGATGAAGACACGAAGACATTTCAGAAGGGGATTTTGTTTTTCATAATGATGCACCATATTAGACACAGGATGGGTATGTTTGATATAGCAACTGTCTACAGATACCTAAAATCAACATCTACCTAAAGCACACACTTAAAAGAAGGTAACTGGTGACCCCAAAACAGACTGGGACTAAACATTCCAGGATATTGTGTTGGATATTCTCTTAGAGTAAGTCAAAGCAAGGACTGTGAAGCCAAGGCTGATGCAGCTTCACTAAGCCCACGGAAAGATTCCAGCAGTGTTAAAAGAACTATCCAAGACTGTAGTACTAAATTGTCCACGTGTTGTAGGCAGAGAGCTGACCTGTGGCAACGTGCCCTAGATGCAGGTGCATCACTGCAGCGGCACTGCGGCTGGCACGGTTCAGTTACACTGTGTATTTACTTCAAATGCAAAACTGTGTGCAGACAGTGTCTGAAATTTCCCCCACCGCACTGTTCACCCATTCCTCGAGGCTGAGAGACTTTCCTGATTAAAGTGCTCCTTTATGTATAGTAATGAAATGTCAGACAGCTCTAACTTCAGCCAACTGGGGATCAAGCAAACATGAGAGCCCTACAGATACACCCAGCATTCTGGTTGACCTCTCAGACGGAGACACAGCACGTTAGACATCTATCCCTCAATATACAACACGCAACATGCACAGAGAGGCTGCATGTGGAGACTTACAAAATACCTTCTAAATACTCGTCAGAAGTTCTTTTGTCCAACCCACATGGCAGATAACAGGTATCATGAGGGACAGGGCACACCCCCCCTTCCGTGCCTCTTCTGCCCGAAATACACAGAATCCATGTTCAGATTAGGAGAGAAAAGGAATAAACAATCACTCCCAGCTATATATATACATACACACATACATGTATACATATATACATATACACACACAATGTAACTGTGTACACACACACACAGCTGGACACTACCTGAATAACATACCAGAAGGCTCTGAACACCTGAATTCGGGGATGATCAGGTGAGCTGATTGTAGAACTCATTACAGACAGCACGAAAATAAAGTCCTATGGTAGCTACCAGTCTCTCGAGAGCTTGGTGTTCTGGTCTCTCTTGGGGGGAGCGGGGGGAGGTCCTCTCCGCAATGTCGCGTAGCCTGATATATGACTGCCTCCGTAAGCAGCTTTCTGTTGATCAGAAAGCAGTTCGGGGGGCGGTGGGGGCAACGCCATGTCATCCATGGTGGCTGTGGGTTCTGCTCTGGACATGCGGGAGGAGGAGAGCGAGCCGTGCCGGGTGATGGACTTCCGTTGCAGGGTCCTGTTGAGGTCTGCCAGGAACCCAGGCTGGACACTAAGGCTGGACTTGGGAGAGGTGGGCACTTGTGGCACAACTGTGGGCGCTGCTGGCTGCTCGGAGGCCTCCGCTTGAGTGAGGCGCGTGCTGTCATTCCGTTTGGGCCGTGTGGGCGGGGGGGCCTTCTTCATGGATGTTTTGGACCACTGCTGGGGTTGAGGACTAACAACTGCCACTTTCGGAGAAACGTTTCCCAAGAACGCTGCTGGGATCTCTATGGGGGGCGGAGGAAGCTCTATTTCAGGTGGAGGGGGTGGAAAGTCCGAGTCCGATGGAGGAGAAGGAAATTCTACCACGGAGTCCTTTCCGCGGCCACTCAGGACAGACGCTTTTGCTGCCACGCCCCCCTGCTGGAGAACTCCAGGAAGGTTAACTCCAGAAAGATTGAGTTTTCCAGGTTTGGGGGGCGCTGCAGGAGGTGGTGGGGTCTCCTTGTTTGGAGACCCAGAGGGTTCGGCTGGCGACGCGAACTTGCTGACTAGGCTGTCCACGGAGGGTCTCTTGGGCTCCGGGGGCTCTGCACAGCTGCTGGACTTGATGCTGGAGTTTCGCTGTGGGGTCGGGGGAGGTTTCTTTCCCCCGGGGCTGGACGTCTTACTTGTCTTTTTGCCTGGAGATCCACTTTTGTCAGGGGCAGGAGAAGATGTGGGAGTAGCCGGCAGCGGTGGCGGGGCTGGGGCAGGTGGTGGTGGAGGTGGAGGTGGAGGAGGAGGAGGGGGAGGAGGAAACACTAGGCTGCTCTCAGGAGGAGGAGGAGGGAAATCTGGAGAAGGGGCAGGGATGGAGCTGGGCTGCCACTTGGGTTTTGCTTTCACAGCAGGAGGGGACTGTGGGGCTACATTTGCTGTGGCTGGCTTTAAGGGCTGTGACTCCACAGGAGGAGGGGTTGGAGGTGGGGGGAACTGGCTGGCTATCTGCCTCACCACAGAGGGCACTGGGGACAGGGGAGAGGGAGGCGGCTTTACGCTGAAACTCTGATGCTTGGGTAACGTGGGTGGGGGGACTGGACCAGGGGGAGCAGCGGGAGAGGGTGGAATGTGAGGAAAAGCCGGCTGCTTTTTTGCTGGGGGGACTGGAGGAATAGGCGTAGGTGGCACAGCCTGTGTCCCAACGGCAGGCACAGTTTTGGTGCTGGTTGGTGGCATGGTCACAAGAGGTTTGGGAGGGGCCTGGGGAGGGACAGGAGGAGGTGGTGGGGGCGTTGGAGGAGCTGCTTGAATGACATGCGGAACATGATGAATCTTCAGTGGGGGAGGAGGGGGGCTGAACTGTGGAAGGGACTGGGTGCAAGGTGCAGGTTTTAGCTGGGCCATAGCTGAGCCAGGGGTGGGGGCGGGCGGTGGGGGCGGGGGTGGGGGCACCACTCCGTTGGGGGGCACAGGGACCTGAGGCTTTGCTGGCTGTGAGGCCGTGGACAGAGGCTGCTGCATCACTGAGGACGGCGGAGGCTTAAATAGGGGTCCTGAATGCTGAGAAGCGTTCTGCAGCCTGGTGATTGTGCTGTACTTGACAAACATTGTGGCTGCTGAGGCCCCAGAAGGTGCAGACTGGCTGGGCAGGGGAGGGGGAGGTGGGGGCGGAGGAGGGGGTGGAGGAGGAGGGGGTGGGGGCGGGGGCGGTAGAGGCGGCGAAGGCTGAGAGGCAGTGTAGGGGTTGACTAGTTTAGGTTGTGGGGATAAAGGGGGCATAAGGGAGGTGTAGGATCTATTCAATGAGTCCATTCTGGCCTAGAAGGAGTATAAAAGGGGCGGGAGGAGAGAACACAATAAAAACAGTTACACAGGTAAGCTATGTGTGGCTGAAAGTCAAAAGCAAGGACTCGGGCACGTGCACGGAAAGATGCAGGAGCTGGCGATCACAGCGGAGGGAAAGCTAAATGGGGGCTCTCTGGACAGCACCGGCACAGGGGAGATTCGTTTGTCTGACGCTATTTTCCAGTGGCTAGACCGCCTGATAACCTAGAAACAATATCCTGTAGCAAAAGCTGTCTGAAGGGTGATGGCTGCCCCACATGGGAGCCCTCTGTGGGAGGGCCTCTGAGCCCTGGACCCCACCCGCACTCTGGCAAGGGGAGATGTGGCGGCTCAAGTTCACCTTTCAGCCCGTGATGCATCTGCCTCGGGCAGATGCCTTAACCGGGTGTAGGGGTGCTGGTGGGGGGCCTCCTGAGGGACGAGGAAGGCTTTTTGATGCTAGTAAGCTGCCACGTGAGAGTATAAGAGTGTCCAGCAGGCGTGCACAGTCACACAGGAATGAACGAGCTTGACACACACTCGTGTCCCTGTGAGACACTTGCATCCAACATGCACAGAAGTCCAGCAATGCAGGTCAAGAGGCGGCATTCTTTACATTTGTTTTACTGGAAAATACACAAAGAAATGCTTCATAAACATGAAAGCAAAAGGTCATAACAATATCCTACAGAAAAAGCCAAAAGAAAGCGAGAGGAAACTTGAGAAGGCTAGGGTAAAGGAAACGTATCAAGAAAGGGGAGCTCGAGTTTGCCAGCAACCTGCTGAGCACCCCCGGGTGCCGCCCGAGTCACCACATCTGGTCATGCATTGCATGGAACTACTCATGCATGAACGTGGTTCGAGTGCTTCTGAAAAGAGTAAAGGAAGAACCCTTGGCTTAATAACTTAGGGTACATCTTTTAGACCTTTTGAACATCCTATAAGGATCCAAGATAAAACCATTTGTTTCCAGTTATGAATGACATCTAATTAGCATGGAGAACTTAGGTTAGTGAACTAGAAGGCTTATTACAGGGCTGAATTCTAATGCTCATTAGGACACTAGAATGTTTCTTTAAAAACTGCACATCAAAGTAAAAGCATTAGTCTGCAAGACTTGGTTACAGGAGTCACCCAGGTTAATGTGTTTCCATAGAACGGCCCCTGACCTTAACTTGACCCTGTCTTGGATGCTGCAGGTGTGCAGACCTTAGCTGTGCTGGCCTTCTCCCTTGGCACCTGAGACTGAGGTAACAGAAGAAACACACGGGGATCAGGACTCAGACACAGTCGCTGCTGCACGGCAGGGCTCCCGCTCTCTCCGAGACTGCGACGGGACTGCTCTGTCTAACCAGAGCACGGGAACCTTGGCCTCGCATTTAAAATGCATGTAGAAAACACCATTAAAGATTTAGTAAGGTGAAGGCTTTTCTTCACCTGTCTGCATTGTGCCAACCCGCTTCTCTACCACGTACATTGAGTTATTAGTACCAGATGAGGGGGTTGCTCCCCCCAGAAAAGCAGAGATTTCCTAAAGCTTCAACCTCTGCTAAGGGAGTTAAGCAAACGATCAGTGTTTTGAGAATTTAGGTCATTAAAACCAATGTTCAAGTATTTACTCCTCAGAGACCCCCACATTGGGTTACTCACACTCCCTCCACCCTCCTGAGGGCCAGTTAACTAGATATGCAAATCAAGCAATAAAGTAAGGAAAAACATCCACTTAATTCCCATGGATGAATGTACTTGCATAAGTGATTAAGACCAAAGAAAAAATAAAATAAAAATGACTGTTGAGTAGAAACAAAAGGGTCGGGCCAGATGTGCCACGGGACCCTCAGTGCTGGGTGAGCTCTCGCCTCCCGGGGTGGGGGCGGGGAGCGCAGCCAGGACACACCCTGGCCCACAGGAGCCCACAGGCAGTCTGGTACGGCGTTCTCCGGCTGTCTGAAGAACCTCTCCACGTTTCCGAATAGTCTGGCAATAATTACACTTGTCCTCAGTGTCACTGAAGAAGCTACTAAGCAAGGCCCAGGGATCCAAAACTTTAAGGGGATAAATTGGAATGTAACCTTCCACATGTGCCTTAATTTGAAAAAATTCATCAATGCTCAGAGAAATACCAAAAAGCATACAAGAAGAGAAGATAAAGGAATGAGTCTGAATATATCAATAACAAGTAAAGAAACAGACAGCCACCAGCAGCTTTTCTGGGACAGAATTCGGGCACTGGCACTAAGTGGTGGTGCTCCATCCAAAATGATTAAGGAGGAAGGGAGAAAACTGTTACTTCTTAAACATTGGAGCCACCAAAAAATAGTTAAGCTGCCAGGTTTTTTGTTTGCGCGCTTTTTGAGATCTTAGGTCACTACAGCACATTCACAAATACTCATTTCTGAGGAGAAATCAGAGAAAGCATAAAGAAATACAGCCAGGAAAGATCCCTAATAAAGGAACAGAAGAGCAACAAGCTCACCCCCCAGAACGCCACAGACTTTTCTCTAGCAGGGCTCACAAGCGCGTTACCTTGCTGGACTCTTCCAGCTGAGTGCCTCGCTTCCAGGCTTCAGAGAAGATGGAGCTCACGATGCTCTGGGAGCGGGCGTGCCCTGCTGCCGGCTGGGTGTCGGACACTCCACTGTCAGACTGATTGGAGTGGTTTGACTGAGACTCTGTTCAAAATAAATGTTCAAAAACAGGATCACACAGTTCTGACAGTATGACTATTTATGTTCAGGTAGATCTTTTACAAAAGACCAAGTGCTATATAGAACAGCAACAAGTTACCTTGACTCACTGCATGTAAAGCACACCCGTTTATTCCACTAGAAAACTTCCCTTGCCTTAGGAGCTAAAAGGAAATCTTGATCCTTCTAAAACAGTTCACCACGAGAGACCGATAATTACAATAAAAGGTTCACATACATTATTGGTATCCTGACAATCTGTCTTGGAAGAACTCATAGCAAGTAAAAAAATTAATGAACCATCAATAAAGGAGTGAATTTTTTTCAGGTGTGTCTTTATTACATTGAGATTTGATCTTTTCATATATCACTGCTCCGGGCCATCCCACAGAGCTCTCAAGAATTCAGATATACACATGATGACGACGTCCTTCCCCAGCAATGGGCAGTCCTCAGAGTCTGACCCCCAAGTGAGAGGTGTGTTTCCTAGAGACTCTGGCACAGGCATCATAAGGCAGCCGCTGCTCTGTTGAGCCTGGCCTCCTGGGTAAAGGCACGAGGACAAGCCTTCAAGGGAGCAGGGAATGGCTGAGGATGCAGTGTAATTTGACCCCCAGGGTGAGGGAACCAGGAAGATGACTTCACCGGACACCGAGTCAGGTAGGATAGTCATGCAGAAGCACCTAGTTTAATGCCTGACATCTGGGGGATGCTCAAGTGTTAAAGCCAGTCCTATCCAATCACTCTGTGAGAGATGGGTATTATTAGATTGCCCAAGATACTGTGCCCTCTAGCAGCTCATATACCTATTGAATATAATTTAGAAATTAGGTATGGCTCTGATTTTTAAGAATCATGCTGAAGTAACCAGGTCTACTAGCAGCCTATAGAGACCCGTTCATATTGCTAGTAAACTGCTTTGGGCATTTCAAACTACCTGGGATGCTGGAAGAACTGGATCCGGACTTAATGCTGGAGCTGGATAAGGAAGTCCAATCATAAGCAGACTCTGTCCTCTTCAAGGCTTCTTGATAGTTCACATAGAGCTGCTTCCCATACTAAACAGAAGGCAGTAGATGATGACATCTGAGCCTCACAGGGCATGACACCAATGCGAGAGGTAGGAAAGGGTGACACATTTCTGTTTACTGATTCACAGTTTGTATTAAAATTAACACCTACAATCCTTCCAAAGTTATTTTAACACCAGTAAATTAGAATCTACCCTTATTTTTCCTCATTTTTACAAAGGCAGCAAGAAGTGAACCCTTGATTGGGTTTGTTATCAATACAAAGATTTTTTTCCAGTTATTCCTCAAGCCCCTTTGATTTTACAGCTATAATGAAATTTTACTTCTAGTTCTTGGCACAAATACTTCTTCAAGTATTTTGTACAATCATCTTTAAGATGTCCTTTAAAATATATTTTTTAAGACTTGCTTTTTTTATAGAACTTGCTTTTTTTTTTTAGGTTCACAGCAGAATCAGGAGGAAGGGCCAGAGCCCTCCGATACACTACCAGCTTGCACACGTGCACGGCTTCCTCCATCACCAACACCCCCACCAGAGTGGGACATGTGTTGTTACAGTCAGTGAGACTGTAACATTAACACACAACCATTACTCAAAGTTCAGTTTGTCTTAGGGTCACTCTTGGTGCTATACATTCTATGGATATGGACGAATGAATAATGACATATATCCACCATTACAGTACACAGATTATGAATATTTTCACTGCCCTAAAAATCCTGTACTCTGCTTATTCATCCTTCCCCTATCTCAAGGCAACTTAATTTTCAAGCTCTGCTATATGAGAATGATATGATATGCACTCCAAAGCCAAAATAATCACTTTGATGTTACACAAGCTGTTACCACCAGTATTATTCCACAAATACCAACTGTTAAAAATGTATGCATATGACCAAAAAAAAAAAGACATTTAAAATTAAAACATAAGGCCTGAGAAAACTAGACATTGGCAAAATCATGAACATGAAACAACCAGAATAACTGTCATGGCAATCAAAACCTTATCATTAACTACCTCATTATTCTGCTATCAAACCCAACGAAAACATACCTTGGCGATGCGTATACCATTGACCCACTGGTGCAGGGTCCTCACATCATCGCAACAAAGATACTTAATGTACTGAGATTTCTTCTGGATCTGTGGGTGCTGCAAGATTAAAGATGAAGTCCAATTAAGTCTGCTGGAGAACTGAAGAAAAATAAACTCTACCAAAGCCTGAACATACCCTGACAAATTACAGGCCATCAGAGTAATGGCCTAGTAATTTATATCTCTCATATGGCCATAGGCCAAATAAAATGGCCCATAAATATATTTATAAAATAAATGAGAAAAAATATGCTGAATTTTAGTCAAGATATCCAAATTAAAAAAATACCTTCACATTTGGAAAATCCCCAAACACCCCTTCTACATTTCAAAGAAACAATGTCCACCAACAAAGTCATCAGAATTCTTAATTTATAAGACAATGAAACAAGAAAATATTGTTTGATTTCACTTTGAACCCACAGAAAAGCACTCAGAAGACTCCAAACAAGAGTCTTTGGGAAAGCTTCCAGTGCTCCTCTGGAGGTGACCAACTGGGTGGGGTGGACCGAGCACCAGGCACAGCACCTGGGACATGATGGGGTGCTCCCACCACTGCAGGGGCGCTCTCTGTGGACTGAGCCCTGCTCCACAGGCTCCTGTACCCCCACGCAGCACAGGCCTTCCAGGGAATGAGCAGCTTATCAACTGCCTCATCTAATTTAGTTTTCACAACCCAATATGCTTCTCAGTTGAGAGATGGATGGGAGATGACTGACTTGACCTTGAGTAAAAAATGCAAGTGCTAGCACAGACTTCAGGTATTTATTTAAATACTCACCTGAGGATTTGTTTATTGATTTTAGAAAGAGAGGGAGGGAAGGCAGGGGGAGGGAGGCAGGGGAGAGGGAGAGGGGAAAAGAGAGACAAACATCAATCCGTTGCCTCCAATGCACACCCCGACCAGGACTGAACCTGCAACCTAGGTAGGTGCCCTGACCAGAAATCAACCCTGCAGCCTCCGGGTGTGCAGGAAGATTAGATGCTCCAACCAACAGAAAGACTCAGCCAGGGCTAGACGTAAGGTATTTTAATTCTACTGGGCCACGACCCCTAGTTCCCTTGGATGAAAAACTAAATCACAGTTCTTTTGGGGGTAAGGATTGTTAATTACTACTTCCCTCTTACTTATTCTGAAAACAAAATTTTAAATTGCTATTACTTTACCTGAAGTATTTAAGTTTATATCCAATTGTAAGAGGCTTAAAACTTTTTTAACCATATTCGTTTGTTGTGGAAACCCATGAAATCAATACAATGATTTGAATAAGTTCTCAATGTAGCAGGAATAGGTGGCCACTATTATAAATTATGTATCTGCATTGTTAAAGATTCATTTCTCTGGGTCGCAATGAGAGAAATATAAATTCACTTATTTATTCTATTCTATACACTGTTTTACAGAGCTCAGCTCCTATGATAAAACATTTAATGCAAAACCAATTTTGTTGTTGAGAGCTATAATCAGTTTTAACCATAACCCAATAATAAGGGTTAGCAAAATAATTCCGAATGATTTCTCCTGATAATATAGGCTCCACAGCCTTCTCTTGGAATATATGCCCTTGTCCTCATTAGACCACAGAATAAACCACCATAGCAGTCTTAAAAGAGCAGAGGAGGACAGACAGAGGAGTGTGTATTTTTCTGTAAAAGAAAGAGGGATTTTATTGCATTCATTTATTCAACAAATCCTTGTTGAGTAAGAACTATCTGCCAGATGCTTCAAGCAGTCGCTGGGATACAGTGTTGACAAAACGGAAGAGGCCACACCCAGGCTGTGCAGGAGACGAAACGGGCGACTGAGAAAGAGCCTTCTTCAGCGCGGCCCGTTAGGGCTGGAGAGCTCTTCTCCGTCTCCTGCTTCTGAGACACTGGCCACTGGACAGACTTCAGACAAACGAACAGCGGCCATAGGACGGCTCTCAGCTCTTATCACCACGGCCCCCTTTACAGTGATTTACAAACTATTTCTGGCTGATTCCTTCCATTTTAAGGGTTACCAGGATAGGTGTTCAACTGTAGCAGTGACCCTGCCGGGGTGGGGGGGCGGAGAGGGGGAGAGAGAGATCTCTACACAAGGGAGTATTTTTAAAATCAATACGGCATCAAAGAAAATCAAAGAGAAATTAACTTTTAACCTTCTATCCTCATCTCTCTAACCTGAGATTCCAAATAACACGCTGAAGAGTACTACGATACCACTATTTGAGTATTTGCAGATTCCTTGCTAATTTAAAATTTTCATTTTGGGACCCCCAGGATTCTTTTTTCAACCTCCCACACCGTAAAGACATTCATTACACAGCCTTCATTACGGTCATTCAGGCTCCGTGCCAATACCTAAGGAGAATGCCTGTTCTGCGGACACACTGTTATTTTATTAAAAGTGGCATTTATTGAGCACTCAGTATGTTCACATGTATTAACTCATTCCATCAGACCCCATGAGCTACATATTACTATTTCCACGATCTGAGGAGAAATGGAGACACAGAGAAGTTCAGACCGTTTCCGAAGTTACTGGTCAACAAGTGAAAGAACCAGGACTTGGTATGATGTGATCTCATTTCAGGGCCCATGCTGTCAAACACTGTGTCATATTATTGCCTTGTAAGTGTGAAACATTCTTTCAAATTTGCTGCCTCTCTTCTCTGTTTGCCAAATATTATTCCACCACTTTTAAAATCACACACGAGGCAGGACTTCCGGCCAAGATGGAGGCGTAGGTAGATACACTGTGCCTCTTCACACAACCAAAAGGACAACAACAATTTAGAAACAAAAAACAACCAGAACCGACAGAAAGTTGAACTGTATGATGTCCGACAACCAAGGAGTTAAAGAAGAAATGTTCATCCAGACCGGTAGGAGGGGCAGAGACCAGCAGCTGGGTGGAGAGGACCCATGGCAAGGCGGCAGCTGGTGGACCTGGTGAGGTGGTGGCTGGCAGAGTGGGTGGTCCCACATTCACGTGCAGATAAACCGGGAGGAACAACTGGGGAGCAGGATGGACCGCACAACCCAGGGTTCCAGCACAGGGGAAATAAAACCTCAAACCTCTGATTGAAAACACCTATGGGGGCTGGGGCAGCAGCGGGAGAGACTCCCAGCCTCACAGGAGAGTTCGTTGGACAGACCCACAGGGTCCCGGGATGTACACAAACCCACCCGCCAGGGAATCAGCACCAGAAGAGCCCACTTAGCTTGTGGGAAGCAAGGCAAGTGACTGAAATCTGGCAGAGAGCAGAGCAAGTGCCACTGTTCCCTCTCAGACCCCTTCCACACACCCAGCGTCACAACCCAGTGATGGGGGTTACCTGGCCCTGGTGAACACCTAAGGCCCTGCCCCTTACCACATAGTAGGCGCGACAAACCAAAATAAAAAAAAAAGTCCCAAAGGAAACAACAGATCAAAGCTCCAGAAAAGAATACAACTAAACGACGAAGAGATAGCCAACCTATTAGACACATAGTAAAAAACACTGGCAATCAGGATACTCACAGGATTGGTTGAATTTGGTCACATATTAGATGAAAAAAAATGAAGGCTACGCTAAGTGAAATCAAGGAAAACGTACAGGGAACCAATAGTGATGAAACCAGGACTCAACAGGAAGGAAACCAGGACTCAAATCAATGGAGTGGACCAGAAGGAAGAAAGAAACATTCAACCAGAAAAGAAGGAAGGAACGAGAATTCAAAAAAATGAGGAGAGGCTTAGAAACCTCCAGAACATCTTTAAACATTCCAACATCTGAATCATAGGGGTGCCAAGAGAAGAGAAAGAGCAACAAGTGGAAAAGTTATGGGAAAGTTATTTGAAAAAATAATAAAGGAGAACTTCCCCAATCTGGCTAAGGAAATAGACTTCCGGGAAGTCCAGGAAGCTGAGAGTCCCAAAGAAGTTGGACCCAAGGAAGCACACACCAGGGCACATCATAATTACATTACCCAAGATTGAAAATAAGGAGAGAATCTCAGAAGCAGCAACAGAAAAGGAGACAGTTACCTACAAAGGAGTTCCCATAAGACTGTCAGCTGATTTCTCAAAAGAAACCTTACAGGCAAGAAGGGGCTAGAAAGAAGTATTCCAAGTCATGAAAGGCAAGGACCTACATCAAAGATTGCTCTATCCAGCAAAGCTTTCATTTAGAATTGAAGGGCAGATAAAGTGCTTCCCAGATAAGGTCAAGTTAAAGGAGTTCATCATCACCAAGCCCTTATTATATGAAATGTTAAAGGGAATTACCTAAGAAAAAGAAGATCAAAACTACGAACAGTAAAATGACAACAAACTCACAATCATTAACAACCACACCTAAAACAAAAATAAAAACAAACTAAGCAAACAACTAGAACAGGAACAGAACCACAGTAATGGACATCACATGGAGGGTTATCAACAGGGGAGTTGGAGGAGGAGAGAGGGGGAAAAAGCACAGAGAATAAGTAGCATAAATGGTAGGTAGAAAATAGACAGGGGGAGGGTAAGAATAGTATAGGAAATGTAGAAGCTGGGGAACTTGTATGTATGACCCATGGACATGAACTAAAGGGGGAGGTGTGGGTGGGAGGGGGTGTGCAGGGCAGAGGGGAGTGAAGGGAGGAAAATGGGACAACTGTAATAGTATAATCAACAAAATATATTAAAAAATAAATAAAATCACACACGAGATAAGAACAAGTATGGAGGAGATGTTCTTGCTAAAAATCAGAAGTTTTGCGCATTAAATTCTTAAACACTCCAAAAAGAATATATAATGAAGTTGCCCTCCAAAACAAATGAACAGCTATACAGAAAGGTTATTATTTCATGTTTAAAATGACGATGATTTGGAAAGTTTGCATTGTTTAATAATAAAGGCAAAAATTTTGAGAATAAAAGCATTTAAGAATATGAAATTCTTGATTACTGTTTTTAAGTATATTTTATTGATTATGCTATTACAAGGGGAGGAAAGTTGTCCCAAATTTTCCTCCCCTTTATCCCCCTCTACCCTGCATCCTCCCACCCTCCAGCATTGCTCCCAAGGCCTTAAAGGTTCATGTCCATGGGTCATACATACAAGTTCTTTGGCTTCTCTATTTTCTATACTATTTTTAACCTTCCCCCTATTTTGTGCTTACCTATTGTGCTTCTTATTCCCTGTACCTTTTCCCCCATTCTTCCCCTCCCCACTGATAACCCTCCAGGTGATCTCCATTTCTGTGATTCTGTTCCTGTTCTAGTTATTTGCTTAGTTTTTTTGTTTTTGTTTTTAGGTTCAGTTGTTGGTAGTTGTGAGTTTGTTGTCATTTTACTGTTCATAGTTTTGATCTTCTTTTTCTTAGATAAGTCCCTCTAATATTTCATATAATAAGGGCTTGGTGATGATGAACTCCTTTAACTTGACCTTATCTGAGAAGCACTTTATCTGCCCTTCCATTCTAAATGAAAGCTTTGCTGGATAGAGTAATCTTGGGTTCAGGTCCTTGCCTTTCATGACTGGGAATGTCTTTCCAGCCCTTCTTGCCTATAAGGTTTCTTTTGAGAAATCAGCTGATAGTCCTTTGTAAGTAGCTCTCCTTTCCTCTTGCTGCTTTTAAAATTCTCTCCTTATCTTCAATCTTGGGTAACTTAGTACGACGTGTCTTGGTGTGTTTCTTCTTGGATCCAACTTCTTTGGGACTGTCTGGGCTTCCTGGACTTGCATATCTAGTTCCTTTGCCAGATTGGGGAAATTTTCCTTCATCATCTTTTCAAATAGGTTTTCAATTTCTTGGTCTTCCTCTTCTCCTGCTGGCACCCCTATAATTTGGATGTTGGAACGTTTAAAGTTGTCCCAGACAACTTGCCCTAAGCCTCTCCTCATTTCTTCTTACTTCTTGTTTCTTTGTTCTATTCCGGTTGGATGTTCACTTCTTCCTTTTGTTCCAAATCTTGATTTGAGTCCCAGTTTCCTTCCCTTCACTGTTGGTTCCTTGTATATTTCCCTTTATTTTAGTTTGTATAGCTTTCATTTCTTCCCCCATTTTGCGACTAAACTCAGTCATTTCAGTGAGCATCCTGATTTACCAGTGTTTTGAATTCTGCATCTGATAGGTTGGCTATCTCCTTGTCACTTAGTTCTTTTTCTGGAGTTTTGATCTGTTCTTTCATTTGGGCCACATTTCTTTGTCTTGGTGCACTTGTTATGTTGCAAGCGGCAGAGCCTTAGGTATTCTTCAGAGATGGGGCAACCCATTTTGCTGGGTTGTGGTGCTGTATGTTGGGGAGGGGTCAGAGAGGGAACAGTGCCACTTGCTAGCTTCTCAGTTCTCTCCCCACTTTCCATCACTTCGGACAAGTGGATTATGTCCTTTCAGGTGCTGATCCCAGGTGGGTGGGCTTGTTTATGTTCTAGGATGCTGTGAGTCTCTCCAACAGACTCTCCTGTGAGACTGGGAGCTTCTCCCACTGCCACAATCCCCAGAGGTTTTTACAGTCACGGGTTTTGAGGCTTTATTTCCCTGTGCTGGAACCCTGGGTTACGCAGTTTGTCTTGCTCCCCAGTTCTTCCTCCCATTTACCCACATGCAAATGTGGGAAATCCTGTCCATGAGCTGCTGCCTTGCCTTGCATCCTCTCCATCCCAGCTGCCCGTCTCTGCCCCCCTCCTACCAGTCTGGATGAATGTTTCTTCTTTAACTTCTTGGTTGTTGGACTTCCATGGAGTTTAATTTTCTGGGAGTTCTGGCTGTTTTTTGTTTTTAAATTGGTTGTTGTCCTTTTGGTTGTGTGAGGAAATGAAGTGTTTCTAGCTACATCTCCATCTTTGGCCAGACCATGAAATTCTGGATTAGTATTGTGCTATTAGATGACTTTTCTCTGTTTATGTCAAAAATTAGATTGAGACTGATCCTTTCTAAAACTCTATTAACTAAAAGTGATGCTCTAAAATCACAGTCCAAGTGCTAATGGAAAACCACTGAGTATATACTAACCATTTATTACTTTGCAAACACATGCATGCTTTTAAATTAGTTCCCTCAACTAATTTGTAAGAAGTTAAAAAATAAAAATATGTAACACTGCACCCATTCCAAAACTTTTGATCCTTCTAAACCTCAAAAAAAAAAAAGCCCTCAGAAGAAAAATATTCTTAACCTAGGAGTTTTATGTATGTTGCAAAAGGGATTAAAGTAATACTGCAAGAAATAACAAGAGTTGGTGATGATGCGGACAAAAGGAATCCTTATACACTGTTGGCTGGATTGTATATTGGTGTAGCCATTATGGAAAACAGTATAAGGGTTCCTCAAAAGTTTAAGGATAGAACTATCTTATAATCCAGCAATCCCTCTCATGGGTATTTCTAGAAGAGCATGAAAACACTAATTTTAAAAGATGTATGCACCCTTATGTTCACTGTAGCATTTTTTACAGTAGCCAAGATATGGAACAACCTTAGTGTTCATCGACAGATGAACGGATTTTCTAGGTCAGCACGTGATGCCTGGAACGGCAGGGGCCATCTGCGGCAGTGAAGCGAGCCAGCCTGAGAAGAAGGTGATACGCAGAAGATGGAACAGGGAACGATGGAGAGAATCTGGGTTCTCACTGACAACCTTGAGCCATTAAAAATAAACAACTCTTACTGTCCTCATGTTACGAGATCCCCAAATAACTTTCATTTACATGGGTTATGTTTACTGATATTCACCTTATAAGAAATTAAAACTTAGAAAAAATTAAAACACAACAATATACAAATATACATTACACTACCCGACAGCAAAGATATCATCACATGTCATGTAACGTCTCTGAAAACTCCATCACACATTTGTGGAGAAGGAGAGTCTAAAAGGCAAATAGCATCTTACCACTATCTGAAGAGTGATTTTGACGTCACGGACCCCTTGAGAGGTCCCCAGGGACTCCCCAAGGATGTTGGACCTCAGTTTGAAACTTCTGAATTAAGCTAATTTCTACTGACTTTTAAAAAATTATTTGTTGCTGTAATTTTTTTTAACATGATATATTTTTTAAAGATTTTATTTATTTATTTTTAGAGAGGGAAGGGAGGGAGGGAGGGAGGGAGAGACAGACAGACAGACAGACAGACAGACAGACATCAATGTGCAGTTGGGGGTTATGGCCTGCAACCCAGGAATGTACCCTGGCTGGGAATCGAACCTGGGACACTTTAGTTCCCAGCCCGCACTCAATCCACTGAGCTACGCCAGCCAGGGCTTGTTGCTGTAATTTAAATGATAAGATGGTATTCTCTAAGAAAGGATTACCTAATAAAGGGTTATCATTATAATACACCTAATTTTATCAAAGCAATAAAAATTCTATCCAAAAATCCTGAACAAACACTGCTGCCCCAAACCCAACTGATAATTCCCAGGAGAGCAGAAGCAGACAATGACATGAACAAGTAGGCCTAAGTAGCTACCAAGGGGTTACTATGAGGGAGCCAGTGAGAAAGACATAATCATATCCGTAATTATCCTGGATTTTTAAAAGTTGGATTTTTTTACAAAAAGGATTTTATTTATTTATTTTGAGAAGGGAAGGGATGGAGAAAGGGAGAGAAACACAGTGTGTGATTGGTTACCTCTCGCACACCCCAACCGGGGACCTGGCCCGCAACCCAGGCCTGTGCCCTGACCAGGAATCAAACCAGTGACCTTTCAGTCTGTAGGCTGGTGCTCAATCCACTGAGCTGCACCAGCTAGGGCTGAAAGTTCTTTTTATCAGTGTTCCAAAAGATCACTGAAAGTTCACTAAAAACGTCAGTTCTCAAACTACAGGTATAACTGGTGTGAGCAGCTCACATATTTGGATCAAGAAGGAAACCGCCCCCCCTAAAATCAGTCCAGACATATGCAAGTTATCAGGGTAGTATTTGGGGGTTGGGAGACAAAAACGATTTATTACTAGACCAGATGAGACCAGTCCACTTTGACCCTGGGCACAGTACCCTCTGATAGTTCTGTTGAGTGAGAGTACAGGAGAAAAACTAAACCACACAAAATTTCTGTGTCTCACATTTGGCTCTGATCTAAGATTTCCTAAGATAAGCCTGTTATTCAATGAAAGTCTCAATTTTATAATCCAATCTACTTTATATATTATGACTCAAAGTTTACAACCTAGCATCCATTTCTTAGCAGCATCAATCTAATTAAGGCTACTTAGGTAAGGGCCAGCTGTGGTATATAACACACTTTCTTTTCATTATCCTTCATCATTCCTTTAAAAATCTACAGGGAAAAAAAGCAAGAACAATATACTCACTGAAGATCCAAACAATTCTAAAATGTGTCCACTAACCCGCTCTATGTCTAACATCATATTAAAATTACTGAAAAGAGACACATGCTTACCTTTAGCACCAGACAGTAGTCTGTAGGGGCTTTGTACTTGTTCCGATAGTCCTGTCCATAATAAACGTTCACGTGGTCCAGCTGGAGAAAGCAGACCAGGTCCCGAGAGACCTACAATAAAAAACATCCAGACGGAGATTTAACGATAATGTGTAAGCAATCAAATATCATAACTGGTAACAGTTTCTAGTAGAAAAATCAAAACTTTACCAAGTAGAAATTACTGCTCTTTTGCAGAAGACAGTGAAATTTCCTAGAAATGTTTCTTTTTCAATCTATAATGCAACAAAAAAGGCCATCTTACTTAACTGTCTTGCTATTTACAATGAACACTGACTTGCTTGGAAAAAAAAACTGGCATTTTAAAGAAACTTTAAATACAAGGGGGAACCCCCCAAAAAGAACAGAATTTATTTGTAAAAAATGGTGTATTTATTCTTACATATTTAAACTTCAGTCACTTTCAAAGTACTCTCCATTTGATGCAATATACCTATTGAGATGTTTTTCCACTGCTCAAAATAGTTTTTGAATTTGTCAGTTTTGATGCCTTTCGGTGCTTCTGCCATTTCTTTGTTTTACCTCTTCCAGGTTGGTAAAACCTGGAAGAAATGTTTTCCTTTGAGGACTTTTTTCATCCAGGGAAACAAAAAAGTCACTTGGGGTGAGACTGCATGAATAGGGAGGGTGGGGCACAGAGGCAGTGCAGTTTTTGGTCAAAAACTGCTGTACACTCAGTGCAGTGCGGGATGGTATGCTTGTAAGTCACCCATCAAGAAATGGGCAAACTCACCGAAAGTCTCTTCTAAAAAAAACACTGAAGCCAAATGCAGCCTCTCACAACAATACCAGCTGGCACACTGATACAGCTGTGTTCCTAGATCACTCACCTAGTGGGGGAAGCCTGTACTACTAGGCTCCCCCCCCGAAGATAATTCCAGTTTTGGGGGGTGCCCCTTCATATGGTATAACAGGGGTCCCAAACTCCAGGCCATGGACCAATACCAGTCTGTGCCTGTTAGGAACTATGCTGCACAGCAGGAGGTGAGCTTGAATGTAATGCAGTAGAATCCACCCTGAAACCCTCCCCCCAGTCCCTCCATCACTGGAAAAACTGTCTTTCACAAAACCAGTCCGTGGTGCCAAAAAGTCTAGGGACCGCTGGATAGTATATTATATACAATACAGTATAATAGAGCTCTTTGGAAAGAGCAAGAAAACGTAGTTCAGTGTCTGTACACACATATACCAAGTATAGCATTTCTCAAGTCAGGGTTTCCTCACCAGTTAAACAGGGTCTGCCTCTCAGGATGGCAATACAGACCGGAAGCAGTGATGCTGTAAGGAGCTTAAAACAGTGCTGGCCCTCAGTAAGCACAGAAGTGACAGGTACCAAGGGGGCCCTCGGAAGAAGCATATCACCCAAGCAAGGCTGAAACAGCTATAATCCCAGACAGCTATTCTCCCCAAACAACAACAAGCAAAAAACCACTCTTTTAGAAGTTCCAAAAATAATAAATAAAAGTATGGTTCAAATTTGGCAAGAGAATTGAGATGGGCCAAACCACTGACCAGAGAGAGAACATTTTCAGGTTTCTTCTTCTTTATAACATGTCAGTAAGCAAAGCAATGTTCTGTGTGTCCTACAGAAGTTGAAACAAATCAAAGTCTAGATTCGCCTTGTCAACACACTCACTACAAATTAAAATCAATTAGCATAATGAAGAAACTCAAAAGCCAGCAGAAGGGGACACACCTTTGCTTTTCCTTTAGGGACGTAGTAAATACCAGATGCTCGCAAGAGAAAATAACGCTTTTTCCAGGACTTCTTGCCATCATCTTTCAACCAAAGGACTCCTTCAATTTCTGGTACAGTTACAGAACTTCCACAAAAACATTCCTAAAATAAGAAAATAAGTAGGAAAGACTTATATGATCCTTGGATTCTCATAACAAAGTTGTGTTTACACCTGTGAAATATATGACAATGTAATTAAACCAAAATGACTTTGTAAAAATAACATGCTGCTAATTTTACCTCAGTTTGAATTCTCTGTTCTAAACATAATATGGATTTATTGTGGAACTACTATGGCAATCCCTATGAACTTTTACCTAAAAACTTTTTTTGAAGAAACTAAGATGAAATGTTAATGAGCTGCATATAATAGCACTTAAATGAATTTGTAAACAGCATACTTATAATACATTTAATAAAAGTGTCAGACTAACATAAACACTGAACTTTGTTTTTTGTTAAATTATTAACACATTTAGATTAGCTGTCAAGCTGAGTAGGAATATACTTTAAAAGAAAGCAACATGCTAAGTGAATGATTAAACTTTCGCAATTTAAAAATTCTATCCATTTATGTGACTCTAAAACAAAGAGGGCATTTAATTTTAAAACATTTAATATTAAACGAGCCCTGGCTGGTGTGGCTCAGTCAATTGAGTGCCGGCCTGCAAACCAGAGCTGCCAGTTCTATTCCCGGTCAGGGCACATGCCTGGGTTGCAGGCCAGGTCCCCAGCAGGGGGCTGAGAGAGGCAACCACACATGGATGTTTCTTTCCCTGTCTTCCTCCCTCTTTTCCCCTCTCTCTAAAAATAAATAAATAAAATCTTAAAAAATATAAAATTGAAATAAATGTAAACAAACTCAAAATTTTGAATTCTACCTATACTTAGAAACAATTTTAACTTTAAAATAAAAAGCAATCATGTATTTGGTAAAAGATTTTTAGAAATGTTCACTAAACATTAATATAAGATATTCTGAGCCTAAATTAATTTGTCTCTCCCCAATGTACTGAAGAATTACAAATTACAGAGGACTTTTCTTAATAATAGTGTCATATGAAAAGCTGAATGCTGATCTTCATTGTCCTACTTACCTTGTTGCTAAGAAAGCAATTTATTCAGATTTTCAAACATTCCCTTGTATCCGCAAAAGCTAAAAAGCTAAAAATTCAATTATATTTGAATTTGTGTTATTACTCTTCAAAATAAGGAAATGTATGTATTTTTAGAAATGACTATGTTTTTAAAAATACAGTTATGTAAGACTAAGGCTTGAACTATTTTGTGAACAGCTAATTACATTTCCAGCACCATAAAACAGCACCATCACAGGCTCCGCTGACCAGCCTTTCCTCTCACTCATCAGCCCCAAACAGCTCCTGCTCCTTTCAGCACGCCAGCACACTGCATGGCAAGGGAAGTTTTTAAAAGCTTCTTCAGTGGTCTAACATTCATACAGTTGAACTCTCTCCCTCAGGCTGCAGAAGAATACAGTGTTCTCTAGCTACAACTGCAAAAATACATATACTGCACTGACATACTTCAAAAAATGTGCTTAATTTTTTAATATGATCAAGTGCAAGGAAAAAGAACGATGGTGGAGTGGAGAATCAAATCATACCTCCAACAGCACCTCTTTGTTCCTGTCAGCCATCTCAGCGGTTTCCTTTCTCCCCAGAAGATAGTTCTGGAAGAATGAATGAAGGAAAGTTAAAGGATACATGTGTTCTATTGCCCCCTTGGCACAAGTGCATATGTGATTGCTTCTAGAGACACAGCGACTCTGCGGCGACTTCCGCCTGTGCAGAGTGAGAAGGAACACTCTTTGAAAAGCCACCTGTGTGTGGACATCACCACTGAATGGTTAGCTCTGGCCCCCGCCCTCACCTCTGCCCACGTCTCTGGTAGAACCACTCTATAAACTCCTCTCCCTCAAACCCTGAGGTGACACTACGTGCAACAGCTGGCTAATGCGTTTCCATGTATCTAATGAAAGCTACACCTACAGGACCTGACAGGTTCACAAATTATTAACACAAAGAAGGCAAATTTCCTTAAAATATGCTGAGCTTAACTGATCCAAATGCAGAAAATTTAATCTATGTTCTGGCTTTTAAAGAAGAAATCCAAAATTCTCTGAAACTATCATAATCTCATTTGGGTGACTCAACTAAACTATAAAGTCTAATTATAAGCCTTATGAAAAAATTTTCACAATCATCCATAAAAAAGATCTGTCGGTATTCCCAGATGGATAATCTTCACTAAAATATCCAGTGAAGTTGTCGCATGATTATGCCACCTGAAAGATAACTACTGTGTACCTTTAACACTGCTACTATTTTTCCTCATTACTACTTTTTATACTGGGGTTGTTCTCTCACCTGATTTTTATAAAATATCTGGGTAATAGGAAGTATTAACTCAAACATTCTAGAATAAGCAAAGATACCAAATAAATTGAGATAACATACAGTAGAATGTGGAACCAGTTATAATCAAGGTTACTGTGATAAAAAAAGTAACTTAAAAAAGAAATCAAAGAAAGTATAAACTGGATAATGGCTGAAGTAGAAAAACTTAAATATGTAAGTACTTTTCTTTGATGGATAAGAAACAAACCAAACAAACAGCTATTGAACACAGCTCTGTATTAGAGAGAGCAGAAACCTGGTAACTCTTTGGAGTGACTTCTATTTCTCCGCAGGCTCACCCCATCTGGCTCTGCGGGCTGGTAACTCCTTTGAGCCTTGACACCTGGGCCCAGCAGTCCTTCCACCTCAGCAGTAGTGAGTGTTCCCAGGGGGGTTTGCAACCCCAGTGTTCCAATCAGGTGGATTCTAGTCTTTTAACTCTATTAACTTAGCAGTAATAGAGTAATACAAGAATAGTACTAAGAAGTAATATAACAATAAGAGGTTAAAAATCCTAACCTCACCCTGGCCGGGTGGCTCAGTTGGTTGGAGCACTGTCCTGTGGACCAAAGGGTTGCAGGTTCGATCCCTGGTCAGGGCACGATAACTAGGTTGTGGGTTTGATCCCCAGTCGGGGCACATACGGGTGGCAACCAATCAGTGTTTCTCTCTCATGTTGATGTTTCTCTTTCTCTCTTCCTCTCTCTCTAAAATCAATCAACATATCCTCAGGTGAGGATTAAAAAAAAAAAATCCCAACCTCTACAAGTTATTGAGTCTTACCTGTGGGTTTTTGAAAAGTGCATATTTTTCTATACGCTCCATAAATATAAGCTTGTTTTGGCTATCTCTTGTCCAATTAAGAAGATTTTCAACCAAGTTTTCATGATCTTCAAAGATTCTCTCTGTTCCAAATAAAATGTCAATATTTTGTTAGTATTCACCAGAATGGCATCAGAGACATGAAACCTTGTAAAGTGATTCACAGCAGAAATGTAAAATCTTTACTGACACCACAACCCTGGGCACTTAGAAGTTATTGGTTTTCTACCTATTTTCAAATAAGGGAACATGTCTTAACAGTGGTAAGTGACTTCAGCAAGGTCACACAGCTGCTACGCAGAAGAATCAGGACTAGAACTAGGTCTTCTGACTTCTAGGTTTCCTTCAGCTTTCAGTTTTTTCCCATTCCATCGTTTTTTGCAATTTCTTGAGAGTTGCTTATGGCTTCATACTTAATTTTTAGAATATTCCATTTCTGCTTGAACAAAATGTGTATTTTTCTGTTATTAGGTAGTGTACTGAACATTTGTAGATCAAAAAAATTACTTTTCAAATCTCCTACATCCTTTTCTGTCTGCTTGATTGTACTTATCACTGAAAAGGTTCTACTGTGAAGGCTGACTTGTGGATTTCTCCTGTAGTCATCCATTTTTGCTTATACATTTTAATACTATTAGCTAAAACTTAGAAGGTGGTCTCTTTTTGACGAATGTGTTCTCATCTCTAGTAATGCATTTTGCTTGAAGTTTATTTTATCTGATATTAATATAGTTAATTATCTTTCTTTTGGTTAGTGTCTTTTCACATTCTTTTTATTTTCAACCTTTATGTGTCCTAGGTAATAGGTCTTGTCTGAATAGCAAACAACTACATTTTGTTTATTCATCCTTTCTAATAATCTTTGTTGTTTAACTGGGTAGTTCACATGTATAATTTGTTTCCACCATCTTATTTTGGGCTCCTAGTAGTCCCTTGTTTTCTTTTATTCATTCAACAAATTCTGAATAACCACATACTATACTTTTTTTAAATTTTATTTTTCAATTTAGTTCACATTTACTATTATTTTTTATTAGTTTCAGGTACACAGCATAGTGGATACACAAGCAAATACTTCACAACATGGTTCCCCTGATAATTCAAGTGCACGCCTGGCTCCGTACAGACTTATTACCATATTAACTGACTACGTCCCCCATGCTGTACTTCACACCCCTTGACTCCGTATTTTGCGACTACCAATTTGTAGTTCTTAATCCCTTCACCCTGTTTACCCCTCCCCTCTAGCAACCAGTCAGTTTTATCTCTGTATCTGTGAGTTGACCTCATGCTGTACTTGAAGCACTGTGCCACATATGATTAAATAAGACACCATGGTCAATTATATAAGAGGTAATACAGAAATATAAGTTTCAAGCTATGGCCATGGAAATACACACATTTTCTGTGTACCATGATACTACTACATTTGTGAACTAAACAAATTTTCTAATTCATTAAGAACAAATATAGATGAATATTGGGAACATATTTTTATACATATTAATGAAGTTCTAATAACTTATGATTTAGTTTTGGGAATTGTGTACATATGTTCTGAGAGTGGGTTAATAATTAAATTTTTATTTCTCTGGAAATTGCTTTGAATATTTAAAGATAGTAAGTAATGAGAGAAATACAAATAAATATTTTAAATAAAATAGCAAGTTAAAATTGATAACGGATTCAATAAAGTGTAATAAAATAATTATTGCAAGGTTTCTGTAATCATACAACTAACACTTTTTAAGAGTCATTGATGATATAAAAAATTAGAATGTTTATAATTAGAAAACACCTTAACAAACTACATATCTTAAGAAACTAAGACTTAATATACCGCCCTGGCTGGCGTAGCTCAGTGGATTGAGTGCGGGCTGGGAACCAAAGTGTCCCAGGTTCCATTCCCAGCCAGGGTACATTCCTGGGTTGCAGGCCATAACCCCCAGCAACTACACAGTGATGTTTCTCTGTTTCTTTCTCCCTCTCTCTCCCTCTCTCTCCCTCTCTCTCCCTCTCTCCCTCTCTCTCTCTCTCTCTCTCTCTCTCCCCCCACTCCCTTCCCTCTCTAAAATAAATAAATAAATAAAATCTTAAAAAAAAAAAGACTTAATATACCTAGCTAAAAATAAGAAACCTGTGCTTTTTGTTTCCCCTGAGAGTCCTATACTGGTATAATAACTTCAGTACAAATGGGAATAATACACTGCGCTTTAGTTAAGTGTGCTGATGTATGCAGTTCTTATTTGAAAGGAAATACTATTGTGTTGCCTTAAAAAAAACTTTGTTCTAGCAAGATTTTATCAGAGATAAAAAAGAAAAGAAAAAGAATAAACTCATATTTTTACTCATATATCAGTGTGTTTCCTTGAGTTACATGTGATTTTTTGTTGATATTAAATATTGATGCAATATTCCATAAACTGTTAAATCATAGAACTTTCTTAGTAATCCCTAAATGTCTTCCTGTTTGGTAAAAAAGTTCATGGACTTGGGATATAATACAAAAATCTTTTATCTTACTCCTTTTTTTTCCTGTTTGAAATATTTGCCTCTATTAAAAATGTCAAATATTTCATGTAAAAAAAAATCTGGAGTGAACTAGAAATCTCATATTCAAAGGAATCTCAAAATACTTGAAAAAAAGATCATGTAAAAAGCCATAGTTATATTATAGGAGAAAAACATATATAAAATATGTGTCAAGGTGCTTTGGTTAACACAAAAACTGGAATTACACAGAAATCAAAAAGTAACTGAAGTACTGGGATTACTAACCCATCTGTAACTCAGAGATGGTTTCCACCAGCGACCAGTCTGAACTGTACCCGCAGTGGGACTTGTCCATCAGGTTGTCCAGCACTTGTCGCACGGTCTGTCTCTCGTCCACCATCATTGTTTTAGAGCTATCATCAGACATGTGGACTCTGATCACCAGCTACAACAGGCAAAAAGAAAATTAAATGCAAATAAAAAATTAGACATTTTAGAAAATTCTCCAAATATTGGCAATGTTCTCAGTAATATTCTTAGTTAAATATAAATTAAACAACTTTATTTCGTAAAAAATACTTTAAAATTAGGTATCAAATAACATACCTTAATAAATTTAAGGTCTTTTTTTAAAAAGTATAATAGCAGATAAGATTATAATAACAGTATTTTGCTTTACTCTTTTAGGATAATATAAAACTAGAACGTTATATCTTTTATAATGCATTTTATCCATAAAAAAGTACATGTGAAACTATATTAGGAAGAAATAACCCTCTCCCTCTCCATATCGTAGAGATACATTATATAAACAAGGCAATTCTTTATAAATCTGTAAAACTGATAAAAATCCCAGACCCGGAAAAAGCCCAAATACCACCTTCTTCACTTGTGCCTCTTTAATCTTCTCCAGGGCAACTCTGATCTTCTCAGCTTTCAGTTTTGCTGCTTGTTCCTCCTGTGAACAAAAGCACTTTAGATAAACTCATGCTAAAATTATGGGAATATTCCAGGAGTCTTTTTATCCTTGAGGATATTGCTAGCATTGAGTTTCAGTAAGGATATAACTGCATACATATATAGAGCGTATTTAAAAAATAACCCTATTCACAAAGAGCTCACTTTTTTTACAGATGCAGACTTAAGATCTCTTTATAAGACCAGATACCATATTCTAGAGAAAAAGAAATTGGTGATTTAGTAAATTATGAGTTTGATTCTGTCAATCTGGAGCAGATGAACTTTGGGTTCTAGGGTCAGGGAAACATGAGTGTATATTTGCTTATCTGTGGGCCTGCCAATTTATTTTATCTGTACAATCCCTAACTCTGAATTTACACCCCCCTTCTCAAGTATGGGCAATCTTTTGCATACTGATGTTTTGTTATGGTACACTGAAAATGTATCATCGCCATAAAAATAGTAAAAACCAAACCAAACAAACAACCCCAGCATCAGTTTGTTTACAACCACATAAAACTCCTCAATAACAAATATAGGTACAATTTCACTAATATACCAATACAAATAGAGAAGGCTGTGTTATCTTCTAGGTTTTTACTCTGCTTTGGAAAACTACATAGTGTAATTAATGTCTCATGTCAATAAACTCAAATTTATTTCTATTAATCCACTGATAAATTTTTAAAAGTCAAATATAATTTTCCAAATATTTAATTTCTAGAAACTTCTATTTTTTAACATTTGCATAAGTAGTAATAAAATTATCAAGAACTATACTTAAACCATTTATCTATTTTTCCTAAGACATGCAGTACTATGATACCAGTACTTACTTGCACTTTCCAGCAATAGGCCATAGTACACTGCAGCATTAATCTCCGGTTGGAAAAATCATGTAAGTAAACCTTTGCCTATAAAGGATTACTTTCTAACTCTAAACTTTGATTTCTTTGGAAAATAACTAAGAAAATAGAAATTGTCATCTTGTAGATTTCTTTATTTAATATAAAACTTAAAAAAAAAAAGAAGACAAAAGAAAAACCTAATTATATCAGCCACTTACTTATCTGCTCTGGATTCTGATTAAACACCACAATTCATTAAAAACCTAATGCTCTCAGGGCAAATACACCAAAAACTCAATCCACTAATAACGTTATTTACTGTTTTCTAAATTTGGTTGGCTCTCCTGTTTCTGAACTGCTTCTCTTGCCATTTCACATTCTCAACTGTCTCCCTTCATTTCAAGCTTAGTATTTACTACTCCGTGGAACAGAGAAGCAAACAGTGGTTAGGGAAGACAGCAGACTTGTTTGTCAGAAATCTGATCCTTTTCAATGAAAGGAGCCAGCGAATTAACATAATAACCAAGGTCTGGAAATACTATCTGTAAACCCAATTAGACAGAGAACAAAGAACTTTATTTTAACAATGGAAGGGAGTAAGATAAAACTTGATTTTTAGACTATTATAGATATATTCATTTGATTAAAAGATCACATCATCCTATTCCCCTTTTATGCAAATACACAGTAACAGAATTATAAAATATGTTGACTGTGTATTTTAAAATAATTGTTTTCCATTTATGGCAGGTTATAAAATGAGAAAACTAAACTACTGTCAATTTAAATCTCAAAATCTGATGAAGAAAAACTGATACATAGAATTAATGCTTTGTGTACTTGGAATATGAACTTCTAAAAGGCCAAATTCATATTTTAATTAACATGGAGAAGTAAACAAACAAAAAGATGTCCTCAAAGCCATAAAACATTTTCAGGAAAAAAATACATTCAAGAGAATGAGATGACAGGCAAGCCATAGACTAGAAAAAAATGTCTGCAAAATATTTATCAGACATTTGATGAAAGACTTATCTGAACTATACAAAGAATTCTTAAAACCAACAAGAAAATGTACAAACCAATTTAAAAACAAGCACTAGACCTTAACAAACAATTCGCCAAAGAAGATACACAGATGGCAAATAAAACTATGAAATAAATGCTCAGAGATCATATATCATTAGGGAACTGAAATTTAAAACAATGAGATACCACTACACACCTATTAGGAGGGCCAGAATCCAAAACACTGAAAACACCAAATGCTGGTGAGGTTGTAGAGCAACAGGAACTTGCATTCATTGCCAGCAGGAATGCAAAATGGTACAGCCACTTTGGAAGACATTGGTGGTTTCTTATAAAACTAAACATGCTCTTATGATACAACCCAGCAATCACGCTCCTTAATATTTACCTAAATACGCTGAAAACTTACCTTCTCCCCAAAACCTGTCCATAGATGTTTATAGCAGCCTTATTTATAAAATGCCAAAACATCCGTCAGTAGATGAATGGATAAACTGCACTGCATCCAGACAATGAAATATTATTCAGTGCCATTGTAAAAAGAAATGAGCTATCAAGCTATGAAAAGACATGGAGGAAACTTAAAAGCACATTACTACGTGAAAGAAGCCGATCTGAAAAGGCTACATACTGTGATTGCAACTAAATGACATTCTTAAAAGCGCAAAACCATGACTACGGTAAAAACATTACTGGTTGTCAGGGATTGGGCGAGGGAGAGATGAACAGGTGGAGCCTGGAGAATTTCTGTGGGAGTGAAACTATTCTGTATGATACTGTATGGTAGATATATGTTGTTATACATTTGTCCAAAGTCGCAGAATGTACAACACCAAGAGTGAACCCTAATGTAAACTGTGGACTCTGGGTGACAATGATGTGTTAACACAGGCTAATCGAGTGTAATGAATGGGCCATTCTGGGGGGATGGTGATCACAGAGGCCAGGCGTGTGTGGGGGTAGGTGGCACACGGGACACCTCTTCACCTTCCTTTAATTTTACTGGGAACCTAAAACTGTAAAACATAAAGTCTATTCAAAAAAGTAGAAGAATTTAAATATTACATCTGATATTGGTTATAAATTTTATTATGACAATTTATTTTCATAACTCTTTAGTATATTATTGAAAACACAATCAATGCTATCTTTGGAAAAACTGACATTAAAAAATCGTTCAATTAGAAGATTAGCTTAAACGCCCATCAGTTTCTGCCCCACAGGCTAACAGGAAAGAAGCTGACACAGTGGAAGAAAGGTTTAAAGAAACAAGAGACCCTAATAATTTTAGTTAAAAAAAAAAAAAAAAGAAACAGGAGATACATGCAACCAATGAACATACATTAAACTGATTAGGTCTCCTGCCATCCATAAGAAACCATTTTTAGGTAAAACAGTGAGGTGGGATATTTTAACATCCAAAGCCAGCAATTCTCCCATTTGCTTAAAATACTACTCTTTATATATATTGGTCTGTGTAAAACTGTATCAAATTCAAATTTAAGGGCTATGTGCTCTATTTCAACCTTGGCAATTTTTAGTTCATTCTTCTCTAGTTTATTAACAAGGATATCCCTGCTAGGAGCTTTTCAAAGAAACAATTGATAAAGATACCTCTGTTAGGGTCTGAGTATCATCGCTAGAGCAAAGTGGAAATAAAACATTTATACCAAACTGCAAAATTCATTGTACTTTGTTCTTCTGGCGGAGAATACAAGCTCTTCCTCAGAAAGTTTGATTTTCATCTACTATATATAAGCCATAATCATATCTTTTAACCATAACAATCTAAGAAAGGAAGAAACAGTTGTAAGCTTATAGAGTATTATGCAACATAGGAAAGATCAATAAATCTTTGCTGATATATTTAGTTTGTACACTTAGAAGATATCTTAGTTTATTTATAAAGGAAATGCAATTCTATGTTTAATGTCTGCAGCCCAAGTTTAATACAAAGAACAAAGCTTTATTCATCTCACGTTCTCTTCTTTTTGTTAAAGCTGACAAGCTCAGGTCTTAAATCTTCCGCCCCTTATCTTTTGACTGTCCCTTTCTTCAGGCCGTTTGTCCCACAACTATCCTACATATAAGTAAAAGATACCCCACACACATAACAACTTAACTTTCTCTCCTACCCCGTCTCTTAAAAGAGCAAGAGACAACCCATTTTCTACCTGAAAAACTCCTGTGTGGCTATCAATAATCATCAAATGCCAGGCCTCCTCAAATTTACATAAAAGACAAAAACTTGGTGAAGATCTTATGATTAAATGAAAGCCAATGCTGTGGCTACAAAATGTTAGAACATTGTCTTCAGTGTAAAAATCAGAATACTTAGAGAAAGAGTTACAGTTGCTAAGAGATGGCTAGGGAATTCCTTCAACCAGAAATTATTAAGGCTTTGTGGGTTCAGAACAAATCCATCTGAAATTAAGGGGCTAAAGAGTAATTAGTTTCTTTGGGATCTAGTTTATTTCACAGATTACAACAATAAAAAAGTTAGGTAAATTAAAAGAATTCAAAGAAAACTTGTAATTATAAGTAATTTAATATCCATGAAATGGTCTATTCAGTGCAACTGCTTAGAGCCAAAATGATAACAGTAACAACTAGTTTACTTCCCTTACAGTAATCATGAAACTGATAAGACTCTCACTGAGAAGAGAACTAACATTAACTGAACACCCTAAAACTTGTCACACACCAGTTGGCATGCTACACACAGTATCTCATTTAATTTTCAATAATGTAAGGCTATGATGATTATTTCCATTGTACTGATTAACTAAGGCCCAGAAAGACTAATCTTTCTAAGACGATACAGGCTCCAAGTGACTACTTGCTCTTTCCACTACAGTGTGACAGTCCCTTCTGTCCTCCTAAGGGTTATAACACAAACTTTGGGATAGCAGTTAATAAAAGCTGCCTGTCAAACATGAAACAAGGATGACGGTGGTCAACATTACAGCAGTTCCTGGAACCCCGATGGTCACTAAACAACTGTTCTCTCATTGGACAGATGTCTGCTGAGACTGAGCAGCCTTGGGTTTGAGCGCAGGGGATACAGAGTTCCAGCTCGTACACGTACGTTTAATAAGAGAGACAAAACAAACAAGAAATACACATGTGATAAGTTAGTTAGTGATAAGGCCTATGCGGGAAAAATAAAATAAAGCAGGGTAAGAGTGACAAATATACACTTCCAGATCAGGAGGTCAGGAAGGCCTTTAGAATGGTATCCAGAGAGTTAAGGCCACTGCATCAGCAATGTCCCTTGCCCTCTGCTCTAACTGATGGCAAAACAGTCCTGTGTTGATACTAATGCCACCCCTAGAAGAAACTGGTTAGCACTATCTTTTGCAGAGTCTCCCAGCTCAGAACTCCGTGTGAAATAGTTATTTCATTAACAGTGGTCCAGTTACAAGTGGATTGGTGGAACAAACTCTCTCTCTGTCTCTCTCTCTCTGTCTCTCCCCCCCGCCACCCCCCCACGCACCCGCCCTCTCTGTTGCCCTGGCCTAAACACAGTGCTACTGTGTTCATCCTGCTGTGTACTAACTACTGCGTGTTACACTGTTTGGAATGAAAGAGCGCTGGTCAGAGGTGTGTCAGTAACCTGGGCACAAGCTCTTCGGACAGAGAGAACCAGACTGCCAAACAGGAGATATCTGAGAGGTATAAGCTCATTTTAGTTTCAAAACAGCCAGACACTCTGGAACAGAGAACACTGACACTGAGAGATCCTTGTGGCTCAGGTTATCTTGGAAGTTCTGCCACTTCATCCCTGATTCCATTTCCTTCCTCGCCCTAAATGTTTAGGTTCTATGCACATTCCTGCTCAAATTTCTTATTGTATGTAAGCAGGATGTTATATAGGCAGGTGTTGATTATAAACACCAGTAATACCATCACTAGGGCAACAGAAGAAGAGATGATCTGAGTAGGGAATGGCTCTGATGCTGCAGTAGGTATTACCATCTCTTGGGCAGAGGACGATAAGTTACTGACTGCATTTATGCAAACCTTGCAAAGAACTACCCTCCCTGTGGTAGCAACTATTTTGTTCTCTAGCATATTGGATTGTAAATGCTGTGCAGCACATAGTAGGTACTCAGTAAATATTTGTTGAATGGATAGAGTCACTCTTGTCTTCAACAGTTTCCCACTGTATCTGGGGAAGGGGGGACTCCTTAGCATGCCTTGAATGATTTGGTTCCTGCATACCTCTCCAAATCCAAATCAAGACACTCATACCTTCTTTCAACAATTGTGGCTCCAGCAATAGATCCTTTTCTCAGCTTCTCAAACCAGGCTCTGCTCTCTCTGGTCCTATCACACAGACCGATCCCCTCCACCCTCGAGATGGAGTCTTTTCATCCTTTAAGCTTTAGATTAAGTGTCACCCCCCTTAGAAGGGTCTTTTCTGATTTTACCATCTAAAGGAAATATAGTCTTCCATCATAGCATGTAACATGATTAGAATCTGTCTACATGCTTGCTGGTGTTTTAAATTTTATCTTAATAGACTGTGACTTCCTGGGGGGGGTGGTGCAGGGGGGCATATGGCCATTTTACACAGTGTTATATCCCAGGAGCTAGCACAGTACATGAGTCAACAAATATTTGTTGAATGAATACATAAGCAATGGAAATGCAAAAATTACACTTAATCTGTGAGCAGTGTACAAAATGGACTGCAGGAGGGACAGGCAAAGGAAAAGAGATGAGTGTATTGGCTCTGGTGAGAGATCAGAGCCTGTTTTAGGGTGGTGGCAATGGGGATGAAACGGGAGGGTGAAAATAAATCCTGCAGACTACCACGAGAGTCACCAGAGCTTTGAGATCTAAGTGAAAAGGCACCAAGAATAGTAAAGGGCTCAGACCTGGGCAATTGGGAGAATGGCAGCATTCTGAACAGAAACAGAAATGTCAAAAGAAAAAGACTAATATAAATTGTGAGGCCCAAAGGTAAGGAAGCTAAAGACCTGTGGGATTCAAAGTGCTGGTCATCTCCCAGGAAATGCCTGTTGCCTATCTGGAAATTTGTTGCTCTCAGGTTCAGAGTATGATCTAGAACAGAGATGTTAGTTGAAGCTGTAAGCGTGAACGCCAGCTAGCGAGAGAGTAAATAGAGCAGAGCTGAGGAAAAGGAAAGAACTTTCCTATGGTTATAAAATACATGTCTATTATCTGCTTTGAATTCTCCATTTCCCTGACCTTTAAGCTACTTCTAACCCACTCCCAGATCTACTTTTAAGGAGCAAGAGAAAAGGTTTCACTGCTGACTCTTGGGTCTTCTTTTTGAGCTGCTTCTCATGGAGATTTTAATTTTAGATTTATCATTTTCTTTTACAAGTTTATAAGGCTAAGAAATGAAAAAAATTTAAAAACCTTCTGATACAATAAAACTTAGCGACATTACCTATAATTAATATGCATAATTTAGAAACCAAGTCTGACACTCTGGAATTTAACATAAACAATGAAATAAAAACGTGACTTGAAAAGAGGTAGAAAGCTATCCCCTCAGCTTCCTCATTCTGTTACCCTTAGTTAATGATGACAATGGCTAAAAGATTTAAAATTGATGTAAAATACCAGCCCAGTGAAAATCTGGCTGGTCTGATTCAAATCATTCTGAAAGCGAAGAACTGAGAAATTAAAACTCAACATTTTCTTTCAATCTGATGAAGCTACTGTAAAGATTCTGTTTATATAAATGAGGTGCTGGTAATTTAAACAAGAATTAGAAAACAAAGTCTGCTAAAAGCAACTCACAGCATGAATAACCACTAGTAGTAAAAGTTAAAACAATGATTTTTAGACTTCAAAGTGAAAGACAATGTTAAACTAGAAAAAGTGAAACATATTTGGGAAGACTGTTAGGTATTTATGAAAGTTAAAAGTGAGTGAAAATTCACCGAAAATATTTTCTAATCTCAATATATTCTGATAGTCATTAAAGTCAATCAATAATTACCTTCGGTATAAGAGAAAAAAATACCTCTATTCAGTACAAAGGTGCTGATACAAAAAAGTACAACCTTAAAAATCTGAGAGCACAGTCAAAACCAGAAATTATATTCTACCTACAAGGCAATAAATATTTACATACAGGTGGAAAGAAGAAGTATCACCTTGGTCAGCAAATGAGAAGGTTTTCCTGCAATGTTTCTCAGAAGAAGGGAGGTTTCCCTGTCCAGATAGGAGTGCTTGTGCAGAAAGAGAGAAAAACAAACAAACAAAAAAGGCAATAGAAGTCAATAGAGGGTTTTTTTTGTGTTCAAAATACAAAGCAAGAATGATTTTCTATTATTAATCTTGTATCTTTTCCCTAAACTCACTGAAATGTGTCCAAAAGAAAAAAAAAATTAAAAAGAAAAAAAGGAAGAAAGAAAAGGAGGGGGAGTATAGACACCACCGAAGGCAACAGGCACATCCTAGCCCGCTGCGGCTGCCCCTCACGGGGGACAACGGAGCGTGCACTGCGGAGATGCGGAGCCAGTCCGCCCTCCAGGGCAGTGTTCCCTCCGGGGCAGTGTTCGTGAACGCTGTGCGCACAGCACACGTACGTACACAGGCACTGAAGACCAACGACATATTCCTTCCTCTTGTAAAGTCTACATAAAGACCCACACAGCTTTAAATAGTGTATTTTTATGAAAACAAAATAAGACTACATCATTTCTAAAACTTCTGCAAGTATTTCTGACCAAACTTCAATGATAGCCACACTAATAGGGAACATGTCCATAAATATTTTGCCTAATGAATGTCATCTATTTTCAGTAAAATTTTATTAATTCCTTATAGTAGGATACTAACAGACTATGTTACACAGTAAAGGACTTGCACAGCAAATGAATATGAATAAAATATTAAAAGTGCTGTTCCCTTAAATTGGTTAAATTAATTCAAACAATTAAGATATTTTCATTAAAATGACTGTGAATAACATAGTCCCTAACTATCCTTTTCTCCATTAATAACTTTTTAGTAACATGTTGTAAGTTTATGCAATACATTTAAACTCATGTACTATAAATTACAGCTGTTTTGATATACATGTAATTCAGACTTGCCTGGCCTAAATAATTCCAATTTTAATGCTATGCACCTACTATCATTTAAAACAATACATGGCACAGCTAAGTAGAGTTATAGAAAGTACTCTATAATGTTATATTTTATAAACCTAACTGTGTATCAACTGTTATTCTTGAGAAATTCTTTTCACTTATGTAAACACTACAGCAGCATCTGCTATCACTAAGTTCTTTGTCACAGATAGTAAAACACACTACTTCAAGATTAGAAATAGTTACAAAATATAATATTAACTTAGTATTTACTCATATCTCATTATGTTGAATTAGGTTTTTCATACAGATTTCACTGCCTGTCATTTTTTTAGTTTTGCTTTAATTCAGGATGAACCTTACAAGAACAACTGCCCTCACTCCTGAGGAAAAAAAAAAAAAAAAAGAAACCTAAGGTTAAAAATAATGGATATAGGTGTGGTTCAGTGGATTGAGCTCAAGCCTGTGAAGCAAGAGGTTGCCAGCTCAATTCCCCATCAGGCACGTGCCTGGGTTAAGGGCCAGGTCGTGTGAGAGACGACCAATCAGTGTTTCTCTTGCACACTGATGTTTCTCTCCCGTTCTTTCTCCCTCCCTTGCCGTCTCTCTAAAAGTAAAAAATAAATAAAATCTTTAAAAATATTGGATATATTCATCAAGACTAGCACGAACAAGGTCAGACAATTATCCCTAGGTCATCATTTACCTATATGGTATGATTCTCCTGAGATACAGACACTAGGTCAGCAGAAATTTCCAAAAATTTAATTTAAGTTGAGGTTAAAAATCAGGACCAAGGAGAAAACTATGGGAAATGGAGAAGTCAAAGAATTTAAATGTATGACTCATGGACATGAGCTAAGTTGGGGGAATGATAGTGGGGCAGGGGGTTACAGGGCAGAGGGGAATAAAGGGGAGGAAAAAATGCGACAACAGTAATAGCATAGTCAATAAAATGTATTTTTAAAAAAGAGCAACTATAACTTTCATTGTTCTTACTCCCATTCATTTTTTTGCTATTCACATGTAACTGGGGAAAAAAAGAAATCCTTATACAACTATGTAAAACACACAAAAAATAATTTACTGAAAAACTCCTATTTATCTTACTCTTTCTCAGGAAAAGATTCCCCAAATGAGTAAACATCAATATTTAGAAAATTCCATTTTAAATTTAAAATATTAATCTGCTTCAGCCTATCAGGACAAACTATTACTTGGTAAATATAATTCCAGACCTTAAATTCAAGTTTAAACTTGAATATTTGAAGACTCTAAAGTAGAAGTTATCCATTAAAAAATTTTACAAGGTTTATATAGCTTAAAATAAAAAGGGAATACAGTCATCATTTGGAGTTGGTGACTACAAGATATGCCACATCTAAAAAATGAGACCACTGTCCTGGATGGTGTGGCTCAGTGGACTGAATGCCAACCTATGAACCAAAAGGTCGCCAGTTCAATTCCCAGTCAGGGCGCATGCCTGGGTTGCAGGCCAGGTCCCCTGTGGGGGGTGTGTGAGAGGGAACCTATTTGATGTACCTCTTGCCTATTGATGTTTCCCTCCCTCTTTTTTGCCTTCCCTTCCCCTCTCTCTGAAAATAAATAAAATCTTAAAAAAATTTTTTAAATGAGACTACAAAAGATAGGTGGGGCCGACCATAAATTACTTTATGTTTGAGACAGTCATATATAGCTATTCACTAGCAGGGAAGGAGGCCAGGTCTCCATGTTCTCTCCATCTAAGCTACAAGTATTGTAGCAGAATCTATTTGAAATTCCTTTTAATAGCACTAATAAAAAATTATTAGTATATTAATAAAAAGATAAAATGCAGGAATTTCATTGGGCTTCATTAATAAAGATTGTTTAAAATATTTCATATTACTGTCTTGTTTAAAATATAGCACAATGAGAAATCTGTACTATAAAAAATCAAATATTGAAATCTTACTATCATTACTTCATTCCAACGTCATAAGGCAGGCAATGATTTTGTCATTATATAATTATAAGCAAGGCTCAGATCACTTGCAAGAATTTGGTACTTCCCCATTTTCTTTCCTCTGAGAGTCTATAAACTGTCTCAGCACAGTATCACTATGCTGTAGTCAAGGTTATCTACTGCTTCCTATTACCATATGCAGGCTTGTGTGCCTGCTACTACCTATCACAACACGTCTTAACTCTGGTCCACCCTACACTTCAGCCTTCTTCTTCCTGTAAAAAATTTTCTGTAAAAAAAATTTTAAAACTAAAATATATATATTATTGTACTATAAGTCAATTTTTTGTTATTGCGTTCATACTAGGTATAAGGACATCAAATTCATTAAAAATAGCTAAGTTATATTATCAATTTCATTTGGGGTAGTAAATATAGTGTTATGAATTATTAGTTATAAAATGGGACTGAAAGCATTGAAAACTGCTGCTTCAGTGGAAGAAACAAGTAGATGATGAAGCAAACAAATATTGCAGTAAGTGTGGGTGAGTGTAGGGTAGGGGCTGGAGGGGAGGTTGGAGAAGTGATTTTGCCTATGCAGTGCTGACCAATGTAAATATAATATGAGCTACAAATGTAGTTACAATGTTCTAGTAACCACATTTTTTAACAAGTAAAAAGAAAATGGTGAATTAAGTTAATACCAGTATTTTTTATTTAACTGAAAATATTTACAATATTGTAATTTCACTAAATAATCAATACAAAAAATATTGGAGATATTTTACATTCTTTTTTTAATATCAAGTCTTTGAAATCCAGTGTATATTTTATCTCTATAGCACATCTCAATTTGGATTAACCACATTTCAAGTGCTTAATAGCCACTTGTGGCTACCATACAGAACAGTGCAGCTCTGAAGCATACACTGACCAGGTATCTACTGACCAAAGGATACATTCTTTATAAAGGAAATTAGGTTTTCAGGTAAGCATCAGTGCAAGAGAATCATTCTACTTGATATCCCCATTCTGAAAAAACAGCTAAATTTGTTAATATCTTAAGAAATTTACAAAAGACTTTAGCTTTAGGATAAAAAATAAGGCATATGGTTTCAGGTACCAATACAGAACTTCTCTATATTACATATGCTATAACCTATATAGTTTCACCATGAATATTAATATTCAATAGTGCCATATCACAGAGTTGCTCATTTGCTTTTGTTCATTTATTTTTAAGTTTGGTTTAACTTCTAATTGAGAAATTGAGGTATATGACAGGGTTTCATCATCAAAAGTCCTAAAGAATACATTCCTCTTCATTGATATTTAAGCAGTCCTATGGACATGTTTATAGAACTTACAGGTGTGAGCTCAGCCTGTTCTTCTGTGAAGTCAATATGATGCTTGGCCTGCTTGCTGGGACATCTCAGAGAAATAGCATGCTGTGAAAAATGCAGGAAGAAGAAAATGATAGGTAAAGGAGGTGGAAAAGGGCAGTTCTCATTATCATGCAGGAAGAGAAAAGATCACAGAGATGAACAGTTGAAATAAAATGGTAATGAAAAGTTGCACGTACCTTTCATTATATTATGCAAAAATAAAAAAGGTAAGAACCAGATGATCCTGGCCTTTAATAACTTAAGGACAACCTCACTGTATTTCTGGACAGTAGAGCTCTGTAAGTGAACTATGCAGAAACCCTGTCCATTAACAGTGCATGCTCTGAACCGCAGCTGGGCCTCCACTGCTGTTCGACAGCACTCTGTATTTCCTCCTCACTCACCCTGAGCTTGTTTTAAGTAGTTTCCAAGTTCCTCAAGCTTCTAATTTCACCCTTCCACCTCTTCACATGGTCTCACTTCCCTCCATTACTAAGCAAGTCACATCCAATTATTCTGAGGCTCTTCATCACTAGTATGTCTCCAAAGGTAAGCATGTCCTAGATCCCACTCACTGCCCCTTTCCTATCTCAGTCTCTGACACTCAACTAGTCCAGCTTATTGGTGGCAGGAAGGACAGAAAAAAATCAAGTCTTCTGGGTACCCTCCTCTTCCTAAACTGCTATTTTCTCATTTTCACCGCCAAATTTCTTGAAGTCAGCCATAGCGTACCTCCTCCATTCCCCACAATCTAGCATACACCTATTTTTCCAAAGTCTTTATCCTTGTAGTTGTGATATATTCTGTCATTCATTTTTGAAGTCATCAATGACCTGTTAACTGAGAAGGTTTTCTGTCTTTCCCATCAGTGCCCACACCATGCTGTACTGAAATTGCCTGTTTGCTTATCTGCATTAACACCTGCTCCTCATACAATAAATTACAACCTCATAGGACAGTGTGTATTACCGTTAGAGCTAAGTGCTGTGCCTGGGATTATATGAATAGCTATTTTTTGTTCTTAATGCCACTGCTTGGACAGATGAAGACTGCTTTGCTTTCCTGCCTCTACATCGCCTCATTAAACATATTCTAGAGCACTGTGTCAATCACTACGTCACTGGGAGGACTATCAAATCTATATTGCCAATATCCTCATTCTTAGGAAACAAAGACTGACGTATTAATGACTAAAGTTCCATGATACATGCATTAACTCCAAATAGTTCAGGGAAAAAATGTATGTGTAAAAAGAATAATAAAGTAAATATGGCAAAACATTAGAGATTGGTGAATCTGAGTAATGAGTTTCGTGAGTTCTCTGTACTATTCTTTCATGTTTTTGTAAGTTTGACATTATTTCAAAATAAAGTTTTTAAAAGTCTATTCTCTCTAGACTGTCACACAAGCTCACGTATTTACTGGTTAATTTAAAAAAAATCTAAATCTGAAGTGTTCAAAAAGAAATGACTGCTTGTGTACCATGTTAAACAGTATGATTGAATATTGCAGCTATTAAAATTCAATACATCCTTACCCATAATAAATATGTGTATGCAAAGTGACAAAAACAATAGAAAATAGTACATATGCAAACAAAGATTAAATGCTGTTACATTAAAATGGGTTATGGTATGATAACAATTTATTTAATGTTAATTAGAGTCTATTTCCACAAAACATTTACTTTCCTACAAAAAAAATTGTCTCCCCCAATCTAATTTTATCTGTTCTTCATCACTACTTTATATCTGAAAACTATGCTCAAAACACATAATAAAAATGAAATTTGTGAGTCAATTCTCCACATAAATTTTGCTCTAAACATTCTCAGTTCCAAATCTTCCATTTGTTATAAAACTATGAAGTTTTCCATCAATCTGCTAAAAAACCTCTCCACAAATCTCTGCAAAGTAACGGATCACTACTTTTTTCAACTGAATCTGAAACATGTTAAAATGAAGTATGATTTATGAGCCAGAATCTTAGGCGGGATAGGGTGGGAGGGGGAATATATAAAAAAGCATTGATCTGAACATAGGAGCCAAACCATAAATCAAGAAATAGCTTCGTACCAAAGTCGTGGTTACAAATTAAGCACTTCCTTTTGATAGCTAATGCCTTAGATAACAACTGGAAGTACAGGTTTGTGAACACACATTGGTGTTTCAATAAAGCATATCTATGTTTCTCTTTTATTGACATGTGTATGAGCCTTCCACAAATATTAAAAAAAAAAAAAGGAAGCATAGCATGACAGTTGAGGATGTTGACCCTGGGGCTGGAGTGCTAGGGTTTAAGCCCCAGCTTGGCTATTTCCTTGCAATGTGACTCTGAGCTTCTTATTTAACCTGTTTCCTCAAATGTAAAAGGGGGTTATAATAGCATTTATCTCCAAAGGTTGCCAGAAATAGAATTCTGTTAGAATTAGATTTCAGCCCTCATCTGAATTTTATAAGCTTCAATTCATTTAGATGAGAGATAGCTTAGAGATGTTCAATTTCAACTATATTCAGGGATATACTAAATACCACCACAAGATGGGGATGTTACTGTATAAATCTTTTTGCGTTTTTCCCTCCCACCCATTTACATTCTGTCTCTAAGTCCTCTATCTGAGAATGCTGGCCAGTCTAGCTTTGTCTCGATTCTCCTTCAGTTCTGTGATGAAGCGGCATGGTATCGCAGTATGAGCTCTACAATCAGAATGTCTGGGTTCAAATCCTTGGTAAAGTTTAGTCATTTCCTGCCTTAGTTCCTCCACTGTAGAACAGGAGCAATGTTTTTACCTTACTATTTCTCAAGGTCCCAGGCCGACTGTGTTAAGACATGCACAGCACAATGCTCACCACAGAATAAACACTCAACAGAGTAGCTGCTGTTGTTCCCCCTTCTCTTTACTGCTCTCCTTTTACTGGCCATTTTACAGCCAGTGCTTATTTGAGGGTTTTTAAAACTATTTCTTTTATATTTTACAGCCCCTATTAATTTTAAAAACAGATATACTTCTATTCTTGTTTTAAGAAAAAGTCTTTTACTAGTCCTCCACAACATAACATATAAAAAAATAACAGCCCTAAAACCAAATAAAGATGCCTTTTTACCTCTTCAGAGAAGAAAAACTGCAGATTTCTAAGAAATACACACAGAAAGAAGTCAGGGCATTTATGCCAGAGTTGATTGGGATAATCAATGGGTTTGAAACAGGTTAGTGAGTGGGAACTAGACATTTCCCTTGGCTTTTGCCAAATCTATGGCTCTTCTTCCACTCAGCACCCATTCTTTACACTGTTAGCCTCACCAGGTTACGCCAGCAAAGTCTAGAATTAAAGCACCAAGTTGGAACAAGTAAATACATTTCTGTGAGATGTAGCAACATAGCCATCAGAATTTTAAGAGAAACGTAGCTGCAACAAGTGAAAAATCAATCAATAGCCCCCATCTTTTAGATATGTAGGTCTCAAAGTTTTAGGCAGCCCCGTGCTTCCCTCCTACCCAGTTCATACTCCAGATGTTCAACGGACTGTTTGCTAAGGATAATTCAATGGACTTCAATGCCAGGGCGGGTTTCCCCAATGCTACAAATACGACTGCTGTTTTCTTCCCAATACCTCAAAATTTCCGAGCACATTAAATCTTAAAATAGTTCTGAAAAGTGAAGGAAGTGAGGGAATTACTTTGAAGCTATGATGCTTTGTGTTGCATATTATGAATTATAATAGTATATCCATGAAAGATTTCACTTAATAATGATGCCTATACATGTGAAGAAAACAATAACATTCAAAAGTTTGAGTAGCTCAGATTTTCCTATTATTATATATATATAATACAATCATCAAATATTCTTAAGATTAGGCAAAAACATTCTAAATCTGCCATAAACTACAGTGACAGCTTTTAAAATCACTGTCATTTAAACATACCTTTTCATGTATAAAATTCCAAATTCAGAGGAATTATTAAATTTAAATCCTACCAGAACATAAATATAAAGGTATATTTAAGCATTAACTTTTATCAGTAAACACTATCTTATATAAAATTTATAACACGCAACTGCTATTTAAATTTGCAAACTGCTATCTTACTCTTAAATAAGACAGCAGTTTAATTGTTTTAATCAGTTAATGTGAAAATACCACAAAGATGACAGAAAATTATCTGCAACATTTATTGCACAATGGCTAAGATTTAAAGAGCCCTTATTAGAATTTATTTCAAGCACAACAAATTTTAATTGAAAAAATTAGTAAATAAACATCACTGATGGGGAGCATAAGAATACTGACTGAAATTACCCTGTAACTCATTTTCATGTTTATCCATGTAAAACACTTTTATGCTAAAACATTCTTTAACATTCTGGAAATAAAAGTTTTAACAATCAGCTTCAATTTATTTTTAAGATATTGATAAAAACTGAAAGGCAAATGTTTAGTTTTGAAATTCAAATAGGGATTTCTCAGTTATTCGACCTGCTTAATCTCTTCTTTGGAATAAAGCCCCTACACCAAAGGGATGGTGGGAGGCTTACGTGAGATAACATGTGAAGTGCCTGTGAACACTGTATTTCAGTAAGAGTCGGGAAAGAGAAACTCGGAGAAAAGAAACGTACTCTCCCTCGTGAGAGCCTGTACGGTGCCTATCTACCCTTGCTGGCTCTGAGAGACCAAGGAGGCAGAGAGAAAAGCCACAGTATTATTCACTTTTAGATGGGCAGTATCCGTGTCTCCGTGTTTCCAATATGAGAGATAAAACCAATCTCAAACTGATTTTTCTAACTGCTTTTTGTGTCACTAAACCTCAGCTGCAAGTAACTTCTGTCTTGGGTTTTCTTAAAACAGTTGGGTGTAGTTACGACTCTGAAGAACGCAGTTGTGAAAAACAAGATTCACTTTTCAGGGTTTTCATATGGTACTTCTTTTGTGGTACTCCATCTCCCAACTTCCAAGAAAGTAACTGCTGATAATTTAAGACCGCAGACTTCCAGACACGATGGATTTAATACATGCATATTTGTTCATTCAAATATCTGAGTGCTTCTTATGAACCAAATAATGTTCTAGGTGCTAAGGATATATCAGTAATCAAAATTTTTTTAAAAATCCCTCTCCTGCCCTGGCTGGCATAGCTCAGTGGATTGAGCACAGGCTGGGAACCAAAGTGTCCCAGGTTCGATTCCCGGTCAGGGTTCATTCCTGGGTTGCAGGCCATAACCTCCAGCAACCGCACATTGATGTTTCTCTCTCTCTCTCTCTCTCTCTCTCTCCCTCCTTCCCTCCCTAAAAATAAAAAAAAAATAAATAAATAAAAAAAATAAAAAATCCCTCTCCTCATGGAGCTTATATTTAAGTGAAAGGAGACAGATGAGAATAAAAAAAGTAAAATATATAGTATGTTAAATGCTGATAAAATAAAGAGAATATAAAAGAGAAGAGAGAGATAAAAAGTAATCACAAGGCAGAAGAAGAGGAGTTCAACTAGGGTGATTAAGGAAAGTGATATTTGAGCAAATCCCTGAAAGGTTTCTCACAGGGGAGGGTGTCCCAGCAGAGGATAAGTGAAAAGGCTCTGAGGTGGTCTGACTTCCGGCAAAGAACCACCAGGAGGCAGTATGGATGGCAGAGTCAAGAGGTAGGGAAGAAAGGAAATAGGGGCAGAGGGAATAGGAAAGCAGATCTGGTAAGGCCCTGTAGGCCACTGTAGGGATTTTAGCTTTTTATTGACAGATTTGAAAAGAGGAGGAGCAAGATATGAGTTAGCTTTTAACAGGATTATTCTGACTGCTGTGTGGATAACAGACTGTTTAGGGCAAGGTGAACACAGGAAGGCCAGTTGAGAGGCTTTTGCAAAAATCTATGTCAAAATAATGCTGGCTTGGCCCTGGCTGGTGTGGCTCAGTTGGGCATCATACCACAAAGTGAAGGTCACTGTTTTGGTTTCTGGTCAGGGCACGAAGGTTGCAGGTTCAGTCCCTGGACAGGGCGTGTACAAGAGGCAATTGAGTAATGCTTCTCTCCCTCTCTCTACCTTCCCCTCTTAAAAAATAAATACATAAAAGCTTTTTTAAAAAAGATAATGCTGGCTTGGTAGAATGGATGGGGTTATAAACAATCAAATTCTGGACATATTTTGAAGGCAAAGGCAACAATCTGCTGCAGGATTGAAAGGTGGGGAGGCAAAAAGAAAAACAGAAGTAGATAAAAATGTGAAAGATTTTGCCTGATGAACTAGAAGGATGAAAGAGCCATTAACTGAGATGGAGAAGATTGTGGAAGAAGTTTGAGAGAAAAGCTCAGAACTTCAGTTATACACTAGTTAAATTTGAGCTACGTATTAAAAATCCAAACAGAGATAAGTATCAATACTGTGTATGAGCCTGAAGTTCAGGGGACACACTGGATAAAGGTCCTGTATTTCACTGAATCTAAGATGATTTAATGTTGTGCTTGCTTGACCTTTGTCAGAAACTGTCAACAGAAGGCTTCATAAAACAAAGGACAACTGCCACTTTGCTGACGGTGAGTGATAGAAGCCACCTGATTTTAGAACACGGTTTCTCAACCTTGGCACTATTTTAGGTCAGATAATTCTTTGCTGTGGGGGTGCTCATGTGCATTGTAGGATTTCAGCAGTAGGCCTGGCCTCTACCCACTATGTCCCAGTAGTACCCTTATATCACTGACAGTGAAAAATGTCTCCAGACATTGCTGAATGTCCCCTGGGGGGCAAAATAGCTCCCAGTTGAGAACCATTATTTTAGAGAGATGATAATGTAAGGGGCAAAGTGTGTCTTAAATAAACATAGGATATTAAGACTTGGGAGTTGTCAATGCATAAGACCACAAAAGGAGTGGCTACAGATAGAAAGGCAATCTGAGAACTGCACCTTGAGCACTTCAGGTGAAGAAACTGTAGACATGAGAAGGAAACTCTGAGTGGACAATGAGGTAGCTCCACAACCTCCCCAAATCCTACTAAAAAAGATGAAAATAAAGGTTTTTGGGGGGTGCGGTTTGTTTGCTTGTTTTTAAGACAAACTTGCAAGACGACATGACAAAATTTTGGAAGCTAGAATTCCAAATAGCTGAGTGGTAACCAACTCAGCAGGCCTAAGAAAAGCTGAATACTAAGCTAGCACTGGAGAAAAGCAGAGGAGCACCCCAGTTTATATTATGCAACCTCAAAAGTCTCTAGGAGCAGCAGAAGTGAAGGTGGGACTAAAAGCAGGGGGATTGGTTGAAGGCATATTTAAGGTTCTCTCCTTTATTTGCCAACCAGCAGCAGCCTCAGGTTTAGACTGATACTCACTGACAAGACCCCGTAGACCACAGCCTGGCACCAGGTTCCCTTAGTTCCACTGAAAGTCAAAGACGGTACATCAGCACGACACATGCTATCTTCAGAAGATTATCTATACAGCCTAACAGGGGTCTTTTGTGGACCAACCATTGTTGAGAGAAAAAGATCATGTGGGTAAATACAGAAATTACCTGCCTTAGAAAAACTTCCTGCTGCACAGGAACCAGTAAGTACGTTATCACAGCTAATGGGTGTAGGTTCCAGGGCCCCTCAAGAGATGTGTTTGTGCTAACTTAACAGAGTCACATACCATGCACCAGGAAGTCAAGGTTTGTGTCTTTGCATAGGCTTCTAAAGTTCACTCACCATCTTCCTGATCCATATGCACTCACCAATCAGGGGTTAATTTACCACACACAATATTACCAGAAAACATTCCACATTTATTAGCTAAGTTTCTAGTAAATAAATTCCAGGAGAAAGAAAATCTAAGGTCATTTCTCATGAATAAAAGGGCTCAGACCTGCTATTAACTCTGTCTCTAAAGCAGTAATTCTCAAGTGGGGGCAAACTGGCCTTTCAGGGGATGTGTCGTGTCTGCAGACGTGTCTGGTTGTCACACTGGATGGGGGGTGTGCACTACTGGCACCAAGTGGGCAGATGACAGGGATGCTGCTACACATCCTACAATGTTTAGCTCCTCACAACAAAGAATTATTGAGTCCTTGTCAATAAACTCGTGGTTGAGAAACCCTAATCTACAACGATTAAGTAGATCACATGCTGAACACTGAGGACCACCCCACATCGCAAGCCGCCCTTCCCAAACGGGCTGCTAAAGCACCAGGAGCCAGGCACACGCCCTGCACACAGGGGGACTGGAAGAACCTGCTTTGGAGAAGCTTACCCATCTGAGAGGAAAAAAACTAACCATGATCCTAAAGACTCCAACAGACAAAAAAAAAAAATTCAGATGAAATTAAGAGAGATTTAATCAAGTGGGGGAAAGTCTAGAGTTGAAATAGTGATAAACACACAAAAAAGAGATACATATTACAATCTAAAGAAAATCATTAATTCCAGGAAAAGCAAAATATAATGTCCAATAAAGGAAATGTAATAAAAATATACAGAATTTAGCAGTACACTTCAAGTATATGGTCATGATAATATATACACTGAACAGCAGTAACTGAACCAAAATATATTGGGAGGACGGGGTAAAAAAGAGAGCAGAAGTGGAGGGAGTAGTCTAAAGAGACTTGCTCCTACTCTTCCAGAGTGAGACGTCAGTAGATAATGCATGGTGATGCATCTACACATAGTGATATAAGCATAGATTTAATGATCTGGGACATAAATACCCTAAGAATCAGCTAAAAGAGCAGAAAGTACTTACCTCTGGGAACAGAAAATGTGTGTGTGTGTGTGTGTGTGTGTGTGTGTGTGTAGGTAGGTAGCAGCATTTTTTGTAACAAGTCTTATAAACCATTTGAGTCTTTAAGCTCCATGCATGCAAAACTAGTATGTTTTTAAAAATTGTATATGAGTATAGGGACAATTTGATATATGGGTTTGGGACCTAGCATGCCTCTCTCAGTTCTCGTGATTTAAATCAGAACAAGCTACATCCAGAAAAAGGTATATTGAAGCAAGTTCCAGGTGAACCACTTTTCCACTCATCTGGGCAAAGCAAAAGAACAGGCTAAATAGAGAAAACCTTAACTCCTTCCCTTGCTTTATTCCTGGTTTACTCACCAAACCTTGTATTAAAGCCTTATGTTACACATAATACCACTAAACATTGATATGTTGCCTCTCACAGGCTTCCTGACCCAGGCTCAAACCCACAACCTCTAGGCATGTGCCCTGACCACAGTCAAACCCACAAACTTTTGGTGCACAGGACAATGCTCCAACCAACTGAGCCACACTGACCAGGACATTTTTCTTGTTCTTTTACTGTTTGAACTTTTATAACAGGGATATGTTACAGCTGGAAACACATACACAGATCCTGAATGATTAATCTGTCCCCATGCATCTTGACCCAATTAAAAGTAATCTAATTGGAAGGATGGTATACATACAAAAACCAGAAAAACCAAGAAAGCATATCCCTAATAAAATAATGCTCATATCCCAACAGGTAAATCTAAAAGACATAAATGACGCATACTATTCAATAGCTGGTGCTAAATGTAATCCCCAGGTAGAGTAAGATAGAAATTAGTTTTCAAATTCTCTACAGAATATATACCACTTAGATAAGTTTCATTTTGAATAAAAGAAAATTTATTGTTAGATTGATAGAGAAACCAGACTGTTTCTCTAGAAGCAATAAGATTCAAGTTTCTCTCCAAACCACCATGATTCATGCTTTCTTTGTGTTCCACATTATCTAATCTAGAACAAAGCTAGGTAAATGGAATTTACATACAATTACTGAGTGATAAAACGTAATCTAATAAATTAAATGAATAATGTCAATAGGTATAAATTTTAAATTTCTGTGCAATTCCTTAAATAATGTTTTATAAGATTTTTCCTCTTGGTTTTTCATAAATAAATCATTTTACCCTGTAGTAGAGGGTACTGTAAATACAAATTGAATGGAAAGCTGGCTTTATTTTGCCCCTACTGATTTTCTTCTTTCTTGTTGGTACTCTCTAACAAGATTACCTTATCCTTCATGAAAAAAGTCAATAAAGAATTCACCTTCCAGAGGTGGAGAGGGTATAGAAGGGATAAATGGTGATGAAAGACTTGACTTGGGGTGGTAAAAACACAATACATTGTCCAGATGATGTGTTGTGGAATTGTGCCCCTGAAACTGATATAATTTTGTTAACTAGTGTCACCCCAATAAATTCAATAAAAAAATAAATAGAAAAGAATTCACCTTCACTAAGTCAACTTTTTCCAAATTTATTTGATCACAAAGCCACTTCTTACCCTCATCCCATCACATCCAGAAAAACTTCATCTTTAAAAATCTGTTCAGCCCTGGCAGGCATAGCTCAGTAGATTGAGCATGGGTTATGAACAAAAGGGTCACTGGTTCAATTCCCAGTCAGGGCACATGCCTGGGTTGCAGGCCAGGTCCCCAATAGGGGATGTGCAAGAGGCAACCACACATTGGTATTTCTCTCCCTCTCTTTTTCCTTCCCTTCCCCTGTCTCTAAAAATAAATAAATGAAACCTTAAAAAAAAAATAAAGCCGACATCCCATCTTAAAAAAAACAAACTGTTCATACGTATCACTGCTGACTCTCTGAACCACTGTATAATGAAGGCAGACAATGTACTATTAGCTCCCTCTTATTTATGAGAAACTGATGTTCACAGAGGCTGAATAAACTCACTTAGATCCTATGGGTAGTGAGTGGCAAAGAAAAAACTCGGAATGAAATTTTCTGATTCCAAGCGCAGTGGCTCTTTCCACTACACCACACTGATTCTTTGATAATAAAGTAAACCCCAAAATAGAATCTTGGAAGACTACAATGGGAATGAATCTTTAAGTTGTTATTTTATAATAAACATATACTAAACAATTATTATCAGCTTACTAGTCATACTATGCAAAATGTCAAATAAACCATATTTGAATTTCTGATTAATGTGAAACAACTAACATTAATTCAAAGTAGTCACAGGAATAAATGTGAAGACACTAAATCTTTTTTTTACTTTATTTTTATTGTTTTACATTATTGCAGATGTCCCCATAGTCCCCCTCCTTCCCCACAACCTCCCTAAACTCCCCCTTCCCTCTGGCCATCACCACACTATTGTCTGTGCTTATGAGTTATGTATATGAGGTCTATCTGGAAAAGGTTCAGCCATTGTTAATATAATGAGAACAGTTTGCACAATAGCGATGTAAGCTGGCAGGCAAGGAGAGTGGACTGGAATGTGCATTCATTAACAAGGACAACTTCACTGTACTTAGTGGGGGCAGTTTCACGCTGTTGAATGAAAATGTGTACTGTGTGGCCATTGCATTCAAAATGACTGAGTGAGTAGAGCAAGGAATCTGCATCAAATTTTGCGTTAATATTGCTCCACAGAAAATATTTGGATGATTCAGAAGGCCAAAGCTATGCACAACTGGTGAACGGTACTTTATCACAACAACATGCCCACTCACGTGTCCCAACTCCTCCAGAGTTTTTTGGTGAAACATCAAATTACCTGGGTGACTCAGCCCTGCATCTAGCCTAGATTTGGTGTCCTCTGACTTCCAGTTTCTTCCAAAACTAAAATTACCTTTGAAAGGGAAGAGATTTCAGACCATTGATGAAATCAGAAAAATACAATGGGGCAGCTGATGGTGACTGGGAGAACTGTGTGAGGTTCCAAGGTGCCTACTTTGAAGGAGACTGAGGAGTCATTGTCTTGTGTACATTGTCTCTTGCATCTTCAACAAATATCTTTTATTTTTCATGTCACATGGCTGGATACCTTCTGGATAGACCTTGTATTTGTTCTGGCTAATCTTCTCACCTTCTTTCATTCAGCCTCCTCGTATCTCTCCCCTGACAGCTTTGTGTGTTTCCTGTATCCATGCCTCTGTTTCTATTTTACTCCTCATTTTATTTTGTTCATTAGATTCCACATATAAATGAGATCATTTGGTATTTGTCTTCCACTGACTGGCTTATCTCACTTAGCATAATAATCTCCAGGTACATCCATACTGTTGCAAATGGTAAGGTCCTTTTTATGGCTATATAGTATTCCATTGTGTCAATGTACCACAGCTTTTTTATCCACTCATCTCTTGATGGACACTTGGGCTGCTTCCATATATTGGAGATTGTAAATAATGCTGCAGTGATCATAGGGGTGGCTCATGTTCTTTCAAATTAGTGTTCCGGGTTTCTTTGGATAAATTTCCAGAAGTAGGATCACTGGGTCAAAAGGCAGATCTATTTTTAATTTTTTGAGGTATTTCCATACTGTGTTCTATAGTGGTTGTACCAATCTACATTCCCACCAATAGTGCAAAGGGTCTCCCTTTCTCCACATCCTCCACAGCACTTGTTTGTTGATTTATTGATGACAGCCATTCTGACAGGTGTGAGGTGGTATCTCATTTTGGTTTTAATATGCATTGCTCTGATGATTAGGGATGTTGAGCATCTTTTCATATGACTATCGACCATCTGTATGTCCTCTTTGGAGAAGTATCTATTTTGGTCCTTTCTCCATTTTATAATTGGATTGTATACTTGGTGTTAAGTTGTACATGTTCTTTATACATTTTGGAAATTAACCCCTTATCAGATGTATAATTGGCAAAAATGTTCTCCCATTCAATGGGTTCCCTTGTCGTTTTGCTGATGGTTTCTTTTGCTTTGTAGAAACCTTTTATTTTGATGCAGTCCCATTTGTTTAATTTTTTGCTTTGTTTCCCTTGCCCTAGGAGTTATATTGGCAAAAATACTGCTACAAAAGATGTCTGATATTTTACTGTCTATGTTTTCTTCTAGGATTTTTACTGTTTCACAACTTACATTTAGTCTTTTATCCATTTTGAATTTATTCTTGTGTATGATGTAACTCAGTGGTCTAGTTTCATTTTTTTGCAAGCACCTTCCAATTTTCCCAACATCATTTATTGAAGAGACTGTCTTTACTCTATTGTATGCTCTTGCCTCCTTTGTCAAATATTAATTGACCATTAAAGGCAGGGGTTTGTTTGAGTGTTCTCTGTTCTATACGCCTGTTCCTATGCCAGTACCTGGTTGTTTAGATTACAATGGCCTTGCAGTATAGTATGTTATCAGGTATTGTGAGACCTCCAACTGTGTTTGTTCTTCTTTCTCAAGACTGCTGAAACTATTCAGACTAATTTTTTAGTTCTCCACATAAAATTTTGGAATATTTGCTCTAGATCTGTGAAATACGATACCAGTATTTTAGTAGGCATTGCTTTGGGTAGTATGGACATATTAATGATGTTAGTTCTTCCTATCCATGAACATAGTATATGTTTCCACATATTTGTAGCTTAATTTCCTTCTTCAATGCTCTTTACTTTTCCAGGTCCAAGTCTTTCACATCCTTGGTTAAATTTATTCCTAGGTATATTTTTTGTTGTTGCAATAGTAAATGGAATAATTTCTTAGTTTTTCCTTCTGATAGCTAATTATTGGTATATACAAATATTAATTTATGAGTATTAATTTGTATCCTGCTACTTTGCTGAATTCATTTATTAAACTAAGTTTTTTTGGTGGAGTCTTTAGGGTTTTCTACATATAATATCATGTCATCTGCAAACAATTAGTTTTACTTCCTCCTTTCCAATTTGGATGCCTTTTATTCCTTCCTCTTGTCTGGCTGCTATGGCTAGGACTTTCAGTACTGTGTTGAATAAAAGTAGTGAAAGCAGACATCCTTGTGTTGTTCCTGATCTTAAGGGAAACACTTGTTTTTGCCCAGTGAGTATGAAGCTGGCTATAGGTTTTTCATATACAGCCTGTATCATGTTGAGGTATGATACCTCTATTCCCACTTTGCAGGGGTTTTTTTAATCATAAATGGGTGCTATATTTTATTAAATGCTTTTTCTGCATCTGTCAATATGAACATGTGATTTTTAGCTTTCATTCTGTTTATGTAATATATCACATTTATTGATTTGCAAATATTGCAACAACCTTGTATCCCCAGGATAAATCCTTGATTATGATTTATGATCTTATTAATATACTGCAGAATCTGGTTTGCTAATATTTTGTTGAGGATTTAAACATCTATGTTTATAAGGCATATTGGCTTATAATTTTCTTTCTCTGTAGTGTCTTTTATGCTTTTGGAATTAGGATAATGCTAGCCTTTTAAAAGAGAATGGAAGTCTTCCCTTCTCTTGTATTTTCTGGAATAACCTGAGAAGGGTAAGCACAGTTCTTATGTGAATATATGGTAAAATTCTCCTGTGAAGTCATCTGATTTAAGAGTTTTGTTTGCTGAAAGTGTTTTGATTACTGCTTCAATTTCATTAGCTGTAATCAGTCTATTCAGGTCTGATTCTTCCTGATAGTTTTGGAAGTTTGTATGTTTCTAGAAATGTATCTATTTTGCCCAGGTTGTCCAATTTGTTGGCATATAGTTGTTTGTATTATTTTCTTATAATTCTTTGCTTTGTATTTCTGTGATATCAGTTGTTACTATTCCTCATTTATTTCTGATTTTGTTTATTTGGGTCCTTTCTCTCTTTTTTACTTCATGAGTCTGGTTAAAGGTTCATCAATCTTGTTTATCTTTCCAAAGAACCAGCTCTTTGTTTCATTGATTTTTTTGGTATTGTGTTTTTAGTCTCTATGTCATTTATTTCCATCCTTCTACCTACTCTGGGCTTTATTTGTTGTTCTTTGTTCTTTAGGTGTAGTGTTAGATTGTTTGTTTGATATTTTTCTGCTTCTTGAGGTATACCTGTGTGTTCATTTTCATGTTTCCAGGTACTTTTTCATCTCTTCCTTGATCTCACTGATAATCCATTATTGTTTAATTACATGCTATTTAGCCTTCATCTGTTTGATCATTTTTGAGTTTTTATTATTGTTGACTTGTAGTTTCATGCTATCATGATCCAAGAAGATGCTGGATATGATTTTAATCTTGAATTTGTTAAGACTTCTTTGTATCCTAAAATGTGGTCTATCTTTGAAAAGTTCCATGTGCAGTTGAGAAGAATGTATATTCTACTGTTTTGAGAAGAAATGTTCTATAAATATTAATTAAATCCATCTGATTTAATTAGCCCTACTGGCTGGCTGGTGTTTGGTTGCAGCATCATCTTGTTCACCAAGAGGCTGGAGGTTTGATTCCCATTCAAAGAACATGCCTAGGTTGTGGGTTCAATCTCGGTAAGGAGTGTGTATGGGAAGTGGCTGATGAATGTTTCTCTCTCCTTTCCTATTCCTATACAAATCAATGAATCTACTTTTTTTTACAAACCCATCTGCTCTATTGTGTTGTTTAAGTTCACTGTGTCCTTGTTGATTTTTTTGTCTGGAAAATCTATCCATTGATGATAGTGGGGTGTTAAAATCCCCTATTATGATTGCATTGCTATCAATCTCTCCCTTAAAGTCCACCAAGATTTTATGTATTTATGTGCTCCTACATAGGGTGCATGTACGTTGAAAAGGATTATATCTTCTTGTTGGATCGATCCCTTTAATATATGTAGTGACCCTCGTCTCTTGTTACAGCCATTGTTTTAAAGTCTATTTTGTCAAATATAAGTATTGCCATGCCAGCTTGTTTTTTAGTTTCCATTTGCATGGAATATTTTTTCCATTCCTTCACTTTCAGCCTGTGTGAATCTTATGTTCTGAGGTGGGTCTCTTGTAGACAGCATATATATGTGGGTCATGTTTTCTTATCCATTCAGCTATCCTGTATCTTTTGATTGGAGCATTAATCCATTTACATTTAAGGTTATTACTGATACTTATTTATTGCCATTTTTTTTCTGGTTTGGTGGCAATAAAGTCCTTTAGCTGTTTGTTGTTGTTGTTGTTGTTGTTTTTGGTGGGGCTGGGGTCTGGGAAGCTATTTCACCTTCAGTTTTAAATGATAGCCTTGCTGGATAGAGTAGTCTTGGTTGCAGTTCTTTGGTTTTTTCATCTCTTTGAATACTTCATGCCAACCTCTTCTGGCCTGAAGTGTTTCTGTTGAGAAATCAGCTGACTGCCTTATGAGAGCTCTCTTAGGTAACTGTCTCTTCTGCTGCATTTAAAACTGACTTTAACCTTTGCCATTTTAATTGTAATGTGTCTTGCTGTGGATTTCTTTGGGTTCATACTTAATTTGGACTCTGTGTGCTTCCTGCACTTTGTAACTTTATCCTTCACCAGGTTAGGGAAGTTTCCAGTCATTATTTCCTCAAACAGATTCTCTATCCCTTGCTCACTGCCTTCTCTTTCTGGTACCCCAATGATGCAGATGTTATGTTTGACACTGTCCCAGAAATCCTTAGACTTTCCTCATTTCTCTTGATCCTCTTTTCTTTTTGATGCTCTACTTGGTTACTTACTGTTACTTTGTCCTCTAATTCACTGATTGGACTCTCAGCTTCACATAACCTGCCATAAATTCCTTTCAGTGTATTCTTCATTTCAGATATTGTATTCTTGATTTTTCTGACTGGTTCTTTTTTATGGTTTTTATGGCCTTTCTTTTTTAAATCCTCACCCAAGGATATGTTTTTATTTATTTTTGAGAGAGGAAGTGGGCAAAAGAGAGAAACACTGATGTGAGGAAATAATATCAATCAGTTGCCTCCTGTACACACCCCAACTGGGGATCAAACCTGCAATGTCTTGGTGTAAGCACGACACTCCAACAAACTGAGCCACTCAGACAGGGTGGGTTCTATGTCCTTTTTAAAGCTATCTCTTTGTTTAAGTTCTCACTGAGATCATCTATTTTTCCCCTAAGATCCTTGAGCAGCTTTACAACCATTAACTTTAAACTCTGCATCTAGTGTTTGGGTTGTTTCCACTTCATCCATTTCTTTTAATTCTTTTTCTGAGGATATCTCTTGGGTTTTTTTGTTTGGGACATTTTTCACTGCCTCCCCATTTGGTCTCTGTGTTAGGTAGATGTACTGTGTCTCCCAAACTTGTTTTCATAATTTTATGCTGAAGGTGTCTTTTTGGGCTCAGAGGTACAATCTTCCAAATCACCTGAGCTCCATGCTGCAGGAGTACTTCTTGTGGGTTACGTGCACCCCTGTTGTAGTTGAGTCTTGAATGCTGTTGGCTCTTTTGTAGATCGATTTAACCCTTCAGGCTGGGGAACTGTAATGTTAAATCTTGACTACCATGTGTGAGAGGCTGTACAAGGGCTGCCCCTTGAGGCAGTGTTGTTCCTGGCTGGGTCTGGTGCCTGCAGGAGTCCTCCTTTGGGTGGGCCAGTAGTGTGGCTAGTTAGGTCGAGCTCTGCTGTGGTCTGAAGCCCCACCACTGGTTTTGTTGGTTTGGGTCCACCTGGGTGGAGTGCAGATACATGTTGTCATATGTTGTACGTAACTGGCCTTGGGCTACCTATGTGTAGCTATCACGCTGTTCACTGTTTGTGTCTGTGTCTCCAGGACATGGATGTGCACGTGAGGGGCCAATCTGTGTAAAAGAATCAGCTCCTCCCTATTTATAGCTGGGGGAAGCTCCGTAAAAGGACCAAGGTGCCCTGAGGTCTGCCTTCACCTTTCATCTACTCTGCCTTCTTCTGAGGCTGTCTGGTCTTTCTCCAGAGCCTCCCTAAGAGACACTGTAGGATGAGCCCAGAATAGCCAAGATTGGGCTTGTGGGGTCCCTACTTTGGGATCCAGCAGCCAGGCACTCAATTAAGGGAAAGTAGCCCCTGCTTCAAAGCCAAACCCCTTAGTCTCCCCAGAGTCTCCAACTCTAGTTCCCCCTAGAAGTTCCCCCCTCTAGTCCCCCTAGGGGGCTTGCTGCAGATTCAGGGTCAGTACAGGCAGCTATCCCCTATGCAAGAGCAAGCTCAGCCACCCTGGGCTCAGGGGCATAGATCAAAAGAGTCTCCCATTGGGGATGATGCCAACCCAACCCACAGGACGCTAAGCACTTCGTCCCAGTCCCAAACAATAGCCTGAGAGTCTCACACTCTGAATGTCCCTGCTCTGAGCTGCTCTCCCTTCTTACCCTTGGAATTGCACCCAGCAGGGGTATCTGGGACTTGGCAAGGCTGATCAAAACAATCTCCCACTGGGGTGGTACCCATGAGTCTGTAGGAGGAAATGGGCACTTCTTTTCCTTCACAGGGTAGTGTGGACTGAACTCGCAAGGGAGTTTGGATTTGCATCCCCACAGTGTAGCCACACAGCACAGCACTTGTTCATCTGGCTGGCAGACCGAAGCCTCCCTGGGGACACAGTCCAAAAATCCTAGCTCTGGGCAGCTGGTTGCAGCAGGGCAGGGCCAAAAGTCTCAGCTCCACACATACGCTCCAAACCCAGCAGGATGGGCTGAAAGTCCCAGCCCTGCACAGCTCTTCTGTGCCACTGGGGCAGCCTGAATCTTTTCTTAATCATCCTTGTGACACTGCCATAGCTGGTAATATATTATTTTTGTGGTGATTTTCAAACTTTGCTCAGAGGTATCCTTGATAAATTTTAAATGCAGAAAAAAAAATAAAGTTATTTAAAACTACATTTAAAAAATATCATTTCCTATTTTAATACTAAAATACCAGGAAAAAAATCAATGTACTTACCTCAGTAATTGGCTGCCCCTGATGTGTCAAATCCAGTTCTTGAGGGCGTGTTACTTTATCAATATCCAAAGAGTCCATGCTGGAAGCTGCAGAAGTGACACTGGAGCGAGAGGAGTTACTAATAGAGTGTACTTCAGCATCACTCACTGTGCCTGCCGATGCTGTTCTTCTGTGCTGATTAGTTACTGAGGGCTTAGTATCTTCTAGTACAGATTGCTGAGCAGCCTCATCCATGCTCAAGGAGGCCTGCTCTAACTGTGCAGTAATGTCATCCAGGGAGTAGTTGGCGTGTGATGGTTTTGTTATCCTATTAGATGAAGACAGTCCTTTCAAGGTGCCATGTTTTGATATATGTCGGCTAGGAGGTACTTTCTGAGTGGCTTTTGCTTCTGTGATTTGACGCTTACTATTTCCTGCACCGATACTGCTGAGCTCCTGCTCTATAGAGCAAAGATCGGCCATTAGGGCATCCAGATCCACAGTTTCTCCCTGATTCAGAGCTTCTGCAATGAACAACATAGATGATGTTTCCATAACAACTGAACCAGAATGTATACCTTCTATTATAAATCAGTTAATGAATTCAGGGGAAGAAACAAAAACAGTCATCCTATTGGGCCTAAAGCTTCTCAGGTATAATATTCTAAGTTTTTGTTTGTTTTATATTCCAAGAGAAATCTTAGAACAAACACTCCTTTCTTTTAAGATTTATAGTAATCAGAAGAGAAAAATACTAGAAAAATTGTACACTGTCCCTAGTTTTAACCACATCCCCAATGCAATTTTTTACCAGAGGGTAATTCAAAGCCAAACCCCTTAGTCTCCACCAGAGGGTCTAAGTTGTTAATATGATCAGTGCCCTGGTAGAGATGTTACCTAGAGTTGAGGGCATAAAGAGAAATGTAAAGCCTAAAAAAATTACAGATTGGAATATCAGTTTCAAATACTATAAAGTTAACTAGATAGAGGACATTGATAAAGGCCAGATGGGCTGATTACAAAATTACTAACAAGTAACTGTCACTGGACTTTATTACTTTTTGTGGGGTTCCACCTGAGTATATGCTTTGTCAATTACTAATAACTCAACTAGAACACTATTTTGGCTATGTTCCAGTTTGTTTTTTTCTGTGATCATTTGTATTAGTAAAAAAAATACATAAATAAATATAAGAACTCAGTTATGTATATCATTTTTATATTGAAATATTTGGAATTGTAGCTGCACTTATTCTACATTATATAACTTAGTATACAATTTTACATTTTATTTCCAATTACATCTTACCATTCAAGTTGTATATGGAGAAGCGGTAAGAAAAATTGGCCATGTTTGTTTCCTGGCGAAGAGGAGATCTTTTTACTGGTTCCACGGGCTTGTCAGAATCCAAACTCTTTAAAAGAAGAAAGTTTTGTAAGTCATTATTCATTCATGCCTCAATTATATAAAAAGTTAGTTTGTTTTATGATTAATTGTTATAGAATAGCCAATAAAACCTTAGTTTTTCTAGGTAACAGCCTTAAGTATAATTGGTTTTCACATTATTTTGGTGATAGTATATTTTTACTTTTTAATAATAATCTTACTAAGGCACTTGAGACTGTCATAGTTAAAGTAAATATCTTTCCAAGTACATCAAATATAGGCACAATTCATTTTACATCAATTTACTAAAAAATAAACTAGGTATATAAATATGAGCATGGTAAGATAAATAGGAAGAAAGGTGCAAATAATTCTGTGATCTCTTTCCTCAAAGCAGTTTGTTTTTGGTCCAGCACAGCATCATTCTTGGCATGAAGTACCCTGAAATAAGGTACAGTTCTGGACTCAAAAGTAGTGAGACCCAAGATCTTAATGGAGTGGCTACAATTTTAAACAATAATGGAATATCAGTGTTCTTTTCAAGTTCTATGAGGGCACACTGTAACCCAGCTATACTGTTTGTGCTAAGTCTGGAATTACATTGCACTTCAGGGTAGGGTATCTAGTAGGTTATCTCACCATGTTTTAAAATGACACTTTTTCTAAAATAAGGACAGTACAATGTAACAGACAAATTCAGGGTAAGGACAACAGACAAATTCAGGGTAAGGACCATTAGTTATTTAGCTTTTATTTAAATAATTTTCAAATATTGAAATTAGTCTTTCAAAACTAATTTTAATCTATAATTATCAAATAGAGTTCAAATAAAAAAGAATGCTAGGTAGTAGAATCGAGGAATTAGACTGCTATCATCTTTATTTATTTATCTCAAGATAAAACAAATCTATTCAGCAAGTGTCCGTCCAGTTTTTAAAGCTATCATATGAAGGAGATTTATGACCATTTTAGTGCCTTAGTTCAAAATTTCACAAAGCAGTCAGGAAATTCTCCTTTAACCTCAAACCTAAGTCTTTTGCTGCAATTTAATAACCTCCTTTTCTCAGTGGAAATAAAGACTAATAGGTAGATGATGTTTTCTGTAAAGTTACTTGAATATAATTGAGGACATATTAAAAGTCAGTCTACTTACCAGATACTTACAATTATTTGCTATGTTTATGGTGCTGGGACAACAAGGGAAAGAACAAGAAACACTTCTTGATACAAAGAAATTGGTAACCTAGTAGGATGGTTTTTAATCTTTTGGAAGGTGGGGATTGGGATTTCACTGAGAATTTGAAAAAAGCTATGCACCTTCCAGAAAAGAATGCAAATACACACTCATTTTTACACATAATTTTAGGAGAGTCACCAACCACTTAAAACTTAAACCTGATTTAATATAAAAGTAAAAATCTATTAACATTCCATGTGTGATACAGGTGCACAGATGACACTTTTTAGTGAACTAAATAAACAAAAACTTGAGGTTTTAAATCACTAACTTAGTAAAATTTTTGAAAATTCCCCAAGTGTTAAAAAGCAATTTGTCAGCAGTGAGCCACATTATACAGTTTTTAAAAATCCTCTCTCTAAAGACAGATTTGTATAATAAAGAGAACAGTTGTAGCATTAGTTTAGGAGCTAGCTTTTTTGGTGAGTCGCTCTTCATATTTAGACGTCAGGGGATTTAAAATATGAAGAAGAAAAAAAGGTACTGGACCAGCAGAAATGCCATCTGCAGTGGAGCAGCATGGAGTACTACACCTAGAGCGGCTAGAGTGATACTTACCTGTCTTTTCTCTTCTTGGCCCCCTTCCCAGGTATGACCATTTAAACCATGCAGCCCAGGAAACCCCACACATGCCAGCTGACCCTCACATACATTCCTTCATGTGTTATTTTCTATTTCCTCTATTTTACTTCCTCTTTCCTTTTTCTCCTCAGCACAGAATTGCATATCCTAGTCATCATCTCTAGGCCAAAATAATCTTTTGTAAAGAATTAAGAATTAAACTGATACGGTTTCACAATTACAAATATAAGACCTTTCTCTCAATAAGTAATGTTATTTCTCCTGATTAGAGATGAAGGGAATGATTCTTATGAGATTTTAGTGGAATTGAAAGCATTCTCCTCAAAATTCAGCAATAACAGATTATGACCAGAAACATGTCTGCTTTTCAAAATGATCTAAGAATTATGTGAAGAGTGTATCAGCTAATTACAGACAGTTATAGGAAGAAACAAACCAGTACTTTAAGTTTATACCTTACCATCTTTTCTACTAATTAAGGAATGGCATATTTAAGCAATTTTACACCAAAGTTGTTCACAGAGATATTAATGAATGGAAATAATTTTTGTTCTACCATTCTCACTGCCATAAAGTTAAAGTTGTTTTAATAAATATAACCATTTTCATGTACTAAACATAATGTATTAACTGGGATAGTAACAATGTACCCTTTATTCTAAAAGTGACTCAGTTTAGAGGTAAGATTGCTCTTTAAAAACAAACAAGCAAGCCCCAAGATACAATAAAACCAAATGAGAAAGCTTTGCCACTGCTTTAAAATGCAGCTGGGAATGGAATTTTGTCAGCATACTAGAATCATGTAATAGAACATATTTGCATATAAAGATATTATTTATGTTGTGAAATGTTTTCAAATTAAGTTGTGAAATAGGATTTGCTAAAATTTAGACTTTAAAATTTTAGGCTTTAAAACATTTTAGCCAGCAATCTCAATTTATGAAACAGATTTTAATTAATCCCTGTAGATGAACAGAACCTCTGTCACAAGTATTTTTTTTTAACTCCTTCAAATAACCAGAGAATATCTTGTCCTATAGCACTATTCATTTACTTTTTAATGCTTTGGACATTTTTCCCTTTACAGAAGTATTTAAAAATGTAACCTATATCCATATCCTTCTGAATACACCATAAACTTCTAGCACACGGTGATAACTTAGAATTCTCAACCAGTTTTTCAAGCACCATTTCTAACCTGAGTGAGTTTGTCTAGCTCCCCCAGCCAGGCTCCAAACATTTTGTCCAGGTCTTGGTCTTCTTTGTCACTGTCTTCTTCGGCACCATGGTCGATCTCTTCATCTGATAGCTGCTCCATCTGAAACACATTTGTGTAGAATAGACAGTTACAGGTTAATCTTGAGAAAGTATGCGGTGTATGTTCTGATACATAATACAACTCTCTGGAGTCAAATCTTCAAAACTACAGAGTTTATATTATAAAAGAAAATTAGAAGTCATTCTGGAGTCAGGGTTAACGAGTGAGAAGAAATGAACAATTAAGTGTCAGATTTTTAGAAAACTGTGAAAGAGTGAACTGTATTAGGTTATGACCAGAATCACAAGTAGAAATAATCTAAAAATTGCAGATTATTCCCATTAATTAGAGGATATGAGAGAACAGTTCTCTCCACTAATAGATTGTAAAACACCCCAAATGCCACAGAGAAACAGTTCCAGAAGACTTTAGTGCAGCAAGTTACTTTTTTTGTAAAAATTTGTTTAAATACAAGTAAGTATTTATCTTGCAAAAACTTAGTCCAACAAGCATTTCAGAGAAAAGACAAAACAAAAATTTTAATCTAATTTAGTTTGTTGAATTAGTTCCTCCTATCTTAGTCTCACTTTCTACCCCATCTATCTTTTACCTTATTTCCCCAATTGTTCCTGCAAAATCCAAGGGACTAGAATTGAAATAGAAAAGTAGAATTAAGTTAGCATGCAAAATTTCCCACATGTAGTGACTTTCTAAGTATATAGTCTCTTGAACAAAAAGGTATTTTGCTTCTTCCCATGGATAAAACAATGTGACAGCCCTGGCTGGTGTTGCTCAGTGGGTTGAGTGCTTAGCCTGCGAACCAAAAGGTTGCCAGTTCATTTCCGGGTCAGGGTTTGGGTTGTGGGCCAGGTTCCCTGGTTGAGGGGCATGCAAGAGGCAACTGATCGATGTTTCCCTTCCCTCATTTCTCCCTCTCTCCCCCTTTCTAATAAATAAATAAAATCTCTAAAAGAAGAAAATAATGTGGTATCTGACATGGAACTTGCATATTATTTTGAGGAGAGAGAAAAAGTTTACACAAAGCAAAATAAAATCAATGACTGACCAGACACATAAAGTCCTTAAAGTAAAATTAATCTAATTAAAAAATATTTCAATATTAAAGCTCAGAAAACTCTTCAATAAAGCTTAGTTTTGTTTAAAACAACATACTCTATATATTCAAAATTCATCTGACGACAAATCTTTTTCCTTCAACTTGGAGTAATACATATAAACTTTCCTGGGGACACAATGAATACCATCATTGTACATTCTGTACTCTTGACTCACATTTCTGAAACACACATTTTGCTCTACTGGATCTAGGGAATATTTGGGATACAACCTGTCAAATGGTTTTAAAAATTCTTCAGAAATTAAAAATATTCTTAATCTCAGATAAGAATTTGTACTATCTTACACCTCCAAAGAAGCAATCAACAAAATTACCTCTGTGATCCTTAAATGTGGTTATGGAACGCTAATTAGCTGATGAGATGTCATGAAGTTAAAATTTAAACTTTATTTTGCTATATAAAAATTTGCAGAAAGGGTCAAATAATGTTGAAAACATCAAACTGAAATTAGTTCTAACAATGTTAAAAATCAGACCATATCTCATTTTAATCACTGAAGGGAAATAATTTTATTATGCTTAATAACTACAAAGGATAACAGCTTATCAATATAGAAACCAATTGTTCTAATTTCTTAATGTTACTACTCTAAGCATGTATAAATCAAGGCATTCTACCTTGACAAAGGTAGAATGAAAATGAATCCACTGATCTTCCAATTCATAAACATGGCTCTTAAAGATATTTGGTTTTGAAATTCACTTGTGTTAATACTATTTCTAAGATTTTTATTCATTACTGAACTATTCACAGATTGATCTCAATTTGTATCATTCTTCATTAAATTACTCATCAACGATATAAAATATTAGTGCAAAGTAAAACCTCATGTGATCAGGTGACTTATTCATACAACAAATGCTAGTTTGAGAACATCTATGAGTAGTAACACTGTTTTCGTAATGAGGGCCAACAAGCAACAGAACTAGGAAGAATAATGGTCAACTTCCTCTTCCTCCTTTATTTTCAAAACTAAACACATTGGAATAACCCAGAAACTAAAATATTAGGAGGAATTCGGCTTTGGGATGATACTTATGTCTGTACTTCCCTTCTGAACACACACTGTAACTGCCCGTAAGGAAGATGCTATTAAAAAAAAAAAAAGGAAACAATAGGAATATAATTTCACAGAGCAAACACAACATAGTTCAAAATGAACTTCAGTATTTTAACTTACCACAGAACCAAATAGAACTACAGACTCCACATCAAAGTCTGGTGTGTTTCTTATAACTCATACCTAATAATTACTTACATTTAAAAATCTCTTTAAATCTCTTAAAAATCTCTTTAGTTTTGTTTATCTAGACTACTATAGACTCAAGTAGAATTATGGAATAGGGAAATTCTGAGACAACTATTCAACTTTTACCATTTACATAACTTGTCAATTTCAGTATTTCTTGAATTCCTATTACCACTTGGGTTACTTTTATAAAAATTAACTTCAGACATTTATTCAGAGACTTTTCCAATGAAAATTTAGGTTCTGCAACATTTAAGGATTTATACTCTGAAACAGCACTCTCCATTCCGTAGAAGCTGGTATTGATCTTTATTCTCTTACCTCCACTATGGCATCATTTCTGTTTATTACACACACTAAATGCAGAACCCCCAGAAGGTTTTTTTATGGTTTCTGCACTGTCTCAAGTCAGCAACTCTAGTGAGGAAATTCATTCTTTGTTCTATATTAAGGTCTGTCTCCAATTAAATCACAATTCTAAAGCTGAATTTCCCAACATAATGCCCTTAATGGAAATGATGGCAACATAAAATGCAAATGAAATAATACAACAGTCAGTCAACTGTCACTCCAAACAAAGGGGAGAATAAGTAAAAGAAAATAGAGCTTACAAATTTTGATTTTAGAATAATTTGGATTTAAATGAATAGCTTCTAATATGATGCTTTTCCTTAATGGTATACAAATAGGTCTGAGGAAACTATAATTGTATTAGAATAAATATTATTGTTCTGTGATTATTAGATTAGGTACTTTGGGGGAATATATTAAAATTTTACTTAAATTCTCTGTTCCATTACACCTATTTCCTGAAAGAATAAACGTATCCTAGCATAAATGAAAAGGTTTATGCTCCCCAAGGTGCAGACATATTGAATACAGATTAAAGTCCAAAACTGCTGGCAGGTCAGCAAGGCCCTGTGCAATCCTGGCCTCAGGGACCTCTCTGACCTCTCTTCCTACCACTCTCCACTCCAGCCACACTGGGTGTGGATTCTGTTCTGAAGATGTCTGGCAAACATGCAATTGGAAAAAAATGAGGAAGAGTTAAGCTAATGAGGAGGGTTTAGTTAGCCTAAATATTATTTCAAAACCATGTTTTTTATAGAAATTCATAGATTATAGTAATAATGACTTAACTAATAATTTAAACTAATTTACATTTATTTTACTCATGAAGTAAAAATAGAAATAATGGGGAAATACAACTGTTGCTTATATGTTGGTTGGTTTCATTTCATAAATAGTGAATAATCATGCTTCATTTATTATTAGTTAAAACTAATAATATTAGTAAGCTTCACTACACATAATGAAACCATCCATTTAGTATGCCTTAGTATGAAACAATAATATTCCCACTAAATTTTCCATGAAGTTAATTATTCAAGCATATTTTCCTTACTAACCTTCCTCTTGGAAGATATTTTTGTTTACCACTCAATTTCCCTACTGTGAGATGGAATAAAATAATGATCTTCATCAAGAATGCTGGGCTTAGATTAGGGTTTAAAAATTTGAATAAGTGCATTGCAAACAAGAGATTTAAAAGTCAAGGACTAAGGAGGGACCTGGTTATACGGAACCATGAAAACTAAGCCCCACCTCCAGCCCCAATACAATTGGATTCTTAAACAGAAATGAAAAGGGGTACTTTACTCAAAGGACATGGTGCCTGTATAAGATTTACTAGAGAAGACTACTGTGTATATTAGGTAGAGATATTATGGACAGGGAAACTGAAGTCCTGGGAGGAAATAAACTTACACAGATCAAATACTTGGGGAGTGGCAAGAGCATGGTGTATAGCTGGGGGTGTATAGCTAGGGTACCTCTTTTTGTCCCTTTAATAAGTCAAAAATGATTGTTTTGTAAAAATAAGTACTCTAGACCTAAAACCATGTGAAAACTCCCAGAATACAGGAAGAGTACCACTACAGCAAATCTCTAAGTCTAGCATGCTCAATGTTCCCAAGAGGCAAGAAAAGATTTGATTGTATATTTACTATATATCTACTATGTGCCAGACACTGGAAGAACAGAAATGAACGTGACAGCCTATGTCCTGAAGGAATACAATCTAGTAAGGAAAACAATGATGAAACACTGTGTTAAGTGCTATGATACAGGTATGTTACATGAGTGTAGTATAACTCAACTTGAGAAGGAAAGAGGAAAGGTGTGATGCTTTGAAAGGTAAGATCTGAAGGATGTGCAAAGCAAGTAAGAGGAAGGGTGTTTTAGGCAGAGGGTCCAGCATGTGCAAGGATATAAAAGTGTGAGAAAGTAAGACAAATGAGAACTCTTAAGTTGCTTAACATTTCTGAAGCACAGGTTGTATGGTGATATTATTACATGCCATCAAATGGGCTCTAACTCCTGGCGATCCTGTGAAGGAGTGAGCTGTCTCACTATAGGGTTTTTAGGTAAGAAAGGTAAGATTGAGGGAAAAAAGCAGCAGTGATTTACCACTGCCTTCTGCTGCAGGGTGTGGGTCAAACCCACATGTGCCGGGGGTCCATGGTGTCTTAAATCACCAAAACCCTGTAAAATGTAAGCACCTCTGCAAGGTTGTGTGGTGTAGACCTATGGAAAATGTGGCTGGAGAGAAGGTAGGGGCAAAATTAGAAGCCATAGCAAGGAATTTGGCCATGATACTGCCAGCAATGATTTTCTAATTGTGGTCTGCTAATGACTTGCACCCAAATTACCTGGGGTGCTTCTTTAAATGGTCTACCGAAGATCTACTCAATGCTAATTTCCAGGGAGTGGGACATTTTTACCAAGTTCCCACAGGTATTTCCTATGCTCTCTAGCTCCGAAGACTGCTCTGTCTGTGTTCTGTTCCAATTACTGGGAGGACTTGCCAGACAAAAGTAATGGAGTTTTGCATAACCACAATTTGGTTAAAGGCAGAACCTAGAAGGAGTACTGCCTAAGACCGTAAAGAAATTAGGCAGCATCAGGATTCCTTAATTAACACACCACAATTACTCCTCCTCCATTACCATAATTCCATGCCTCTGTGAGTTACTCATTTAGAAATGTTGTAGTCCCTTACATCCAGTTATGTTTCAGTAGCTCTGTCACACACGTACAAAAAATGGTTTTTTTAAACACTTCCTATGCTGCTCTAATCCCATAAATAATCCCAAAGAAAAATAGGCACTAGAGAAGGGGGGCTGTGAACACTCCCAGGTTCAAGGAGCACCTCCGACTGTGCAAGATAAAACTCTTGCAAAATAAAAGCAAGAGGAAGGAAACCTAAATCAGAAGGTGGGAGGGGGGAAGAGTCGGGGGGGGGGGGGCGGGGGGCGAGACGACTCTGTTAAATTTAGTAAGGCTCAAAAGAGGAAGAGGACCCATCAAAAGGAAGAGGGAGGAAGTCAGGGCCCAGAAGGAAAAGGAGAGAAATGGACACAACAATAATGTAAAACGAAGTGACAGTTATAGGGGATGAAGGGCCATTACCTGCTCATCTGAATAAGGCACCAGAAATGTGTTTCTCTGTTAACCTACAACACAGGACCTTTAGTTCTCCTGTGAACTAAATGGTATCATTTGTAAACTGACTAAATGGGAACTGGGGATTTACTAAACCAATTGAACTTAGACGAGCTCTTTACAGACTCAGATATTAATAACTATATGGTACAAGTGGCAACATTTCCCTTAGGTTTTACCTTTTATTTTGCGGAATAATCTTTTTTTAAAGACACTGCTAAATGTTTTATTTTTTAAAAGTTATCAGAGGTACAAATTCTTTTCCTTTTGAATTCTTATACTATTTAGTTCAGTAAATTCTTCTCCATCCAGCAATCAATATTTATGTGAATTTTTAGTTTATTATTCATTCTTTTATGTAATTAAGTACTCTACTTAAGTAGCTTAGTTTGACACATAATGTTGAGTGTGAGAACCTAAACTGAATTTTCTCCAAATTTAAAATATTACATCTTTGGTACATTATTTTATTTATAGATCTGTTCTATGCATACATCAGGGTTCTTTTTTTTTTTTGAGGATCCTCTTCTAGTGTGTGCCTATTCTTTAAAAAACAAAATAAAACAAAAAACATCACTTTATGGCTTCTATGATTAATTCATAAAGCAGATGAGTTAAAGTAAAAAAGTCAAAATTGGCTTTTCATATATACATCACTTAAGTTTTCTCTCCAGGTTTGTGGCCCTCAAAAGAAAAGGCCCAAGTTCTACTTAGCGTCTAATACTTCAAAATACTTTGCCTACGAACAGCATTACACTAAGTAATATGAAGGATACAAAGGAAGCAAAAAATACCTTCCATGATTTCAAAGGATATTAACCCTATCTGTGTAAACACAGTAAACACAGAAGTATCTTGATTAACAAATTCTGTAAGAACAAAGTTCCTTCCTTTCGTAGGCCTGAACATGAAGCAAATTTAAAGGAAGCCATGACCTCCTAAGGATTGAAAGGGATTAGGAAGGAGGCAATGTACTGTGTTATTCAAAGACTTCGCAGTAGCAGGAACAGTAAATTTGGCTATAAGGGAATTTGCATGAACTAAATTTCTTTCTTTCTTTTTTACTTATCAATGAATGCATTTTTAAAAAATTAAAAAAAACAAACTTAAAAAAATATTTTTTTTATTGTGTTTTTTCCCCATTACCATTTAGTCCCCTTATACCTCCTCCCCACTGCAATCACCATACTGGTGTCCATGTCCATGAGTCCTTTTTCCTTTTTGATCAATCACTCCACTCCCTAACCTCCTCCGCCCCTTAGCTGTCATGTTGCTGCTGTCATGGTGCTCTTGTAAAGTTTCCACATGGAACTGTACCTCCCTAATAAAAGGCTCCTTACCCACAGGACATAGAAATACTAATGGAGGTGATTCACACCCTCATGCCTTCTCCTGTATGAATGTTTTTGACAACCCAGGATATAACTAACATATCCTCATGTATATTAACTGCGAGGTAACTAAAGATCAAATAAGGATGTATAAAAACTGTTTTAACAGTTGAAAGATTGTTAGGCATTATGATGCCTAAGCGCTATAAATCAAATTAAAGGTAATTCTGTTAATATAATGTTTTATTTATCAAGTACTTAAATGCACCCCCTAGTAAAGGAATTCCTTTTACAGAATGATGAATCATATTTATTCCTTTATTTACACTTGATTTCTATAACATCGAATATTCTTAATCTACTAAACCTCAAACAGGAACTCCTTATCTAAAGTGCAAAAAAAGCCAATCTTAGTTCAATGCTCTAAAGAAACTTTTAACACTCCTATAAATAAGGTCTAATAATCAATTTTATCATTAGTAATTACACAGTACATCATAAACCATAATCTGAAATCAATGAGCAACTAAAAAATAAAAAATAATTGTAAAATTCCTTTGTTTTTACTCTAGCCTTCCAAGTTCATTTCAAAAACTAGGAGAGTAAATTTTTTTTAAGCCATCCAGTGTGTGGTGGTTTGTTACAGCAGTTCTAGGAAATTAATATGGTCACTGTATCTGTAGAAATGGAGCTTCCATGACTGCTTCCAGAGATGCTCATCTTGCTCATTCTGCTCTACACTTGGGACCTTTCCTGCTGTACTTACCTAAGTATGCAGTTAACATCTTTGGAAGCAGTGGATATTGTACATGCTCTGACTTGACTCTCTTGGGTAGGAGAACTTGTCTTGAAATTCTTGAAAGCCTCATTAGGCAGACAAGTGACTACTGTTTTTCTTCGCTTTTGCCCTATTCCCCTACAAGACAGCCAAGTGCATGGCAGGAAATACAGCCCCTCATGGCAGCTCATGCTTTGGGGAGGGTGGGGGCAGTAGGGGAGTGCCAGACAACTGCAGCATGTGCCGTAGAAGCTATTTGAAGTAAATTTTTAATCATCAGTATGAACTCAAGGTTTCAAACAGAGGTAAAGGGAAGGGTAGAAATAAAGATAAATGTGTATGTGTGTGTGTGTTTGTAGGTTATGGCCACTGAAAGGGCCTTATAGCAATGATACCCTAATAGCAATTAGCAAGGCTAGTGCCCAGTTTTTGCTTTCTGATAACATATTCTACCTAAAAAGTAACAATGATCATCAGAGTAATAATTTCAAGGCTGTGGTAGGTGAAAAAAACAAACAAACAAACAGTTGAAAGATTTGTTTCAACTGTTTAAACCCCTACAGCATCATCTTGTGCCAGAAAGCGCTCACTAAAGACTGTCATAAGGACATAGGAGCTAAGCTTGAAGGGGGGTCCCAGGAACCTAAACTGGGACAATTTGAGCATCAAAATAACTTATGATATAAACAAACTCTAACCCATTGAATAAAATAAGAGCCCACTAATTCATACTGATATAAATAAATACATGAGGAAGAAAGCTCTTCCTTACAGTATATCAACAAATTAATATAGAATGACAGATGATCACCATTTTGCAACCATTGCAGTAACAACTGGTTCAGATAAGAATCATCAATAAATGCTAAAATTAGTGAGTGAAAATTTGATGAGACTATTTATGTATTCTTAAAATATCTCCCCACAAAGTAATGAGGGACACTGCCTTAACCACTTGATCAAAGTTAATATTATCAATATTGGGACAAACCAACATCATACGCTCTCTGTAATGATACGCTGAGAAGACATTATCATTTTGTGGTATTCCTGACAAAAAAAATGCCTGACCTATATCAAATCACAAGAAACATTTTGTAAAACAATTGGCCTATAAAATTAAAAAATGTAAAGGTCAAGAATACAAAGGTGGGCTGAAGATACGTTCTAGATTAGAAGACACCTAAGAGACATGACAAATAAATGCAATGGTTGGTCCTGAACCAGAGAAAATACGTAAGTATATAAAGGACCATATTGGAACAACTGACAAAAGTTGAGTATGGATTGTGGATTAGTTCATAGTATTATATCAATATTACACCTTCTGATTTTGATAATAGTACTTCAGGTATGTAACAGAACTTCTTTGCTGTTAGGAAACAAACATTAAAGAACTTAGCCATAAAGGGCACAATGCCTGCCACTATTTTCAAATGGCTCAGAAAAAAAAGATGTGTGTATACATGTACGAAGGAGGAACCACAAAACCCCTGGAATTTATTAAAAACTGTGTATTATTCTTACATGTTTGAACTTCAGTCACCTTCAAAGTACTCTCCATTTCATGCAATATACCTATCAAAACATTTTTTTCCACTGCTCAAAACAGTTTTTGAACTCATTGATTTTGATGCCTTTTAGTGCTTCTGCCTTTTTTTTTTTTGTTTCTACTCTTCCACATCAGCAAAACATTTTCCTTTGAGGACTTTTTTTTAACCCAGGAAAACAAACAAACAAACAAACAAAAAGTCACTTGGGGTGAGATTGGTGAACAAAGAGGGTAGGACACAGTGGTCATGCTGTTTGGTTAAAAACTGTTGGACACTCAAGTGTGCTGTGAACAGGTGCACTCATAAATCACAAATCACTAAATGGGCAAACACACTGAAAGAGTCTTCAAAAAAAAAAGAAAATCCACCGAAGCCGAACACAGCCTCTCACAATGATGCCAGCTGATACACTGATACAGATGGGTTTCTAGAACACTGACCTATCAGGGGAGGCCTGTACTACCAGGCGCCTGCCCTCCAGAAGATAATTCCAGTTTTTCTGCAGTTCCCCTCATATGTTAGTGTGTGCATATATGTAGACAGGGAGGGAGAAATGATATTTAGGCAAGATGTAAACAATAGGTGATTCTAGGTAAAGGGAATGTGGGAGTTCATTGTACACTTCTTACAACTTTTCAGAATTCTTGAAATTATAACAGAATAAATTAAGGAAAAAAGAAGGAAAAGAATAAAGGAAAGAAAAAGGAAAAAAACAGGCTCTGCCTTCCAGAAGTTGTACTTTAGTTAGGGACACAGAGTATGACAACTAATAGATCATTAAAAATTCAGAAATAAACTTAAGGAAAAAATCATATAGGTTGAAAAACGTTTTTAATAATTAAATAATTCACTTTACCTTAAGGACCCTGAAACATATGGTATATTTCTCCAATACATGATTGTTATTATAAATGCATGTGTTACCTTTCCTAAATTGCATTTACCTGGCTTACAGTTAACTTTTTTAGCCATCATAAAATTAGTTTTACTTAATGCAAATAAAAGCTGAACATCTTAAAAAATAATTACTTATCAGATAATTCTTTCACAGAGGCAAAAGACAATCATTTCTAACCTTAGGGTGAAAAAAAAACAATAACTAATTTAAAATTAAGTAGGTTAATCTCACAAGTACGTTGGGAAGAAATCAAAATGCAGTTCTAAACAAAGATTAGTATTTAATCAAATAATAAGGCTTTGGGGTTTTTAAGGATGCTTTGATTTTTAAAATTTTGTCACCAAATGTGAGAACAAAGGGAATTAAATAGTAAAACACTTGTACTTCACATTATTCATAACATATTCCCTGATTTCTTGCCAACCATCTATAGATTTGGAAAGGAAGTGTCCTAGTTGACCAAACATCCCCGTCCAACAAAGCTGAGATGTCTGCTTTCTGTTTCATCTATCTTGTAAATGTAAAATCCTAGGAAAGGCATTTACAACACATTACTGACAGATGATACATTCAGTACAGTGCCATATACAATCAACCAATCCACATGGCTAAACTGTAATTATCATAGAGCAATTTATCGGTTTCAGTACCAGGAAGCTCAACTGTTTTTCTGACTCCTTATTTTGTTTTTTAATTTGATGACTACTATCTTGGTTCAGACCCATACTGTATCATCATACTCTGATTATTCTAGCAACCTCCTAACTGACACTCTTCTTTAATCTATCACAGTCAGCCTAATCTTCCTTAAAAACGCTTCATGTCATGATTCTGCTTAAACACCCAAAAGGGTTCCTTATGAATTAAGTATAAACTCTTTATCAAATGATTTCAGAACCTCTCTGACATGGCCTCAACCTAAATTTTCAACCCTATTTTCTACTCTTCACTCAACAAAGCTAATTATTATACTCAGAAAACAAACCACGTTTTTTAAAAAATTTGTTGATGAGAGAGAGAGAGAGAGAGAGAGAGAGAGAGAGAGAGAGAAACAGATGTGTTGCTCCACTTATTTAGGCATTCACTGGTTGCTCTTTTTATGTGCCCTGACTGAAGACTGAACCTGCAACGTTGGCATATTGGAACAATGCTATAACCAACTGAGCTACCTGGCCAGGACCAAGCCATGATTTCTTTTTTTCTTCTTTTTTTTTTTAAAGTATACTTCATTGGTTATGTTATTACAGTGTCCCCAATTTTCCCCCTTTATCCCCACTCTGCCCTGCACCCCCCAACCCTCCAGCATTTCCCCCTTAGTTAATGTCCATGGGTTGTACATATAAGTTCTTTGAATTCTGTTTCCTATACCATCCTTGACCTCTCCCCATCTATTTTATGCCTACCAATTATGCTTCTTATTCCCTGTACCTTTTCACCCCATCCTCCCTTCCCCTCCCCACTGAAAACTCTCCATGTGATATCATTTCTCTGATTCTGTTCCTGTTCTAGTTGTTTGCTTAGTTTTTGTTTTCTTTTTAGATTCAGTTGTTGATAGTTTTGAGTTTGTTGTCATTTTACTGTTTGTATTTTTGCTCTTCTTCTTTTTCTTAGATAAGTCCCTTTAACATTTCATATAAAAGGGCTTGGTGATGATGAAGTCCTTTAACTTGACCTTGTCTGGGAAGTACTTTATCTGCCCTTCCATTCTAAATGGTAGCTTTGCTGGACAGAGTAATCTTGGATGTAGGTCCTTGCCTTTCATGATTTTAAATACTTCTTTCTGGCCCCTTCTTGCCTACAAGGTTTCTTTTGAGAAATCAGCTAATAGTTTGAGAACTCCTTTGTAGGTAATTCTCTACTTTCCTCTTGATGCTTTTAACATTCTCTCTTTATCTTTAATCTTGGATAACTTAATGATGATGTGTCTTGATGGGTTCCTTTTTGGGTCCAACTTGTTTGGGATTCTCTGGGCTTCCTGGACTTCCTAGAAGTCTATTTCCTTTGCCAGATTGGGGAAGTTTTCCTTCATTATTTGTTCAAATAAGTTTTCAATTTCTTGCTCTTGTTCTTCTCCTTCTGGCACCCCTATAATTTGGACATTGGAACATTTAAAGTTGTCTCAGAGGTTCCTAAGCATCTCATTTTTTTGAATCCTTGTTTCTTCATTCTGTTCCGATTGGATGTTTATTTCTTCCTTCTGTTCCAAATTGTTGCTTTGAATCCTGGTTTCCTTCCTGTCTCTGTTGGTTCCCTGAATATTTTGCTTTATTTCACTTTGGATATACTTCATTTGTTCTTTCATTTTTCAACCAAGCTCAATCAGTTCTGTGAGCATTTTGATTACCAGGGCTTTGAACTCTCCATCAGATAGGCTGGCTATCTCCTTACTGCTTAGCTCTCTTTCTGGAGTTTTGTTCTGTTCTTTCATTTGGGCCATACTTCTTTGCCTTGGTGCACCTGTTAAGTTGTAAGGGGGCAGGGCCTTAGGTATTCTCCAGGGTAGGACAACCCTTTTTGCTGCATTGTGGCACTGTCTGCGGGGTAGGGGTCAAAGAGGGAACAATGCAGCTTGGTTGGCTCAGCTCTAGCCCACTTTCCAATGAACTCTCATGTGAGACTGGGAGTTTCTCCTACTGAGGTGACCTGCACCGTAGTCCACAGTCAACTCTGAGTCTGTTTCCCATTCAGCCAGCCCTGCCATGCAGTCTTGCCGCCTTGCCCTGGCTTCTCTCAACCAGCCCCGCCTCGCTGTGCAGTCTGGTCCACTGCCTGGCCGTGGGTTCTCTCAGCCAGGCGCGCGGGTGGTCTAGTCTGCTGCCTCACCTCCAGTTCTCTCCATTCGCTCGTCTTACCAGTCTAGTTGTTCTATTTGATTGTTTCTTTAATTCCTTGGTTGTTGGAGTTCCATGAAGCTTGATTTTCTGGCACTTCTGGTTGTTTATTGATTTTAGACTGGTTGTTATCCTCCTTTCGGCTGTGGAAGGAAGCGAAGGGTTCCTACCTATGCCTCCATCTTGCCCGGAATCCCCATGCTTTCTTAACTAGGCCTTTGTTCATGTTTTCAACCTGAGCGCCACATCTCAGCCTGTTAAAAATGTGACAGATTACATTTCTCTCCTTTGCTAACACTCCACTGCAATGACAGTAAACAATTACAAAAAGGAATAAACTCATAAAGGCAGCGAGAGTGAAGATGGCAAAGGGATCAAAACACCAGAAATTTTTGTAAACTTCTGGAAGGAAAAGGTAGAATTATATAACTAGATGAACCAGAGAAGGAGCTATAGCTCAAAGCAAGCATTTTTCATTACGCATTTATTCAACAAATATGTAGTAAGCACACACTACATGCCAAACAAAGGCGAAAAACATTAAATAAAAACAAAACAAATCAGACCCAAGACAAGTGCAGTGATAATTAAATGAGGATTGTGTGGAAAGTGACAAAGTAGGTGCTTTATATTTGATGAACAAAGAAGGTCTGAGTAGTAATATTTATTTATTTATTTCTATTTTATTTATTTTTAGAGAGGGGGAAAGGGAGAAAGAGAGGAAGAGAAACATCGATGTGTCAGATACATCAACTGGCTGCTTCTTGCACACCCACAACTGGGGACCCAGCCCACAACCCAGGCATGTGACCTGATCAGGAATCGAACTGTCGACCTTTCAGTTTGCAGACTGGCACTCAATCCATTGAGCCACACCAGGCAGGCCATGAGCAGTCATGTTTAAAGAGAGATATGAATGATGAGAAAAAAAATCAGACGTGCAAAGATCAGAGAGAACACTCCAGGTAGAAGATACAGGTTTGGTATGTCATGGAATAGAAAGATTAGTCTGATGAGAACTGAGAGCAAGATCATGCAAAGATTTGTAAAGCAAGAAAAGGAGCCTGGGTTTTATTCTAAGGAAGCCTTCTGAGGGCAATGAGAAGTTATCCCTCATAAAAGGGTGTAGGAAAGGTGGGGACCATTCCTCAAGGAGACAGACAGTAGTCTGAAAAGGAACAGAGGTGCGATAAAGGAGGCTCAGCAGGACAGCAACCAGTATCACCCACAGGGGCATGCAGAAAGTATTTTTGGCATTTGCTTCCAAGGTTAAGGAAAGTTTAAAAAATAAAAAAACAACTCTGTTAAGCTTGGTAGCACATTTAAATGATTTAAATGCCTTCCGTGGTACGATGGCCAATATAAATGCCACTGGAGACAGATGTAAACAATAGGGAGTAGAAGAGCCTGAGAACTAGAGGGCAAAACCTCAGCTAAAAACATTCAAATTTTTAAAGTTTATTCTGGAATTAGACAGTGAAGTTGCACAACCTGATGAATATGTTAAAACCCACTGAATTTTACATTTTAAAAGTGTGAAAGTTATATATGTGTATTGTGTCTCAATTTTTAAAAACTAAAAAAAAAAAAAAATTAAGCACTGTGCTAGTTAAAAACAAAAAGATTACATACTACTTCCTGAGAGGCCCATGAACTTTGAACCTCTCTTTGGCATTTATAGCTAATCAGCTTTGTATTACGTTATTATTTGTGTACTTGCCTTATCACCTTCCACACCCAACTAGGTAACAGACTTCTGGAAAGAGACATAGTTCTCATTTTCACCCCAGAGCAACTAAAAAATAATCATATTCCTTCTTCTAAATTTCAGTTTTTATGCCTTCATTGGTTGATTCTAATATGTGTTCTAACAGGTGATAAAACCCATGACCTTGGTCTATCGAGACAGTTCTCTTAAACTGAGCTGCTCAGAAAGATGGATATATATTTTGAATACAAAGAGGGGAGAGAAATTTCATAACATTAGTGAATAAACGGGAGGGGAGAGGTGGTAGTTAGTGCATGTGGCGTGAACAGAAGGCTTGAAATCTGACTGCAACTCCAAGAACCACTCCCAGTTAGAACCACCTAAGCTGGGTAGATGACCAGAACCATTCCAGATACTAATAAAATGACTGTTGCTGTCTTGGGCCACTAAGTTCCGGGGTGATCCATTACACAGCAACAGATAATGCAACACAATGTTACTCCTTATCAAACACACACGGAAGGGGGAGACTAGACTACAGTTCTGACAGCTGTACAGGACAAAAAGGGTGGCAGGTCCGAAGCACTGACTGGGGAAAGCAGCTACAGATGAAGTGCAGAGGCTGTAAGACAGTAAAATGCCATATACATCATGTGATCTGTTCCTTGTAAACCCTCGAACTGTCAATAAAGTCACTAAATTTATGAGACCCTTGGTTCATAAAAAATAGAACTTTGTGCCTATATGGTTTAAGGGAAAGGCCAAAGGAACAGAGAGAGATGAGACTGTGAACAAGTTGAGTCAGAAATCATGGAGAAGAAACTGGACACCCACAGACCAAATACAACTAAATTATGCAGAGGGGTTCCACATGAATTCTTAGGTTAAAAAGTTAGCTTCCCTTTCCAATTAAAAATAAATCCAGAGTTGGGTTTCTCTATAATAAAAATAACACTTTAGGATGGCTGTTACCTGCATGCTTCTCTAAAAAGACCACTAAGACTAAAGCTATACCACTATAACAGAATTCTAGGTTTAAAGAGAATTAACTCTGTTATTTGTACTAAAAAAGTTGTTTTTCACTTAAGGAGATTACTACTTAACAAGAAATAATACTGTTCATCTAATACATATTTAATGAAATACTATCATGAATCGAGCACTAAACTGATAAGCACAAGGAAATATACATTTCCTTGTATAAAGAACAGATAAAACTGTCCTCAGGCAGTTTTACCAAAATCTCTAACAAGAGAACATAACTTTTATACCTTTATACTTATACTCTTTATTTTTAAAATTAATGTACCTACATGTTAAAATATTTTGAATCTAAAGTGTTTTCCATCTCTCTCACATACAGAGGTCGGGGGGTTAAAGATGACAAATTTTGTAAAGATGATACATTCCCAGACTAAATAATCTCTACTCTTACATCATAAGCACTCATCAAATTGCCACTGTTAAAATAAAGTATATTTTTATATGACTACACATGATTACAAAAACTAAATGTTCCCCAAATATGCTCACAGGAAATAAAATCAGTTACAGATTTTGTTTGCCAAATAATCATCTAAATCAGTGATTTTCAACCTTATTCATTTCATGGCACACATAAACTAATTATCAAAATTCCGCAACGCACCAAAAAAATTTTTTTGCCAATTGGCAAAAAAAGCAGGTATAACTTTGATAATAATAGTAATTACCTACACCTTAAAAAAAAATCAGTGCTAATACTTGTATATAAGGATTTCTGGTACCAAGAATTAACCTTTCACGCACAACCTTATTATGCAACGTGACCAACAAGATGCAACTCTATCATATGACCTATATATTTATGGTTCAAGACAGGGCATTTGCACCAGATGGCTATTGCTGTGTTGGCTATGTCATTTTCTCATTTGACAACCTAAGGGATGTTAGTGCCCCTGACTAAACAGTCAGTTACTGCATGTTTTAAAGATTCTTGCCGCACACTGGCTGAAACTTGCTGATCTAAATTACCTACACAGATACCACAAAATAAGAGTTAATGCGTTTTAGGCAATTCTCTGATATCAAAATTCTTTAAAAGCTTTAATTTGTAATTGAAAATATTTCTTAATGGACATTTGAAAGAGTACAGGTTTCACTGATAAAAAGTTCTTACTGAATATGCTACAGAACCTCATATTCCTTATCCTAATAACTATATTTCTAAACTACATACTAAAGAAAAAATCCATTTCATCCTGATTAAGATGGCAAAAATAAAAATAGTAAGTGTGATAAAACCAAAGGCTGGGGAGGATGTGGAGTAATGTTCACTGGTGGTAGGGACATATATAACTCATCACTTTGGAGACCCATTTGGAGATTACGTAGCTTATGATCCCACAATACCACCATCCAGTACCCAGGTACTTAAGAGACAGGCACCAGGAGAAATGTAAAAGCATGTTCATTGTGGCATCCTATCCACCTCTCAAAAGGGAAATAGAAAAACTGCCCTATTTGTATAAAAAGAATGACCTAGATCTACAAGAACCAGTATAAATAATGTCAAATCATATGGCTGAGGTACAAATGCAAAGTTTAAAAGAATGATGGCTATACAATAGTTCATCTTTTATATAAAATTCAAAAGTACAAATAGCAGTAAGTAAAATTACCTGGGGGAGGACTTTTGTTGTCCCTTACTTCTTCGACAAATTATTTGAAGCAAAATGTAAACAAATGACTACCACAGGTGATGAGTATGTAGATGTCTATCATGTTTTGTACTTTAAAATTTTTCAAAATTAAAAACATTTATTTTAAAAATAAATTCAAAGTATGGACAAAGTCTATAAACAAGTATGCTCATCAAAGCCAAACATTAAAAAAAAAAGCAGGGAGGGGGAAGACAACTAAATAGCCTACAAGAAAAACTATATAAATTTGAGTGTGTTATGGCCATCCTGGATTATAATGCAGATGTTGTCAATTATTCATAAAGCATTTAATGCAAACAAAAATGCTAGTGATGTAAGTTTAAATGAGCTAAATTGTGCATACAGTTATGAGTTACATAAATACATATAAACACACATAAGAAAATATACCAAAAAGTTTAACTGCAATGATCTGTGGATGATAGGACTTTACTTTACTTTTATACATTTCTAAGGGTTGCACATTTCCATTAATATTAATGAAATGGTTGAAGGGGAAAGAAGGCAAACTATGAAAAGCAAATTCAAATTCCTCTGGTAAAAATTTAACCCTGATTAAACTGATAAGATTCTGTTTTACTTCTGATTCTAAAAATACTGGACAATGTTAATCAAGTTAAGCCTCTTGAAATATTAATATCCACAACCCAACAAGGCAAAAGAATTATGTCAATGACTATACAGTTATAAACTCCTGCCTTCGTGTTTATAAAGATATGTTTCAGGCTCCTCTGTTTCTAGCACCGTCACATCGGAATAGAGGGTCCCTTCATCCATGCATCAGATAAGGATATCATATGGAAAGACATACCAAATCATAATTTATATTATAAAAATGAGGATGTATAAATGATTTGGCTCTAAGAAATGATACAAATAGGACAGCATGCAGTGTTTATTAAATATGGTCTATGACAACTGAAAAATATAAAATATTGCAGAGGGAAATTAGAGACCTAAATAAATGGACAGGTATATCATGTGAATGGATGAGAAGATGCAGTAATGTTATGTTGAATATCCCCATTTCGAAGTAGGTATTCAGTGGAATTACAACAAATATCCCAATATTTGATTCTCAAATCAATATGGAAAAGCAAATGACCTGGCGAATAGCCAAAACAATCTGGAAAAATAATTTGGGTTTACACTACCTGACTTCAAGATTCAGCATAAGACTAAGTAATCAAGACAATGTAGTACTGGCAAAAGAACTGAGAATTACATCAATGTAATGGAATGAAGAGTCTAGAATTAGACCCACACTTATACTATCAAATGATTTTCAGCAGCATAGTCAAAGTCAAAAAGGTAAGGAGGAAAGAGATTTTTTACTAGCTCTACTGAGGTATAATTGACAAATAAAAATAGAAAGCACTTTATCAGATGACTGAAACAAGTAGGTATAAGCATGGGGAAGGGGGCTTCCACATCACACCATGAACGGAAATTAATTCAAAATGGATCACAGACTGAAATGTAAAAGCTAAAATGATAAAGCTCCTAGGAGAAAACATAGAGAGATGTCTTTGCAACTTTGATGTAGGCCAAGATTTATCAGGACACAGAAAACAATCAGTATCAAAGGAAATACTGATCACTTTGATGAAGTTCAATAACTTCTGTTATTTGAAATACACCATTAAAAAAATAAACAGGCAAGCCACGGATTAAGAGAAAATATTCACAATTATTATCAGATAAATGACTTGTATGTAGAATATATAAAGAATTACTACAACTAAATTTTTAAAAAAGATAACCCAATTTTTAAAAATATTCAGCCAAAGATATTTTTATTATTAATTTTAGAGAGAGGAAGGAAGAGAGACAAAAACATTGATGTGAGAGAGAAAAACCAATTGATTGCCTCCCATACTCGTCCTGAGCAGGGATCTAACATGCAACCTACATAAGTGCCCTGACAGGGAATCGAACCCAGAACCTTTTGGTTTTCAGGATGATGCTCCAACCAACTGAGCCACCCAGCCAGGGCAGCAAGCCAATTTTAAAATAGGCAAAAGACTCAGTCACCTCCCAAATGGCTAATAAAAACAGAAGAAGTGGCTTAAAATTATTAGTAATTAGCATAGTAAAACTACAGCGAGATACCACTCCATATCCATTATAGTGGCTAGAATGAAAAAGAGTGATAATACCAAGTGTTAGGATATAGAGCTATTAGAATTGTCATTTAATGCTGTTGAATATAAAAATGATACAACTTTGGAAAAGTTTACCCGTTTTGTAAAAATTAAAAATACACCTACCCTATATAACCCAGCATGTCCTCATCAGTATTTACCCACCAGAAATGAAAACATATGTCCATGAAGAGATTTATACACAAATCTCATAGCAGCTTTATTTATAAAAGCCAGAAACGAAAACAGCCCAAATATCTATAAACAGGTAAAAGGATAAACAAAATGTGGTATATATACACATAATGGAATACCATTCAGCACGAAGAGAAACTAATCCAATCAACAGGGAACAATCTAAAAATCATTCTTCTGCGGACTAGACAAAGAGAATGAGCTAGAGAGAACACTGTCTGATTGATTCTATACATAATATTCTAGAAAGTGCAAACTGATCTGTAGTGACAGACTGCCCAGAGATGTCATGTGGAGGCCAGCATGACTTGCAAATGGGTATGAGGAAACTCTGGGGAATGATGGAAATAAGGGGGAACACCTACCTAGGACCCAGCAATTCTACTCTCTTCTCCAAGAGAAGAAATTAAACATCTATCCACAGAAAGACTTTTACACAAATATTCTAAGAGTTTTCTTCATAATAGTATCAAACTGGAAATAGCCCAGGTGCTCATCAATAGGAAAGTGGATAAACAATCTATAGCAATCTATAAACAATCTATATTCATATGTGTGTTGAATCTATAATCTATAATATCTATAAACAATCTATATTCATATGTGTGTTGAATATATTGGATACTATTGAATACTGAATATTATTCCACAAGAAACAGAAAAAACTACTGATACATTTAAAGACATGCTGAGTACCGAGTCAGAGACCAATGAGTATACACGTATGATCCAACTAATACAAAGTTTTATTTATTTTTTAAATATATTTTATTGATTACTCTATTACAGTTGTCTCATTCCCCCCTTCACTCCCCTCTACCCTGCACACCCTCTCCCACCCACACCCCCCCTTTAGTTCATGTCCATGTGCTATACTTATAAGTTTTTTAGCTTCTACATTTCTCATACTATTCTTGCCCTCCCCCGTCTATTTTCAACCTACAATCTACGCTACTTATTCTCTGTACCTTTTCCCCCTCTCTCCTCCTCCCACTCCCCTGTTCATTACCCTCCATGTGATTTCCATTTCTGTGGTTCTGTTCCTGTTCTAATTGTTTGCTTAGTTTCTTTTGGTTTTGCTTTAGGTGTGGTTGTTAATAATTGTGAGTTTGCCGTCCTTTTACTATACCTGTTTTTTTAAAATCTTCTTTTCTTAGATAAGTCCCTTTAACATTTCATAAAATAAGGACTTGGTGATGATGAACTCCTTTAACTTGACCTTATCTGAGAAGCACTTTAACTGCCCTTCCTTTCTAAATGAAAGCTTTGCTGCATAGAGCAATCTGGGATATAGGTCCTTATCTTTCATGACTTGGAATACTTCTTTCCAGCCCCTTCTTGCCTGTAAGGTCTCTTTTGAGAAATCAGCTGACAGTCTGATGGGAACTCCTTTGTAGATTACTGTCCCCTTATCTCTTGCTGCTTCTAGGATTCTCTCCTTCATTTTTATCTTGGCTAATGTAACGATGATGTGCCTTGGTGTGTTTCTTCTTGGGTCCAACTTCTTTGGGACTCTCTGAGCTTCCTGGACTTCCTGGAAGTCTATTTCCTTTGCCAGAATGGGGAAGTTCTCCTTTATTATTTGTTCAAATACGTTTTCAATCTGTTGCTCTACCTCTTCACCTTCTTGTACCCCTATAATTTGGATGTTGGAACGTTTAAAGATGTCCTGGAGGTTCCTAAGCTTCTCATTTTTTTGAATTCTTATTTCTCTATTCTTTCCTGTTTGGTTGTTTCTTTCTTCCTTCTGGTCCACTCTATTGTTTTCAGTCCCAGTTTCCTTCCCATCACTATTGGTTCCCTGTGTATTTTCCTTCGTTTCTTTTATGGTAACCTGCATTTGTTCATCTAATTTGTGACCAAAATCAACCAATTCTGTGAGCTTCCTGATCACCAATGTTTTGAACTGTGCATCTGATAGGTTAGCTATCTCTTGGTCGCGCAAAAGGATGAGTTCTGGGGCACTGATTTGTTCTTCTGTTTGAGCCATCTCTCTCTCTCTCTCTCTCTTTTTTTTTTTTTTTGGTCTGGTCATTCCTGTTACGGTGAGGGGCGGAGCCTTAGGTGTTCACCAGGGCTGGGCACCCCAGTCGCTAAATTGTGATGTTATATGTGGGAGCAGGGTCGAGAGGGAACAATGGCGGTAGCTCCGATCTCCGTGGGATATCAGTCCCTTCCCTGGGATCCTGGGTTGCAGGCTCTGCCCTGGTCCACAATCGCCACCTCACTGGGTCTGCCAGCTACCGCTTGCATACTCCGGGTCCACCCACTGCAATCTTGCGCGCCCCAGAGGCCTTACGCACCCAGTTCTCCCTGTTCTCCACACCGCAACCTGCCCCCGGCTGCTCGTCTCTGCCCCTCCCGCCAGTCTGGATGAATGGGTCCACTTCAACTTCTTGGCTGTCCGACTTCCATTCAGATAAATTTTCTGTCAGTTCTGGGTGTTGTTCTGCCTCTAAATTGTTGTTGTTCCAATCTTGGTTGTGCGTGGAGGTACAGTGTGTCCGCCTATGCCTCCATCTTGCCAGAAGTCTCTAATACAAAGTTTTAGAACAAGCAAAACTCACATGTGGTTCAGCAACTGCACTTGCAATTGCCCTGGGGACAGGAAGGGGAGAGGGAAGAGGAAGTAAAGGGTAGTCAAGAATAATGTTTTATATCTTTCTAGGGGTATCAAGGGAAAAATGCTCACTATGGACAGGAAAAAATTATAAACCCATCAACACTACTGAATTACTAACTTAAATGTTAAATGAATACTTTTAATTCACCTTGAATAATTACTGAAAGTATGATATAAAATCCAAATGTAAGTTGCTAAAATAAGCAAATGATTTCAATTATGATGAAAAATAAATTTTATTAAGGTCTTACTTTGCAGAAATGTACCTGGTTTTCTTTTACAAACATTACTTGCCAAGTAGGATGAGAATCTGACTGTTTTTTCCCCAAGTGCTTTATTTTCAATAAGGCTTCATATAAAAATAGTATACACTATGAAATGGAACTTAACATGAAAAGCTCATTATTAACAGCAATTTGATAAAGCTTGTACAGTGGTTTCCAAAATGGAGGTGACCATACCCCAGGAGGTATGAAGGAACTACCAAGGTATAAGAACATGTTAGTTTTCTTTATATTTAATCTTTATCTTAATACACACATGCATTTAATGTAATATAAAGTGACACTGGCATCTTCATTATGGACACCTGTCACACATCCTATAAAGTAACCTAAGTATTCTGGTACTAAGTGATGCTAAGTATTCTAAGAGTAAAAGCATTTGCTAGATTCTTTTTCAATCATGAAATAAAGTACTCATCTTTCAATAAGCTGGTACAGGAGACTGGTGTTCCACAGAACATACATTCTCAGTAAAAATAAATAAATTTCCTTATTAGGAACAATACTCTATGGAAAAACTGTATTCTATAATCCTTCATGAAGCAGCTGCTTCTGATCTCTACAAAAGAAAGTTGGGGGTGAGGGAAGTGAGGTTTAATTTCAAAAGCAACTACTGCAGCAAAGAGAAGTTGAAGCAAAAAGAGTGCCAAGCATTGCAGGATGTTATTGATGTGGTTGTGGAATGACCATGTGTGTTGTACCAAACAGGTTTATTGGTTATCTCGTGGCAAAGTACTGCATTTAAAAAGTGCTGCCAAATTTCAAGGTGAGTTAAACACTTATCTTTTACAAAAAGAAGGTTCTAAATTTGCGATTTTTTGTGATAAATAATTGTTGGCAATATGCTACCTAAAAAATCTACTGCAAACTACAACTTTCCTTATTAACCCATGTAAAAGTCACAAGCTGAGAGTAAAAGAAGCTTTATGCTAAGAAATGCTTGCCCTCCCTCCCCACAAAAAACTAACCATGTATACTCATGCAGCACTATGGCTTTCAATGTGTTAAAATTTTATATACATGTACACGAGGGTGCCAAGACCATTCAATGGGGAAAGTACAGTCCTTTCAACAAATGGTGTTGGGAAAACTGGATATTCACAAGCAAAAGGACCAAGCTGGACCCTTCATATGCAAATATAATTCAAATGCATCAAACACTTCAGGGCTAAAACTGCTGGGTTGGCTAAAAAGTCTGTTTAGTTTTTTCTGTATAATAAAAGATACATTTTTCATTTGCACCAATAACTTTGTGGATTTGGATATTTTGAGCATGTTGGCTAGCTCCTGTGTAGTAGAACATTGATTGTTCTCAACTAATGTCTTGATCGCTATGAACTTCAACTGGTCTACCTGACCATGGAGCATCCATCAGAGAGAAATCTCCAGCATGAAATTAAGCAAACCACTTTTACCATTTCTGAGCAGTCACAGCACCTTCTCTATACACTGCACAAATCTTTTTTGGCATTTCAGTTGTGTTTACCTTTCTTAAAATAACAAAGCATGATAAGCCAAAAATGTTGGGTACTTTCTTCCATCTTCAGTATTAAAATGGCTACACAAAAATTCACCAATTTTGATAAGTTTTTTTAAAAATGCACATTGATATGACAGCTTCACAATATAATCTAACAAAATTGTTTCGAATGAGATTTAAAGACAACTAAAAGCTACTAGAACCATCTTATGGAAAAAAATCAAATGAACTGTTTTTTTAAAGATTTTATTTATTTTAGAGAGATGGGAAAGGGAGGGAGAAAGAGAGGGAGTGAAACATCAATGTATGGTTGCCTCTAGCACAACCCATACTGGGGATATGGCCTGCAACCCAGGCATGTGCCCTGATTGGGAATCAAACTGGTGATGTTTTGGTTCACAGGCCTACGCTCAATCCACTGAGCTATACCAGCCAGGGCTCAAATGAACTTTTTAGCCAACCCAGCAGAAAGCTCTTATGATTGAAAACACAGAGGAAAAGTTTCATGACACTGGATTTGGCAATGATTTCTTAGATACAACACCAAAAGGACAAGCAACAAAAGACAAAAATAAATTGGACTTCATTAAAATAAAATGAACAACTTTGAGTATCAAAGGATGCTATCCACAGAGTGAAAAGGCAACCCACAGAATGGGAGCAAATGTTTGTAAATCATGGATCTGATATGAGATTAACATCCAGAATATATAAAGAATTCTTACAACTCAACAATAAAAAACAAACTAACCAATTTAAAAAATGTGCAAAGGGCTTGAACAGACATTTTGCAAAGGTACACAAATGGCCAATAAGGACATGAAAAGATGTTCAACATCATTAATTATTAGAAAAAATGTAAACCAAAACCACAATGACACACTTCCCACTCATTAGGATGGTTATGTTAAAACAAAACAAAACAAAACAAAACACCCTTATGCCCAGAAAATATCAGGTGTTGGTGAGGATGTGGAGAAATTGGAACCCTTGTTCACTTCTGATGGGAATGTAAAATACTACTGCTGCTGTAGAAAAAGTATGGCAGTTTCTAAAAAAAAATCAAACAATTACCACATGATCCAGCCATTCCACTTCTGGGTATATACCCAAAAGAACTGAAATCAGAAGCTCAAACAGATGTGTACATACCAGTGTGTTCAGAGCAGGGTCACTGACAATAGCTAAAAGGTGGAAACAAGCAAATGTCCACTTACAGATGAATAAACAAAAAGGGGTACATACATACAATGCAATATTATTCAGCCTTAAAAAGGAATGAAATTCTGATTCATGCTACAACATGGATGAAACTTGAAGACATTATGCTATGTGAAATAAGGCAGATACAACAACAACAAAACAAATATTGCATGACTCTACTTAAGTAGTACCTAAAGTAGTTAAAATCACAGAAACAGAAAGCAGAAAAGTGGTTACCAGGAGCTGTAAGAGGAGAGCAGGTGGAGAATTGCTGGTTAATGAGTAGAACTTCAGTTTGGGATGATGAAAAATTCTGGAAAGGGATCATGATGATGGTTACACAACCTCGTGAATGTACTTAATATCACTTAGCTGTACATTTAAAAATGGTTAGAATGACAAATATTATGTTGGGTAAATGGTAAATATTATATCTTACCACAATAAAAAATACTTGTGTGTTATTTTATTATGGTGGCAGTATAGGAATATGGTTAAAAATACAAGCTCAAGAATTATGCTATAAAGCTCTACCACTCTGTAGTATTCTTTGCCTGTTTTCTTAGATATTAACAGAACTTATTAGTATTATTGCAAGAATTAAGTAAATTAATACATGTAAAGCACTTAAAATAGTGCATGTCATATAATAGAGACTTTTTTATTATTATGGGTTGTTTAAAGTACATTTTTAATGAGATTTAAGTCAAACACCTGCAGAACTTCTGAAGGTCCTCAAAATTCCAGAGTTCAGTAAAACACATTGAAAACCAGTGATCTAATCCAGCAATCTGCAACTGGTGTGCCGCAAGAATTTTTAAACTACGCAATATCTGACTATTTATTTAATTAGGGGCACTGACCTCTTTTTCCTTAGACTGACAAATAAAAAAATGACAACAGCCAACACAACAACAGCCATCTGGTGTGAATGAATCAAAATTACACCAACTTTTTTGTCAGATCAGCAAAAATCGGCATTTTGGGTGTGCCACAGAATTCTAGTAATTAGTTTGTATGTGCCATGAGATGAAAAAGGTTGAAAATCACTGAAGGAATGAACCCATATTGCTCATTTTATAGGTAAAGAAATTGAGAGTCACATATCTTGTTTCACTAATATTAATTTTCCTAAAATAAGAGGTGGGGTTAATAATACCAATGCTAACATTCAACTACTTAAGAATGGAGGCAAAGCCATGAGATTCGTGTCTAAGTCTATGAATAGCCTGAGAGTCACCCACCGCACTAATCTGATAAATAATTACCCATGACTGGGAACCAAAGGTAGCAAAACCAAAAGAAAGCCATTTTAATTATCTTCAAAGACAAAAGTTAAAAACACCCCTGTGGAAAATTAAGTGTTAAAATATTTGTGAAAAAAATGATATGAATTAAGAGTTGGAGACACACCCAACATATGCCTACTACTCCACTCCAGTTACTTAATATACAGTCTTGGTGAGATTTTTGTATCTGAAAAACCAGATGCTTTTTTCTACCAAAGAGAGGACTTATCTACAAATAATTCTTTATTAAATCCAAACAGAAGATAGTAGTAATCCAAGTAACACAAAATGTCTAATCCAAAAAAAATCATGTGCTAAGCTTTGTAGACATCTCTCTATACTTCAACTGAATAGGCTAGATCTGGTTTCTGGGAAATTCACAACACAAAAAGCAAAATAACAGAGACGATCTTTGAAGGTCAGACTCAACAAGAGCTAAAAACCTTTGGCGTGTCTGTTTTGCCCTCCCCTCATTGCTCTTCCTCCACTGATCGGCTCTCAAGAAGAGCACCACTTCTGCTTGGAATGTCCTCCCCCTCCAAAGCCACACCAGCTGAAATCCTAGCCATCCTTGAAGGTTCCACTCCAATGCCGCAGTTTCCATCAATTTCCCCCCAGGGCTGCCAATCTTGAATTAAGTTTTTTCCTCTACACTCCCCTACTTCGCACCTCTACTTCAACATTTTATTATATAATTCATTGCATTACAATTACTTAACGTTTACTTCTTCCCTCTCCTTCCCCTAAGAAAATCCCAAGGGCAGTGGGTGAGGGAAGAAAGGAATGAACATTCGTTAAAACCTCAGTGCCAAGCAAGGTGCTAGGTACTTTGCACACGTTATCTGGTTTAATCTGTTTGACGACCATCTGCGGAGGGGAGCAGGTGGTGCTGTTCCCACATTACCGATGGAGAGTTCAATAGCTCATCCGACGTCACACTGCTAAACCAATTACAGTGCTCCGTGGAACCGCTGGCTTCCCCGGCTTCAAAGAGCTCCTTCCACCACTGTGAGCCGCAGGTCTGGCTCACTTGTGTCCCCCTCCTTGCCTAACAGACAGTGGGTATTTCACAAATACTTGCTGAATTTAATGTCCCCATGGACTCGGTCCCACCGGTTTCATAACCTGATTCCGCCCCACCCCTGACCCGTCACCTTTACTGTTTGTTCCTTTACAGTGGACTTGACACACACAGACAGCTCTCCGCATTTCCACAGAGAAATGCTGCAGACATCAACCCTCACTGGGAGGCACAGTGAAGACCTTCCAGTTCTCCCGGATTTCCCCGACTGTTCTTCCCCCAGAATGTAAGAAATGCACACACCACACACATCTGATATAACGCCTATAGTCTTCCAAAAAGGTCTTAATTCATACTGAACCATGTCGTCGTGCTTACAAGCAATAAGTCTTATGCGGCTCCCAGCTCCCACTGTGGGGACACCCTAAGATACTGTCTGAATGAGATCACATCTTTCAAACCGTCTTAGAAGGAAGGCATCCCAATGGGATCACACTGCCTCCCTCCCCCCCCACCCCCACCCATGAATTGCAGTTTGGATTTCCGGCGGGAATACACACAGAAGGATGAAATGGGGCTCAAAAGCAACGGAGCAATTACTTCTCAGCCTGCTTAATTAGAAAGAAGACATAGAAGGTGCCCCACCTTTCTAAGTCTCTGCACTGAACTCCAATGCGAAAGACGGAGTGAGGGGGGGCGCCCAACCTGAGGAACCCCAGACATCGAATCACTGCCTTCTGCAGCGGGTCGGGGGAGAGTCCTTTCCTCCCCGCGGTCCCGGGCCACCAGCTCCCCGTGCCGCTCGGAGGAGCCCAGCCGCACCCTCCAAGGCGGCCCTAAACCTCATTGTCTCCCTCTGCCGCGGCCCCCAGGGGCGCAGGGTGCTGCCCAGGCCCCGCCGACTCCCGTCCGCCGGTCAGCCGGCTGCCCTCGCCGGACGAGGTCCAACCAGCCCCGGCCGCGACCCCGCCCCAGGTTCGGCGATCCGCACCGCGCCCGGATGGCGGGGCCGGGCGCCGGGAAAATGGAGACGGGAGCGGCGGCTGTGCCTCGCAGCCCCGCGCCCGGCGGGTTCCCAGCGCCAGCCCCGAGGGTGAGGCTGGACACTCACCGCTCCAGCCGCTCGGTCCTCCGCTGGCCCCGGCTACTGTCGCGGCCCCGGGCCGGGCAGCCGCCGCCTGCGCTCTTCCAGCCGCCGCCGCCACCGCCTCGTCCCCAGGCGCGGCGCTCCTTCCCGAGACGCGCCGTGAGCGCCCGCAGCTCCCGCGCCGCGCGCTCCGCGACTGACTGACCGACGGACCGGGCGGCGGCGGCGGCGGGGCGGGAGCGCGCGTCGGGCGGGGCGGCCGCAGAGCCCAGCCGCGGCGGATCCGAGTGCGGCCGCGTCCGGCGGAGACCCAGAAGGCGGGGCTGCGGGCCGGGCGGCCCACAGGCTGACCGACTCGTGCCCGGCCGCTCGCGGCCCCCACCCGCCGCCAACCACTCACTTCCGGCGCAGGCGGCAGCGCCCTCCCCTGCCGAGCCCCGGCCCACTGCCCGCGCCCCCGGCCCGCGCCCCTAGCCCCGCCTGCTCACCTTCCCCGCGGGCGCCGGACCGCACCCAGTCCGGGCGGTCCTCCCTGCTCCGCCTTTCCTCCCTGCGTCCCTGGGAGTCACCTCGGGAACCTGTGAATCAGAGAATGAATGAGTGAGGACGGAAAATCCCGGCACTGTCCCACCCCCTAATCGCCTTCCCTCGGAAGCAGGCCCAACGGCCTCGGTCCGAGGACCCTGGGACGCGCTGAGGCTTTGAGCTGCAAGTCCCAGACCTACAGGCGTGCACCTTTATGCAGGAGTGTTCTAGGACTCCAGCAGCACAGCAGATGTTGTCTTAGGCACCTAAAGGACCACTGTCATTGCAGTCTGTAAGGCCTTTTACATTTTTTTTAGGAAATCCCATTTTGGCCAACAACTCTCTGCAGTTGCATGCACTATATTGGGAAGCTTTTAAAAATTGGACATGTCAATTATCTTGAAGTACTTTTAAACTTTGACATTTGCTTATCTTGCTTTCTTAATAGCTGGCACCTCCTTACTGAAATTCTTTAGAAGTAAGGTGTTGGTCCGTTTCCTTATCGCTAAGCTCTAAATTACTCGTTACTGCTTATTTTGATGCAGGCTTGACTTGTAAAAATTAATTTATATCTTTATTTTGACCTTATTCTAAAGTTGATTAAGGGAAGAAAAATAGAATTAAATCATGTTTGTGCCACTACATGCAAAGCAAGTTTGTTGACAGCATTAAAGCAGTTGAAAAGTCCCAGTCACACTGGGGTCCAGTGTGACCTGGAATTAGTTTTAGTAAATACTCCTTTTTCAAGTTTTCCCATCTGCTTGCTAAGTAAAAGTACCGGTATCTTGAATTTTCCCAAATAAAGAATTGAATGTACATTTCTGAGATCTTGGCTCTCTTTGTACAAACCAGGGTGTTCATTTCTCTGTCCTGGGGCCAAATCTTGGTTTTGCTAATTACATTGCTTCTTTCTGATATTCTTGAGGACTTTCAAATGGTTTTGCTCTTTTTTTGCACAATGTGTTCCAAATTGGTACACAGTCTATTTCAAAACGTATTTAGAGCCACACATACAGTCATGAGATACATTTCACACTTGAGCTATCTGTACTTAAGAAACATAACCACTTTTGCATAAATTGAGTACGTGCTTCAATATTTCTGTGCAGAATAATGTTATTTCTTCTATATGAAGATGGTGTTGCTGATCCATTACTATGGCCTCTGTTTCTTTCTTGTGGAATTCATCATTCATTACCTCTAACCATAATTATTTCAGTAAGTTGTCATCTTCCCCAATAAATGTAATATAACAATATGTTCATCCTTATATCTCCCATAAATAGTACCATAAGGTACTATTTATCATTGTACCTTGCACAATAAATATCTTTAAATTAATAAATGAAACTATTTTCCTAAGTGATAATTTATACACATCTGTCTAGAGCCTTTTACCCCATTTCCTTTATGACCAGATTTGTTGAGATTAGACACACTTGGGTGCCAAACCTAATAAAGCCCTATTGTCATCAAATGCTATTACTAGGCTGTGATACTACTGGACAAAGAAGAAAATTTGACTTCATTGAAATCTCCTTTAAAAATAGACCAATGATTTTTAGATAGCTCTTAGCCAACCCTCTCTCCTCTCAGTGATTAAGTTGGCCTAAACTAATTAGAAAAGGAAACAAAGTAACTTGCAGTCATTGAGAAAGTACCTAAGCATATTCTCATCAGTTCCTTTACATCATGAAATTTTTCATTCATTCCACAAGGACTTATTGAGCTCAAGCTAAGGCCTAGAAATACAAAGACAAGAAAGATATGGGAGGTGATTCCTGCCGTCAAAAAGCATATGGCCTAGTGGATAAAGGAGACAAGGAAGTCACTATTAGAATATGGAGTCCAGTCCAAAAGCAATTAGAAATGTTTTTTCTAATTGAACATCTCACAAGATATGTTTTCCACAGAATACACTTTGAGAAATGCTGACCTGAGGCAGATTTTTGGTTTATAGAGGAGAAAACTACAGCCCCTGGAAATGAAGTGACTTGCCTAAAGTTAAAAAGCTACTGCTACTGGAAGATCGTGGACTATAAAATCAGACCCCACTCACACGCTCTTTCCACTACATAATGCTTTATGAGCTACAAACTCATTCTAGCTCCATCAGTAATCATGAGGAGAAAAAAATTTTTTAAAGAATTATGTGATACATTTTTTAAATGAAGTTTGAAATCAGTAACTTTTGAAGCTATGCTAATTTTTAATGATTACTATTTACATAAGATGGGAAGATTTTTACATTAATACCTTAGTATGATCTTTTGATAATTGAACAGGATCCTTGTAAAATTAAATTAACAGACTGGGGCATCCATCTAGTCACCTAGCCCTGAGGTAGCTTTAAACAAAACAAACTTTCATGAATGGATAGAAACATTAAAACTCTTCTCAGAAATTTTAGTGTTGATTTTTCCCTGTTCCTACAAAATGAGAAAACAGGTTCTAAAATGTGCTGAGACTATGAAAATCCACACCAGGTTTTGAGTTCATCTCTGCTACAAGTTCCCAGATTTTGAATACTCCGACAGCTAAAGGATGGGAAGGTTTCATATCCTAAATTCATAGTTCTATTCCCCAGAGGAGAAATTTTTAGTACTTCCTATTTTTAGAAAAATGAGACAAATTGTTTGTTCCCAAGAGACTTCTTAGGATTACACTATAGCTTTCATTTTAACATAGCTTCTATTCACATTACCTTTGAAACTAGTTATCACTGTCTTAATTTATGACTCAGTTATTTATAAAATATCTGTTTCATTTATAAATGCTATATTCCTTTTCAGCAAGCAGACCAAGGATCACTACATGTAATATAAATATGTAGAATGAATAAAGAATTATTAACTTAGAAAGGATCAGTAGTGCTTTAACCCAGGTGACTCAGTTGGTTGGGCATTGTTCTATGAAGCGAAAGGTCACTGGTTCAATTCCCGGTCAGGGCATATGCCTGGGTTGTGGGTTCAGTCCAAGTCTGGGTGATTGGTGTCTCTAATTTTTAAAAATGACCCCACCCATTTATCAACAAGGAGGGAAACACACCCTCATGTCCTGCAGGTGGAAGTATAAATCATGGAGGAGAGTTTAGCAATAGACATTAAACCTTAAAAATATGCATTTCTTTGATCAAGCAATTTCTCTTCTATGAATTTATTTCAAGGAATAAGAATAAAACATTAGCTAGGATATTGTGGGATGATGGTAAATAATTAGAAATCCCCTAAATATACAGTGATGGGATTAAGAAAATGATAATTTCTAGAGAATAATTTTTTTGATATGAAAAGATGTTCATAATATGTTAACCAATAAAAAATTATAAACATGCCCTGCCTGGTGTGGCTCACTTGCTTGGGTGTCATCCCACAAAGCAAAAGGTCACCAGTTCAATTCCTGGTCAGGGCACATGCCTAGGTTCTGGTTCTTCCAGGTTGCGGCGTGTGTAGGAGAGGCAGCCAATCGATGTTTCTCTCTGACATCTATGTTTCTCACCCTCTTTTTCTCTCTCCCTTCCCCTCTCTCTAAAGATGAGTAAATAAAATCTTTAAAAAATTATAACTATGCACAATATGAACTCATGAAAAAACATGATATAGGAAAATCTAGAAAGAAATACAAGAATACAAAAATTTTCTATTGCAGAGTGGTGTGATTATGGTACATTCTTTAATTTTGTTATTTTTTAATGATGATTTTGTATTTTTAATTGGCAATTAAATTTAATGAACTAAATCAATATTTATGTAGTTAAATAACTAAACAAAATGTTGAGGAAAACAACACACAAAGCATTCATTATTTAATTTAAAAATTAAGTTAATTTTAATTGAAAAAGGGACCTCTGCATTTAAGAAACTGTTGATGACAGAGGAACATGAAACAACCAGAGAACAACAAAGTACTCGGCTCTGATACAAACTGAATGCAGTACGAGTTAAGAGAAGAGAGAAATTGACTATGGTTGGAGCCGGTTAGGATGACTTCATGAAAGAAATGAGACTCAGCTGGCACTTAGCATCTGAATGCCATGGAGAGAAATAGAGTTAGGTGCAGTAACACAAGGTGAGGCGAGGGCCTGGTATGACCCATGCCACACACACCTCACCCCTTCCAGTCGAATTTTAGCCACAGAACACTAGATCTTTGACTAAAAAGGTATCTCTGCTTCTTTCACACACGTGGGATTGCATGCTGTATGTACTATAAATATGTAGTAAATAGAGTATTACATATTCTTTGTAATATGTATACTTTTAAGTTATAGTAGATGATCTATGAGTAAGCTTTTGGGGGGCATTTTTTTAAAAATCTGTAGAACTGGACATTTCCAGATACTGACTTAGAACAAACACCAACTGTTATGCAAGAGCAGTTATCGCAACCTTGTGAGTGTTCTGACATTCACAATCACACCATGAAGGAATATAGCCAATCAGAACTCAGCAATCCTCTGCATACATATTACAGAGTGTTACTTTTAAGTCTGCTTTTGAACTCAATAACTGAACTACTAATAGTGATATTAGCTATACATATTAAGTGAACAAGCAAGTGACTTATGTTCAGTGCCAAATAATAAACTAAAAAGGTTATGCCCATTCCAAAAATGTCTGTAATGGGAAAGGACAGGACAGAACGTGAACTTTCATCAAGTATTCCTTCAGAGAGGGGTATTGCCAAGCATAGAAGGGATGGCGTAGCAAATGTACCAAGCAGAAAGTAGCAGGCTACTTTTAGTAAACAATGGATAAAATGGTTTTACTAGAGCTCAAGAGGTCTGTTGAGGAATAGTGAGCTGAACAACAGAAAGAAAAGGTTATGAAGGCCATTGGAGACCAAGCTGTAGGTTTGGCAAACAATGCAGCAGAATATATGATGAAGTTCATTCTTGAATGTACCAGCCATTTTCCCAACTCTGAGTCCTTTGCAATTACCATTCCTTCTGTCTAGAATGTCCTTTGCCCTTCTCTGTCTGGCCTGTTCCTATACATTACAGTTCAACTGTCTCCTCTTTTGTCCCCAACTCCCCTGGATTAAGTTATTTGCTGCACCTATGTGCTCTTCCCAACTTTGCACATTGGTAATATAACTTTGTGTGTGCGTGTCTGACTCCTCCATGCATGGTGTCTTGTACATAGCAACGTTCAGTGATATTTGCCAAATTAAAAGATGATAAGAGACAAAATTGAGAAACATCTGGCAACCTTTTGAAGAATAGGCCAGAGTAAGGGAAGTAACTGGAAGGCTGGTTCTGTTAATCCAGGAATGAAGTGATGAGAAAGGAGGGGAACTAAAACACATTTGGAAAAACTGGTGGCGTAGGTAACAAACTGGACAAAGGCAGGAAGGAGAGAAAGTCCAAGATGACTCCAGGGTTCCAAGGCAGAACGAATGCTGGAAGCAGAAGACTGATGTCACTGCTAAATCAACAGACAGATACTGAGTGCCCCTCACATTCAAGGCACTGTGCTGAATCATGGGGAGGCCCGAGATATTTATGTTTTCTCACAGTTCTGGAGGAGGCTAGAGGTCCAGGAGGCTGAGTGTTAGGTGTCAGCAGGCTTGATTTCTTATGAGACCCTTCCTTGTCTTGCAAATGGTCGCCTCTTTGTTGTGTCTTCACATGGTCATTTCTCTCTGTGTCCTAATTCCCTCTTCCTATAAGGACACTACTGATATTGGATTCAGGCCCATCCTAACAATCCCATTTAAGTTAACTGCCTCTTTAAAGACCCTACCCCGCAAACTGACTGTCTACAATGGGAAAGAACAGGTAAGAGCATGCACTTCCATCAAGTATTGCTTTAGTGGAGGGATGGTGAGGGCTTCAACATAGGAATTTGTCAGGAGGGGGTATAATTCAGTCCATAACAGCTGCCTAATAAATATCTGTTGAATTGAAGGGACATCACCCAAGTTCAAAGGTGTACATATGCACCTGGTGGCCATAAAGATGACACAGCAAATAAAGACTGGAAACACACACACACACATACATGGTCCTGCACAAATAATGCCCCCTTTTTATTACAAAATCTTTTATTACAAAATCATAAGCATGTAATTCTGTAATATAACAATATCACACTCAAGCACACCATATCACATTTTAAGTGAAATGTTCAAATTAAAACTATGAATTATTATACCTATCTTATTACCCTGATAGGGTAATAAGCAGGCCTAACTTCTGCCAGACCCTGTATATTATATATATATATATAACAAATTATTTATTGGTATTACAATATATGATATATTCAATGACATGTACATTACATGATATGTTTAATGTACTGTCCCTTATCAGCAACATATAATTCAATGCACTGTGCAAAATTGCAACGAATGTGGTGCATTAAGGCAGTCTTTCCATTGACTCCTGCACAGCCATCTGTGATTCTTTGCTTCAGAGGATTTGTGTCTCAGATTTTCATTGAATAAACATGAATCTCTTTAGCATACCCCAGAAGAATCAGTAATCAAGTCAATTTATAAAAAAATAAAATATAATCTAGGTTTCCAGGCTTTATGGTCCAAATGTATATAAGTAATGTATAGGTAAAATGTGCTTTATGAGAACAATTAGAACTTTCAAAGTCCATTATTTTACCAAAAACAATTTTAGATTCTCCTGTCATATATATATTTTTTCAAAATTTGCAGTTCATCTAGGGGATTGATGAAAGAATTAAGAAACGATTCTCTCCCTTTGCTGCCTCATGGTCATTTGTAGGATTCTTTGAATTGATTGCGAAAAGTCATTAGAAAAATATGTCATGGAAAAACAAACAAAGTAAACAGATGAATCGCTGATCACTGGAACTTTTGTTCAGTTATGTGCTTTGAGACAAGGCTGTGCCAAAAACATGACATCACCAAAGTGCTGTCGCTGAGTCCCATCAGTCATGCTCTTCAAATGCCCCTTATTGTCACTTCTTCGCTGTTCTCTCTCTGCTACCACTGATCTCAAGATCTTCATCATCTCAGGCAAGGGATTTGCAAAAGCCTGGGGGTTTAGCTCCTGCTAGCCTCTCTCTTCTCCCTTTGACACACCCTAGAAAATATTCCTAGCCAACTTCTGGTACTACCAGGACCACTTTCACCATATCATTTTTCTGTTTAAAACAAAACAAAAAATTACTATGTTTTTATTTTGAAAAACACACGTTATAAAATATTAAGTACAGTACGATCCTGATTTTGTTGAAAAAAAAAATAAAAAGCAAACCCAAACCCACAGACATACATATACATCCCTTGCATTAGCTTCCTGTTGCTGCTGTAACAAATTAGCATAAACTCAGTTAATTAAAACAACACAAAGTTACGCTGTGGCTGGGTGGCTCAGTTGGTTGGAGCTTTGTCCCATATAGCAAAAGGCTATGGTGTCAGTTCCCAGTCAGTGCACATACTTGGGTTTGATCCCTGGTGGGGGTGCATGCAGGAGGCAACTGATCAATGTTCCTCATATCAGTGTTTCTCTCTCTATCTCTCTCCCCCCGCTTCCTCTTTCTCTAAAATCAACAAACATATCATTGGGTGAGGATTGGAAAAAACAAACAAACACATAGTTGTTTTCTAATAGTTCTGAAGGTCAGAAATCCAAAATCAGTGCCAGCTGACTGAAATCAAGGTGTCGGCAGAGCTGCATTCCTTCTGGAAGCTCTGGAGAGGATCTGTTTTTATCCTTTTCCAGCTTCTCGTGATTGCCAGCATTCTTGGGCTCACGGCCCCATCCTCCATCTTCAAAGCCAGCAGCATGGCACCTCCCATTGTCTCTCACTGACTCTCACCCTCCTGTTTACCTCCTATAGGCACCATTGTGATTATATTGGACACACCCAGATAAATAAGAATGACCTTTCCATCTCAAATGCCTTAACTTAATTACAACTTCAAATGCCTTTTGTTGTATGAAGTAACACATTTGCAGTTCCAGAAATTAGGACGTGGATATCTTGATGTCCTAATGTGTGAAAAACTGAAAGAAAATAACATGCCAAAATATTAACAGGTTGATTATCTCTAGCTCAAGAGCTTTAGGCAATTTTAATTTTTACTTCTTTGTGTTTAACCAATATTCCCAGTTTTCAAAATAATTTTGCATTATTTTTTATTCATAGAGAATGACAATAACACAGAATCAATAAATGTCACTACAGAGGACATTTGCTATTTCCTCTGCCCTGTTCTCTTCTCTTCTTCTGGAGACTGTATGTTTCCTCCAGAATTGTTCCTCCAGATCCAGCCTCCAGCTCATCCATGTGGTTCTAAGGGCTGCTGCTATTCATGGTACCTCTTTACTCTGGTTACAGGTGAGAGCATGCATTCCCCACTGGGGTAACCAGAAACATTCCCAGCATTTTGTTCATTCTTTTTTTTTAGGAGAAAGAGTCAATTCTTCTCTGATGGGATACTGAGGAAAAGATAAAACAGAAAATATTGGTGACTATGGTTCTAATATCATAGAAAATATGAAAGCAAAGTACAGACTGAAAAAAACAGAGGGGCAGATTCCTAGCGGTATTTGCATCCTTGGTTGTTGTTGTCTGAGAACCAGCTAGCTATTTTTCTTTCTTCCCCTAGGTTGGGATACATAAACCGAAAGATTACTCTTTCTGCCCAAACTGGCTATTTCTATCATCTGCAGTAAGAGGCTGGTGAAAATAGTTAGGAATGTTTTAAAGCCTGCAATGATGCCCTGTTGTCTGTTACTGTCTCAAATTAGCTCCTCTAACTGGCTTCAAAGCTTTTCTCAACCCCCGCCTTCTCTGCTCCCACTTCTCAACATTGTTTCACTCTGGCTGCCTTTTCATCTTTCCTTCCTTGCTGTGTGGCATTTGCTTTTGTGGCTTTGCTCTTTCTTGCTGTTCTCACCGTCTGAACTATCTTCGCCTCCCCTCCCTGCCCATCCAAGTCCTGTCCCACCTTCCCAGCCCCCTCCAGGACACTCCCTGAATCACCCCCGCCCCCCAAATCAGCAAGGGAAAGCTCCCTTCTCTGAATGTTTGTCATCTGCAAGGTCTGCCTATTCCAAACAAGTATGTCCACTTCTTTATGATTTGGGTCACTCCCAATAAATGATAAACCTCACAAGGAAAAAACCCATACTGTGTTTTACAAATTGCGTTCATAGAGGTAGTTGTTCAAGCTGATTGATTAAATTATATGTTAAGCAGAAACTCAGATATTTTAAGGTAGAGTCCTCCTTGGAAGAAAACACGGTGGCCACGCTGGGTGTTTACAAGTTAGAAATGGCCTGGTACACTGGAGGACAGTTCTGCGAGGCTACGTTGTCATTCTTATGCTGCATGTTTTCTCATCATTTCCATAGAGATAATTTAAGAATAGAGAGTAAGACCTGATGGGAAAAGATGAAGAAGCCAGAATCATTTACCCATGAGGCAAAAAAAAAAAAAAGTATACCTATCAACCATTTTAACATCTGTGAAAATTTGTTATATAGAAGATAGGGTTCTTTCACCCTAGAAATTAAGATTGAGGTCAGAAATAAGCACATAATCACATAATGAAATTTAAGTGTACTTAAGATAGATTTTTTATCATAAAGGTATCAAGGAATGAAATGAATTTGGAACTTTGTAGAATGTATATCTACAGTAGTTCTTAAAAGAAAGAAAAACGACTTTTGAGAATGTCTTATGGGTGTTTCTACCTAAAGGCAAGGAGTTGAATAAGATTACCACAAAAACTTACTAACTGTAAGGGTCTGTTATAAAATTTTATACAGAGAAGAAAAATATTTTAAGTGACATTTAAATATTATAGCTATCTATACAGGTGCTTCTATTGCTTTCTCCATGAAAGAAGAATGTCTTGTTCTAAATACATACAGGAATAAAATAAAAACCTTTGTCTGATTTATTCATCTGCTCTCTTCCAAGGGAAAACTTAACTGTGTTCAGATGTAACACTATTTCTGCCTTTGAAGTTATTTCTGCTTTTTATTTTTTTTTTGCCTCAAGTGAAAGTATAAATTTAAAGACCAAGTCAGGTAGTAAAACCACTAAAAATGTTCCCTACCTGGAGAATGACACCTTTCTCCCAGTAATTCCAACCTCAGCACAAAACAGAGCCCGATTCTGTACAGTACTGTCCACCAGGACCAACAGAGCACCAATGACATGCCTATCACCAGGCTAGACAGTGATTCCAGGGGGAGGAGGGGAGCAGGGGTACACGGGGCACTTTAGGGCAGTAAAGCTATTCTGTGGGATACAATAGCGATGGATACATACCATTATATGTGGGTTTGTCAAAACCCATAAGGTAGATATAGAACACAAAGAGTCCATCCTAACGTAAACTATGGCCTTCAGTTAACAATAATGTATCAATACTACCTTATTAATTATAACAAATGTAACACTAATATGAAATGTTACTAATAGTAGAAACTTTGGGGTATGGTGGTAGTATAGGGGATGTATGGAAACTCTGTACTTTCTATTCAATTTTTCTGGAAACCTAAAACTGCTCTAAAAAATGTTAAGAAAGTGTCTCCAAACACATGAGTTAGCCCTTAATTATGTGAAAGAAATTAAGCATAAAACAGCTACTGTGCTACCTTTTGTTAGGAGTATTACATATAATGAATATTCACCTGTAATAGACTGTCTCCCCAATTTTTTTAAACACCCAGGAGAGCCCTTTTGCTCTAATGATCAGAGTCCCATTGAAAATAAATTAAATTTGAAGCCATGACTTTTTTGTGTGGCTTTGCTTACTCACTATGGGCCAATATTAAGGATAATATGTAATTGTCCTCCATAAAAAATAGAAGGTACTTGTGACAAACTTTCTCCTTTCCTTTCTACCTCAGCAATAACTTCAGTATCCATTTTAACCATTGTTTTTTTTTTGTGGGGGGAGAAACATATTGGTATTAATGCTGGCTCATCCTGGACAGAAACTAGTTACTATTTTTATTCATGGTTCTTGTTATTATACTGTATTTTAGAACTTGAACAAATAATGGAGATACCAATGCTTTAGAAAGACTAATTCCTTCCAAAGCCCCTTCTCTTATGGGCTGTGCAGCCTGGTGCAGAAGCTGGACACCGAGTGTCATTACGATACTAAAGGCACAGGAATATGTTCAGGAAATGAACGTTGTGTGTAAGCTCAGAGAAAGAGTGAATGGGAGGAATGAAATGATGGCTTAAATGAACAGGGAGGTTTGAGCAGTGGTAGGACTGTCTATTTGAATATACACTGGTAAACCAAATGCTTCCTATGTATTTCAAGATCACATTCTCAGATGAACACTGCTAGTTCTTATGTGTGGTTCCCTGCAGTAAACAAAACTGGAATTTTACCTAAAGAATATCAGTTGTTGGTGGAAGGGACTACTACTCTTTTTTCAGTACAGGAAGGAAGTAGATCTTCCTTTCTGTGTTTTTTTTTTTAGCATCTACGTTCAGTTGTTCTGTCTATCAGTCTCAATCCTCCAAATCTAATAAGCAAAATACCTCGTATTTCCTGTTTTCTTGAATTAATTTTGACGTGGAGTCTCCCCATCTACAAGGTAGACCAGAAACTCAACCTCAGTCATTCCTGGGGCTCCCCTCTGGTGATGTCCACACCCCATGTCGGGGAAGTACAGAGACTTCGGTAGCCTCCAGGCACTGGGAGGTCCCTTGAGTCATCCACCCACCCTGGGTTTTGTGGAGGCGCCCCCTGCCTCCGTTCTCCGAGCCCCTCAGGTCCAGGCCCCTGCTGCTTTCATGCACCTGGTGGGCACAGGATTCTTCCTGAGCTGGAATGCTGGGCCAGTCCGCAGGGTCACTGCCAGGAAAGGGAGGGCAAAAGAACGTGAAGTGCACAGACATCTCTCATGTTCTTCACAGCGCACCCTTTTCCCCCAGAGGCAAACCCAGTTCTCTTTCCCCTTCAGGGAATCCAGCAGAGACTTCTGGGCGTGGGCGTGGTTTAGATCTTTGGAATACAAACCAAGAAGGGAAGTATCTTTGCAGTCAACTTCTGCTTTCCTCCTGTGACGTGTTAATACCCTCCGGAGGCAAAGCTTGAGGACTACTAAACCACAGGAGGTGCCCAGAGATAGGGATCTCCAAAGCTTCATCCTCCCACACAGCCCGATTGCCCAAGCTTGTGCAGCTGAGTGAGAATCTTTGACCGGAAGCCTTATTGCAAAAGAACTCATGGACATGGACATCAGGGTGGTGACTGTGGGGGTATGAGAGGCATAGGTATAAAGGGGATAAATGATAATGGAAAAAATACAAGAATTTTTTTTTACCATGTGAGTATTAAATATTAAAAAGCAAACAAACAAAAAACAAAAGGGTCAATCACTAGTAAGCTACTTGATACCTAACTTCTACAAATTCAGACAGAAATTCTGACTGAGAAGAAAAAAAATCAAAGATCAGAGACATGAGGAAAATGGGCACATGGAATTATTTCCATAGTTCCCATTTATTAATATGAGATTAATTCTGGAAGATAAAATGTTAGAAGTATGAGCACCTATAATATGGGTCAATAAATAAAGTTAGAAATAAATAAAGTTATTCCTCTAGTGACTCTATCTTTTGAGGGTCTGATTCTCCCTTCAAAACTGTTGATGAGAATGTAATTTACAGTTATAGTTAAGTTCTGAGAAGACTCACACTAGAAGATTTCTAGCAAATTCCTGCATGTATTTGTCTAACTCATTCACCGAATTTTTTTCACTAAAATAACCTGGTAAACAGCAAGGCGAGTCCCTACCAGCAGTTTCTTCAGTGACATACGGTATTTGTAATTTTGGTAATGACCTTTGTTGTAAAACTGTTGTTTTTTCGTTCCTAGAAGCGCCCAAATTGACAAAGGGAAACACAGGACTTTCCACATAGTCGGGAGAGTTTGTATTCTCTGTTCCTCTGCTTCAGTCTTGGATACATGTATGCTTGTGATAGTAATGCTAAGTAACAGTTATAATTAGAATATCATGGTTCTGTAGGATGAGTAATATCTATACATATTAACAGAGCTTCTTTTCTGTTACCACAACAAATAATGGGAAACCACAAGGGCCTCTTATGCATTTTTCTCTTTGAAGGTTTGTCCATGTAGAATATTTGTCAAAACTCTAAGTGAAAAAAAAGTTTTCCCTAAATAGTTTTATCATCTTTTAAATTTATATTTTATGCTTTTATTGGTGTAACAAAAACTTCCTTTCATTTAAATGTTAGCCAAAGGGATCGTGGCCTTTAAATATCAGTGCATGTTTTCCTGCTCCTTCGTTAGATCGTATTTCCTTAAACTTATTCTGGAAGAGAAGATACATACATCTGCCACCGATTATCCATGTCTATATATCACGGTTCATAACATCAGGGACGTTAAAACTGCATGCATGGAAGGCCAACAAAAAAACTTATTAGCTTCAGTGTAATGTGAGGATGTGTGCTTGATTCTTTCCTTAAGTTTCCAAGAAAGGGGAGAAAAATATTTCTCCACCAGCATTCTCTAAGCAGCATAGCAACTGAAGAACGAATCGTCTGGATGTAAATTTTCGTCACGTAGAAACATGTACTCAGAGTGTCACACAGAACAAAGAATGCTCGTGGATGGTTCCCTCAAGATTTCTTTCCCTCAAGGATTCCCTCAAGATTACTTTGCCCAACTATCTCTCCCTCTACTCTGTGTCTATCAGCTAGACACAGACATTCATCATTCATTAAAAAATAAACACTTTTTTGAGGGCTTATCATGAATCACATATATTCCCAGAGACATAAGAGCAAAGGCAGTCCGAGATTGAAATGCTGAATTGCCTCTGAGGGTGAGTATGGAGGCTCAGCCCTACTGATCGGTTTGGCCTAAAGGGTGGGGGTGGGAGTCTCCAAGTTTCAGACCAAGCACCTGGCAGAGAGTGGTGCTTTGAAGATGAAGCCCACTAAAGTGATAGAAAACTGTTCAGTCAGTCTCCTGAGAGTAAACAGCCATGCAGTCATGTCAGAGCAATGAGTAGAAACCTGTGGGCCGGTAGTCAGTAGAAAGGACTGGAAATGGGTAGCACTGCGCTGGTTGTGGGTCTGGGCTTCAGAGCACTGTTTTAGTTCCAAGAAGAACAAGAGCAAGAAGGATCCTAAGCCCAGAATAACTATAGTAGGAACTACAAAACATGCTGTTGCTCGTTACCCAAAATCATCCCCAGCTCCCCTCCCTGGCAATCAGGGGTGGCCATGTAATCCAATTCTAACATTAAGGGATGTCTGTTGGGAGTAAGGAGCAGACTTCTGGGAAATATTTTGCTTTGCTGATAAATAGGGATAAATATTATAGGCAAGAATCTTTTCTTTTTTGTTTTTCAACCTTGAATACAAGCATGCTGCATGCTACCTCAGTATGCAGGGATCAAAGGCAACACGCTAAGGGTGGTACAACGAGAAAAGAAAATAAGGCTGAGTCCTTGACATAGTGCGGCCCTATCCCAGCCCTAAACACCCTGCCTCCAGATTTCTTTTTAAAGAGAGAGAGAGAGAGAGAGAGAGAGAGAGAGAGAGAGAGAGAGAGAGAGAGAGAGAGAGAGAGAAAGAAAAGAAAAAAGAAAAGAAAAGGAAAAGAAAAGAAAAGAAAAGAAACTTGGTAAAATCACTTTTGGGATTTCTGTTGCTTACAGTCAAATACATTCCTAATGGAAAAAAACACCAGGATAGAAGCTTAATGAAAAATAAGGGTAGAGGTGAGAGTTTAGCTACTGAAGTGGGAGGAAGAAATGGGGGATAGCTTATAGGGAACTAGGTCAGAACTGAGGGATTAGAACCAGGGAATGTGTCCAGACAGAGCATAGCTGGCAGGTTGATTTTTCAGGCTTCTTAAAATCCCTGTGTCCAGAAGCAGGATTGGACTCAGAACCTAGAAGACAAAGGGTTTAGTTTAGGGCATAGAGAGTTTTGGGGCCAGAGAAGTCAGAAAAGTATCAAAGACTATGTCTTTCATTGTCAAATTCCTCTTGAAATTTCATCCCATTGTTTAAAAGCTCTAAGATAATGTTCACAAAACCAAAAAAGGAAACACTATTTTTTTTTGGAGTTCTTGGGAAGTCTTGGTTTATTTTCCCATTGATAAGTTGATTAAAATGATTGATCCAAATTATAAAGATGGGAGTCATGAGACCCAAAACCTATGGAGCCCATGTTGCAGGACTAACTCCTGTGAAGACTTTTTTTTTCAGTCTAAAAAACTATAATAATAATATCAATGTAGTATTAATTAGCAAATAAAGTGAATCACATTTAATTTGCTTAAATCCTTTATTACTAAGAAGTGGAAAACAACATAGAAGATATAACATGTAAAAAAATGAAGCTGTCATCTGAATATTTAATTAAATTCTAATTGGAATTACAGAAAACATTCTGGGAATCCACAGTCTATACCTGGGAGTCTTGGGAAGAAGAAGGGAAGGGGTGTTTCAGGGGTTGACAGGTAAGGGCACAGCTGAGCTGGAGGGAGTAGGGAGAAGTACTAGGAGGTAGAGGGGCCCTGAGGACAGATTGGGCCCCATCCTGGCCATTAATGGTAAAAATGAGAGTCTTTCTCCTATGACCCTATTATGTGCTGGGAATAGAACTCTGAGAGCCAGAGTCTGGCGTCCTTTCCCAGAAGAGCAGAAAGTCATTCAAGTGTTAAGGAAGTAGTCATTGCTGTCATCTCCCTATTCTCTGACTGGCAAGAAAGTAGCTAGGATAATGTGCCAGGCATAGTTTTGCAGATTGGAACAGAGCAGTAACATCTAAGGGCGAGGACAGGCATGAGGTGAGGCAGCTAGAGGCAAAAAGTCGACCTGAAGTCAGGCCATGTGTGGGTTCAATATGGTGGTGGCTTTAGAGTTTAACTGTGGGTTGAGGCAGATGTATGCTCACTGACCGGTTACATCTGACATCAAAGTTCCAGGCCCACCTGGTCTATAGCTCTGGTCTATAGAGTTTCATGCCAAACCCAGAAAGCATTTGATCCACTGAATAGAGTTGGGAGGTGAATTGTCCCTAACAAAATATAAGGTCCTACTGAGGTCTCATTCCCAGAAAGCCTGACCTTGTTGACTTTGCACCTATACAGAGATGTTTTGCTATTCAAAAGGTTTTACTCTTTGATTTCAGACTTATTTCCTAGGATTGTTTTATTTCCCCAAGAGCTTTTCAGCTCTTGAAATAAAAATTGATCACATGGTTGACCCCTCCAAGACATCTGAGCAGGGATATGAATAAACAGGAGGCCTCAGTTTCTGGCCCGATTTGGGGCCACATAGAAGTGACCCCTTTGTTGGGGCCATTGAGTAAGATAGTCGAGGAGACCTGTGCTCCTCCTATCAGGGGAATCCTTCTCAGTCAAAAACTGTTGTTTATTCAAGGTCAGGAAAAAGGACACAGCCCAGAAAAGACTCTTCCCACTTAACAGACAGAAAAATAAGTAATTCTTTCAGACTGAGCATACTGTAGGGGTATCTAAACTTTTGGAATCTTTGGGCCACACTGTAAGAAGAAGAATCATTTTGGGCCACACATTAAATATGCAAACACTAATATCAACTGATGAACAAAAAAGTTTTTAAATAAGTTTATGATTTTGTGTTGGGCCACATTCAGACCTATCTTAGGCCACATGTGGCCTGTGGGCTGCAGGTTAGATACCCTTGGCAGGGGATTCAGAGTGTCCTTAACTCCACAAAGACCTCTTTATCTGCTTGTCTCTGCCTGAAATTCCTCTTCCTTACAACTCCTTCCACGAGCAATTAGAGATTAAACGAAAACAAAAACAAAAACAAATGCCTAGTTGAAGAGATTCATTGACAGAAACTCATTCATAGCAGGTTAATAGGCCAGTTAATCAATAAGCCTAAGAGACTGATTTAGGGAAAGCTACTGGGTCCTTGAAGTGGGGGAGGAGGTGGAGAGAGGCCTGCATAGAGCAGAGAGATTCAGATGAGTCTTTTTTAAAAAGGCAGAGATGGGGCTTCTAAAGGCAAATGTCATTTATTCCACACAAGAATATTGCTTTTGAGTTGCACAATGCACACTTGTCATTATGTACGAGATTATGTGTGTGTGTGATTTAATTGTGTCCCACTTCACCAGAAAGCAGTTTCATTACAGATGGAATAGTTCCAGGTTCCCACAGTAAGCTATTATTTAATCATTGCTGGTTATTATTTCTAATAATTGCAATAATGATGATAATGCAAAAGTATCTATGACCACATAAGATGTGCAAATTCAGATGATTCACCCAAATTGTCATCTCAATGTCTTTTTAAAAGAAGAAGTTGAAACCCCATTATCCCTCCAAATATTTGTGACGCTCTTTTCGCTTTACTTTGTACTTCTTAGGAACTCACTTCTAATGCCAACTCAGGAGTTTTTCTTTTCCGTTTTAACCCCTGACTAAATGATTTTTAAATATTGTTTAAAGTGTTTTTAAACACTTTATCGGAAAATTATTTCATTATGAGTCTGCATTATGAATTCAAAATGAAAGCTAAGAGCAGAAGTTTGAATAGGTGAGTGTTCCATATGAATTAAGTTGGAATTTGATTGACATTTTTCCTGCTGTACATTCAACATATGCTGTGGGCATGGTAAATAATAGTTAGTTTTTATATCTAGAAAAATATTGGAGGCCATTTTTGTCAACATTGTTTCTTGATGTTTTAGAGTCTAGAAATGAATTCTATGATTCTTGAATCATTTTAAATTCCATTTGAAAGTGTGATATTTGGAAAGTAAGAATGTAACAAAAGTAAACAAAATTTATTTAAAAAAGAATCTTGGGAGAAAACTGTACTTGAACAATGATTAAAATAAAAAAATAGAAAAAATCTTAAAATAATTTTACAGTATTTTTGCAAAGTACACTTATGGTACTGAAGAGAGAGAAAATTTAATTTTATGAAAATTCTGAATTAAGATTAAATATGTTTTTAAAAACTGTTTTCAAGTGCTGTGACAGAGGTGAGAAACACGGCTGCTGAGCCAGGGTCTAGATTTCCCAGCCTCCCTGGCATGTGGGTGTGGCCACATGAGAGTCCTGGCCAAAGGAATGTGAACAGGAGTGACCTTCGCCACTTCTCGGCTAGATCTCTTAAGAAGCAGGTATGCCTTTCTACCTGCAATCTCTTCCATTTCCTCTTCTGCCTCCTCCACCTGGCTGGAGGAACATGACAATGGGGGCCTAATTGAGGTGGACTACAGATGAACTGAACCTGGGTTCTTAAGTTGCTACCTGCAAGAAAGCTGCCTGCGAACCAGAAGCACCATGTGAGCAAGAAAGGGGCCTCAAAATGTGTAATATCTGTGAGACAGTAGAAATTTATTCATTACAGCTGCTAGTGTTACCCCAGCAATGCAAGTAACTTTGTGACTCTAGTTTACTGGAGATTTTTGATAAGAGATTCTGCTGTAGTACTTACTTTAATGAAGGGATGAGACTCACTTGCAATCAATACACCATTTGGACACAGATTTTATTTTAAATTATGGTAAAAAACACATAACATGCATTTACCCTCTTAACAATTTTGAAGTGTACATTAGTGTATTGTTGGCTATATACACATTGTTGATCATTAGATCTCTAGGGCTTTTTTCATCTTTTGACTGAAAATCTATACTCATTGAACAACAACTAGACATATTTTTAAAGTCTTTAATAATAATTTATGTTCTTAAGGAGATAAACTGTTTTTTTAAATAAAATTTATAAAACTGAAAGAGAAACTATGTCTAGAAATCTCTTCTACATGAAGAATGGAAAAAGCAAGGTAAGAAATTTAATAAATAAGGGCAGGAAAAAAGGGATGACATTTAATTTTTTTAATTGTATTTTTTCCATTACCATTTAACCTTCTTCTACTTCCCTCCCCCTGCAATCACCACACTGTTGTCTATGTCCATGAGTCCTTTTTCCTTTTTGCTCCATCCTTCCACCATGTAAAATCCGCCTACACCAATAGCTGTCATCATGTTCTCTATCAGTCTACCTTTATTTTGTTTGTTAGTTCAGTTGGTTTATTAGATTCCACATATAAGTGAAATCATATGGTATTTGTCTTTCTCTGACTGGCTTATTTCACTTAGCATAATGTTCTCCAGGTCCATCCATGCTGCCACAAAAGATAAAATTGCTTCAAAAGAATAAAATATCTGGGAATAACTCTAACCAAGGATGTAAAAGACATGTACTCAGAAAATTATAAAACACTGAAGAAAGAAATTGAAGAAGATGTAGATAAGTGGAAACACATACTGTGTTCATGGAAGGAAGAATTAACATCATTAAATGTCCATGCTACTCAAAGCAATCTATAGATTCAATGTAATTCCTATGGCATATTTCCCAGAACTAGAACAAATATTTCAAAAATTTATTTGGAACCACAAAAGGCCCCACATAACAACAGCAATCCTGAAAAAGAAGAACAAATTTATAGGAATCATGCTACCTAATATCAAACTATACTATGAGGCTATAGTAATTGAAACAGCATGGTACTGGCATAAAAACAGACACATAGATCAATGGAACAGAATAAAGAGCCCAGAAATAAACCCACACCTTTATAGTCAATTAATATTTGACAGCGGAAGCAAGCACATACAGTGTGCTACAGATAGTTTATTCAGTAAGTGGTGTTAGGAGCACTGGACAGATACTTGCAGAAAAATGAAACTAGATCTTCTTCTTACACCTCACAAAAGAATAAATTCAAAATGGATTAAAGACTTAAATATTAAACCCCAAACCATAAAAATCCTAGAAGAAAATAAGCAGTAAAATCTCAGACAATGTTTGTAGCAAATGTTTTATCTGATACATCTCCGCAGGCAAGGGAAACAAAAGAAAAAATAAACAAATGGGACTACATCAAACTAAAATGTTTTTATACAAGAAAGGAAACCATCAACAAAATAACAAAACCCATGAAGTGGGAGAACGTATTCACCAATACATCTGACAAGGGGTTAATATCCAACATTTATAAAGAATTTCAAAACTCAACACTAAAAAAACAAATAACCCAATTAAAAAACAGGCAAAGGACATGAATAGATATTTCCTCAAAGAGGACATACAGATGGCCAAAATAAATAGACATATGAAAAGATGCTCAATGTCACTAATCATCGGAGAAATGCAAATTAAAACCACAATGAGATATCTCCTAACACCTGTCATAATGACTATCATCAATAAATCAACAAACAGCAAGTGCTGTTGATGTGGAGAAAGGGAACCCTTTCATACTGTTGGTGGGAGTGCAGACTGGTGCAACCACTGTGAAAAGCAGTATGGAAATACCTAAAAAAATTAAAAATGGATCTACCTTATGACCCAGCAATCCCACTTCTGGGAATATATCTGAAGGAACCCAAAACACTAATTAGAAAGAATACATGCTGCCCCATGTTCATTGCAGTGTTATTTACAATCACCAAGATATGGAAGCAGCCCAAGGCTCCGTGAGTCAGTGAGTAGATAAAACAGCTATGGGACATTTACACAGTGAGATACTACTCAGCCACAGACTGTTTTCTTGAAGTCTTAATTTCTGAACAAGCATAACATAACATTTAACATTGGCTACCCCTTGCTACATGCCAGGGACTCCTCTGAGTGTTTTTTGTATATTATCCCAATTTAACAAAAACATGTGCAAGCCTCCTACTGAAGAAAAAATAAAACTGCCATGAGAGGCAGAACTCCTTTTTATTATCAAACTTAGAAATGGTTATCAGATATTTTATATTAATAAATCTGAAGTAATGAAGTTTAATATAAAGAAGGATATTTAAAATAATTACATGATGTTCCTGATATTTCTGATGTTTTACTGCTTGTGGTGGTAACTGTGCCAATTTTTCTTACTGAGATGCTTTTCTTAGTTAAGGCTGTCACAGTGCATTAATGTTTCTGCCCTAGACTCAGGCATCTATTAAAAGACTTGGTGAACAGAATGATTATAAACTGAGATCAATCTTTGTCCAGAAAGAACACCAAAGCCTTCCCAATGGATCTTCCACTAGAATTAGGAGTTTAATCCTCTGCCACTCTCTAGAGTGGCAAATCAACACAGAAAAATACCAGGCTTACCCCTACCTGTGAGGAGTGAATTATTACAATCATTGGAAGCACACTCCAAATAATACAAAAATGTTTATTTTAAAGGCACCATGACTACTGTTCAACTTGGTTACATTTTCCATTTCAGTTCTGTGGATTTGGGAACCTTAAACTCCCCAGTTTAAATTTAGACCAAGCTCCCATATCAAATTCCCACACTCCCTCTTTATTTTAAACTCCCAGAATAATGCTCTCTTTAAACTTTTGCTCTCCTTCCTGTTTATCTGCTTTCAGTTTTTCTTATATCCTAATCCACTTTATAAGATCTGTTCAAGCTTCTATCAAGGCTAACGCTTTCTCCTCCTCCTGGCTCAAAGCAATCTCCTCCCTTTTGGTTTCAACCGCTGGGATCCTGAAGTCTTCATTCACAGGCTCAGTCCTACACTTATGTTTGGGAACAACTCTGGGTCAGGTCTGGGTCAGTTTAAAGAGCCCTAGATCACTATCTGGACAACTCAGCCTCAAGCCATCCTGTCTGCTGATGCCATTTGAACATTCTCCTTGTATTTATTCAACACTAACCCACCACCATTCATCCCCTACCATGTGCTAGGCATTGTGTGAAGCACTGAAGACTCAGCACATACTGAGACATAGTCCTTATCTTGAGGGTCTTGCAGTTGAGAAGTGTAGACAGACGAGTTCACCCACAATCACAGCAGAGCGGTAAGTGTTGTGACAGTCATGTGAAGGATGCTGTGGGAGCGCTGAGGAGAGGCACAAACTTGCGAGGGTGGGGTGGGTATGGAAGGGAGAGGCAGAAAAGGCTTCCCGGAAGAGCCAATTTCTATACAAAGATCTGAAGGATAAATAGGAGTTACTTAAACACATAGGGCAGAAGGGTGTGTGTGTGTGTGTGTGTGTGTGAGAGAGAGAGAGAGAGAGAGAGAGAGGTGTTGGAGGAAGAGCAGAGCAGAACATGTTCCAGGAACTCTAAGCAGCTCTGTCTGGCAGTATAACATAGTAGGTAAGATCATGATCTCAAAGCCAGACCACATGGCTTTGAATTCTAACTGCTTCTATGTGACCTTGGTCAAGATAACCTCTTTTTGCCTCAATTTCCTCATCTGTAAAATAGGAATAATAATAGAACCTGCTTTATAGGGTTATTGTGAGGAATAATAAACCATATATATATAAGTGCTTAGAATGGTGCCTAGTACATAACATAATAAAAAGGGCTTGTTATTATTTAGCTATAGTATCAAATTAAAGATGGGGAGTGGCCAAAGAAAACTCTCATGTGCCATGGTAATAAGTTTGGACTTAACAAACATTCACTGAATCCCCATTGCTTTCAGGGTAAATAGGGAAATTATGTGTCCAGTTGCTGCTTTGAATAGATTCCCTGCTGGTGTGTAGACATCTGCTTGGAGGGGTCCAGATAGGAGGAAATTCTGTTTTGCCCACAGTTCTTGCTGGGAAGGACTTCTTGTTCCATTCGTTGCTCTACTGAGTGGCTACTGGGAAAGGTGATGCCTAGGGATGCAGGATGGGCTGGGAAAATGATGAGGTTATGAATGGCCTTTGAGTTGCTTGTGGAAGCGAGTGTAAATGTCTCTTAAGGAGCTGGATATTTAGTTCTGAAGACAAGATTTGGAAGTAGTCAGCATTAAGAGGATACTTGAAGACCTAAAGTAAAGTTAAGATTATCTGGAGAGGCTGAGTGGTTGGAGAAGAAAAGAGGTTCCAAAAACCCTGAGAAAGTCCATCATTGAAGAGACATGAAGAATAAGAGCCCTTGAAGAATACTGAGAAGCAATAACTGGAGAGGCAGGAGAAAATCCAGCAGTCAGCCAAAGGGGAAATCACGTCAGAAAGCAGGAGTGATCAACACTGTTAAATGCTACTAAGAAAGCGCATGCAATAGGAATGAAAAACAGTCCATCTGTGGTAGGGAGGACTTTGGCAAGACAAGTTTTAGTGGCATGTTTGCTAGATACCAGGTTGTAATAGGCTGAGGGGTGAATCAGAGGTGAGGACTGGAGGACCCTGAATAGGACTCAGGAAGGAAGGTTCAAGACGACAGTGAGTTCAGGAGGCCAGTGAATTCAGGAATCTTGGAGGTGGAAAGGAAGAGATGAAGAGTAGTAGGAAAAGTCACCTGTGGAGTTCAAGAGTGAACTGTTTAAATGCTGGTGGTAAAGAGCCAGTAGAGAGAGAAGGTAAAAATGGTATAACTGCAGAGAAAACAAATGTCTCTAAAGTGGGTCAGGGAAGGGTGAAGGGGTGTTTACCTTGCATAGGAGGAGGGACCCCTCTTGCATTGGGGCAGAAGGGAAACAGAGATAGGTATGATTCCAGGAATACGGGAGAATGAAACAGAAGGAATTCTTGTCTGAGGGTCACCACTGTCTTGGGAAATAGGGAACTCAGTCTTCGGTTCAAAGGCAGGAGGGCCAGGGATGGAGTAGGAGGTTTGAGGAGAGTGAGGAAAATGCAAAAGAGTGAGAGGGTTCCCTGGAAGAAACTGTAGGTATGGTTGACGTCCCAGTTTTTATCTGGAGACCACGTAATTTTCCCAGTGGTTTAACGCAATAGAAGGTTTATTTCATGCTTGTATAACATTTCTGAAAGGTGCACAGATGAAGCCCATACATTTTAACAACATCCAGTATACACAGCCCTGTCTTTTCCTCCAGCAATCCTCAGTAGCTAGAATAGGAGCAGAGAAAACAGGACCGGGATTTTATTAGGTAGGTGAAATGGAAAGGCAGCTGAGGGAGAGAATTTCAGGGATTGGCCAAAGTAATGAACTATGGATGAAAATATAAAAGGCAGATTGAAGGAGAGATTACATGGCAGGGAGGGGTCATGTAACCAAACAAAGATGCTAGTGCCTCGTAATGATGTCTCCTCAAATAGTGTACAACCTGCACAAGTCTTTTGTCAAAACCCTATGGGATAGGCAAGGTGAGATTATCGATCTACAAGATTTGTAAAACAAGGGAAAGAGGAATTTAGATTTACAGGAAGGGGCTAATCATGACCTAGACTGACTATCTGCTAGGGGGACACAATATGGATTAATTAGCACCCAAGTCCTTACTGTGTATTGGAAATAGACAATACACAATATTGTATGGGTCTGTGTGCCCTAGGCCCTAGGGGTAGGGGTGGAATAAAGGGAGGCCTTCCAGATTTTGGTCTTAGCAGCAGGGCTGCCTCTTTGTTAATTGTATTATGTTTATGGTATAATATAATATATACACGATAATTGCAGTCATTAGGTCCCTGACTTGCTGCCTTTTGTCCACATTCTTTACTGGGGACTGTTGATCCTTCCTGAAGTTAGAGTTCTACCTTACTCACTAGGGTTCTTAGGCCTGAATTCCTGGCCCTCAGCTCCAACCACACAGCGGAGATTGGTATCTGCTGAGCCCTCTCTGTTTCTGATGATCCTCTACCTCTATCCCAGCTTCTGGCCAGCTCCTGAATTCCTCAGATGCTTGAGTTCTTATTTTCTGAGCCTCACCTGCACTTACGTGGAAACTTCCAGACATTGATGCCTTCTTTGTCTGGGCTTCTGTCCAGCATGGATCGGTCTCAGAGCTCCCAGGCCACAGGAGTGTCTCTGATGGCTCACTGCATCCTAGATTCGTCGGCTCTTTGGGTCTTGTCCATCTCACACCAACTGACCTTCAGTTGTATTGCTCTTAAGTTTTTCAAAATATTGCTGCTGTGCCTAAAATATTTTTTCCTCTTCTGCGATATCCTCCCGCCACTACTATCTTTCAGGTTTTTATTTTAAAGGATTGTTTTTGGAACCATGGGACACTGGTATGGGGAAGGAAGTTAAAATAATTCTGTAAAAAGAAAGAAGGGTGATTTCTGCAGGCAAATGTTTAGGAAATACTTGGTTAAATAAATTTGAACAAGATTCTTTACCATAGGACTTTCCACAAACTCTAGTAAGCTTACATGCATTGTAAATTCTCTAGAAAGGTCTATAATAAACAATTCCAAAATCTACTTGCCAGTAGAAACCACTTTTATCGTATATTTCTTAATATTTTAAAAACAACTTGGAAAACACTGTTTTAAAGCAACGGAAGAGGCACTATTTATAAATTATGTATTTATTCAATTATGTTTCATTAATCCAAATCAAAAATTACAGAGAGCCTGCAATCTCAGACATGGTGTAATATACTACAGGCACTACAGTAATTAGCTTTTGAGGAATTCACAAACAGATATAAGCATGGTCATGTCCTCTGAAACTCATACTTCTTATCAATAACTGATCTTAAACATGTTTACCACTGTTAGAACAAGACAACAGGCCCAGAATGTAGTCAGTTACATTAGGCCCCACATCACCAAAACAAGACAATTACAGTGTTGGCTGTCCCAGAAGCAGACTCTTAGACCAGTTAGTCAGGAATCTTCTGATCAACACTACTTAGGTAATCTGCCTGATGGACCCCTTGTATGCCCTTAAAGAAAATCAACCTTGCAATAACCAGTCAGCTTTTTTGCTAGTTGTAACTTCCTTGGTTCTGATCACTCCTGCCTATAAACGTCTTTCATTCTGTATAGCTCCTTGGACCTCCTTTCTACCTTCTAGATGTGATGATGCCTGATCCAAATGGATTCTTATTCAAACAAACTCTTAACATTTTTAATATGCCTCAGTTTATCATTTAACATCACTGACTGACCTCATGCAAAATTTGATATTTCTAGAAGTTTGAAGCAGTTGGTATAGTAGAAAGAACAATGGATTTAGAGGAAGGTCTGTTTTAAGTAATACCCTCTTGGAGTTGGTTTTCTCTCTGTAAAATGGGGATAATTATCTATCTGGTGGAATTGTGGTTAGAATTAAATGAGATAAATATATATGAAAGTTATTTGCAAATGTAATTTTTATTTCAGAAGGGATAACTTACTGAGTGGAAGAAAACCATGATGGCATCATTAAATTATAGTCAGAGTTTCAAGGTTTTTTTTTTCTTTTTTTTAGACAACCCTCCTTCCTAGGCAAAAGCAATACTATTGATTCAAATTCAAATCACAAAACAATCTCACATTTTTCAGATTTAACTTTCCAGGAGGTTATAGGGCACTGTTGAGCTTCTGCTCTCCCTCCAAAGGAGCATTGTAATTATTACATCTGCAACCCAAACTTTGGGGTAGTGGTGGCTAGTTTCTTTCCAACTGAGATATGTATTTAATTGTGTAAGAAGTATATTAAAGAAGCAAAGAATTTTCAGTGCTTATTTTGAGAAAATGCTATTTGCAAAAAGCAGGTCTTTTTAAAAAAATATGTATGGGACACAAAAATGTTTACTAGAAGCAATTTAATTGCCCTGTGTGAGGAAAATGGTCAGAAGAATGTAACCCTGTGAACTGATGAATCTGTGTTTCATGGGAAGGGAATTTACACATTGTGCTGAGAAGGCAGTATTTAGCTGTTCTGTGTTTCTTAGACCCAGAAGATATGCTAGGATCTACTAGGGGACTTGCCCTGTGAAAGTGCTCTGTTTAAATCATTAGTCAACAAATTTCAACACAATGGAGCTGTAAAAACAGTTTAAAAAGACCTAGAAAGGTTCTTAGCTATTTTGCCTTCTGAAAGAAATGGCTTGTTATATGGAAAAATATCTAGTTCCGTTTTTTTTTTAAATTACAAATTAAACCATGTGGGTTTTCATTTAAGTCCAGGGACTTCATTAAAATGGAAAGACATGAAAGAGTTGCCCAAGGTAAAAGTCATATCGCCACTGATTCATTGCAATTAGCTAATTTGACTAACTCTTTTTCCACTGAAGGAGGAGAAAGCTCTCTGTGAGCTTTAGAGGAACTGAGTGATCATTTTTTTAACACATGAAGAGTCTTGGGTAATCTGTGCTAATTCAGACTTATGGCAATTTGCATATTTATAATACCTCACTCTGAGGCATCATTGCTTATTGCACATAAGGAAAGAGAATTGCTTTAGGTATGCTTTTGTCTGACTTATTGAGAGTCAACCATATCTTGTATATATAATTCTAATTACAGTAAAGAACAATGTCAATATTTAGTCATCTTTCCTATTTGCAAGTAAAAGAACTCTGAATCCTTTATTTGAAAAAAAAAAAACAAAACTTTTCCTTGCTCTGCTTAAAATGCCAATATGCAATGCAATGCTTGTTTCTTTCTGGCAGTTTTCTCTTGCAACATTTTTCTAATCCTCAGAATATAAAATTACATCTTTGGGGATGAAAATACTTCTTTTATTTATTTTCCAAATAATGAAACCAATTCAGAAAAATAGCATTGGCACTAGCTGGAAACCCCACTAGTTATGAAATCATACATAATTTGTACAACCTTGAAGGCTGGAACTGTTTATGGAAACTCATGCCATCATACCCTTCAGTTCAAATTCAAGTTTGTTAACATCACTGCTAGCTGTGTAATCTCATATGCAGGCAATAAATAAATAAATAAATAAATAAATAAATAAATAAAAGGAAGCACTGGTGAAAGACAGCGCTACCTATAATTCCCATTATTTGAAATTGACTCTTTGAAGCAAAATATTGTATTCCAGGAATGGAGGATTAAAATGTAGAAGTCCCTGGATGAAATGCAACGTTGGACCATTGCCTGTGATTAGCACCTTGGGAATAAGCAATTCATTCATTTTGGAACGAGAGGCTGGTAAGAGGACTGATTTGCTCCAAGTCACATAGATAGTTATGACCAGAATAGTAACTAGGGTTTTGGTGTCCTTAGTGCCCTGGCCAGTGTTCTACTGTAGCACTGGTCTTTTGTTTACAGTGGTAGACTGAATAAATTGTTCAGCTCCACAAATTTTATCAGCTCTATGAATGTCTACAAAATGTCTACAACTCTCCTGAGGAAGAGAAGGCAGAATGAGGTTGAACTGGGCAAATGGAGCAATGATAGTCTTGTCCCTGATGTTTCTGTCTCCGCAAAGCCAGAGAACTTGGAGGCCAAGTCCCGAAGCAGCTTTCTGATTCTTGCTCAGCTGTGTGGTTCTATCTTGAGTTGTTGTCTCAGGTGAATAGTGGTTTCTAATTGGAGAGCAAGGGCCCCGTGGTCATATTCGTCCCACTCTGATCCCCACCTAACCTGGCTTATATTCAGCTTTTAAGCTTTTTTCATAGCTGTGAACCCACTCCTTAATAACACTCTACTCCTCAGTTTGAGCATGAAATAGCCAAAAATACCTCAATTCCTTCTTCTCTATTGAGTGCTAAGTCTCTGATTTACTCCTGCCTTTTTTTTCTGAGTGGTCAAAATGGCCCTATGAAGAGAATGCATTGAGTTTACCGAGGCTGATTCTAATGGACTCCTTTCAATGGTAGAGGCAGTTTATCCAACCTCCCTCACCCCCTTAAAAAACTAGCTTCTTACAAAATGCAGATACTGTGTTCTGATTTTTGAGAATCATTAGGCAAATGTGCATTAAACATTTTTTTCTCACACTTCATCTCATGCTCAGAGAAAGGTCAAGTCTGTCATTCTTGTTTTCTTTTGTGTCCCCTCACGATGTGCTCCATGGGAAGAGAAACCAGCCAGAACACGCACTGGAATGGAGCTGTTGCTCCTGATCAGAGTGGCAATGGGATACAACCCATTTGCCAAGCTTGGAGAACTTTAGACCCAAGCTTCTTCCATCTTTCATTCTTCCTTTTCTTTCTTTCTGCCTTCCTTCCTTCCTTCCTTCCTTCCTCTCTCTCTCTTTTTTCAAAAAGTAATGTGAACAAAGCAAATAATACATATAAAGAAAGAGGATCTACAAGGATGCTTCCATACACCTTTCCAGAAGATTTCAATGCATATAAACATGTGCACACAGCTTTCTCTCCACCTTTCTTTTTCTCTTTTTATCCCTCCCTCCTCCCTCTCTGTCCCTCCTTCCCTTCCCTTCCCTCATTCCCTCCCTCCCTCCCTTTCTTTCCTCCTGATGAAAAACAAGGAGAGAGGCTTTTTGAATCTCTCACCAGAATCTGTTTTTATTTATTTGTATTTACTTTTACAGATTTATTAAGATACAATTGACATGTAACATTGTGTAAGTTTAAAGTGTAAAGCATAATTTGATGTATGTATATAGTGTGAAGTGATGACCACAATAAGGTTAATTAACACATCCATCACCTCCCAAAGTTTCAAATTTTTTTTTTGCATGTCTGGTGTTCACTTCTAAAATTTTCTCTCTATCTCATTCTCTCCTTGATTTTTCATAAATGAGCTCATACTATTCATGCACTTCTGCTTTCTTTTCTATAGTCATATGGTAGATACTTCATTGTTTGGGTATCCTGTAATTGATTGAATTAGTCCCCAACTGATGAACATTTTAACTCTACTTTTAGATTTGTTAGATGGGTAAGTTAGAGAGCATAGACAAAGAACCTTCGCTTTTTAGAAATCCACTTTATGAAATTAAGTTAGAGTAGAATGCATGTCTTTTTCAGAGCAGAGAACGCTTATTTGTTTCCTGATAAGTAGGTACAGTTTCTGTAGGCAAAACTTTCCTCTGCTGTGAAGCCTACATGATACCTGGTAGGGTTGCTTGTATTACCTGTGCTTGGAGTTTGTTAACATGATAATTACTGTGTTCTGTTTTAGAGGAAAGAAGTGATCAGGCTGCAGGATGGTGGGAGTGGGCCAAGAGTCAACACTTGGCTGTTGAACTAGCTCCATACTCATGAATTTCAAGGACAGTTACTACCATTATCATCCAAATATCTGGTTTCAAGCTGGCAGGTATACATACCAACAAGAAGTGTGATAAATCTCAAAACACAGAAGTTTAAAACACAAAATATAAAAAAAGGTCCATGTCAGAAAGTGAAAAATTAACTATTATTATTATTGGTATTGTCATGCCCCAACTGAAATGAAATGATACACATCACATTGTTATGAATTTATATACTGAAAATAATTGAGAATAGGTCCTTGCAGTGTTGCTCCTCAGGATGAGCAAAACTACAATTTTATGCAAGATAATTCTCTATTTTTAAGCGCCTCTTCTGTAATTCTAGGAAGATGTGATTTGCGGTGCAGTGAGCAATACCAATTACCATGTTTGTCTTGTGGGCTACAGCTAATGCTCATCTTCACCTTCCTCCTCACTAAGACATGCAGCAGACATCAATCATCATTACTGCACAGCCTGTCTGCATCCTTAATTAGGCTGACACACAGTAGAGCTTAGTGGCAGACTATGCAATATTAAGCATTTAAAACAATTGTTTGGGGTAAGAAGCAATCTTAAATAAATTGCACAATAGCTTGTGTACTGTGAGCCCAAAATTCTAAAAGTCTTAGAGAGCTGAAATCATTTTTCTGGTAAAATTTCAAGAATCTAATTGGACATATCCTGCTTGTCTAAGCAATTTCCAATTATGTTTTTGAATACAAATAAGGATATTTTGGGGGTTATCACTCATATTTTTATGGTAGCTTTCCAGGTTAATTTACCTTGCTGTGATTGCTTCATGCTGTTTCTTAGGCTGTTTAGTTGGCATCTGTGCAATATGCTGTTGATGGTTCCAGCACAATGAGAGATTATTACTGGATGGGAAAACACCGTGATTTATGTCTTATCATTGACCTGCTGCTCTGTCATTGCGTCATATCATCATGATTCATCTTGGCTATTATTGGGCAAGAGAATGGTGGAAGTTATTCTGATTTTTAAGCAATAAAGTCATTTAAAACTGCAGCAGAAAAGGGGTAGGTAGCTAACATTTACTGAGTACCTACTGTGGTCCAGGCAGTACTTGAAAAGCAGTTTCTTGTTCTTTTTTCACAATTCATCTGTGAGGTCTTTATTATCTCTATTTTACAAAGGAAAAAAAACTTAAATTCAGATTATGTAAATACTTGATGTCATGCAGCTCAGGAGCAGTGGAGCCATGATAGGAATGCAAACTAGCCCAACTGCTATATTGTCTTCAAACAATACTAGTATCTTATATGTGTACAGAGCCCTAGAGTTTGCAAAGCACTTTCCCATATGTTGTCATCTTAATTTTCCCAACAGCTCTGTGAGGTATATACTATTACAAGGTTTTACATGTTTTTACATATATGCCTTTGTGTTACAGAACAGAGTTTGCCCAACCGGCACTGGGTGAGCCGAACACTGAACACTGAGAATTGCAGTGGAGAAATTATGAACAGCACCACCCGGGAGAATGGGAGGTTAATGCTTAAAGCCCGAACTCTCTGATAGCACGTAGGTTACAGATTGCACAGGGCAGAATCACAACACATGGTGGGCTAGGGCTTCCAGGTCGTGCTAGGAGCTGATTGGTAGGAGGTGAGGTAAGGGTGATAAACCATTTCTTCAGGCCTTGAGGACAACTCTGAGGTCTTTTTCCCAGCATCCTTCTTTCTGTTATCATGGGAAAGTAGTCATCCACCTTAGGGTTCAGGAATCAAAACATAACTCAGGTCATGATGTTATCTTTAGCTTGCCAGAGGTATGGGGCTGTGTGAACATTAGTCAGCTACAGGCTGTTGTTTTCTGCTGCCTCGAGGGTTGCTGATTATCTGAGGGAAAGACTAGGTCTCTAGAGGATACACACACACACACACACACACACACACACACACACACATATATATATGTAGGGAAAGAGAGAGAGAGGAAGAGAGAGAAATATGGTTTTGAGAGATAGGATTTAAAACTAAATTTAATCAAAGTCATAAGGACCCTTGATTTTAATTATATGTATTATATGAATGTAATTATCATGTGTAATATTAATTATAATATAATATAATGTTATTATTATTACATTTCACAGAGGAGGAAAATGAAGTTCAAGGAAGCTATGACTTGCCCAAGGTCAAACAAAATAAATAGCAGGGCTATGAGCTGGAGACTTATGAATATAAGATAATCAGTTTTTCCATGACACTACTAAGCCTTGGGGCAAACCAATTTTTATTTAGAAAAAGGCATATTGTTTTGCACTATTTTGTGTGTTTATCTATAACTCTATGTATCTACATATCCCATGCACTTAGAAAAATAATTTGTGAAAATCACAGCTTAATACATAGATGTTGTTAAACAATTAAAACCAAAGTGAAAAAGACCAAGTAGCGAATTGGTGAATTAGAAAACCTAGGCTAAGAATACACATTTGCAGTTGCACATAAAAGTAGTAGAAGTTAGACCTGGGGTCTTAAACAAATGGGGGCATCTTCCTATTGGAGCATTAATGATGTAATTAGAAGTTTTTCCATCTTGTTTAATAAAGGACTCTCTTGCCCAAGCAGACAACTCATTAAAAAGTTTGGAGTGGGGAGGAAGTTGGGGGAGCAGGAGGAATCTTTCTCTACTTTTTTCTTAGTTACACTTTCTAACTCCCTTTTATTTGACTCCTCTCCCCCTCCTAAAGATGTCTACTTAATAATATAATTGGCACCAAGATGTGAATGACTGCTATGCTTACCTCTTCAATGAGAAATCTGTTAACACAGTTGAACCTCCAAGTGGTAAAATGGTAGCATGTCCCTGAGAGGTTCTTTCTGTTGCTCTATGATTATTTCAGGCAGCCGCATCCCTAAGCTTGCCTAAACTCACTCAAAACACTCAACGTGCTTTCTACAACACATATTTACTGGGAACAGTTTGTGACAAACACTGTGCCAAATGCTGAGGAATATGTTAGTGAGAAAACAGACGTACTCTCTTACAGAATGTAATCTCCCAGAAGAGAAACACAGTAATACGCAGAATTAGCATTGTTTTGTACCGGTCACAATCCCCTTCTCACTTTGGCAAATGACTGTACACTCCCTTGGACTCAGTAAAAACAGAGAACTAATAGCATGTAGATAGGTCATGGGTTAGCAGATGGAATAATTAAAACCATGATGAGTACTGATGATACTATATTGCAGCATCCCTCCCTTCCTCCTTTCTTCCCTTCCTCTCTTTCCCCCCCCTCACTTTTTTCTCTTATTAACACTAACATTATTCTTGAAAATGGAGATGGACTTACAGAAATCAGGCTCCGGGGAGGGCCTTCATTTTGGGTCTACCACACAGCATAGACCTTGCCCATTTTCCAGCTGTGGGTCTCCGAGGTTCATTTGCTCCACCTATTAAGTGAGCATAGTTAATAGCTATCTTGTGCACATAATTGGTGCTCAATAAATGGAGCTTTATAATCACTACTATTTAGATGAAGAACTCTTCATTAAATACTGTAATTTATTACCTTTTAACACTGGAGGTGTTTTCTTGAGGCATTATTTGTAGAAAGATAATGTTTATATAAATAATTCTGAACATTTCCCATTGTAATGTATTACTTGCAGGACTTTTATTTAGTATATTCATAGCTTAGGTAGGTGCCTTAGGTTATATTAGGTGAGCTAAGCAGTTGGAAACTCAAAAGATATTTGCAACACATATAATACTTGCAAAATATACATTTACATGACACAGGAAATGGGGTCTACTTCTTTATCTTTGGTTCTTGATCATTTTTTCCCCTCATGACACAATATAATGTGACTAAATTATGTGGCTTAGCTATGCCCTCTCAGGAACCCTGTGAAGCCCACTGTGTTGTCTTAATGGCCCCAAGTCCAAGTGCAGGTTCCAAGTGCCTAAATACCTGGTTTGGAGAGAATTTGTTGAGATGCAAAAGAATCATGTTGGGGGTCATAATTCATAAAACTTTTGGCATGCTTTAGAAAAACAGAGAAATCCTATAGTACTCAAACCAAATTAAACTGTATAATAGGAAACAACTAAAACATGTGGACTATTCTCCAGCAGTGGCACAGTGAGGTATGTTTGAAGGTTTGGCTGAGTCCAATTTGGCCCTCAGATCCAATGTTTTGGCTCCCATATAGTTAATTTTCATTAGAAGGAAGTATTAATTGAATACTGTTTTTTAAAAGGCAATATACATAGAGCAAGAAAAGATTTCAAATGACTTTTCTGTTTGCCTTTTATAGTTCTTTTGGGAAATATGGTTAGTGTGAATATGTCTAAGCATAAACATTCTGTCTTTTTTCTGTTCCCAGTGAGATTATACATTTGCTCCTATTACACTGCTATTGTTCACAATAAGCTTAGGAGAACTCTCAGGGCCTCTCACATCTTCTTTGAAATCTCCCCGTTGTGAAAATATTCACCTTCCAAAAATGGATGTGATTTTTCAAAAATTACCAATGTTCATTTGGAGCCAGGTCTGGGTAATTAAGCTGCATAATTCCACTTGAGGTTAAAACAAACAAAAAAGTGATAAATATGCTAAAATCTGATAAAAGGTTCTGATAAATATGCCATATAAATTGACTTTAATGGGGCTGGGTGGAAAGAAAGTAAAGGGATTAAGTAGAATCAGTCAATCAATCAATCAATCAATCAAAAGCAACAACAAAGAAAAACCTGATAGACACAGGTAACATTATGGTGATTACCAGAAGGAAAGGGGAGTAGAAGGAGGTAAAAGAGGGTATAGAGGGGATAGATGGTGAAAAAAATTATAAAACAGAAAAACAAGTCAAAATAAGAGTTCTAAAATAACTTCAGGCAATGCCAACATCATTGGAATTACATTGCCTTCCAATCTCTTTTAAAAATCTAACTTCTGACTTTTTTATGAAATTTAGTCTTGTGACTTATTAGTAATATTCATGCCAATGTGCTGACTCAGAAGGAAATTCCAAGAACTCAGGAACTGTGCTTTCAACAATTAAGGTACATTTTTACTCAAGCACTTAGTGTGATGCCAAGCATTCTGTGGCAAATGGATAAACAGTAGACAATGATGACTGCCTTTGATATCAATGGACTTGATAATGTAAGAAGACTTGGCAAGACATTAGTGACCGTGAGTTGGCTGTTTCAGGATTGCTGACATTGCTTTAGACTAGAAAAAGTAAAATTGTCACTTACAGATAGTTTTTTGCTTCTTTTTCATGACAATTTATAAAACATGTGTCTCATGCTTGCTACTAATGCAGCTTATGGATATTGTATAGTGAACTCATTTTATGCTGAAGAATAACAATTAAAAATAGATAAGCTTGGTACAGAGCAGACACGGAGTGGCTTATTTTGAGGAAAGAAAGTCAGGAGAGGCCCTGCTAATCATATCAATGATGTTAACCCCAAAGAAGGACCCAGAGATTGTGAGTCTACAAAGCACAGTCAAGCCACTAACAGTTTTTTTTTTTAAATGGGGATAATTCATTTAATTCAACTGTAAGAGAAAGTATTTTCCTTTTTTTAATTCTTTCCATTTTTATTTTATTTTATTTTTAAATTTTATTTTAGTCATTGTTCAAGTACAGTTTTCTCCCTTTTACTCCATTCCAGCCCACCCACCCAACCCTCCCTACTTCCCGCCCATTACCACCCACCCCTAGTTTTTGACCATGTGTCCTTTAAATTTGTTCCTGTAAACCCTACCCATTCTCCCCTGAAATTCCCTCTTCTCTCCTCTCTGGACAGTTTTCCATTCTCATTAATACCTTGGGAAACATTTGTTCTTTTATTCCAAGGTATATTAATGGATGTGTGCAAGCAAAAATTGCAACATATGCTCTAAATATACCAAAAAAACTTTTCTTGTGGATTTTTTCCTGAGGGGGTTTACATGTTAGTAGGGGAAATTAAGATGAAAAGAAATAGTTTTTAAGAAAAGCAAAGTAGGAAGTGATGGAATTGCTTGAGAGGCACAGATACAGTGAAATTGGTTGGAAGAAGGCAAGTCAAAGAATGTCCTATGGAGGAAGGAACGTTTGCACTGAGATTTCACAGTGAGTCAGAAAATAGCACATCAAACACACAGAAGCAGAAATCCTTGAGGTGTTATGGGGGAAGAATGAGTTGTTCAGTTGGCTGGAATGTGGAAGTGTGAAGTAGAAGGGGTTGGAAATTGGTAGGAGAAATAGATGTGACTTAGACTGTAGGGAGGGGGGAGGAGTAAATAGGTCCGTCACTCGCTTCGAAGTTTGCTTCATTAAAAATGACCTGGCAGTGCAGTTTTCCAGTGAGCTCTATTTTAGCCAAGGTGAATAGAACAGTGGCTCCTTTCCAAACATGAGCTGGAGATGTTGTCCACCACTACTAGATGTGAACCAAACTTGAGTTCTGAATGTGTCTTTAACTTCGTGGTTGTGGCATTCCTAATCGATTTAGTAAATTAAACTTCTTACACTTGACTGGTGTTGGTGTGTATGTGTTAGCTTTACACTGTCCACTAGCTGGGCATTAAACAAAATTAACTGTCAAGCTGGATAAAGTGTTCTTAAAATGCAGGTTCAGGCATTAATTGCCTCTTTTGTTTCTTTCTAAAAAATGATGAATCTGGGAAAATCCTTAGCACAGAGGTAGGACTTTATTTACATACCTGTTTATAGCCCTTTAAGTAAGAAGAGGACAGTGGAATGATTTGTTCCAACTTTCTTAAACTTCTGTGTCAGAATGCAGGTTGGGGCAAGCTTCTTTTGAATTCCCCAGGCTATATAAACCCAACATCTGCTCTCTCCCCGTTGGTGGATTTAAAGCCATGTATTTGGCATTGGAATGTAGGCCAGGATATCAGAAAGCTTGACTGTGCTACCTTCCATTATCCTGCTTATTCTGATATCAAACAAAACAAAAATCAACCCCTAAAACTAAAACTCGTGACTGTGCTCAGTTAACAGCAAACCCCAGAGTCTGTGAAGAGATCAGCAAAAGTAGGAGCATGGGCCTCGTTACAACACTGAGTCACCCTCAGAGGTGCGTGCTTTCACTGAATTAAAGTTGCAATGTTTTGAGCAGTCTCATACCAAGTGTGGGAGTAATAACAGAACAAGCAAATTACAGGGAACCGGAGAAGGGATTCCACTACCGAGGAAGCAAACCTAAAGAATAGCTTTCATGTGAGATGTGAATTTGGTTCCCCACACATTTCAGTGTCCCTTCCAAATAGAGAATTTTTTTTTCATGTAGAAGCAATGACTGAAAACATGGACTGCACACAATAGATTCAGTACAGAAAGAAGTCTGAAGGTTGTGGTGTTACCTAGAGTGTTTCTCTGATAGTTTTCCTCGCAGTACTGAGATTCAGCATGATTTCAGGTCAGTGCGGTTGACTGTAGATGATAAAGGATAGTGGGAGAAGTGAATAAAATGTATCAATGAATGCTCAATTTTACCTTTTCAACCAAATACACCTACATGTGCCAGACTCTGTGCTAGACTGTTCAGGGTGTACCAAGTTGAGGCAAACATGGCCTTTTTTTCAAGGAGCTTATATCTAGTGGGGAACATGAGATAAATGTACAGTTGACTAAGTTACAAGGGAGGATATGTTAAATGAATGCCATAAGTGAACTTACAAGCAATATAGCATGATGGTTTGGAGCAGAAGAATGTCCAGAAAAAGTTAATTGGAGGCAAAAGGTGTGAACCTCCAAACACCTGGGTGTCTGGGATTATAGTGACCCCATTCATAGGAATATGGAAGTCAAAAGGAAGAGCAGGTTTGCTTATGAATGTGTTGATTTTGGGGAAGCAATGAAACATGGGTATCCTGGAGATGGTTAGAAGCCTTTCTAAAGAGAATTTGAGAGCAGAGATGTGAATGGACATGCGGGGATAAGAGTGGAAATTATGGAGGGAATAAGATCACCAAGGACAAACAGGGAGAAAAAAGAAAAGCACTGGGGACTTTTAGGGAAAACCTGATTTTTAAAGGACAGAAGAAAGAAAAGGAAGTATTAGGATACTGAGGAAATGGTCTGAGTAGGAGGAGAACCTGGAGAATGCAGGGTGATGGAATTGCAAAGATTATTTCAGGAAGAATTTGAGCAACACTAAAGATTGCAATTGAGGGCTCAAGGAGGATGTAGACAGAAGAAGAAATGGTATTTAGTGATTAGAAGTGATTAATGCCTTTAAGAGAGAGGCTTCAGTAGAATTACAGGAGCAGAAGTCATATTAATTACTATGATATGCTGAAATATACAAAACAAATTATATAAAGATCGCACATTTTCATGTTAGAACAACTACTCTCCCCTTTAATCTTAAAGAATTAATGCAATATCTGGAGGAAAATATCTGAGTCTTTCCCACACATGCCAGTGTAAACCCTTTTGTTGGGATAACTGAGTGGCTTGTCTTCCATGGTATTCACAACTGTTAATACTGCAAATGGAATCTTCAAATAGCTAGGCATTGCAGTGGGGGCTGGCTGGAGTAGGTGATGGAAACTAGCAATAGGATTCCACTTTACAGGGTTTTAGTATGTGAAGTCACTTTAGTCATTGATTTTTGTGTCGGAGTGCTGATTTCTCTCCTGACTTCTGTGCTTCTCTGTGGACCCATGACGTTTTCTTTAACAGTGCTTTCAGTAGTGGCAGACTAAGGAATGGGATTATGGTTACGAACCTCCCTTTTTCCTTTTTCAGTAGGGTTAACCAGCTGATGATTATGGCAACAACAATAAGACTGAAACAACAATATCTTTTACTTCTATATTGCTTTCTACCTCTCCAACCCTATTCCATACATGCTCCCGTGGACCTTGAATCAGTTTGGGGGAGATAAACAGAGGTCTTTGGGCTGGGAATAAAGGACGAAAGGGGAAATTTTTTTTTATTGACTCTTTCCAAGACTATTGTAAACTCTATGTCCTTTTTTAAGGCTATTTTTCCCTCTAGGTAAATTAAAGATCTGCAGATAGACAACATTTCTATTCCATTATTTTTAAAAGTTCATGTGCTCATAAACATGGGTAATTAGCCATAAACAATGCAAACATTGTTGAAATACAAGTAGGTAATTTTTTTGATTTATTGGAATTAATATTGAATATGGAATGTCCCAACACTAGAAGGGGGTAGAGTAGGCAATTCGTCTTGATCTTATTCCTGAAAAGTCTTCCCCCTTTCCATTCGACAATCCTTCTATGAAAGCCATTACAGTTAACATATAATAATAGTTGGAGTTATTTAGAGTTAAAGAAAGAATATTTAGGGTTTGGAGATAAAAGGGGGAAGTTTCAGAGAAGGAGAATCATTCATTCATTCATTATTTAATTCATGTAAAACTTAGAAGTATTACTCTGTGCGAAGTGTCATGCTAGGTCTGCAATTCTTTTGAGAGGAATAATTTTCCATGAAATCCTTGAAACCACCCACCCTCATGTTGGAGAAGAGTTTGCTAGATGCTGGTGGCTGAAAGAGTGGAGAAAAAAGGGGAAGGCTGACGGTGGAATTCCTGAACAAGATGAGTAGGCTGCCACCATCAACTTCTTTTCTTTTCCTCAGAAATCTCTGAACCTCAGGAAGAGACACTGGTTGCAGAAGGAGGATTGGAGAGCTGTGAGGTAGAGCTTTGAGTTGAAACACTGCTGGGCTACAGCAAATGGTTGAGGAACTGTTCTCTGGTTATTCTGCACCACTAAGACTTCATGATAGGTTTGAAGAGAGAAAGTCAAGTGCAGCATCTAATTTGAAACAATGAGAAAATTTAAGAATGAATCAAGACATCTTTTCTATCATAATCCTTTACTGAGTATTGATGTTATTTTAAAAAAATCAAAATACATCTGGAATGGAGGGTCACGTTTGAACTAGTGTGTTGATTTACTTCTTACTCAAGAGAGAACATTGCCACTTGGATCGGCAACCCCAGTTTATATGGAGTCAGATTTCCCCTTCTCCCTCAAAGCTCTTATCTAAGAATTGTCCAGAGTGGAATGAAGGGTGACAAGTTTATAGCCCACAGGGAGCAGTGTGTCTCTGGGCTATAAAAACATCAACCGTCCACCCAGCTATTTAGTGGGGATTCCCTGGAAAATCTCTGGCTTCTAATAAACACTAAAAATATGTGAATGGGAACATTAGAGTTGGAAAGCTGTCTGTAGGACAAGAAAGTACACCGATGACAGAACACACATGTGTATATCCTGTGAGTTGGGAGAAGTGTGTTGACCGTGTTGACAGCTGACAGAGTCAAGGACATAATATCTTTGAGAAACTGCTTTGAAGTTGGGTATATATTTCTCTATCATAAAGTGAGGGGCATTGGTAGTAGTGATTGTCAATTCTGTACTGATAAGAAAGACATAACCTCTATAGAGTTTCCACTTTGGCTGGCTCCACTCTTGGCTGATGAAGCAAGCTAGAATGACTTGTTCTTCTGGCACTTATCTGAGCCAGTCTGCACAGGTCTCTGACTGCCATGAATCAGCCCTTGTGAGGTTCCACGAGTAGTAAGGAACTAGAAATACCGGTTTCAACCAGCTCCTAAGGACTCCAAGGACTGGTGTTGCTAACAGTAGCTTCAAACTCTTTCTGGGAAGAGACGGAGTTTATAAATAAATAGAAAACAAACACAACTGATGCTAACTGAAATTTGTGGCTTTGGTTTGATGCGGTAGACATATTCAACCTAGCCAGAGAGAGAAAGCTGGAGTCTATAAATACATGTGATCAGTGTCCAACATGGTCTAAAAGAATTATTTACGCTGCTGAAAATAACCATGTGGTTAATACAACAATTATTACAGTGCTCTGCAAATGAGATTATAAAGTGATAGTGAGTGAAGAAGAGTGTGAGGCAAGAAAAAAATAGAACATGCTAATACCAGTCATTAGAGTATTACTCATTGTATATGCCTCCAAATTCTGTTTTTAATTGTAAACAATGTAGCAGTAATTATAAAATTACTTCTTGATTTTCCTCCTCTGCTTATAACTAAAAGTTCCCTTTAGAAAAAAAATAGCAAAGTTGGGTGGAGGAGACCAAAGGGGGAAAAACTGGGACAACTGTAATAGAATAACAATAAAAAAATGATTTAATAAAGAAAAGCAAAGCTTTTTACAATGAATCTCCCTGAAGTTAAAAAAGAACAGAAGCAGCAGGGTGTCTACATGGGTGTCTGAAGTTGGTGCTGTTTATTTTCCGGAGTGATACAGCAGAAACTGCAGTTCTGTGCATGCCCCGTGCCCCCTCAGTTTCTGAGATTAGAGAGACAAAAGCTGATCTGTGTGGACAGCGAGTTTTCTGGAGGCACAGGCAGCTGCTGGTAGCAGCCAGCACGTGAGCTAGCCTGACAGCACTGAGGGCAGTGTTGACGTTCGCCCTCAGCCTTCGAACCTCTCACATCAGGGCAAACGGAAGCAGATGCTGCCAAAGGGTCTTCTCATTCTTAACTGCACACATCCGAGGGTGAAACCAGAGGTTCCCTCGCTCATTTTCATCCCAGCAGCTTTCTTCCCGAATCATTAGTTGTCTAGATCTTGGGTAATCACAAATTAACCCCTGTAAGGCACCCGGATCCCACTTTATTTTTAACCGTAAGTCAATAAGCTCCTCTCAAAGACTGTTGCTCTCCCTTTTATGGTGTAGGAACACGGAGACTTAAGTGGGCGATTTTTATCTTTTCGTGCAGTATAGTCTGTTCTATGTCTAGAATAGATCCATATAAGTATTAGATAGTGTTTTGCCATTCCCAATACATCTAATACTATTACTGTAATTGGCCCCGTCATTTCAGAATTTAAAACAGCAAATACACAAGAAATGCCTGACTTCTGGAAAACTAGAAAAAAGAGAAAAGTTCAAATCCAAGTAGAGTGATTCAAACCACCCATATATTAGCCTAGGCCTCACTGCATACACTGACCCTACCCTGTGTTCCATAAAGCTGTCAACTATCTGGGACATCATACAGATGTCTTGTTTTGGCTCACCCAATTTCAGACTTAGCTATGGATACTCACAAATGTGTTCTTTAAAAATTTAGCCCACATTACTGCTTGCCTCTGAATATTTCAGCAGTCCTGTTGTAGTCTTTGTTACAACTAGAGAGCGAGACTAATCTGGCAGTGGAAGCCAATGGCTGGGAAGCAGCTCAACCAGGGCTCTTTCCCTGGTCTTGCCAAGACCAAGGAACACAGACAGATGATGAATTTCCTCTGGGGAGTGTCACAGAAAAGCAGGCAGAGTTTGCAAGCTGGCCAGGAGGGGCTATTTAAGTGGAGATATTAAACATAGTCACCATTTAAGTAATTCTGATTTTTTTAAAAAAATGTGCTCTTACAAAACTATTAAATCTTTACGGACTCCAATAGAAAATTCGATGTGTTTCCCAAATTGTGCATTTGCCATTTGAATAGGGCTGGATGGCCTCCTCCCTGAATTTCAGAAGTGCTAGAAAAACAAGCAATGTCTGGCTGGGTGATTTTCCACATTCGTCCTGTTTAAAGGAAGAAGCTTGTTCTACCATAAACAGTTATGGGAACTGTTTGCTTTGGATGGGCTTGGTCCTCATGGGCTGAGGAGGGCCTTCTTAATTTGATTTCTTGCCAAGGTGAAAATTTGATGCCAAAGGCTTCCTAGTTGTGTAGAGACATCCTCAAATTTAAATAAGTTGAGTCTAAAGAAGTGTGTTGGGGAGCTGAGATAGAAGTAGTAGCTTGAAGAAACAGTCCCTTCAAATAGTAGGTTGGGCTACCTAGCAGGAAGCAAAATTTATTCTCCTATCTTGAATTAAATATTTCTTGGATCTGTTTTTGCCCCACCAATGATTAGGGAAAACTCTATCCTAAGACTATACTGTACATCTATGGAAGCCTTTGAGATCTTTACACTCTTTGCATTTATTAGATCTAGAACATAAACGTTCTGGGTTACTTAGCATAGTCTTGAGCTCCAAATGGGTGTACAGAGATGAATTGGGTATGGCTGCTAGAAGTCAGTTTTACATTCTAGTCATTCCATTACTTGTTCTATTCGGAGTGGATGATCCCAATGGAGTTGTCTTTCTAGGCACAGGCTCTAGAGACAAATTGCCTTCAGTGTGAACCCTGCTTCTACTGACATTTGACGTGTGACCTTGGACGAATTGCTGAAGTTTGCCATGCTTCTTTTTCTGCCTCAGTAAACGGGGAGTGTCACGAGGTCTCAGTGAACACTTAGAATAAAACTTAGCACCAAGTAAGTGCTCAATAAATATTAGCTACTTTTATTTTCTTCTTCTCTTGAAGTTACAAGTGCCAAAGGATTACTGATTCCCTGGCTAGCTCAATGTTTCCAGTTGAAGGGAATTATAGAGAAATGAGAAATACGTGGGTGTGCCATCTGTCTGCTGTAACTCCTGTGTGTACCCAGACCTGTGCACAAAAGCATAATCGGTCCATTGAATGCTCGAACATTTATAAAGACGTCACTTGTAAGTGACCTTTCTGGCTTTTATGCAGTTAGGTGGATCACTTCTGTTTTTAATACTGTTCTGTTCTTTGCTGGTTGAATTCAAATTGTGCTTATTATAGCCGACTCTTACCCAGAGCTTGCTATGTCTAATCCTGTAAGACCATTGACAATGATCTATGGTAATAGTCATTTCCACACAAAAATTGTGGTTGACCAAACCCATATAGTCTATCAGGTGTGGGGCAGAACCTCTAAAATACCAGATAGCAAGTGGGATGTGGGACATTTACAAGTAGCAGATTATTGTATAACCATTTCCTGTGTCCCAGCCTCCTCTGACCTCAGCTGCTTTTTTAAGTGACTGACCCACAGCTCCTGTTATGAGCCATATCCCCACACCTCCCCCCATGCAGCTTCACTAGCTACTCTCGTTTTGGATCCTGGCTGCCTTCTGTCACACAGTCTTGCAGACCATGTTAACCACATCCAGAATCGTGTTGTTCCCTCTGTCCCTGGTGTTTGTGTTTGATATGCCAGGCCCGTAATCATTTGTTCATTTATTTATTCATTTATTTAGCCATCCATCAGGGTTTTACTGAGGCTCACTATGTACTCGTTACTTCACTAGGCACTGGAGATGCAAAGATGACCCAAGTTTTTTTACCACAGAGACCACATCTTAGGCTTTAGAGGAAGAGAAACACAGATAGATCATGATACAGGTAGCAAATGTTATCAGGTAATGGTTAGAAACATGGACTTTGAGCCTGAGTGCTTGAGTTCTTGTTTTGCTACTTCTTATCTGAGTGACCTTGGGCAAGTTAGTTAACTTCTCTATGTCTAGTTTTATTATTTGTGAAATGGGTAGCATCATTGCATTAACCTCATAGGGTTGTCATTGGAATTAATGTTCATGAAATATGTAGGAGAATGCATAAATACAAGTAAGTGCTATATAAGTCTTTGTTCAATAAGTGCAAAAATAGAGATATACATGGGGTATTGTAGGAATACTTAGTTCCATCAGGAACACCAAAATTTTTTTTCCACTCTGCCTTGTCCCAGGTTTCTGGGCCTCTTCCCCTTCAGGAGAACAGAAAAAAACCACACACACACACACACACACACACACACACACACACACACACACAGAGGCCAGAGTTTGATTGTCAAGCATCAGGGTAACTCTTAGAGCGGATCAGCTTGTTTGGATCTTGTACTTTATTTATAGAAATAAGACTTTTGCCTTGCTCCTCAGACCAAACATTTATCTTGTATCTTTGGTGTAGTGACTGTATCTTTGACTTATTTCTCTACATCCTTAGTTTCTGCCTTAATTTGTAGTCAAGCCTTCAGTTCCCCTGGAGCAGAGGTTCTGCCTTGACCTTGTCAGTCTGCCCTTGAATGCCATTCTCCAAGCATGGTTCCACCTACCTGCTGCCAGACCTTGATGTTGCATCTCTGAATAATACCTGCTCTAGGACTCTCCATTGCTATGTCAGCCACTCACTTGCCTACTCTACTGTGTGGACACCATGCCCTACCCACAAAGCCGATCTCTCCTAAGTGCCTGATTCCTAACCATCTCCTTAGTCTTCAGACGCATGTGTCTAGTCTCTGGTCTTTCCATCTCACTGAAAGGCTCTTCTAGTAGCGCTTAATCTTCCTACTGGCAGAAAGAAGGTGGCAAGGAAGAAGGGCTGAGTCATACGTTCTCTGTGCTGCTCATGAAGTGACCTATGTAGTTTAGTTGGTAGTTCAAGGGGATTTGGGGTGTGTGCGTATTAGAGGTAGCTATAATAAGTGATTGGGCATAGGCAAAGGTGTACTTAGGAGGGTGTCTGTGTATAAAGTTTGCTACTTGGAGACTTTTTCTTCTTGGTGGAAATTTCTTTACCAATTTATCTCCTTGAGTAACCAGCCTTGTTCAATGTAGCCATGGAGGTTGTCCCAGAACTCCTACATTAATGAAGTCACAGTGCTGCAGTTCTGATTTTTGACTTAGTTTTTTTATACACATTTTTCATTTTTAGTGTTTACATGTAGGTTAAATATTTCAGGAAGCCTTGGTTTTCCCCTCTGTTTTCTTTCTCATTCCCGTTTTGGCTTCCTTTGAGTTTTCCTAAACTTGAGTATCATTTAAATGTCAGCCCCAAGAATTTCTTTTTCCATGGACTCACTTCTGTTGACTAGGGTCACTTTCTTGAATAAGAACATCTAATCATCTCCATTAAGATAATAACCTCAAAGCATTACTGACTATGTTGTTGTGAGTCAATATTGGAAGGGAAATAAAAGGCATGGTATAATTCCCACTTTTAATGACATAACCTAATTTTCATTAGGCCCCATGTAGCCGTCTAATTTCCATTAGGCACCTGCTGATTTCTTTAGTTCCATGCACAGAAGACAATCTTATTTTCCCTTCAGTCAGTCTTATTTGGTATTTAGATTTAATTGAAAACTTATTTATAAGCACTAGAAGTTATCTGCAGAGTATTTCTCATTTGTGAGTTATTTTATTATCCATTTTATGGTATGCATTTATTTTCTTTTCTTCCTCTTTTAAATTATATTTTATTTATTATGCTGTTACAGTTGTCCTGATTTTTTCCCACTTTGCTCCCCTCCACGCACCACCCCTGACTCCCTCAGGCAATGCCTCCACTGTTGTTCATGTCCATGGGTCATGCGTATAAGTTCTGTGGCTACTCCATTTCCTATGCTGTACTTTACATCCCCATGGCTATTCTGTAACTACTTATTTGTACTTCTTAATCCCCTCACCTCCTCACCCATTGGTCCACACCCCCTCCTACCTGGCAACCCTCAAAATGCTCTTTGTATCCATGATCCTATCTCTGTTTTTCTTGTTTGCTTAGTTTGTTTTTTAGATTGAATTGTTGGTAGATATGTAGTTTTGCAATTTTATTGTTCATAGTTTTGATCTTTTTCTTTTTCTGAAGTAAGTCCCTTTAACATTTCATATAATAATGGTCTGGTGATGATGAATTCTTTTAGTTTTTTTCTTGTCTGGGAAGCACTTTATCTGCCCTTCCATTCTAACTTATAGCTTTGCTGGATAATCTAGGTGGTAGGTCTTGCTTTTCATGACTTTGAATACTTCTTGCCAGTCCCTTCTAGCCTGCAAAGTTTCTTTTGAGAAATTTGCTGGCAGTCTTATGGGAACTTCCCTGTAGGTAACTAACTGCTTTTCTCTTGCTGCTTTTAAAAGTCTTTCTTTATCTTTAATCTTTAATTATAATATGTCTTGCAGTGGGCTTCTTTGCATCCATCTTGTTTGGGACTCTCTGTGCTTCCTGGACTTGCATGTCTATTTGTTTCACCAAATTAGGGAAATTTTCTTTCATTTTTTTTTTCCTAATAGATATCCAATTTATAGTTCTTTTTCTTCTTCTGACACCCCTATGATGTGAATGTTGGACCTCTGGAAGTTGTCCTAGAGGCTGCTTCCTCATAATTTTGGATTCTTTTTCCTTCTTGTTCTGATTGGTTGTTTTTTGCTTCTTTATGCCCCAAATCTTTGATCTGATTTTCAGCTTCATCCACTCTTCTGTTGTTTCCCTGTAGATTGTTCTTTATTTCAATGAGCATAATCTTTGTTTCTGACTGGATATTTTCTATGCTTCTGAGGCCCTCACAAAGTTCCTTGAGCATCCTTATAAACAGTGTTTTGAACTCTGCATCTGACAGATTGCTTGTCTCCATTTAGTTTAGTTCTTTTTCTGGAGTGTTGATCTGTTCTTTCATTTGGGCTTTGTTTCTTTGTCTCCTTGTTTGGGCACCCTCCCTGTGTTTGTTTCTATGTATTAGGTAGAGCTGCTTTGACTCCGTGTCTTGGTAGTGTGGCCTAATGTAGTGGATGTCCTATAGGGTCCAGTGACTCAGTCTCCCCTATCACCCAAACTGGGTACTCAAGGGGTGCCCTTTGTGTGGACTGAATATACTCTCCTCTTATAGTTGAGCCTTGGTTGCTGTTGGCAGATCAATGAGAGGGATTTACCCAGGTCAGTCAGCTGCAAGTATTGGCTATGGCCACTTACCACCAACCTCCACCCTTCATGGAGGATCAGCTGTGCAGGGGCAGAGTGGTGGTGCTCCTATGTGGTCTGTAGCTCTCCACTGGGAGCCCTAGCCCTGGGTTTCCCGGGTGGTACAGGCCAACATCAGCTACCACTAGTGCTTTGCCCAGGTCTACCCTGCCTGAGCTGTAAAGGAATCTGAGATGGCTGCTACTTGTGTTAGGCTTAGAGTGTTCCAGGTGAAGACAAGCTGTGAATCTAGGCTGGCTGCTGCTAGTGCCAAGCCTGTGGCTCACTGAGGCCAGGGATTGCTTTTTTGATAAGATTCAGGAAGTTGTGAAACAAGAGCCAAGACCAACCATTCATATGGAAAAGCTGCTTGGGTGGGCCTGTAAGTTGGGTGGGGCTGAGTCCCTGGAGATCTCTAAGGTGGGTCAAACAGTGTTAGCCAGTTTGCTGGAGTCTCAGCTATGGCACCAGCTTGCTGAATCTGTGGCTTTGTCAGGGGAAGGCCCAGAAAAAGGACAATGGCTTCTGTTCACCTTGATGCCAGACATCTCTGTCTCCCCCAGCATGCCACCAGTACCTTCCAAGCTGCCACTCTGGTGCCAGAGCCTAGAAGGAGTCTGAATAGGTGAGTCCACGTGTGGGTTCTTTAAGAGGAACATCTTGGGGCTCCAGCAGTTTCTTCCATGGACCCAATCCCCACTGGTTTTTGCATCCAGAAGTTGTCAGGACTTACCTTCCTGGCACTGGAACCCTGGGTTTGGGAGCCTGGTGTGGGGCTGGGACTCCTTGCTCCTGAGATATCCCTCCTGAAATTTTATCCACCACATGTGAATGGGGGGCCAGTCCATCCCATGTGTGCACCCCTTCTACCAATCTGGATGGGATGTGGTTTCTATAATTCCATAGTTGTCAGACTTCCATTCAACTTGATTTTGGATTGTTTCCAGTGATGGTTGTTGTATATTTTAGTTCTAATTTTGATGTGGTTGAGAGAAGAAGTGAGCTATGTCTGCCTATGCCTTCATCTTAACTGGAAGTCCATATTTATTTTCGTGATTGAAGTAATTTTTATTTTAATAGCACTTGACATTTACAGGGTTTTAAAGCACATTCACATATGTTTCCACATTAATTCTTACAACTGCGCTGTGAGGTAGGCAGAAGTGTTATTATTCCTATTCTATAGATGAAGAAGTAATGGCACAGAGAGATTGTAGGTTTTTAAGTAAAAAGTGCATGGCGGGGCAGGGGGAAGGTTGTGCACTGGAGGGAGAGCCTGAAGATCCAGCACTGCTTGTAGCTCTGGCGCTAAGTGTGTGCCTGCAGATCTCTGCTTCTTCACCTGAAAAGTGAGGGGCTTAGATTTGACGCTCCATAGCCTTTCTCCTGGTTGTAAGTCTGGATGACGTTGTGTAAGCACATATACTCATATTTACCTTCCCTACTCAACCTCTGACAAGTGAGGAATATGAACACACCCCCCCCCCACCCCCCCAAGTACTTCTGTGCACCAGGAGTTGTGAAGGGTGCTAGCTGAGAGAACAAGGAGAATGGCGATACAGGAAGAGATGACTCGTTCTAGAAAACTATGACATCCATTTTAAGCAGAGTGGGTGGCAAGTCCTGGTTAGGACAGTGTGCGATCCAGTTCAGCGCCAATCTGAAGGAAGCAGAGAAAGGGAGAAGTTGAGGATGTATGTCCCTTTAGCAGAGAAACAAACTGGGTATCAATGACAAAGTGTCACTGCGTGGTTAGTAGAAACATGGTAACCATTAGAATTCTTTAAAAAGACAGTTTTTAAGAACAGATTCAGGTTTACAGCAAAACTGAGAGAAGTGTAGAGATTCACTTTACACCGGGGCGTCAAACTCATTTTCACTGGGGGCCACATCAGCCTTACAGTTGCCTCCAAAGGGCCAAATGTGATGTTGACTCCTTACCCCTAGTTAAGGAGTAGTTACATTTACACAGTCCTAAAATTACATTCCGCACTTTGAGGGCCACTGCGAAGCTGATGTGGCCCCCAGTAGAAATGAGTGTGACACCCCTGCCTTATACCCTCTACCCTACACATGCATAGCCTCACTCAGTATCAAGGTAACTATGAGAGTTTCGAGTAAACAAACAAAAACACCAAGCCTCAAAGTATGACTGCTTCCAGAAATACAAAACTGTGCAAGGCCTTTTGAAAAAAAATGGGTTTATTATTTTTTGTGTAAGAATCTTGCAGTAACATTTTGGGAAGGTGATCCTTTCTCTTCTTCTCATTGTATTAGTTACAATGTTATGGCACTAATAGTCAAAAAGGGTGTGACAGAGTATCTGTTTTGTAACACATAATCTTGTAGGAATTCAATTCTAGTGCTTACATGGTGGTGGTGGTGGTGGTGGTGGTGGTGGTGGTGGTGGTGGTGGTGGTGGTGTGTGTGTGTTGTGTGTTGTGTGTTTGACTGTGTGTTGTTGCATTTTCATAGCTTAGATATTTCTTCTGATTACATGATGTAAGTCATCGGTATCTCCTAGAGCCATCATTGTCTTGAGCACCAGTAATTGCTAACAGAAGCTTGGCAGCACCATTAGAACATCTCTCAACTGGATTCGAAGAGAGGCAAGCTCAGTGTGGGCAAGGAGCCCGCCTATGTTAATCATCCTTCTAACCTGAGCACTCCCTAACAGAAGCCTCTCAGTAAAACTGGTTGAATAAAACAATTCCTCCTAAAACTATGATAACAATGTGTGTAATCATTGATAATGTAAACAGTTGCATGATCCATTGGGTGAACAAAACAAAAACAACCTCTTTGTGTGATATTAAGCTACCAGCTCTTCATGTAGTCCACTTAGTCATGATACTGAGTGAGTATCATTCCTTTATTTCTGAGACCTCAAAGCAGTAGAGTGCCCTGGTCATTGAATAAACAATGACAGTTCTGGCAGTTGTGTAGGCAGGGATTTCTACTTCTGCTGAAGAATGTGGAAGTGAATGGCCCATGTGAAGGTTCGAGGGGACACTGGTATGTACCTCTCTGTTAGTCTCAGAGCCTGGAAGTAGAATCCAGTGTAAAATCACTCGATGGGACTTGCCTGTGGTCTCAGGTTGAGATGCCAAAGCAGAAACAGCAGGGAACAAGCACCTTCATATCTGATGCAGAGGAGCTAGACCAGCACAGGGGCTTGCTCAAAGTGCCCTGACTGTTTCTGTCACCTGTTGTTCATCACCCGCCTCCAACAAGAGTTTTTGGGAGAATTTATTTAAATAGCAACTTTATTGGGATATAATTTACATACCATAAAATCGGCCCTTTTAAAATATACCATTCAATTGTTTTCAGTACACCTACAGAATTATATACCTACCATCTATTTTTAGAACATTTTAACTGTACCCCCAAAATACCCATACTCATGAATTGTCATTTCCCATCTCTCCTTCTCCTGGCCCCTGGCACTCATCAATCTGCTTTCTGTCTCTATGGATTTGCCTATTCTGGACACTTTCATTTAAGTGGATTCACAATATAGGTGGCCTTTTTTTTGGTCTGGCTTCTTTTACTTAGCATAATGTTTTAAGGTTATCCATATTGTAGCATGTTTCAGAACTTCACTCCTTTTTCATGGCTGCATAATACCCCACCATACGTATATCCATACATATCCAGTGAATATAATTTTGTTTATCAATTCATCTGTTGAACATTGGGTTGTTTCTACTTCTGGGATACTATGAATAATGCTACATGAATGTTCATGTTCATGGTTTTGCGTGGTCTTGGGAGAATTTGGCCTCTGTTCCCTGGAGTTTGTGAGCACAGGGTATGGAGTCTGCTCCTTGTCTGTACACAAGGCTGGCTGGAACTGCCCCTCGTAGCAAAAAGAAGAGAAGAAGCTGTAGTCAGGGTATGCTCAATTCCATGATAAGCAAGATAAGGGTTGTGTTTTATGAGGACGAAGCAGACACTGTGGGACATGTGGCTATCTTGAAAAGACCCTGTGATTACCGTCTGAGCAGGAGCTAAGGGGGAGTCCCTAGTGGTCAGCAGGGGAAGATATCATCCAGGTGAGGGAAGAGGACAGTATTGGAAATCTCCAGTAGGGGTTGGGGATTTTCCTAATGAACACCCAAGTTCCCCACAGCAGAGAATCAGCCGGAATTCATCCTCCTAGAGGATACCACCCACTCAATAATGATGACCTTTCTTCTTCTTTACTTCTCCTTCCTCCTCCACACCCCAACTGGAGAGGAACAACTGACAAGATTGGGTGTGGTTGGAACAGGACTGTGACCCACTTCCCTATGGCAGGTTACTGGAACCTATGAAGACCTGACCTGGAATGTAGGGGAGGCAGATGTGAAGAAGGGAAAAGAGCTAAGCTTGGCTATTAGGGAAGATTGAAGCAGTATGATACCCTGACATGAGACTGCTACCAAAGTAAAAAGCAACAGGAGTAGTCATCGAGTTTGCTCGAGATATTGTCTGGGGTCAGGAATAGGAGACCTGAGAGCAGGGCTGAAGTTCCATAGTGGAAGGAAAATGAAATAAAGCTACTTCCTGGTTGTGCTCTACAGAGTCCAGCCTGATTAATAAACATGTTTTTGTTAGAGTAAAATTATCTCTGAATTCGTACTGCTTAGGACCTCTTTGGGATTACTGTAGAGATGCTTCACTCTAGTGGGTGGTGGTTTCCACTAGTGGGCTGTCCATCAGAGGGTCTTGGGCAGGTAGATGATCAGGCTACCCCATGGGCAGGTAGACCATCTACCCCATGGGCAGGTAGATGATCAGGCTGACCAGTTAAGAATAACCTGTTTCCAGTGACAGCAATGGCCACATGACCCAAGCAGTGGCAAGCAGAGTCCTTGGAGGAGTGTTGTAAATCTTTCTCTTCCTGAGATCCTCAACTGTAAACATCACCCAAACCTGTTTCTCCAGGGTCCTCATTCCCTCCATGTGGATAGAGCTTGCTAGAGAATAAAGCCAATTCAGAGAGGAGTGAGTTGAGAGACAGAGCCCATCTGACTTGTGATTACATTGTTTGTTGAAAAAATTCCTTAAAAATCATTGGACCATTGGTATACGAGTTAACCATACTCCTCAGTTCTTGGCATACATCACTATTGGTCTGCAAATGATGCCCCTTATTTTAAAATTATTGTTCACCCCCATCCCATCTCCCATACTCTTCCCACTACAGGTACCTACTTAAATGCATTTACATATTTTCAAAAGTGCACACACATCAAAAAACATATATTGGCTTGGTTTTATGTGTTTGTTTTAAATATAAACAAATGGCATTGTATTACAGACTTCACTAAGGTTTTTCCTTCTTTCTGTTTTTAGCCCAATCCTGTATTTTTTAGTTAGAACCGACTAGGTTAGTCTTCTGGGTCGACTAAAGCTCCCTGCTTTCGTACGGTGCTGTCAGTAGCATCTTCATACACACTCGGAGTGTACCCGGGGTGGGATTGCTGAAATCAACTTCTGGATGTTTCAGTTATTACACAAATCAATAAATTATCTTTTTTTCTTTTTTGCTTAAGCTACTTGCCTATGGGTTTGTGTCACTTGCAACTGAAGGACTCCTTCACAATCCTTGCTTGTTGGAGGTAAGGGGCATCTTGCCCCCATCCACCTGGCCTCCCTCCTCTAATTCCCTTTGCAGAGGCCATGGGTAATGGAGCATTTCTGGTGTCCCTTCAGCTTTCTCCATCCATGTTTTCAGATGCAGCCATTGGCTTTTCCTTTGGAAAAAAATCTCATCAACCCCATTTTACATGATGGATGATATGAGTCTGTAGGTGTTACTTTATTGAAAAAGTGTTTTAATTAAAAAAATCCATGTTCAATGCTTAGAACATAGAAAAATATTTTCAAACTTTGGAACTGCAATTATGTTTGTGACTCTCCAGAAACGGAAATGTCTGTTAATGTTAAAAATACTTCACTAGATCAATCATTTTAATACTAAAATATTATTAAAACAATCTTTTCTCACCACAGGAATGCTAGTTATGAGACTTTGATTAGGGAGATTTCCTTTTGCAGTACATAGATCTTTCCTGAAGTGCTTTTGTTTACTGAACACTTTGGGACTTCTCAGAAGTCTTTCTGTCACACACTGTTGCAGAAACTCCCATTCAAGACACAAAGGTCAGTTGAGGTAGCTGAAGAATAATGACATAGCATTTTATTCCTTGACAGTGAGCTGATACCAATATGATGGGATTAAATAGAGATCAATTCAATGGAAATAACTATAAAATCATTGATCGTCATCCTAACATTAAATGAATTCAGGAAGGTTAGACCTGGTTTGACAGCGGTGCATGTGAAAAAGACGTAGAGGTGTTAGGTGGCCTTAACCTGATGTGTGTCTGAAGAGACTGTCAGAAGCACCGATGCAATCTGTGGCAGAGGTAATCAAACTGTTGTGTTGTGTTCTCCCTGGGAGGCAGGGGAAAAATCATTCCCTTCTCCTTTGCTGGTTTTTACCATCTCCAGGGTATTATTCTGAGCACCAATCTTAAAAGAGACGATGACAAATTGGAAGCTTATAGATGAGAACATTGGGCATGGAAAAGTAATCTAGAAACTATCATGCCAGCGAACACAAAATACAGGCTGGGGAAAAGTAGGTTTACATTTGTCCATAGGAAAATAATACAACAATTAATAAAAAATAACACAAGAATAAACTGTGTTTCACATGCTCACAACTGTAAACCTAGTTTTGCTCTGTCCTGTATTTGGAGGACTTTTGCGTGAATAATGGTGACACCCTACATTAAATATTGCACCTCATGATTTTCACAGCTCTTTTCCATTTTTATTATTTAACTCGATACTTCCATAAGCCTTGTGAGGTAGAACAGGCAGACACTGCTCTTGCTGTATAAGTGAGGAAACGGAGGCTCAGAGAGGGTGACTCAATTTTGCTCAACAGAGCATGGCACTTGAATGGAGATGCTGGGGTGATTGCAAATCATGTTCTCGACGTACGTTTAGTGCTCTTTCAATTACCTTAAATAATTGAAGACGTAAGGCTTCCACATTCTATGCACTTGTGGAAGGCAAACCTAGGACAAATGGGTGTCAGTGAACCAGAAAGCAATAAATACAATATAAAGAAGATTTTTTAAAACCAGTAAGAACTTTCCAACAATGAAAGGGGTGGTCTCCCCGCCCTCTAAAGTTATGAACTCTAACACAGGCATGCTTCCAGTGGTGATTAAATAACAGTCCTCCAGTGATATTGTAGAAAAGATCCCTGAATGGAAAAAGGCTTTGGACAATCTCCTTTGTTTCCATAACTGTCACTTTGTTTGTATTGGATTGGGAAGAAGACAAACATATAAATATTCTGACAACTGCTTTGTTTTCATCTGTCAGTTTGCTAACTAGAGATGAGGTCTGAAAACAAAATTCCACTTGAAAAATTTTATCTAGGCTGGTGGCAGATAAATGACTCATTGATATATTTATGTCAGTCTTATTTCTGTTTATCCCTGGATCACGAGTACATTGGTGTTGATGTCTCCTACACTTCAGCCATTTCCCTCAACACCAGTGACACATGGAGTTGAAAGAATATGAGAATAATCCTGAAAAATCAGGCCCTGCAAACTGAATTGCCTGGGCTGAGGGATAGGGCCCAGTCACCCCAGAGGCTCACAAAGTCCTTTGTTTCTGCAGCCTCAAGTGTCTTTATTTTTACTGTGTGTCTGCAGCTCATGTCGTGATCGAGGTTAGTAACTATGGAGACTGGAGTGATTTATTTACCACTGAGGAGGTTTAGCACTGACTGAATCAGAACAGGCTTCCTCATGCAAACACAGTGTCTGCTCATCCTTTATGAAGAAGATCTGTGCAAAAAAAGACGGATTAGTGGAGCTGAGAAATCTGAGGGGATATTTTTTACATGAAGGCACGTAAGAGCAAAGGGGAGAAAGGGCTTGAAGGAGCACGAGGACTGACATTCCTTCTCACCTCCACATCTCCGCTTGTCCGGTGTTCTCCTCTGGAATGTCCTCTGTCGTCCAGAGTGCTGACCTTCCCCTAGGGTACTCCACCAGTCCAAAGCCCACCCTCTCTGCACAGCCTCCCCAATAAAACTAACCAGCATTTATTTCTCCCCATTCCGACCGGCTATGGCAGTACCATGCCTGTACTATGCCTGTTGGCAATGGATTGCATTGGACTGAACATTTTTATTATTGTTCCTAGGGCTATCCCACGTGTCCCACATGCATTTTGTGTTCTGCTCAAGAGCATCTGGACAACAGGTTGAGCAGGGGCTGAACGCCAGCCCATGCTCCTTTCTCCATGCCAACAGCCCATCTAGGGGAGCGAGTGACTTTTCAGATTCTCACAAGACATCGAACGGACTAGTGGTGGCTCTGACTGTTCCTAAGTATTACCCTTGTATTTGCCATATCTCCCCAATGTGTTTTTATCCCCCCTGCCTGCAAGGGGGGTCTGTCAGATCTTTGTACGCATTCCCCACAGGGCCTAGCCTTAGATAAATGTTCTTTTGCAGAAACAGGCCTTAACTGAGGAAATGAAGCACAGAGAAGATGGTCTACAAGAGACACAAGGGAGAAGGAAAAGAAAGGGAAAGCAAATAGTTTGCAAATGCAGAGAACGTTTCTCGATCCTGCTTTTTCCCTTGTGCTTCAAGGGCACATTGGTTTTCCATGGTGTTTCTGACTTCCAGTCTCTCGCCCTGTCTAGTGGCTATGAACACATGAACGAGAGCTCTGAGAGTGACAGGGCTCTGTTAGCCGCCTCCAGGTCCCGCTAATTGCCAGAGCTGGGCTGCCAAGGGTGTGTGTGTTGCCAGGGGCCGGGGGGCGGGGGGAGGAGGGTGGTGGTGTGTGGGGGCAGTGGTGGGAGGGTTGGTTGTTGGGTCTGAGTGATGAGGCCAGGGCTCCTCGGAGATTTGGAGTTACAAAAGGGAAGTCACAGAGATCTGCAGAAGATGACCCGACATACCTCACTGAATCCTGAGGCGGAAACCCTAAAAAAATCCTTCCCGTCGCAAATGACGTCTCTTTTCACTTTACAAAGCGAAGTTGCCCTTCGTCATCCCTCAGGCACAGCTATGTCTTCTGCAAACCAGGTTCTCCGGGGGGACTTACCAGCGACTCCCATAGCAGAGTCAGGCCTGGCTGACCTCCTTACATTTAATTTCACTCTTTTCAGTGCCAATGCAAGCTGTGCACGTGACTTAAGAAGAAATCACAGATGGCTTTGTTTCTTCCCCCAGACTTCCCTTACCTCAAACCCCAAACCAAAAACACTGTCAACTCACCGCTCTGAGGAAGCCGCTGTAGGAGCTAGAGCACGCCTGAGGAGGGACTGGGGCCGAACACCAGCTGCAAAAAGAGAAAGAACTTACTAAAAATATGAAAATCTAAGATTTGCTTTATTTTTTAGGCAGCAGGAAAACTAGATTCATTTATTACAGGCAAGACTCATCAGCTGGGATGGGTTTCCAGTGATCAGAGGAAGCCAAAAAAAGCTGCTGTCATGGTGAGGACTAATGGAGTCCCTCCCTCTCTGACACAAGCACAGACCTCATTAGCTAATGTCTTTCACATCTGGGTAGAAATAGCACAAATAAGGCCATGGGGGGATGCAGCACGAGCAGGCTGGATTTTTACTAAACAGTAAAAAAAAAAAAAAGAAAAAAAGAATAAAGCATAGCATGAAATCCCTTCATGTTCAAGTAGACCCTTTTTGTTTAAATGTGCCCTGATATCCATAAACAGCAAAAATGAAAATTGCTGGAAGTAGATGTTGCAAAAACTGTCCAATGTTTATTCATTAGCATCAACCTAAGACTTTTGCTCTGTAGTATTCTTACCAGTGAGATGATGAGAGCTGGGTTCTTGTCCTCTTGAAGGAAAGATTTCAGTCAAAAGACAAAGTGCAGCAAAGCAAGCAAGAATATATCAGCTACAGCAAGAGCATTCTCAGGACAGTGAAACAAGGGAGGGCTTGGCATAGAGGCAGCAGCCGGAGAGCCTAGACTGGGCTGCTTCAGCTCACCAGGAAGTCAGAGGAAAAAGGGCCTCGGAGACAGGTTCAGGGGTTCAGCATGTGGACTCCAGTGCCAGCGTGTCTGTTTGGGCATCTTGCCTGTACTACTTACTGGCTGTGCAAGTTACTCACTCTCTCTGTTTTTCCATTTTCTCAGCTGTAAAATGGGGACAAAAACTGCCAACTACTTTGTAGGGTTATTGTAGGATTAAATGAAATAAGTAAGGCCCTAGAACACTGCCAGGTTCAGTGAGCCCCATAAAAAGTGTTAATTCTTTTCATTGTTCTGCAAAGAGAACTTTGTTCACTTACCTTCTCCCCACTCCCTACACCCAGTCTTGGAATCCTCATACTGTATAGTTCATCCTCTCTTTTCAAATTCGAGCTACTAGAGAAGCCTCAGTTCAAAAAAATCCCATTTTCTGTCTCCTGGAGGGCCTCAGCAGGAGCACATCCAAGGCGAGAAAGAGGTAGCAGCAGAAACCTTAGCTGTGTAAGAGCCCTGATAGTTTCTGCCAGCCCTCTTCATCCTTGGCTTAGCCCTGGGTGCTCAGGGGCCTGTGCAGATTCCAGTACCTTAGTTTAGCCCAGGTTCTTCAGGAAGACCCAAAGGCTCAGGGAGGATTCCAGGGTGGATGTAGAGCAGAGCAGAGCTTCCAGCTCCATCTGCTAATCAGACTGACTTTAGGTGAATTCCACAGTTTGGCACAATTCAGGGCTAATCAAGGTCACCTAGAATTGGATAAATTGAAGAAGCCTTCGAGCCTGGAATTTCATCTGGGGTAGAGAGACTTTAGCTATTTCCTAGCAGTGGTATCAAGGTGATAGTGTCTAGATTTTTCTCTGCTAAATTGCATCATCAGCTTCTGTTTGGTATTACTGTCACACAGAAATCCAACCTTGAAAACCTCTGGATCTTTCTGTGCATGATCTGTGGGAAAGTCAGCACTAGCCAGGAGAGAGAACCGAGTGTGAGAAAGTGAGTCAGTTCCGGGAAGCACTGCAAGTGTGTAGGAAGGGAAATCAATTTGTAATGACAAACTGCTCTGTGTCAGCCAGTGTGCTTCATATGCTGTGGTCTCTTTGAACCCTTGCAAGAGCTCTGGGATGGAGGTGGCACAGTTATTCCCATTATGAATGAGGAGCTTGAGGTTCCAAAGGATCACACTAGCAGTGGTGTGTGACCAAGTCTGGAATCAAATCCCCTTCTGTCTGATTTCAAAGCCCAGGCGAAGTTTCCCATATTCCCTCTCTGGCCTTCTCCTTTTATAGGTATCTTCTATTCCTCTTTCCATCCTCTTCAAAACCTCCACCCCAAAAGGGATTGGCCATTGACATTTAAGTCTTTGTGTGAATTTAAATCAACATGCCACAGTTCCGAGGAGATTGTCTCATTTTAAGAATCTTTGCCAATTCTAAAATAAATGGCTTTATTTTATTGAAGGCATTTGAAGCATTTTGGGAACATTACTTTTAAAATAATATAACTCTTACTCTAAACTTGGTCTTGCTAGTTACAATAGCAGCAGCAACAACAATTCTAATAACATTGCCTGCAACAACATTGGCATGGCATGTGTGAGGGTATAATGTAAATAATTTGTTTAAATAATTTATGTAAGCTATTTTATTAAATCCTCACCACAATCCTTGCAAGTGGATATTATTATAATTGATATAATTATCAATTTATGAATAAAGAAGCTGAAGCTCAGAAAGGTTAAGTAACTTGCTTAGGATCATACAACCAGTAAGTGTTAAAGGGTAGAGATTTGACTCTAGAACTGTCAGTCCTCAGAAGCTGGGTGTGGACTCACCCTCTGTGCCACGCTGGAGAGAGCTAAGCTTTGAGGGGACCCTTTTGAAATAAGTCAGAGGGCCTCTTTACTATTCTTTTTCTTCTGTAGATTTTTGTGCCCTTCTTGCACAGATGGCCATATGCATGAGATTAAGTGGTGGCTAATGTCTTGATTTTCTATCTCATAGAAGTAAGAACAGCATAATTCTGTTTCTGGTGTCCCAGTAAGGACCTGCAAGTCTGTGGTTAACAGATCATTAGCTCAGCCAGATTCTACGCTGTTAATCTGGAACCTTGTCTCAGTGGTGTGACAGTCCCAGACTCTTTTTTTTTTTTTAAATCTACATAGGTGATTTATACTAAGTGATTTTTCTGAAGAGAATTAGGCCAAGGGTTGGATTTCAAACATGCTCAACTAAATGATCCCAAATTAAAGTTGAAACAGTTTATGGTCAGAGGTTTTATAGGATAATGTTTTCCTTGTTTTAGGTCAAGTCCCCAAGACTAATACTCAAAATATATTTAATTATTCATGCTTTCTTGGAAGGACTCAAAGTTTGTAAAATATAAGAGAAAGCCTGAAGACCATGCTGAGTGTTTCACTGCCTCTTGTAATGTTCTCTGTAGGTTCTGTTGACAGATGCAAAGAAGGTCCATGTTTTATAGCAATCTATAACATATGTTAAAGAACAATAGTAAGTGAAATATATGATGGAAAAAGACAAGAATGGTACTTAAGATAGAAAGGGATGGAGAGAGCCAGTCATAATCATGGCACCTCTGGGCTGACCGCTATGTCATCCCGACATTGACCACCCACTGGGAACACCCTTCTGGTCCCACATGTCCTCTGCCCAAGAAATAAACAGAAAACCAGAGCTACTCAGCAGGCTAATTGGGAAGCTACAGTTGTGGTCAGGTGAACTTGCCACTGTGTCTGTTATCAAGGTGTAACATTAGTCCAAACCACCTTCTGTCTAGGAGCTGCCTTGTTGCAACCTCATCTCTGGTCTTCATAACTATACCATCAGGGGAGGAAAGCTAATGTGAGGGGTGCACACACACACACACAACTATGAGTGTGGTCCTTCCACCCACTTGCACCTCATTCTAAGTGTGTTCACTTACCCCATCTTGTTTCCTTTGCTTTTATGATGCATTTTAAATTATTTTATTAAGCCATATAATTTGAGCCTATTCAGTTTTGAGTCTTTGAACCCCTGTGGCCTCAGGGATAATTTGCCTGGGAGTGTTCTCAGAGGCTACCTGTACATCAAGGTAAATGCCCATCTGACATCTGTGTTAGGTTGTTTCCCCTTGGATCTTTTCACCTGCGTCATCTGTTCCTTGAACGAGACTCCAACTGTGCATTCTTTCACTCCATCAGAGGACATAGGAAAGAGCTGTGCCAACAGAGTTTGCAATGGAGGCAAAACTAACTTTGGAGAGCTCCAATGTGTGTTGCAAAGGAAAGCAATCAAATGAACATGTTGTATCACATCCTGAATATAGTCTCAGGCTCTCTGCCAGGTAGTCAGTGAACATTTTTTATGAATTTGATTTTTTTCCATTAGGAAAATTACCAAACCTCTGAATTAACCAGAGTAGCACAAGGGGACAGTATGCCTGTCATTCATTCAGAGCACATTTGGAAGGAAGGAAGAACAATGGTTTGTAAAAATGGGTCCATGAATAAATGATTTTAATAACTCTGAGTGACTTAGTTGAGTGACCTCCTCAATACATTATTTATGCTTTTTGTGTTTTTTCTAATATAACGTCTTTCCCCCCACTCCTGTTGTAGCACTCTGCTGCCCATTTACTGTGTTTTAACCACAAACTTCTTGCCACTATCAGTCACGTGGCTCTCAAATGAAATATAGATTATAAAAGGAAACACTTCCCACGCACTTATGAAATGATTTCCAGCTGGTCTTAAAAGTGCCTCCAATTCCCTTTGGATGTAAGTGTTTATCTGCTAATGCTCAGCATTTGGGACTTTCCCTGCCCAGTTTTGAAAGTGGGAACACAGAGATAAAGTCGTTTTAAGAGACTAGTATTTGAGAAAGATAAAATTGGATGAAATAAACATCACACATGTATAAGAAGAAAGTTTTAATCACTATATAGTGAAATTACACCTCCCCCTAAACAAATAAAAACATAAAATTCCACCAATATGAAACTTCTCACTGTGTCAGAGAATGCGAGACTTGGTGATTTTGTGATCAGGAGGAATGACGTTGTGTGTTCAGAAGGGTTAAGGTTATAGGTGGGTGTGTTGAAATCCCAAGCCGTATGTCAGTTCATAGAGTGGGCCCCAGTCACTGCGTGCAGTTCCTGTGGGACATTGTCTGTTTGGCCAAGAGGGAAGGACCTATCAGGCACTCTGGACACACTCCAGATGTGCTGCTGTGTCAGCAGCTCTGTAGGTTTTTCACGCAGCTACAGGTTTTCAGGCCCTGGAGATGACTTCTCGGGGACTCGCTAACAGGAAAGGAGTCAGGGAGTCATTACTTCCAGGCAACTTTAAGGCACAGGGAGACCCTTGGGCCTGAATCTACAGCGTTACATAAATATTCATTTCTTTTTCCCCCTCTGACCCAACTTGCTCCTCCTGCCTGTAGTGGTAAGTTTATGTGTTACAGGGTTCATTTAAAACAATCCAATTTTGGACTTCAACAAGACAAATGATGGCATCTACCAGAGACATAGTGGAAAAATAATCCTCAGAAAGATAAAGCATTGAGGTATAAAGTAATAAATTCCAGAGAAACCCTCCAAGCTGTAACTCTGCTTCTAAAAGTCCTCTGACTTTGATGCATCCATCAATCAAGGGCCTACTTTAGCTTCATTTTAGCTGTTGTGGCTAAACGGGTGGGGCAGGGCTCTCTGCTTTCTATTATAGGGCAAAGCAGTACGATTTATGTCAGAAAGGCTTTCTGAAAAGGATGGAGTGTACTTCCAGAACCACCCAGTTTCTCAGCAATAGCATTTCCAATTGAAATCAGGGTGGCACTTCCCAAGTAGGGTTCCTGAGAACACTAACTGCTTAAATTGCTAGTGCTTTTGTTTGATTGTTTTTTTAACCATTGTGTATGGTAAAATAAAACAAAACAAAACAACAAAAAAAAACAGTGTGTGAAAAATCCTTGGTTGAATAAATTTTAAGGAATTACCTTTCTGCAGGGCATTAAAATATATTTAATGTGCTAATATGAATCACATGCTTGGAATCACTGGTTGCAGAACACAATTGGCAAATGTCAAACAAGGGAGAGTACTTGTGATGAAGTGGCCCAGGCCAGTTTGCATGATTTACTTCTTGACCGCCAATGGTTAAGCAGTGACATTAGATGTCCCCAGGTGTGACTAGGGTACAGATGTGAAGAAGGGAGAATGGAATCAGTCTAAAACAGAGATGATGTGGTGGCAGAGTGGTCCTGACTGACTTTGATTTCTGACGCCTGTGTATGTAGGAGTAAGGGCCCTTTTGGGTAATTCCCACTACTCTTGCTATGGACCAGGAGGAAAATGATTTCCCTGGCCCTGACTGGTGTGGCTCAGTTGATTGGGTGTTGTCTCACGAAGCAAAAGGTTGCCAGTTCGATTCCCAGTCAGGGCATATGCCTGGGTTTCAGGTTTTGTTCCCACGGGGCCTGTGTTCAAGAGGCAACCTGATCAATGTTTCTCTCTCACATAGATGTTTCTCTCCCTCTCTTTCTACCCCCTTCCTTTTTTTCTAGAAATAAGCAAATAAAATCTTTAAAAAAGATCCTATTTAAAAAAATCATTTTCCTGACCCTGAATGTAAAATTTGAGAAGCTTTATGACTTTTCTGATTACAGCGTCTTACAATTGCTGTAAGTCTCATGATCTCCATTCAGAAATTAAAATATCCAGTTTGAAATAAGAAGCCACACTCTAATCATCATTTAAAAGTAAGATGCCTTCCATCCCTAGGTAGGCCAGTGGCAGACTTTTTTTTTTTTTCCTGTCTTCCCTTGCAGTAGTTACTATTTCTGACCTGGGGCAGGGAGAGGAATGAGAGGTCAAGGCAATGGGATGGGTAAGTTCTTTCTTACCTGCGATTCTCATAAGATCAATGGGCTGGCAGTTTCCAGCTCAAGCAAGTACAGCATGAAAGGAAGAGAAATCTGGGCATGACTGAGCTGGATGCCTCTGCCTCAGGGACTGGCACAAGGCTGCAGTCAAGGTGTTGTCCAGGGCTACAGCATTTCGTGGGTCCACGGAGGAGTGATATGCTCCCCAGCTCGCTCACATGGCTCTGGTCCTCTCTGGCTGTTCAATGGAGACATTTGCTTCTTGGCATGTGAGCATCTCCATAAGCCTTCTTACAACCTAGAAATTTGGCTTAATTCTCTAAGGGTTCGTTAGGCCTACGTGGCAGGCCCAAATAAAGCTCTGGTCAAGTATAATGACTTAGTTCCCACTCATACGAGTTCTGAGGTTTCAATTCTTGTGGGCAGTTGAAGATCAACACTCCCTGGGGCCCTTTGTGTTCCGCAGCCCACTCCACACACATGTTTGCTGCTGGGGTTCTATCACGGCCAGCTGGTGGTCATGCATAGCTTCCCTTTTCACCCACCCCAGGAGCTCTGCATCTGGCTCCTGAGAGGCACACATGTTTAATCCATTGTATCACTTCCCAGACTAAACCCTCTCTTCTGCTGCCAGTCACTACAACTTTCTCAAATGTGAGTTAGGAGCCAGCCCCTGATTACCTGAACTGCAGGGAGCGCATCCTAAGCTTTTTAAACGGTCCCTTTGAATTTTCTTCCTGAGACTTGAAGTGAAGGGGAAGCACCATTTCCCCCGTTGGTGGGGAAGGGGGACCCACCAAAAAATTTCCTCCCACGTCACTCTGTCCAAAAACTCCTCCTTACTCTCTCTCAGCCCTTTTATATCTCCAATGTGAGATATCTCCAATGTGAGTCAGGAGTTCAAAAGTAATGTAAGCACTTTTCAGCAAAAATCTTACAAAACTTTGCATTTGGACTCCCACCTCCTTTAAATCGCAGCATATAATATATTTTGTGCCTCAACTGACGCTTCAGTTATTTTAATTCCTGTTAAAAGATGTTTGTACCTATATCTGAATTTCTCTTAGGATGGTAATTTATCTTAAGTTGGTTTTCCAGAAGGGAAATCATTGACTCAGAGGATTTGGAAAGAAGGTTTTCACACTAAACTCCTGGTTGTTTTTCTTAACCTTGACACTGAAAGGGAATGGCTGGGCTGACTTGAGGTGAAACAGATTGTTACGGGGAAGCTAGACCCTGTGTTAAGTGGTGCCAGGGTGGGTACTGGAATTTTTCTAGGTACCTATAATTTGCTTACCTGTTTAGTACCAATAGTGTGAGGTTCTTCTAAGCAACTCCCTGTGCAGGAATGGTTACAGAGGGACAAGGCTCACATTTGCAATGGAAATAAGAGAATCTTAGATGTCAGTGATTAGTGGAGATTTAAATAATGGTAGTTAATATTTATATAGCGCTGAGCATGTGCCAGGTTCTGTCTTAGCTGCATCAACATTTAGACCTCACAATGCTATGAAGAAGCACTATTATTATTTCCGTTTTACAAATGAAAGGGCTGAGGCACATAACAGTTAAGCAACTGACTCAGTTAGCAGGTGGCACAGCTGGAAGTTGAACCCAAGCACTCAGGCTGCATAGTGTAAGTCTAACCATCGCATGAACTACCTCTGACACTAAACAAACCATTATCTGTTGTGATTATGCTCAGAGGTTTTTGTCACATTCCCAGAAAACATTCTGAGAACTAACCTGATTTCCAAGGCAGACAGGTATGAATGTGCAAAAACATTGTAAACTAGTTGGGTGGGTACATGCTCCACCTTTGCGGTATCTGGCTTTGTTTCTCTTCGCCTTGATGGGGAAGATGCGTAATACATGCTCAGAAAAGGTTAGTTGTATAACTGAATGAATGATACAGTCTACATACATAATAACATAAATGTCTGCTTTCTGCATGTTTATTTTCTATCTCGTTATCTTAATCATCATAGCAACAGTATAACCTAGATTATTATTTTCCCTGTATTACAATGAGAAGCTGAAGTTTAGAGTAATTAAAGGCTTTATCCTACCTGAGGCCATTCAGCTAGCCAACCACAGATGCAGGTTCTAGACCATATTGAAACCAGAAAAGTTGGCATTCGTGATGCCTGTTACCACCAGAACCAATAAATAGAAATAAGGATTAAATCTTCATGGGCATTTTTTTCAGATGGCTGGCAATCTAAGATGACAGGTTAAGTACCCTCTGAAACCATTTTAACATCTCATACCAAGATGACATTTTTATCAGGAGAAGAAAGGGTAGGTAAGGGGTTTGGAAAAAGGGTTAATTGGATGAGAGTTGCAGGCTGGTGGCAGTTTTTCTAGTACTTCTTTATCTGTTGGTCAACAGCTCTTTATCTGTGTCATGGATGATCTCTCCCTGGAACACAACAGCTTAGATACCATCTCCACGACTTGCAGAACGCCAGGGACACAAAGGTTGAATTGCTCATCATCTTGCTGGAGTCATGTGGTCGGTCATGCATTCCAGTTCCTGGAATAATAGTTTTCCATGTGCATTACATCACTTAAGTCTATCAACTACGACTAAAGCTAAAGTCTTTAATTCTTGAGTTCTCTTATCAATATCAGGCTTGTTTTTCTGTTCACCTAATGTCTGCCACTTGTGTCCTGTGATCTGTTACAAGAGTAACATTAAGTATTAGCTTGAGTATGTCCTCTTAAAATGGTCTGTACTTAAAAAACCTAGCTAGTTTATCCCTATTTAGATCCCTCAAACACCAGTTTTGCTATTAAAATATTTCCTTTGTCTCTCCAAACTGATTGTTTATATCCCTTTCATTAAAATTAAACCAGAATAATTTCTACATAATTCAGAACACTACGGGCTTTGTTAGAAAATCCTGAACAATTTTTTCACACGACATCTTTTTGAATTAATTACTCCATTATGTTATACCCTCTCTCTAAGCACACACACAGCGGCTCTGTGGAAGCCTGGGAAGAACTTTCTTTCTCTTGCCTTCTGAAGGTGAAGATGTCCTGCCTCCAGCATTACAAGAACAAATGCCTTGATTTGGCATCAGAAGACCTGAGTCCTTCTGCTATCCTGCCGCTCTCTAGAGTGGGAAAGTATTTTAACTGCTCCTGACTTCAATTTCCTCCTATGTGAGATGAGAAGGCATGACTAGGTCAGAGAAGGAGTTAGGTGAGCCCAGGCCAGGCATCACTAATTACTCCCGGAATTCCTCCTGCTGACTCTCAGTGCAGTTCCCCTGGCAGATGTCATGGATCCACTGGGGGTGGCACCTAAGGTGGAAAGTGAAAGCTAGTCACTGTTTTTGGTAAATATGAATGTTCGGCTCCCACACAAGCCTACTAGTTCTTACATTTGTGGTCTGGGACAAGAGTACAAATGGAGGCCACATATTATTTGTCTAAATACTTTAAGGTTATAAATTAAGCTAATAAACTATTAAATAACATATGTTTTACTCTCTTACTGTGAAAAACATAGCTTCATTACAACCTGAAATTCTCCTACTCCTCAGAGTTCTATGTTGGAATGTGGGGGCATGGGAAGAAACAGTCACTGGCCTTAGCTTACCACTTTTCTTCTAATGCTGGCAAATTATGAAGGGCCTTGTGTGCAAGTGTGAGATCCCCCAACCTGCATATCTAAGCTCTGTTAACACTGCTGTGAACAGCTGCCCTCTTGCAACTCCTGAGGCCTAGGTGTGAACACTCTGGTGGTGCAGTCTACCTTCAGGATTTGGGCAGAGGACAGTGTAAGCCTTGGAAGGCTATTTGGTTAGGGTATGCTGGGGTTCTGGTCTTGGGCAGGTTATGGCTTTCAAGTTGATACATTCCATAGGCCTTGCAGACTCCTCACCCTGTGAGAAGGGGCATCGTTGAAAGAGGGCCTGAGGGCGTTCTCTAAAGTGTAAGGTTCCTCTGGCCTGAGTCTTTGTCTCTTCTAGACACCACAGGGTGAACTCATCTTTTTTACTTCTGGTCATGTATGACCACCTAAAGGCTCATTGCTCCCAAATTCAGATTTCCACAAAAGTCAAGGGGGTATAGAGTTTCACAAAGGCAGAGTGGTCAACCGTGTCAAATGCAGCACTGAAGTCTAGTAAGCTAAGGGCTGGAACTTGTCCACTGAGACTGGAAATATGGAAGTAATTGGTGGCATTATATAGAAGAGATTCAAATTCAAGAGAGTTGCAAGTTGATGAGAAATGAGGGCGTGAAGGTAGAAAGTGAGGATTGTAATGACTTTTTCAAGGAGCTTAGCTGAGAAGGGAAAACAACATAAAGGGCAGTAGCTAGAATGGGATTTAGGGTTGAATATTTATATATGTATTTACATGTAAAAATATATATTTAGTGGAGAGCATCAGAGAATGTTTATGGACTGAGAGAAGGAGCTAATAGAGAGGGAAAGGTGAGATGTTTAAGAGAGAATGGAAAAGTCATGATGTAAGCAAGGATTGGCATCACGAGCACAGGTGGAAGGATTGATCTTGAACCAGAGATGAGATGATTTATTAATATTTTCTGAAGATGTAGATATTGGCAAATATGGGCAAGTTTGTAATTGGGATGTTGAGGCAAGTCATGATTGCTTTAATTTTTAAAAAAGATTTTATTTATTTATTTTTTTAGAGAGAGAGGAAGAGAGGGAAAAAGAGAGGCAGAGAAACATCACTGTGTGGTTGACTCTCAGATGGCCCCCACTGGGGACCTGGCCTGCAACCCAGGCATGTGCCCAGACTGGGAATCGATCCAGTGACCCTTTGGTTCGCAGGCCAGCACTCAGTCCACTGAGCCGCACCAGCCAGGGCGCTTTAATTTTTTTTTCTTCAATGAGGGGCTTAAACCTCATGGAAGTAAATGAAGAATAATGTGGCTTGGGAATGTAAGGAGTATTGAGACTTTGGAGTAACTGCTTAGGAGAGAATGCAGGAGGTTGCTGATCAATACAGTTAAAAGAATTGTCCAGTGGCACAAGGGCAAAGCTGTTTGTTGGTTATGAATACAGAGTGGCAGAAATCTGTGAGGTTGCATGATTTATTTTTTCCAGAAGAAGCTAGCAGTGCAGATAATGAGCAGAGGAGGCAGTCTGTTGACGTGGCCTGGGGTCAGAGTTTTAGTTAGGTAATATGCAAAATAATTAGGAGAAACAGGTGTGCAATGGGAGTGAGGGGTGCAGGTAAGAGATCAGGGTAGGTGAACCACTATGAGTGGTAGGCTTGGAGGTTGGATCAGGAGAGGTGTGAATGCCAGAGGGACTGACCAATGCTGACATCTTGAAATCATGGAAGAGCATATGGACCTGAAGTGCAGGTGTGAGAGATCTGGATGATAAGGAGTATCTCGAGTATAGATGCTTAAGGTTTCAGAGGTGAAGCAGTTACAGGTTGATGACAAAGCCCTGAATAAGGCCATTACAATGTGTGACTTGGGTAGAGTACAAGTGCAGAGTAGAGTGGAGATCAGGAAGTTTGCTGTCAAGTTTGACTAGATTTTATACATTGTTAAGTAAGGGAAAATACAGGACTTGAATAAAAGAGGAAAGTAAATAACAACATAGAAAATTCTCTCCTTATTTAAGACACAAGTCCCCTGGGCATGCTATTCACTCTACCTTTTCATTTCGATCACTTACAGAAGTGGAACACCATGGGGGAGTGGGGATGAGAGTGCAAGGCAGAGGGAGATGTATTGAGAGGATTACACTTTGGCTCCTGTCCCAGGCTGGCAGAGACTCGTGTAACTTTGAAATGGGGTGGTGTGCTTGGTGGTACTGGTCAGGACTAGATCTTACTGGGGAAGCGGGGCTGGTAGGTTCCACACTGGCTCAGCCACCTGGGAGTTGGGGATGTTGAGATGGGCAGTCTCTGAAAACGCAGCTTTGTGAGGTCCTTGAACTGGGATAAAACAGGGAGCGGGAGGGAAAGGAATTCATGTCTATTAAGGCTCCATGGAAGGCACTTCACATACTTTCATTTAATTCTCATGATGATTCTGCAAAGGAAGCACGATTATCCTAATTTTAAAAAATGTCAGCTTGTCTGAACATGATGTGAATTTCTACGTGAATGCAGATTTTTCTTCTTGAATTCCCAAACTAAACAATGCAGAAATAGAAAGTTTTATAATACAGAGAAATAAAAAGGCAAGTCCTAAGCAGTAGAGCCTTGATAGCTGCCTTCTGTTTCTAGACAATATTTTCTTGTACCTTTTCTGTTGCCTTTGTTTAATCTTGGCTTCAAGGCCTATCTGTTTTATCATTTGACAGAATTCAAGGTGCTACTTCTTATCTTCACCAATAAAATGAATCAATTTGCATGCTTTAAAGAGAAATTTACTTCAGAATCCCTCACAGTTGTGATGAACTGAGAACACTGGATTGAGAATTAGAACCACGGATTCTGATTCTGGTCCTTGCTACTGACCAACTGTGAGACTCAACCCTTTGAGCACCCATCTTTAAAGCAGGGATAATGACACCTGCGTTGCTTACCTTCTAGGACTAATGTGTAGGTTCCCTGAGATGGCATACGTGAGAGGGATATAAAATGCTAAGCAGGTGGCCTGGACTGGTGTTCCAGAGCCAGGGCATTTCAGAACCACCTACTTTATGTCACATCTCAGACAGTGCACAACACCGTGAAACAGGTCCATGGACCTTTATCTGAAAACCTTATGGCCAAGTGTATTTCAGAATGAAGCAGAGATTTTTTGATTTTAGAAAGGAAAAGAAATTCCCATTGTGTATATTAGCTAACACATCTATTGAGGTTTAGGCCAGCACCTGGTAATCTCACACATGAATATTTCTTTAGCAAAACATGATTATTCATAATAGGAGGGATAAATAAAGATCATAAATAGCTTTGTTTTTATTTAAGTCACTACAGTAGATTGAACAATGGCCACCCAAAGATATCAGGTCCTCATCCTTAGACCCTGTAAAAGTTACCTTATAAGGGAAATAGGATCTTTGCAGCTATGATTGAGTGAAGGATTTTGACATCTTTGCTGGTGTGATTGATAATGTGCGATTATCCTGGATTATATGGGTGGGACTTAAATGCCATCAGATGCATCCTTATAAGAAGACACTGGGAGATTGGATACATGTGGAAGAGGAGAAGGCGAAGTGACCATGGAGGCAGGGTGTGGAGTGATGTGGTCACAGTTAAGATATGACGGTAACCACCAGAAGCTGGAAGAGGCAAGACACAAATATTTGCATATTGGAGCTTTGGAGAGTGTGGCCTTGCTGACACCTCAATTTTGGCTCAATACAAGTGATTTTGAACTGACTTACAAAACTGTGAGAGGATAAATTTCTGTTGTTTTAAGCCACCAAGTTTGTGGTAATTTGTTAGAGCAGCCACAGGTAACTAATACAGTCAGGTTGTGCTGCCAAATGATGTACGAAAAAAATGTGGGGTTTTCAGCTGTTTCTGAATTTGGGAATTGCAAGTACAAGATTGTGGACCTGTATCTAGTACTGGTACTCAAGGATCTTTCAATGTGGTTGTTATGCTGTCTTGTCCATTCACAGCTAGTCAGAATTACTGGGGGCTAGGTGGGCCTGGAACCACTGCTAGCGTTGCTCACTGACCTTGAGGTATGCTGGGGAGAAGGGCAGAGTGGGCCCATCCAATAGCAGATTTTGAGCTGGGAGGGCAAGGTGTTTCACCTAAGGGGCACAGCAATCTCTCAATAAATCAGGCACAACCTGGCTTCAGGGATTCAAGTCATAACAGGGTATCTCCACAGGCGATTCTCAAGAGCTCAGGTAAATGAACACAGGTAAGGGAATCTGGGTATCAAGGATAGCTCTGAGTCAGGGCAAGGACTAGGACATGAAGGGACATGGGTTACTATAATAGAAACAGAAACAATACAGATGAATACAGAAGCTCAGTTGTACATTGTGAGTGTGCACACGACACTGGCTGGGATACTTGAGTGAGAGAGATTCTTTACTAGAGAGCATCTTGAAGTAGAGTGGGAATGACGATTTGGGAAGAATATGACCTCTGCCAGTGTCCTGAGCTAGACTAGCAGCAAGAGAAACTTAAGTGAACCCCACAGGAATAGGACTTGGGGTGCAAAGCAGGAGCATGGGTTAGCACTGAAGCACACTTGTCACGGGCCAGAACAACAAGAGACTTGATCACTAACGCTCAGCCCAAGGAGAGGGGTGCTGAGGCCCCAGAACTCTCACACCAGGCTGGACCAGGAAACCTGGGGGAGTAGGCTATGAAGGGGTAAAATAATTGGGCCCAACAATGGAGAGCCAAAAGGCCAGTGAAGGGAAGTCACTGGGGGTGGGGGCAGAGAAGGGCTAGGGGGCAGAAGGAACAGCCACTGATGTTTTCTTGGTCTTTGTTTTAAAATCAACTTCCTGATGATAAAATGGCTTTGTATCATGATAGAACTGTCAGTCTATGATGAAATTACTTAAAATCTCCGTTTTGAAGCTCATTAAATTTATCTGCAGGTTATTTAAAAAGTTATGATCTAACCTAAAGGACCAACACAGGGCCTGGTTAAGTAAATCATGGGCATCTACACAGCCAAATATTTTACAGTTATTAAAACTATGTTTATAAAGAGTTTCTTGAGGCCTGAAGAAATGTTTATGTTATAATGGTGTCTGAAAAAGGCAGGATACAAGATTGTTTACAGAGTATGATGAAACAAAATAAAAACTATGCATGAAAAACAGTCCAGTAGGAAATCCATCAAAATGTTAATACAATGATAGTTTCTAGATAGTGGGGCTGAGAGTAATTTTTGAAAAACCATTTTTCTAGTTTTCTATTTTCCAAATTATTTGTCCATCACTTTTTCTTTTAGTTGTTTTACTGTTTTCATATACATTACTTTTAAAAAAATGTACTTTTAAAGATTATTCATTTAGTTTTAGGAAAGGGGGAAGGAAAGGAGAAAGAGAGGGAGAAAAACATCGATGTGAGAGAGCAGGACATCAAACTGGCGACCTTGCACTTGGTGGGAGGATGCCCAACCAACAGCCACAGCGGTCAGTGAGTGATGCATGTATTACTTTTGTAACGGGGACTCAACACGCTCTCCTTTCTGAAAGAGCTACTTCACTGTCTTGAACTTAATCTACAGCATTTTGTGTTTCAAAGGGCAATAATATCTGCAAAAAAGAAATGGTATTCCATTAACATTTCCAATTATATAAAGTCAAGAGACAAAACACAAACAGATACCCCTCCCGCCTCTCCCCAAATCAGGCCTAAGGAGAAACAGGCATATAATTTTCTTCTTCCATAAAACGAAACTGGCAAGAGACCTCGGGCTGTGGAAAAGTACTCAGAGAAGATCACAATGTGGTACATGGCTTTCATTTTGCCATTTAAACCCTTTTGCTCCAGGAAGAGGCTGGTTTTAGAAGTGGGTGTGGTAGAGGAGAAGCTATCTCCCATTCCAGCCTGCAGATTTCCCCTAGGGAGGGGATTCTTCAAAACTTCTCAGGCATTATCTCTTCCAGGATGCCCTATCATAACCCCGAGCTGGGGAGAGTGTCTTTTTTGCTCCCTCAGAACCCTGTGCATGTCTCTGTCACTGAGCTTATCACTTCATTTCACTGATGAGGCTGTGTAAGAGTCTCACAGGGACAGAAAATATGTTTCACTTAACACAGTCTCCGTAACACCTAGCAGAGGCCTTGGCAGAGAGGAGATGCTGAATAAATGTTTGTTAAATGAACTGAGCAATTCTCCGAAACTGTGAGAGAAACTCTATTAGCTTCCCAGGACTGCCATGACAAAGTACAACAAACTGGGTGGTTGAAAATGACAGAAATTTATTTTCTCACAATTCTGGAAGCCAGAAATTAAAAACCAGGATGTTGGCAAGGTTGTTTTTTTACTGCAAGGTTCTGAGGGAGGGTCTGCTCTACGCCTTTCTCCTAGACTCTGGGGTTTGCTGGCAATCCTAGGCATTCATTGATGTGGTGTTTCACCCAACCTTTGTTTCCTGTGTGTGTCTCCTCCATGTGTCTGTGCCACTGTGTCCCAACTTCCCTCTTCTTATAAGGACATCAGTCATATTAGATTCAGCATGACCCTAACTCAACATGACCTCATTTTAATCGATTGCCTCTGCAAAGGCTCTCTTTTCAAATAAGTCACATTCATGGGTCTTGGGGTTAGGACTTGAACATATCCTTTTTGGGAACATAACTCAACCCACAACAGACGCTATAGGGAATTTGACACCGAGCGAAGTGGCAGTAACCAGCTGATGTATCCAGCATAACAGAAGGGCTGGGTAGAGAGGGTGCTTCAGATGCTATCAGCCCAGTTAGCCAGGAGCAGAGTGATCTATATGGCACAACCAGGCAGGAACATGGCGAGCCAAGCAAGTGGGTACTCAAAACAAGAAAGGAAGAAACTGAGCTTTGGAAGCTGGACATTGTTGCCAGGCATGGGGAGACAGGAATGTTGATGTAAGAATGTTCAAACCTGTAAAGAATTTTATTTTAATTAATTAATTAATTAATCAATTATTAATTTTATTGGATTTATTGGGGTGACATTGATGAATAAAAATTATATAGGTTTTGGGCATACAATTCTATAACATGTTATCTGTACACTGTATTGTGTGTTCACTACTCCAAGTTAAGACTCTTTCCATCACTGTTTATCCCCCCATACCCCTTTCTACCTCTCCCATCCCCAAACCTGTAAAGAATTTGTATAAGATTTTATTTGAGCTAAAACCGATAACAATTGTTGGGAAATAAGATCTCGAGTGCTCCCCAGAATGGCAGTTTGCAGCTTCTTTTAGAAGCTGGAATTAAGGAGGGGATGTAAGGGAGACCACGTGAAGGTAGGAGGGACTGGACTGCAGGACAGTTCACAAGGTTATGTGCTCTCTTGAAGGTGGTCTGAAGGGTCTGAAAAGAGGCGTTTCAAAGGTGTGTTAACCTAGATGATCAGGAACAATGGATGGGGCTTGCTTAAGGCAAAGGTCCACCTTTTATTAAAGAAGTTATATGACTGGGACATGACTAACCAGCATGACCTGCCCAGTTAGGAATTTATGAGCAGATCATCCTTAAGGCTACTTACTGTAGAACTCCTTTTTCATCCATAGGAATTTGGAGTCAGTGGGGGAGATGAGCAATTTGTTAAAATCTACCAATGACTTCTATTTTTCCCTAGGCTGTTTATCACAAGCATATCTGATGTAGTTTGGCTGATAGTATCTACTTTGCGTTTGGTCCCAGATACACATTAGGGGTTTTGGCATAGAATGAAGTAGGTAAGGAAAAAAATCAAGCATTTTTCTCTTAGGAGCCATAAAAGAAAAAAATGTGTTGGCTTTATGTAGCACAACAAAATATACGGGAAACATACTGAACTATACTCTACTATTGTCCTAATCATGTGTTTTCTGACAGATAAAGCCCATAAGAATTGGTAGCATATTTGGCAGAGATTAAATTCTCATAAGAGGCTCTGTGGTAAATTTTATGCGCAATGTGTAGCTCTGGGGTTTAAGGAGCCAAGGAAGCCATGCTGTTTTTTCTCTTTGAAACCAGAATTTAAAACATGTTTTTATTCATTGTCAAAGAGCAGTTAATAATAACAAAATTGGAAATTATCTCAGTAAATGAATACCCCAACGTGAAATGTTTCCCATAAGCTATTCCTTTGTGAGCATCATTTTTCCTGAAACTTCAAGTAAACTGTTTGCTGTTTAACCTGAGAAAGATGTAGGACAGACCTTAACATTTCCATTTTAAGAGACTTCATCTCTTATGTTTGTGATGCCTTGCTATACATTTCCAGTCCAACAATATCTAAATTTATGGAGATTTTCAGACTGGAATATCAGAAGGTAAAAGGAAAAATCAATGAGTTGAAGTGTTCTTGCTTTGATTAGGGCCACGTCACGTGAGCTGAGTTTAGTTGAAGTAAACATATCACAAGCAGAGGAGAAAGACGAGGAGGAGGTGGCATGCGGGAATGCTGCACTGCAAGAAAGGGAAGATCTGGGATGGACATCTGTCAAAATTCCAGGAAAGGCTGTTGACTTCCCAGACTCCAGAACGGGACGCTGGGATTTGCAAAGGCCAAAAAAGATGAGAGCTGGGGCTTGTCAAGTGCAACCAGGGTTTTCAGTTACTTCATGCATGCTTTGCGTCTGTTTTGATAACCAAGCGTCTCTTTTGTAACCCTGGAATAAAGGAAATATTTGTCCTACTAAAGGCACTGGACTGGATTGTGAGATAGGCCCTGAGAATTCCAGCCTCAAAGATAATTAAGACTCAAGAAGTTTTCTTCTTGAGCAAGAGTTCAAGAAAAGTTTATACTGACTTCTCAGTTGGCGCCAACCAGAAGTCTCAGCACCTTTTTATTTAAGGTATTAACTTACTTGACCCTTAGTTTCCATGTGAAAACTGGCTGAGGAGAAAGGGGGCAACACGAAAACAGATTTTAAAAATCTGGTTTCGAACTATGCGTGGTATGCTAAAATATTTAATTCTTCAGAACTTGGCATTTAGAGAAGGGGGTGGATTTTAAATAGAGGATGACCAGCTGGCTAATTACATGTTGCCAACATTTCCCTCTGGCTACTTACTGGATGAGTCCTGTTTATGTCAAAGGCAGACTCTGTCCTTTACCCTCTTTCATGGCCAAAAAAACAAACAAAAAAAAAACCCCAACCCAGAACGGAATGCCATGCATTTTACTTAAATGAAATGTTCCGTGAAACCTAGAACAAAGCCCACTTCACTCTCCTGGTGGGCCCGACAAGGCAGGTGGTACTGGAGGAGCAGGGTGGGGAAGTTTGAGGACAGGCTGAAAATTGTGAACAACTAAGATTCCAGCTTACCATCGTCTCCATCTTCTTTTAGAGAAGGTCAGGTCTTATCTTTAAGATATTTTGTGAAGCCAAAAGGTAGTGATGGCACATTCAAGGCTGGGTTTTTCAGCACGAAAGCAGAAACTAACTCAGTGAAGCCCCACTGTCTAGGTGAGCCCTGTGGCTAAAGTGAGGGTTCAGATAAGCAGAGTTCACGAGTGTGAAGTGGGGATGGCCTCTTCCCATTGCATAATTTAAAAAAATAAGCTGCCAGGGACTGCTGAGGTATATTTAAAAAGAGGAGCCAAGTATAAAACTGGTAGAGTCTTGAAGAGAATGCTGTACAAAGGTAGAAGGTATATGAGGGCATGCGTGAGGCGTATTTGCTGGATGTATCATCTAAGGCCATTCATAAGAGGTCTGTCAAAGAGACAGACTCTGGTAGGAATAGCAAAATCAAATGCTTCTAGGCAGGGACTAGTGGATACTATAAATGTTAGAGAGCGTAAGACCATAGGGAATAGTGAGGACTGTGTCAAACTGCAGAACACATATCTAGTATAAAGGCAATTCCATTTAAACAAAAATTAAAAACACAGTGTTGACCAAATAAAACACATTTGAGAGTTGTATTTTTGCTCAAGGGCCACCAATTTGTGACTGCTATCTGGTGAGAGCTCAACATAGAGGGTCTGAATTTGGGGGCTCTATTTTTCTGTTGAAAGTGCCTTGCAAAACTGCTTTATATAAGGGAACGCTATTGTCTAAGCTTCCTGTCACAATTTAAGATTATGTAAAATTCATTTTTTCCCCTGTCCTTTTTCTATGGCCATGAAATGCAGAACATGTCCTTGGAAGGAAGACATTCATCTTGCAGATTGTCAGAGGGGCTGCCCTTCACTTCCTTGATGAAGAGCTAAGAGTAAACACTCAGAATATCCCCTTCCATCCTCCATCCCAACCTCAGGGGTTATCAGCATATCACTCTGGGCCTCTCCTTAATCCGAGGCACACTCTGCTCTCTGCTGTGTTCTCTCCAATCCCCAGGGGCACCATAAAGGAAGCCAGTCATCATAACCGTGAGTTTTAAGTCAGTTTTGTGAATGGAGCCAGAAGGTTTTGTTGATTAGAAGGAGAGATTACTTTTTAGCTTTGTGTAAATAAATCAAAACAAATTCTTCTTCAAGTGGGTGCCCCTATGGGTGGAAGCTTGAATAAACAAGATTTACGGTTAGGATAATATTTAGCCAAGCACACACTATGGCTTTTTCAAATCTCTAGGCCTCCAGAGACTTATTTTCAGACTTCTCACCTGAGAACTTCTCTGTAAACTTCTCAATAGGGATATTATTTTTAAAAAGAGCTTTAATACATAATATGCATTTCTTGAACACTTCTGAGGCTACACACTATGGTAGCTCTATGCTACTGGCCTTAGCTTACCCCTGTGACTGTTGCCAAGTTTCCCAGGATGCACTGTGAGGAGGCTGGAGTTTCTGTGCAAACCTCTCTCTGGTTAGACCACAGCCTCAGGGCCCTCTGCCGCAGTCAGACATAAACATTCATACTCCAGGCTGCCGGAACAGAAATAAGGCTGGCAACCAGTTACCAAGCACATGTATACTTAGGAGTGTGTGCATGAAAAGTGAAATAGAAATATGTACCAGCTGGCTGATGCCAACAAGAGAGCCAGTCTAGCTGGAGTAGGTTAGTAAAGCAGATTGGAACCAGACTACAGAGGCAGCTTTGCTAGCTCAACCGAGGGCTTCAGATATTTCCTTGGATGTAGGGAGTCCTTGAATGTTTCTGGGCAGGAAAGTGAAATGGTGGGAGAGACTTTCTAGAAGGCTTAGTGTGGCCACATCTGCAAGGTGGTTCAGAGAGGGGAGACACTAAAGGCTTGGGCATCAAGCATAATAACGAAGTATTAAACCATCTAGAGAGGTAAAATTACAATGGGATACTTAGTCATAATGATGAATAACTAATATTAACTTCATTTTCTCCATGTATGAACTACTGTTGCACATGCTTTGTAGTCATTAATATTTGCAACAATACTTTGAGATGAATGTTATTAAATATCACTCTTTTCAGATGAGAAAACTGAGGAATAAAGAAAATTGCTCAGAAAATCTGGTGAGAAAGTGTCAGAGCTGAGATACAAACCAGCTAGCTGCAAAGCCCTCACCTCCAACCAGGTTCTACACTGCCTTCCAGCAATTGCAGCTGAGCTTCGTGGTCGGTGGCCTTGCCCTGCCATTGCAGCGAGCCTGGGACACAGCCTGGGACCATTGTCTGATAGGTTTGTACACAGACCTCTCTACCCTAGGTGGCATGCTTGTCCAGGTATTGACTTCAAGGCACTCCAAACACTTGCTGGTGCTTGCATCTATTTCAAAGGAACCTGTGAGCCAAGAAGGAGAAGATAAGGCACAAATACTTAAAAATGTACTCCCCATGACTCTTCACCACATTCTAGCAGAAAGAAATGAATTTCTTTCCTTCCTGTTGTTTTCCATTAGATGTTAATGAGGTTACTTGCCTGTCCTCCTTGGCCTTGGTTCAGTGGTTCTAGGATGCATTTAATTTCAAAATGGGAGTTTTGGAACTCGCCTGATGTCAAATTGTTCGGTGTTTTACTGGCATCCTTCAGTCTCCATCAGATGAAGAAAATTTACTGTAAACTCAAACTGACTGCATATTTTTCTCAAAGCTGTTGTGGAAGGTCCCCGAACATGATGAGCCTGTTGATAATCCAGACCAACACAACCTTGTAAGAGCAAAAACCGGAATAGATGTTTGCCATTTCAGTTTCTTCTAACACCGTCCTTACAAATGAAAAACCTGATGCAGAGTCAACCAGAAGGTAGTCTAATTAGATCATGTTTAAATTAAGGTAATTTCATACAGGCTGTATAGAACAATTTATATATATATTTCTCACTGTGAAACTTTCCTATATAGAGGTAGTCATCAACTCTAGAGGACATTAATTTTAGCTGAGGCTCTAGATTGATATACTCGTATTTACTTTTTAAATATTGCCTAATAATAAATAATACAGTGTTAAAAGGATTCTGTTATGGAAAAACAGACCATGCCTTAATTGTAGACTAAATTATTTGTAAATGACTGTTATCATATCATATAATGGAGGAACTTACAGATTTGATTCCATATCAATTTCAACAAACATTTATTGAGGACCTACAAATTACCTAACGCATATGACATAGTTTTTTTTCCTAGGTTGGATTCTCCGTGCTGAATTATATCAGGAATACATTGTTTACCGTTTAAGCAGGATGCCCTCTGGCCGGGCCTAGCTACATTGTACTACATCAGCAGGACAACCCTTTGATGAACTGTGGGTCTATTTTTAAGTTTAAACTCTGGCCAGGCAGTGATTGAAATAGAGTTATTTTTGTAAACGAGCAAATTACAAAGGCAAGCAGATTTAGGGCTATTGAGAAATCCTGAAACCATTTTGTTTAGAAAGTTCAACAAACTTATTGATTCCATGAAAGAAACACCTAAATCAGAGTAGCTGTGCAATAGACGTTCTCTGATCGTCAACCCTTAAATGTGCATTGATAAACCGTCAGGTATCTGTAAACGTGTTACTGAGAGAGGTACGGTTAAGGTTATTAGAAAACTCATGCAAGTAGTATTACATTTTTGAAGTAATTCTTATTTGATTTAGTACGGGTCCAACTTTAGTCAGAAATGGTATTTAAAAAGCAGGACTTCTTTTTAACAGTAGAGAAGGTTGATCAAATTCTTGAGGAAAATCTTAACATTTGAGTCATGCTTCCTAATAATTTTGGGCTTGTAGAATTGATATTGATCGAGAACTAAGAATTCTATTTCTGCTTGGGAGCTTTAAAAATTGATTTCAGAGAATCAATTTTAAAAAGATAACCTTCCCCAAATCCACATATCTTATTCAATTTTTGTTTGCATTATTTTACTGTATTTTATTTAATATTTGGCCCATAGAACTGAGGCGTGGTGTGTTTTTTTCTATTTAAACAATACAATTCCTTAAAATGGGTTTAGGGCAGATGGTGGGTTAAATACAATTGATTTTAAAAAGAGTCAATCTATAGAAAATGCAAACATCTTACAATAAAACATTCAGAAGGTATTTTTGAAAGACCCCGCTCCTTCCCCATGCTGCCTCTGGCTGCAGCTCTGTGCCCGACTCTCGGCCCCTTTCCAGGTGCTCCCACACATGTACGGCGGTGTCAGCAAACAGACCAACGGCTTTCCAGTTTCCCCCTCACATTCCGATTCCATTTTCATAAAATTCATTTTGTTGATAAGGCAGTAACAGACTTAATAGGACAAATAATGTTTATCTCTTCCAAATAGTTAGCAGTAAATTAAGTTGAAAGAACTAATTAAATAAATGCATCTCAGTAGGGAAATGCAGAGATGTGCCACACTGTCGGGACCATTAAACCATTTGCTTCTGTCCCACATTATTACTTTTCTGATCAGAGAGAGGAAAGCTGTTGGAAAGCCTCACCTGATGACCTTCCACTGCGCCCTCTCTTTCACATTCTGTCTTGCCTTCTCTTCTACTTTCATCCTTTCCTTTTCCTAAGTCTGCCAGGCACCCATGCTTGTTGTTGATTTTCCGGATAAACCATACATGTATTTTACAAGCAGAGACATATTTGCTTAGTGGGTTACACCCAAATGCCAGTGAGCACTGGCTTCCTGGCATTGTGGCACAGAGAATTCTGGGGTCAGAAAGAACCAAGTTTGAATCCAGCTCTCACTGGCTCTGTGGCCGTGACAAATTCCTTAATTTAGCTAACCTTAGGATCCTCTTTGATAAAATGGGGGTAATAAGATCTGCCTCATATGGCTGTTGTGGGGAAATAATGAAATGATGTATGTAAAATTTCCTAGTATAATCTCTCAATAACCAGTGGTTATTAGTACCCTAATGTCAGCACTTGCCTTGTGAATGGCTGGGGAAGATAGGGAATCGTGATCAATGACTTCGCTTCTGGGAAGGCACTTCCTGAATTTGCAACATCTTTTGTCAGGAAGTGAGAAAGTAGGGGTCCAATTTAAAGTGCCCTCAAAAATTCAGTCAGTAAGGTATTTTGAATCAGATCAAGTTCAAAGGGGTAAGTACAAAAAGTTTACAGGACAAAATCAAAATACTGCCATGCAGATGGAGAAAGGTAGACTTTAAGCCAGTATGGCAGCCCTGTTAGAAATATCTGAATAAGTGCTGATTTATTTATAAACCAATAAGATAACGAGATGTTTGTAAGGCACAGGGCAGGAAGTGGCCTGTCAGCTTTTCCTAGCACTGGTCTGACCCCAACTGTGGCTACTCTGTGTCTCCCCTGCAAGGAGGATGTGGGGAACTGGCAGAACTCCAGAGAAGAGCGAAAATGTAATTAAGGTTTAGAAAATAAGGACTAAGAAGAAAGGCCAAAAAGCTGTGGGGTAATTTAGCTTAGAGAATAAAGGTCTAACAGATTTGAAGGGTCATTATAAGAAATACATTGATTGTTTCCCATTTCCATAAGCACAGGACAAGAGGAAAGAAGCTTATGTTGCACTCTGGAAGGTGTGGGGCAGTGAAAATTATTAATAAGGAGGCTTTCAACGCTCTTACGGGTAATTGTGGAGAAAAAGATTGATGTACACCTATGGGTGTGTCCACTAATTCACATTTACCTGCAGAGGAAGAATAAAGGTACTTTTCAAATACTAGCTTTTGAGTTGTTTTGGAAAGAAACCAGATATTTTTTGTTTGAAGTCATTTAGTTATTGACTATCTAAATCCAGTTATTAACAAAAATTTAGTTTGAAGGTATAGAAGCAAATTAGATAGGTTCAGGATTTTATGAGACAAGGTCTTGCCCCATTATATTGGTTTTGGCTAACACCAACTAAAATGCTCTATGAGGCTATGTTTATTCACATCTTGGATGAATCCACTTTGGTTGTGACTTTTAGGAAGAGTTTGATAAACCCCAGTGGGGTGTTCATATTACTGCACGACAAGAGTGCAACGAAGGGTTCCCTGCCTTTCATTTATGTTCTTTAGATGGAGATAGGGAAGGTGGGGCCTGGCAAGCACTGTGAGAAGGAGTCTCAGCTCAGGGTGTGGTGGCGTCCAAGTTAGAGGGAGAGGAGTACATTTGCTTCAGTAAGTATATGCTCTGACAGTGCTTCCTGCTATCTTCCAATTTAGGTGGTTGGTGGCTGGCTTCAGTTCGGATACTTCCCCTGCTGAGGCCACACATGGTAAGGATTTAAAAAGTTAAAATAGCTTTATTTGTAATAGTCTTTTTCTCCTTTCCATCTAGCATTCTTTCTATCATCACTTCTGTTATTAGTTTTCAGTTACATCAGTAATATAACACAATATATTTTGGAATCTTTCCACATTAGGATATATGAACTACTGCTTTTTTTGTCGTTGTTGAAAATTCCTGGGTGTAGATATATTGTCACTTATTTTTTCTATTTAAACATATTTAAGATTAGTGATAATTGTTGAAGTCAGAATAATTGTTATTACCTCTGGGCAAGTATTGATTGGTGGCGGGCATGTGGGAATGTTCTGGGGGTCTGTAAAAGTTCCATGTTTGGTTCTGGGTGCTGATTACATGGGTGTATACATATACAAATTGTCTCCTTTGTGTACTTTATTGTACATATATTATACCTCAATGAAGAGTTTAATTTAATTTTTAAAATTTTTTAAATAAACTCTTTATGTTTGTCAAGTACAGTTGTCTTCATTTTCCCCACATCATGCCCCCTTGCCCTAACCATCCCCACTCTCACCCGTGAACCTACCCCCTTTGACTTTGTCCTTGTGCCCTTTATACATGTTCCTTGATGGCCCTTCCCCTATTATTTGTCCCCCCCCTCCCATAATCTCTTCCCTCCTTTCCTCTGGCTACTGTCAGTTGTCTCTTTCGATGTCTCTAGTTATATTTTACTTGCTTGTTTGTTTTGTTGATTAGGTTCTACTTATAGGTGAGATCATATGGTATTTATCTTTCACTGCCTGGCCTATTTCACTTAGCATAATGCTTTCCAGATCTATCCGTGCTGTCACAAAGGGTAGGATCTCCTTTCTTTTTGCTGCATAGAATTCCATTGTGTAAATGTACCATAGTTTTTGATCCATTAATTTACTGATGGACACCTAGGTTGCTTCCAGCACTTGGCTATTGTAAATTGTGCTACTATGAACATTGGGGTACACAGGATCTTTTGAATTGGTGTTTCAGGATTCTTAGAGTATAATCTCAGCAGTGGAATTGTCAGGACAAAAGACATTTCCATTTTTGTTTTCTGAGGAAATTCCACATTTTTTTTCCACAGTGGTTGTACCAGTCTGCATTCCCACCAACAGTGCACTAGGGTTCCCTTTTCTCCACAACCTCTTGTTATTTGTTGACTTGTTAATGACTTGTTAATAATTTGTCCAGTGTGAAGTGGTATCTCATTGTGGTTTTAGTTTGTATCTCTCTGATGGCTAGTGATGCTAGCATCCTTTTATATGTCTCTGGGCCCTTTGTGTGTCCTCCTTGGAGAAGTGACTGTTCAGGTCCTTTGCTCATTTTTTAATTGGATTGTTTGTCTTCCTGGAGTGGAGTCATGTGAGTTCTTTACATATTTTGGAGATCAAATCCTTGTCCAAGGTGTCATTGACAAATATATTTTCCCATATGTTTAGTTCCCTTTTGATTTTACTGCTGTTTAGCTGTGCAGAAGCTTTTTATTTTGATGTAGTCCCATTTGTTTATTCTTTCCATTATGTCCCTTGCTCTAGGGAACACATCAGTGAAAATATTGCCCTGTGGAATATCTGAGATTTTCCTGCTTATGTTTTCCTCTAGGACTTTTATCATGTTGTGACTTTATTTAAGTCTTTTATCCGCCTTGAATTTATCTTTGTGTATGGTATAAGTTGGTGGTCAAGTTTCATTTTTTTCCATGTAGCTGTCCAGATCTCCCAAAACCATTTGTGAAAGAGGCTATTTTCACTCCATTTTATGCTTCTGCCCCCTTTGTCAAATATTAATTGACCACAGAGACATGGGTTTATTTCTGGGCTCTCTATTCTGTTCCATTGGTCTATGTGTCTGTTCTTATGCCAGTACCAGGCTGTTTTGATTACAGTGACCTTGTAATATAGTTTGATATCAATATTGTGATCTCTTCTACTTTGTTCTTCTTTCTCAAAATTGCTGTGACTATTTGGCATTGTTTATGGTCCCATATAAATTGGTAAGTTTTAAAATGTGATTAAAGTCATTACACTTTAAAGATATTATAAAGTATTAAATTGTATTTCTGAGGAAATAGGACAAAGATATAGAAGAGTTGAGAAGGAAGTGATCTAATATTTATTTATTTATTTATTTATTTATTTATTTATTTTAAGAGAGAGAGAAACATCAATGTGTGGTTGCCTCTCATGTGTCCCCCACTGGGGACCTGGCCTGCAACCCAGGCATGTGCTCTGACTAGGAATTGAACTGGCAACATTTTGGTTCGCAGCCTGTGCTCAATCCACTGAGCTACAGTAGCCAGGGCAGCTAATATTAATTGCCTTCTATCTTGTAAGCATATTACATAATTTCTCTTTTAATGATCAACAACAACTCTGTGAACAGGGTATTCTTATTCCATTTTTGTAGATGAGGAAACAGACTCAAAGGGTAAGGTAATTGCCCAAATTCACATGTACTTGGTAAGTACCAGGGTCAGATAAGAAAATCATCTTATTTGGGGGAGAGGGGAATGTATCTTTCTCTAGACTTACACATCATAAAATGATATGATATAATATATTCCAAAAATAACTTTCCAAACATTGTTATTGAAGTAGTCATAACTCACCTTTAACAAAACATTTTCTCACTCTGGCTGGGTGGCTCAGTTGGTTGGAGCATCATCCCCTACACCAAAAGGTTGCAGGTTTGATCCCTGGTCAGGGCACATATGGGAGGAAACAGATTGATGTTGCTTTCTCACCTTAATGTTTCCCTCTGTCTCTCAAGATAACAACCACAAAAACAAAAAAGCTTTTTCTCTGTCAGATCATAGATTGGAACTTGCTTGGTGGATTTACCATAATCAGAAAATTGTGATGTGTCAAAGACAGTAAGCGTGAGGTTGGTCTTGGCTATCTTGTTCTTTAATGTAGAAATAGTCAAAAACAGCCATATACATACGATGTATATTCTAGCAGGGAAAACATAGGTCTATACCATTTATTCATGTCCACTTTGAAGCAACAAGGAATAATATGTTATTCACTTTGATGGCATTTCTAAGGTGATTTTATTATCCTATGATCCAGCTTCATGTGGAAGAGTCCAAGTAGCTGGAAGAAAAACATTGCACATTTGTTCTTTTCTTCATTCTTCTTCTTTCTTCTTCCTCTTCTTCTTTTCCACCTCCTCCCCCTCCTCCTCCTTTTCCTTCTTCTTCCCCTCCTCCTCTTCCTCATCCTTCTTCTTCTTCTTCCCAGTGATTATATGCTTATAAACTAAGGGACAAAGGGGCCCAAAGGCATTCCCAACTTTCCGTACATTATAATACACACCTACAACACCATACCAACTAAGGAAGCACACATTACTTATTTAATCAATGATATAAAGAAACCACATCTTTACTTTGGGTTATATGAGTTAGCTTACTGGTTGATGGAAGAAACCAATTTGTACAAAACTCTCTAGGCTTTTGTTTTCTCATGTGCAAAATTAAGCCTCTTCCATGGCTAAAATTCTAAGATTCTATTGTTTATAGCTCTAGCAATGTGCTCCTTAGAGTTCAAAAGTTGTCTGGTTCTCAATAGATAACATTTCAGAATAGAATCTTTTCCAGTTATGGGAGTACACAGATTATATGAGGAGTGTGCATTCTTGCTGCATACCTGTCATTACTAAAAGAGCCCAATTATCAACCTCTGAAGCATGGGTATGTGGGTTTGATGTAAGCAACCTCATGCCAAGTGCTGAGATGTAATGAAACATTACATAACTCAGTGATGAGAAGAGGAAAAAAATTATCAATGGGAGGAGAATGAAAAAAACCTGTTTTTAATAATAAAAAATAGGAAATGGAGCTTTTAAAAAGTTTAGTGAATTAAATTAAAGGGAAATATCTAGAAAACAGAAAGCCAGTTTCTATAATAAAAATGATATGGAAATTTATTTATGTATTTATTTATAGTGAGAGGGGACAGAAGGGAGAAAGAGAGGGAGAGAAACATCAATGTGTAGTTGCCTTTCACACACCTTCTACTGGGGACCTGGCCCACAACCCAGGGATGTGTCCTGACTGGGAATTTAACCAGTGACCCTTTGGTTCTCAGCCTGCACTCAGTCCACTGAGCTACACTAGCCAGGGCTGATACAGCAATTTATATAATTTATACTTTTATATGAATATTACTAAATTGTCCCAAATCATCTTCTTTGTCATTTAAACTATTCTCATCATCTTTAAATAAATGATGTATATTGCCCACAAATTCCAAAACAAACAAAATCTTTAACTCTCAAACACATTTCTGAGGTTAAAAACCAAATCATTTTCTACAAAAGTGTGTAATTTTCAAGTTTTCCCAGGACCAAAATGAAAGGAGAGTTTTTAGATGCTCAAGTGCTTTAGGTTATCCTTTCATAATGTTTAAATATTTGTATCTTTGACAGCAAGAAATGCTTAAAAGTTCCTCTATCAGTAAATTCTCACCTAATGCATTTCTTTCCAGCATATTAAAAAGAATAACACTGTTAAACACCCTGAAAATTGAACAGAGGAGAAGTTATTGCATGAAAGAGCAGTATGCTTAGAGACCAGTGGATTTGCCCATGGCCTTAGTTCAGGCAATTCACTCAGCCCCTGAATTTTACCTTCAACATTGTGATCTGTCTTTCCTTTGTAAATTTTACCAATTTTCACTGCTACCAAAGAATTTGAGCATATAGAAGTAGAGGGTTTTTTTTATGTATAGTTTATAGACTTGGAAGCCTTCAAATATTCAATATAAATAATCATTAATTTTGGCAAACACTTGTCAAATGTTCTTAATGAGGAGATTAAAACAGATGTGATAATGACTAGTAGGCAAAACAAGTCGTTCCAACTGTTTGCCAAGCCGTCAGAAAAAAATCCCTTCTTCCTCCACCCTCTTACGTACAGTAATTTATGTATAACTCAATTGCAGCACTTATTTGCCTTTGATGTATATTCTTAGGTGTCTTTCCAGTTAAAATGTTTACACCCTGAGGGCAGGACCTGTACAGCAACTCTGTAAGGATCTCTTAAAGGGTGTCTGCCCCTCTGTAAACCTTGTGGGCCAATAAACAGCACAAAAATTTCCATTTGCTTTTTCCCCATTTAGCAACTTCCACCTCCCTCTTTTTCCTTGTCTTTGAAAGGTAAGTGTAATATTTGCCCAGAGCAAACAGACTTGGGAGGCAACATTGCATAATGGACTTAGAAGTCAGCCTGGTTTTAACTCTTTGCTCTCTGACTTATTAGCTCTCTGACCCTGGGAAAATTGCTTAGCTCCTTTAATTTCTTCTCTGTAAAATGAAGATAATAGGTTCTACTTTATGAAGTGTGCAGATGAAAGGAGATCACGTTTTAAAGACTTTAGCAAGTTGCCTAGTGTAACTCTTGATAAATGGTAACAGTTAACTATTGCTATTTCCTCAAAGGGACAGATATACCCACCCAAACAAAGAGCAAAAGCAAGCAAACAAACAAACAAACAAACACCAGAAGGTCATTGGCTAGTTCTTGCCTTTCCCTCTAGTGGACACAACTTCTGTGTTGGATGCAAGCAGAGGCTAAATGTCAATAGAGGGAAGGTCTGAGACTCTTAACAAAGTCAATCTGGAATGTATGCCTGTTGATAAAAATTAGGTTTTTATGTTTTCAAAACTGAAAGGGGTGTTCAGAGCATTGAAATAAGGGGAAAATAGGGTAGGGTGGGGTAGTAGTAACCATAAGAGCATTTCATTAGGGTAAAATATAACTTGAGGCAGTCTCTAGCCTAAAGCACCAACCACATTATACAACTCCAGGGAATGAATTATAGTGACCTTTGTTTTTTCCTAACTAGTAAGCAACCCTTCAGAATAACAACCTACTGAAGCTGTTTTGCCCTAGGACCATTATTGGTTTTCTCCAGGGTTTCCTTACTGTAGGTACTTGAGCACACGTGTTTGAGTTTATTTTCCATGTAACAGCTGAGTCTTAAAAGTGGGGGAACCTCTTGTGGACCTGCTCACTAAATTTCCACCAGGTTTCTGCATTTGCTGCTGGAGACGGCTCAGGGAAATACGGCATCACCCATGTGTTATATTCCCAATACTTCCTCCCTCCACCTGGATTTCTTGTATATTATGCCAGTTATAAAGAGCAAACACACTTCTAAAAATCTATAGCGCAAGAGATGGTAACATCTTCTGCACATAATCGGCATTCTCAAATCAGGTCAAATATAGCTCCCTTTGAAAGGCAGAATTTAAAAAATGATGAGCAAAATGCATACTTCATGAGGCCAAGTGAATGTCCTCTTCTGTGGAAGCAAATACACACTTCTTCCTTTTCCTTTAAGGAAGCCAGATTCTGATTCATTTTTTGTGTGTATTCAAGACTCAGCAGAAACACAATGCTTCATTATTTTATAGAGGCTTATTACAACACGATGACAGCACTATAATTTCCTTCAGGGGGAAGTGCGCTACTTGGCTGTAGGCCAGCCAGGCTCGGCGTCATTTAGCAGTTCTGTACCTTCTGACACAGGCAAATACTTCCACGTTTAGGTATTTTGTATTCTTTGAGGAAGCATTTTTTAAAACATTGTTTTAACAGCATCTAAGTAGAAGCAGCAGGTGGATTTTGCATGTGAACCTGGTGAGGACTTTCAGCCTACAAGTGATTGCAAGTGACTGTACTACCCACTTTTCCTGAGGCTGACACAGTCATAAAATCAGTTTGCTGTGCAGAGGGCCTTTTGGTTCTTTTGTCAAAGGAACCCTGTAATTGTAAAATTCCTCCTCGATTTCATCATTTACATAGACCTAAATAATATTCCCTTGTCTTTTTTTTTCAGGTGTGTAGTCATTCTTGCTGTTTATTTTGAAGTTATAGTCAGTTAAGTGAAGATCTGAGGGAACTAGCTAAGATCTAAAACTAGGAATACTTCATATTTTTGTCCATTAAAAAAAGAGACAAAGATTTTTCAGAAGTCTTCTGCCCTGCCCTCCACTCCTGTCTCTTGTTATCGCTATGGACTTCTGCCCCGGGAGACTGTGTCTCTACATAGGAGTTGTGCAATCCTTACTTCCGAGAACTACCTGAGTGTTACTCAGTTCCTCAATATCTGCGTGCTCACTTCCTATGTGGACAGGCATGGGGGCTGCTGTGTGCCTAGTCCTGCAGTCCAACAGGAGACACGATGGAGAGGGTGAGAGGAGGAATCCTTGGTGGCAAGCACAGCTGTGTAGTAGGGCTTTGATCCAACAGCAAAGCAACGGTTGAGCATATTGGAGTCATCTCATTCTCCTTCAGCAGTCTGACATGATTTGCTGTAACTACTTCCAAAAACTTCCTGTTTTCTGCTTAGATTGATGTTGGCATGAGCATAGAAAATGAGAGGTCTACAAGAAAAAACAAAGTATTTGTTTCTTCATCCATTTATTAACTATAAATGCAAATATGTATTACCTGCTCTTTATGGGTCAGTCACTGTCCTCTATGTGTTATGTGCATTCCCTCTCTTAACTCTTACAATAACCATCAAGGAGGCAAAATTCAACCTCCGTTTAGCAGCTGAGGAAACTGAGCCTTTGGAGAAATTAAGAAACTTGCTCAAGGTCACACAGTAAAGGGCAAAGCTGAGGCATTATTCTAATGTGATGTCAAGGCTGTGCTCTTAACCACTGTGCTATACTGCCTCCCTGTGTTAACATGCTTTATCTTTTCTCCCCAGTACCCTGGAAGATAAATAGAAGATAAGAAACCTGCTAGATGACTGGAGGTACTATGATATACATTTGTCATTACATTAATAGTATATCATTATGGAATGGTATGTTAAATTGTTATGTTTATATGAAACTACTGGGAAACTTAAGTAGGCTTCAGAACAAATGTAATTCAAGCTGTTTGATCTCTAAAATATGATTATAATGATCTCTTTCTGTTGGACTCTGTCTGTCTGTCTCTGGTGTTCTGAAGTGATCTTTTGTTTTGCATGAACAGTTGTTACTGAGCAATACCAGCTGCAGGAAAACAATTCATGGCATTACCGCTCCCCCTCCTTTTCCTCCCCACAACCTCCGGTCCTGGCATGCGCTATTATTTTGAATGGATGTGATTGACAGAGACGGGAAGCTCTCACATTTATTTCTCTTATAAAATTTACTGAAGCAAAAGCTTCTCCAAGAGAAGTACCAGCATTGTATCTGGTTCAGACACAAACCTTCAGGGAAGAAAAAGGCTGCCAATAGAATTTGGAAGCTAGAGAGGCAGGAGGAGGAACACATTTGGGAATTTTGAGCACTCTCCTATTTTTGGTGCCCTGAGGGACAGTTACATGTCAAAGCACAAATTAGAGGAAGGACAACTTCTTCGATTATGTAATGCCCTCTGTTAGACACATCGGATTTAGGGTTGGTCTAATTTACTTTGACTACTCATTTCTGAAAATTGCCTCTGGGATGTGGAATCTGTCCTTAAATGAAGCCTTTCCCTTAGTCCACATTCTGTGTGAGAGAGTATGCTCAGATAACCAAAATCTGTGTGTATTCTCCAGATCTGGAGGTTCTCAGTCTTCTGTGTTCATCGTCTATGTTAAAGTGGTAGAATTATTGGCAACATCAACGAAGGGCTTCAAAGAACCAAAACATACCACCATCCCCATTACAATAAAACAGTGTCTCTTGGTGTCCATACAGTAGCTGCAGCAAGGGCAGGGCTTACGTGCTTGTCTTTCCCCACCCTGTCTGGTGTGAGGACAGCTGTTTATTACCCTTACCTTGGTGTCTTACACGTTTACACATTTCAGAAAACGTACAGTCTTACTTTGTTGCTGGTCCTCCCTTATGCCACAGCTTTTATCGCTGAAAGATGAATCCTGCAGACCTCAGTAATAGTATGTATACTCATTTGCAGCAAAGATGCATTTTATAAAATTTGGTAAAGTGTTCAGATGCTGGGGTGTCATAGCAAACTGTTAGAAAACCACTGCCTCATGTACCTCAAAATTAAATCACAATAAAAGGAAGAGCAGATGGCCCCACATCTGCTGTCTGAAAGCAGATGATTAGCCTTCTTCTTGTGGGGTGACAATGCTAGGTTGCTTTTTGATTTAGTGACGTTCTGAGTTGGCTGCCTTGGGGAACATATGGACGTGAGGTAGCTTGGTGAAGCCTGGACAATGAGTCAAGAATTTCAATGGGTTCTTACAGTTTGATGGTTTAGAGATAGATACACAGAAAATAACATTAAATATACGTATTTAAAAGTTGGCACTAGTTCAGTGTTAAAGTATCAGATTGGCAAGTTCCTGCCATGCACTTAAAGAAGCTTGTGGAATTATCACTCCGTGTTCAGAATTACCCAAGTGATGTGAGAAAGATTAGGCAAGTTTGTTTTATTCCTATGCACATTAATTTAGGAATTTGACTGGGAAACTTTCCTTTTTCCTTAAAACAAATATCTAAAGTTGATATCATTTAAATACGGCAGAGTTCATTCTCCTCAACCTTCTTAGGATCATAGATGAATTAAATCCTGGGTAGTTTTGAGAAGTGGGCCCAAAAGAGAAGGGATGAATAAAACCCAACAAATTTCATTCAGAGTGAACGATGTGCTTAATGCTAAGATGCAGCATGACTAGGTTCAAATATTTATTGATGGTCTATCATGTACCAAGTCTATATTCTAGGCTCTAGGGGTAAAACAGTGAACCAGACAGATGTTCTGCTGTTGTTGATCTTAAATTTTAGTGGGAGAGGCAAATGATAAACAAGTATACAAGTAAATATTAATATATAACATATTAGGGAAGAATAGAGAGTTACAGGGTAGGAAGGGAGCCACGAGTGCCGGTTCATAATGGGTACCTAGGGAAGGACTTCTGATAAGGTGACATTTGAACAACACTGATGAGCCATCTAGTTACCTGCGGCAACCGTATTCTAGGCTGAAGCATATGACAGGCAAAGAACCTGAGGCAAGCTCCCATTCTGACTCTGGGTTCACCCATGTGACTTGCTTTTGCCCATGGAATGTTAGCAAACATGAAGGCAAGCAGAGGCTTGAAAAGTACGCGTGTTTCCTCTTTGTGCTTTGCGTGATTGGTTGTATCCTCTTTTTCATCTCTGCCTGTCAGGAGAGCATGCCCAGGCTAACCTACTTCAGATGTGTGAGAAAAATGTGGAGAAAAGCTAAGACCATTTGAACCAGCTGAGAGCCAGCCATCTCCCAAACACGTGAGAATGCTCAGCTAAGATCAGCTGAAGTGCCTCCTCTATGCACATTTCTGACTCCAGACATATCAGTGACCCCAGCTGGGACCAGGAGAGCCACCCCGCCGACCTGTAGACTTATGAGCAATTATAAATGGCTGTTGTTCTAAGCCTCACAGTTTAGGGATGATCTGTTATGCAGTTGCATTGCTGCATAGTGTGTGTTACAGACACTAGTGGTTCTTCCCAGTGTGGCCTGCCTACCTGTTTAGCTTCATGTCCCGCCACCCCTAAGCACTTTATGCTCTAGGAACTTGATTTACTTGAATTCCTGAAATGGGACATGGTGTCTTATGCCTTTTGATATTCTATTCTCTGTTTCTGAAATGCACTTCATGACCAGATCTCCTGGACGACTGCCCTTCAAGGCTCAGCTCAGGTGCTGCTCTTCTGGAAAGTCACCCTGCTGCCCCAGGCCGGGCTAGGAGCTCCTTCCTCATGCCTGTGTGAGTGTCTCTGGCACAGAAAGGCACACACATGACTCCAATTTAGTAGGTTAAGTTTTCTCTCCCTGCCATTTCTCCCCAGGGCAGGAACTCTGTATTCTCTGTATCCTGAGTACAGTGTTGGGCACCAAATAGAATCTCCACACAAACTTGTAAGCTCAATAAAAACATGTGTTTACCTTAATGTAACAGAGTTTTAAGTATCATAAAAGAGAAATTACTAAGAGAACAGGGAAGGTTTCTGAGAAAAGGCAGAATTTGAAATGCCTTTTAGATTTGCTGGTGGAGATGGCATGGGAGGTGAAGAATATTTCAGACAGAAGAAACAGCCATGAATAATGGCAAAGTGGGACACTGGTGATTGGAGCACCCAGTATTATTACAGTGGAGGATTCATGAGCGGGCACGATAAGGGATGGGACCATTTTGTGGGGCTCAAATAACGTGTTCAGGTATTTGGGCTTCATTTTGTAGGGGGGTGATTCTATAAGAACCATATTTTGATGGGTTACCTTGGAAGCGGTGTGTAGGGTAAACTGGCAGTCAGAATAGAAATAGACTGGTTATGTGGAACCATCTCTTGGCTTTTGGAACAATTCAGACAAAAGATAATGGTGGTAGTGCGAATGTGTAAGAATATATAGGACATGGTAACCATGTGTGGGGGTTGGAAAAGGGGAGATAATTGAAGATGGCTTCTAGATTCCTCTTCTGGTGTCGGGAAAAGGAACAGACTTGGCAGGAATGTTAAGTCCGGTTTGGACATACTGGGTTGGAGGTGTATAAGGGTGGAGATCTCTAGCAAGCCTCGAGAAATGTGGGCCTGGAGCTCAGATCAGAACTGGTACATTTGGGGATCTTTTGTCTGCAAAAGAACATAGCCCAGAGAGATGATGAGGAGATCAAGAACAGATCAATGCATAATGCCTTTATTTATAGGACAAGAGAAAGTGGAGTCAGCAAGGGAGACAGAGTTAGAAGGAGAAACTAGAGTCAGGTGGGAGAAATGGTTGACAGTGCAAAGAGGAGACTAACTGGATGAAGTACCAGTTTCAGAGACAGAAAGATAAACCGATAGAAAGGAGGGCTGAGAAGGGACTAGTGAATTTGATCATTAGAAGGATGTTGGTGTCTTTGAGGAAAGACTGTTTTGGTCTATAGTTAATGGGGTTTGAGGTCAAAGTGCAAGAACTGAGTTGGGTGAAATGAGGAAGTGGAGGCAAAAAGTATAGATTCCAAGAGATTTATTAAAGAGAGATGAAATAGTAGCTGAGGGTTGAGACATTTATATGAATCGGGCATTTGTGTAGATAAATGGGTGGGGGTGGGTGAGGTTGGAACAGGGGGTGGCTCAGAAGCTTCCAGAGAAATGGGAAAGGGTAGAAATGAGAGCCCATAAAGGAAGGTTTGCCGTTAGCAGGGAAACTACTTCCTTTTCTGGGATGGAAAATAGAAGGCGAACCTTTGCCTCCACATTGTGGGTGATGGCCACGGCTGCACGCAGTCCATTTCCAGGCCACGCGCACAGAGATAACACATCAGCACACATGATCAGCCACTTGACGTGGTATGGCATTGTCATTTCTTAACTTCTTATCTTAGAGGTCAAAGCATTTAAAAAACTAAATGTTAGCATCTTAATCTTTTCAATAATCCACTTGTTTATATGACTAAGAAATGTCAGACTGCTAAGAGGTTAAAAAAAAAACCCTAAACAAAAAACCTCTTCAAAGTACCTTGTTTTCTAAAGGGTGGGAAATGAAGCATGTGATATTTATCAAATGCTTATTAATCTATTATTAACCAGTTTTTTTAATGTCTGCAAAATTTGGGGGTAATCAGAATAGATAGTAATTTTGGTGTCATGTAGATATGAGTTTTACATGCTCTTTAAGCTAATCATCTCTTTATTTGGCTTTAGTACTTCATAAAATAGAAAAACATTTTCCTGGTAGTTTCAAAAATAGATCATAACTGTGTATGTAAATATTCACTTGCTCATATAATAAGTCTGAAGAAAATACGTGCACATGAACATATTTGTACTAAAATTATAGAAATTTTTAGGTAATTTAAAAGCTTATCCATCAAAATTTTCTTCAGTGTGGTCCATGCTTTTATGGTACAAAAAGAATATCAAGATGATGATGTTTGAACTGAGGTTTTATATAAAGAGCATTTGAAGTGGGGTTTCTCATTGTTGTGTCGGTTTGGTTTAAGGTAGTTCCATTACTCTGCTCTTAGAAAATATTTTATTAAAATGTTTGGGTGACCTTTTTCACTGCAGATGCCAAGATAAGGATGAAGAAAAGACTAAGGGCAAATACAGCTGTTGCAGGTGGGTGGACATTCTTTCTGGTTGCTTTCATGTCACTGGGCAGGAAGTGAACTGGCCATCCCCCGCCTCAACCCTCGCTGCCTTTCCTTTCGCCCAGACACAGACCGCTGCTGATGTTGTGTAAGGACAGGCTGGGGAGCCGAGGGGTCCCTCAGAAGGAGGGCTGCTTTGATCTCTGCTGGACCTGCAAGGGACCCTGATCTCTTGGGTCATTTCTGTCTTTTAGGAGGAAGGTCATGTCTCTTTTCGAGGCTTCCTAGTTCCGATGGTGTCTGGACAGGGAAAAAACACTGTCCCTATGCTCCTGACTGTGGGGTGCTTGGCCTCAAATACCAGTTCAGATTCCAGCACACCCTACTGAAGAGGAAGCCTCACAAGTCTGAACGTTAGTTTGGACAATGAGAATGAAAGCATTTTTCTTTTGAATCCTTTGTGCTTTACAAAACACTTCAAAAGAAGTGCCTTTAATACTGGAGCCCTAATAAAGAACATAGGAAAATTTGGTTTCTTTGATGAAGAAAAACCCTGATGCATACAACAGATGATACAAGTAACTCAGTCTCCTTAAATTCTGTTACTTTATCTATTTTATACATTGAGAATTGTTTGGAGATAAGGCAAGATGTAAGCAAAAATTGGAGAGAAAGGAAAACAAGAGTTTTTTTTTGGTCATTACTGGTAGAGACACGAAGATATGAAAACTATTCCTGGGATGTCTATAATTCTTAATAAAATTCCAAGAAAATCTATTTAAAAATTGCAAACAAAGCGAAAAAGGAGAAGTCCACTTCCCAGGGAATTCTCAGGGGCAGACATCTTAATGGGGTGTCACGTAGGTGTCAGAGAGAAAACTGATACATCACTCAAACTGAGCTCTCCTACTTCTTCTATTTTCTATAACTTTCTAAGAGCTGATACTGAAACTAGCGGAGGGCTTCCCATTTTCCTTTTCTGATGGTTTCCAGGTCAAGTCTCTGTTTCCTCCAGCTTCTTTTGCCTCTTCTCCCTCCTGCAGACAGCTAAGGGTAGGAAGCCCTTTCTCTTCATTCTCATCTATAGGGAAGTAAGACCTCAATTAGAGACCACACTTTCCTGCCCTCTGACAGGGTATGATCACTAGTAAGCTAAATCCTAAGGTTCAGTTTTAGACTTCAAGATGTGATGGCTTTGGGGGCTTTGTTCTCGATATTTTGAATTTATTATGTATAGCTACTTATATGTGTTCCTATGTATCGATTGAAGTCCATATCTCTCCCTTAAATACTTTAGTGAATTTCATCATCCTGATATAAAGCCCAAGCTCTTAGCGTGCCTGGAATCTCCTGCTCTCATTCGTTCTCTGGTGGACCCATGTTCTCCTGCGTTCAGCTCAACATATGTCATTTCCAGAAAACGTTTCAATAACCAGGATGTGAGTCTAGGTGCCTCATCTCTGCTCCTGTATTATTTAGTATATGATAATAAAGTAATTCACTGACTGATTGGTTCAGTAAATGTTTATTGAGCACTTACTCTCATTGCCTAGTACTATAAGCTCCACCAGGTCAAGGTGGTTTGTAATAAAACAAACTTTAATAAATATTTATTCAAATAAAATGGATAGATATTATTTTTAGTTTTCAGAAAAAGCTTAATTGGTTACTCATGAATGAAATTCCCATTATAGAGGTAATGTGATATGGTTAAAAAAAAAAACCCCACTGGAGTCACAAGTAGAATAGTTATCAGTGGTGGCTGAGAGCCTAGATTTCAAAGTCAAATGACCTGTGTTTAAATCCTGGCTCTTCTGCTTGCTGGCTTTGTGACATTGGGTCCATCATTCAGTCTCCTGTATCTCACATGGAAGATGGAAGTCATGACAATACCTGGTCCACCAGGTCATTGAGAGCAGTAAGTGAGGAAGATGCAATTAAATGAGGTAGAAGTGCATTATAAACTTCACAGTGCAGCTATTTATTTTATTTATTTATTCAGGTTTTTAATTTTCTCAATTTCATCCTTAATGGTTCTCCTCAAGCTTTAATGTATACATACAAATCACTTGGGCATCTTGTTAAAATGTAGTTTCTGATTCAGTATGTCTGTAGGGCCTGAGAGTCTGCATTTCTAACAAGCTTCCAGGGGATGCTGGTGCCCTGGTCCACAGATCACGCTTTGGTCTAGTCTAGAGTGTGGTTCTAACAAATGTTACTCTGCACCAGTGTCTCCTGGAGCTTTCGAAAACAGGATTGCTGGGACCCACCCCCAGTTTCTGTATCAGGAGGTCTTGGATGGGGCCTGATTTGCATTTCTAACGAGTTCCTACGTGATGCTAATGCTGCTAATCTGGGAATGCCTTACTTTGAGATTTATTGCAGAAAACAGAAGACTGTTTTACTTGGAGAGTAAATTACTTTTCTATGTTACAGGAACGAATTGGAGATGTAAGACTTACGTAGATTCTGATTCTTAAATTTTAGTTCTGGTGCCTGAACAGATTTAGTACTATTTGAAAAAAAAATTGGCACAAATCTGTCCCTATGGCTTTCTATTTTCTGAGGCCTGCTACAGCTGTAGCAGTAATACTCTATCCCCAACCTGGGATCCCTGACAAGGATTGCTCTGAGAGCCAATGGGATTTTGGCTCTTGACCAGGTGTCCTCTGACACAAAGGAGCAAAAGAGAGGAAAATATTTTAGTAAGTTTCTCATTAGGCATTGTGAACACTGGCTCATGTTTTGATAGCCTTTGCCATAATAAATAAGTACAGTAGGATAATGGATTCTCTTCCTGGACTTAATGGAACAGTTGGTGCACTTGAAGGACAGCATGAGCTACATGACTCTTCAAGGATTTACTCACAGCAAATCATGAACAAAGAGTGAGGAATGGTCAAATCTGTCTCTAATTAAAGCAAAAATTAGAAATATACAATATTAAAATATACTGAACTGAATCATTGTATGTTCGTTGGTACTGTAGCTCTTTAGAGTAGAGAGATTTTGCTTGCACGTTCTGCATCAATTGTCTTCCTGTGTCAGCCTGGTACTATTAGGCTAATCAACCGCTTTAGTTCAAAGAAGAAAAATAAAATGCCCATGGAACAAAATCATACTTCCTCCTCCTGAAAATGGACCAACTATGTATGTCTAACACTTACTATTCCCTCTTCTGTACAGAATAGAGTGTTATGTTCTGGGAGTGAGTTCAAGAGTGGTTCCTGTCCCCAAGATTTTTATAATCTTAAGAGAGATGAGGATTTTTGTAAATAATTACAACACTATAAGTAGAATGGAATAGCTGGTATATTAACCACACTATCAATGTGAGGAGGGAATAAAGAGGAATCCATGATAAATTCTGTTTGAGGAAGTTGGAGAAAGTTTAATGAAGATGTAACATGTGGGGTGAAATTTTGAAACTTAAAAGCATTTCAGTAGACAGAGGCCTGTTAAGGGATTTATAGCAATATACTTACTGAACTTAGAACTGAAGTTTGTACTTATTGCGCCTTGCAAACATTGTAAGGGTTATTTTTCCTCATCTCAGTGGTGCAAAATGCAGAAAAAAATGTAAGCGACCTTTACCAAAGGAAATGTGTGTTACATTTTGTTACATGAAAGGTCAGTGGTTGCTTGGATTTTTTTTTAGATTTCTGTGTCCTGATTACCCTGAGAGCCAATGACGTTTTGGTTGTTGACCATATGGCTGGTTTTTCTATTGGTCTCGTCTGCACAACTCTCTAGCAGAATTCAAAAGTGACTCTGGTTTAAAGGCTGGTAACTTCCTAAGACACACTTCAACTTTGAAGAACATAGGTGCAAATTTTTTCTTTACATCTTTCAGAGTTCTATAGAATATTTATAGTAAGAAAGTTGGACACTTAGGAAAAGACGAATAGCCTGTTTAGATATAAATTTACACTTGATGGAAAATCAAACTTGTCTTTTTGCTCTGTGCCATCATGCTTCCTGTGAAATCCCACTAGACTGATATTTTCTCAGCTATTCTATTTACTCAACTGTTACATTTCCTCCCCATCAGTAGTCTTCGGGCATCATTTCTTTATGCCAATCCAGACTCTGTAACCTATCGCTTTGACCACTCTCATCATTTTATTGTACTTTTTTTGACACTTTGTCCTTCCATTACCCTTATCCACCAAATCCTCAACTCTGGATTAATCAAACATCTAACTAGACATCTTTATCCTTTTACTTTAAACTTGAGTTACTATGTTTAGGTAAGTTTCTTGTAGTATACTGATACCTGCATTTCGTTTTTAATATAATCTGAGAATACCTATTTCACATTGGGGGAGTTTGATTTGTTTATATTTATTGCAATTACTGACGTTGGGGGCATATTTATATCACTTTTATTGGAAATTTTATAATGCTTTTTCTTTTTTACCCCATTTCTTTCTTTAGCATCAATTAATTTTTTTCTCTAGAAGTACTTCTTTCCTTTTTATTAAAAGCTTACATTATTTTCTTATACTTTAGTGGTTATCTTTATATATTTAACACGTTTACTTTACAGGGCCTAACATTAATAAATATTTCTATTCTTCCTCAGAACAACATCAACACTATAGAATGTTTGAACTCTGACACCCTTGTCCCATACTTCATGCTATTGGAACTATACCTCATGTTATTGGATTTTAAGTTCCACTTTTTTTTCTTTTTAAGATTTTATTTGCTTATTTTAGACAGAGGGGAAGGGAGGGGGAAAGACAGGGAGAGACACATCAATGTGTGGTTGCCTCTCACACGCCCCCTAATGGAGACCTGACCTGGCCTGCAACCTAAGCATGTGCCCTGACTAAAAACTGAACCGATGACCCTTTGGTTCACAGGCTGGCGCTCAATCCACTGAGCTACACCAGCCAGGGCTAGGTCCGCATTTTTTGTAATTCCTTCAATTAGTCATTACTCTTTTAATAAAAGTTTAATTTTATATAAAAATTTATATATTTCATATAAATATACAAAAGACTATAACTGTTTAAAAGTATGTCAGTTATAACTACACAACTTGATGCATTTTCACAAAGGGAGCAGCTCATGTAACAACCACCCAGATCAAGGACTAGATATGACTAGCACCCCAGTAGCACCATTTAAGTCCCTTCTTAGTCACCACCTTCCCCAAATAATCATTATCCTAACTTGATCATTATTGATTAGTTTGCCTGTTTTGAGCTTATATAGACCCCATGTTTGGCTTATTGCCCTCACTATTATTTTTGTGAGATTCTTTCATGTTGTTGGGTGTAGTTTGTTTCTATTACTGTAAAATATTCTATTATGTGAATAGGTACCCTTATTTATCCTTTCTTGTACTGATAGACATTTAGGTTGTCTTTAGTTTGTTTATCACAAATGTCTATCATGAGCATCTTTTTGTGTGTCTTTTGTATACCTTTTGTGGCACCTGATTTTAGTATACATTCATAGGTTCCCATTTCTGTTGGGTACAGCCAGGAGAGGAATTTCTGGGTTACAGGTGAGTTGATTTACTCTCTCACCAACAGTGTATGAGAGTGCTACTTGCTCCACATTCTAACCAATACTTAGTGGTGTTAGTCTTTAATTTTAGCCATCCTGGAGGCTGTGTAAGGGTATCTCATGGATATTTAAAAAATGTATTAGGTAGTTGCTGATGGCTAATGTGGTTGATCACCTTCTCTTATATTTATTGGTCATTTAGCTATCTGTTTTTGTGATGTCCAAATTCTTTCTGTAGTCTGTACTTGTTAATTATGAGCTCATTTTTAGATTGGATTGCTTTTTCCTGTGGAGTTCTGTGTGTCTTAGCTTGTGAATAAGCACTACACAGTGTTTCAGGAATGTGCTGCACTTACTTCTGCTAAGATTGCAAGTGCTAGATTTTTGACTTGGGGTTCTAGCTTTTCTGGATAGTAGAAATTTGGGCCTCTGACCTGGAATGTGCACATATTTGGCGTATCAATTTCTCATAAGGAGAGTTGCTTTTTTTTTTTTTTTTTTGCCTGCATCCAAAGATTGAGTCAGATAGCATATTTCTTTTCTACTTCTTTGGGATGGTGTTCAGAGATTTTCTATATTATTTCTGTCCAACAGAACTTTCTGTGGCAATAAAAGTGTTTGATAACTGTGTCTTCCAACATGGAAGTCACTGTCCACCGGTAGTTATTAAGTACTTAAAATGTATGACAGGAATTCAATTGTACATTTTATTTAATTTTAATTAATTTAAATTTAAATAATCATATATGGTGAGTAGCTACCACCTTAGATATTGTGGTTCTAGACCAATTTTTATAGACTGGGCAACCCTTTGAGGATCTTGGATATATGAACTTTCAATTCTTCTCTTTATGCAGAACCTAGAGCACATTTCCTGTTCTTACACTCCTGACCCCAGTCCCAGCACCTAGGCCATACTCTTGGGCCACCATAGCATTGACTGGAGTTGGTTTTACTTTCTTTTACTAGTTAAGCTCAGCCGTGTATTAAATATTTTTGCAACATTGTATTTGAATGTTCATAATGGTGAGAGGGATACACATTAGCTCAATCTGCAGCTCCGGCTTTCATGCACTTATATGCCACTTGCCACTTATCTTCTGCTACCACCACCCTGTGGAAACTTCCACTGCTAATGGAAGCTCCATAGTGTTATATTTAATGACTTAATCCTAGCCTACATGATTTGTGAGAAGCTTTGACTTTGTTGACCTCTGATTCCTTAAAGCAATCTCTTCCCTTGGCTTCTTCCAAAGCACCATAGTTTGCTTTCTATCTATATTGATTTTCCTTTCCAGGCTCTTTCTAGGACTTCTCCTCTTATGCCCCCCCCACCACCCCCCCGCCATTCCTATTATTAAGGTGAGTCAGCCCTCAGCTTTATTTATTTTTTCTCACTCTACATATCTTTTTGTGGTGGTTATTGCATTCAAATTTCTGGCTTCATTTATATTTTATAAGCTTATGACTCCCGAATGTATTGCCATTTTTGAAACATTAGCTGATATATCTCAATATTTCTTGTACCCT